>NW_027555625.1:175626747-176240081 GCF_003287225.1 Phascolarctos cinereus
TATTCTTTTTTGTCTTCCGTCTATAGATTTACCACACTAAGGTAGAGGACCTCACGACCAAAAAGTATATTCCAGGATGTCTCCTGGACCAGACATAATACATCAGTCCCTTTTAAAAACATACAAAACAAAACAAAAAAAAAATTTTAACCTGCTATTGCTTGACTCCCTCAACCCCAAGCCTGAATTAGTTCGTTGTAAATTCATCTTTATTGTTGTTGTCCTTCCTTTAATGCAGCCTAATCAACATGCCGTGTATTACAACAGCAGGGATCCACTACCGCCTGTTAGCTTATTTAATTAGTATTTTTAACCTGGAAAACTGTAGAGCCGTTAATTTGCAATTATGAAAATGGAGCTACTTCGCAGTCCCTCCTGGTTCCTGAGGGATTTCTCAAAGTTTGCAAATTTCATCTCCATCAAAATAGATTCCAAATAGTTCTCTGATGACGGGATTGTCCACTGACTCAACTTAAATATGTGTGTGTGTGTGTGTGTGTGTGTGTGTGTGTGTGTAGGGGAACCTGAAAAAAAATGAGCTAGACAGTTTTCCTGCCTCGAGTTTATGATGACTTCCTATTGACTCCCGGGATTTAACAGGAAATTGATACGATATAAATAGATAACTTCCTCTTTTTTTTTTCCTTTTGGTTCACTGGCGGTTTCATTTGCTCTCCACCAGATCACAGAAGTTAACAATAACAATGATTGAGCAATTAGCTCATTTTTGACAGATGAAATGTATAAGACAATTTATAAATCTATGTATGTAAAGTGTGTGTATACACGCACCAAAGCTGATAGATGTACGCTAGGACTGACTGGATAACGTCAAAGAGCACTTCTAGAACAAATATTCTAAGATTCTATGGACATGTCTAGTGAGCCCAGGAGATAGCAAAGTCCTACCATAGACTAAAAGTTTCTTGGGGGCAGAACTGTGTTCTATTTAACCTTTTACTCACTCCTCACCCATCACCCTTTATCCCCCACATACAAAGTCTTCACATTTAATTATTTATTGACTTAAGTCAATGAATTGTTTTCGTTATGGAACAGAGGCCAAATCTGTTATATTATCTTTTTTAAAAGATGTTGTTTTTTTCATTCAATAAATAAGGAATTAGGTTAGTTACATTCGGTCAGATCAAGCCTAATTAGATTAGATAAGGAACTCTAAAGGCAGCATAACTTTATTGGATAGAGAGCTGGAAGAGTCAGGAATATCTGCATTCAAGTACTGAATCTCACACATCTTGGATGTGTGTTCCTGAGCAAGTCACAACCTCTCAGTCCCCCTCCCCTTCCCCCTCCCCACAACTAACGGGGAAGACAATGTGCAAACAACCATGTACAAACAAGCTGCATACAAGATAAATTGGAAATAATCAACAGTGGGAAGGGACTAGAATTGAGAGGGATTGGGAAAGATATCCATAGAATAGGACATTTTAGCTGGGGCTTGAAGGAAGCCAGGACAGCCAGTAAGCAGAGATGAGGAAGAAGGGCATTCCAGGCTCGGGGAACAGCCTGTAAAAATGTCCAGAGTTGGGACGTGGAGTGTCTTGTGTGAGGAGGAGCAACAGAACAACATGGGAGCCAGTCACTGAATCTCATAATATGTGGGGGTGGGGAATAAAGTGTGGGAAAGGTGGAGGGGCATATTATAAAGGGCTTTAAAAGCCAGAGGATTTTATATTTGATTGTGGAGATATGTATTCCCTCGAGTTTATTGTCACTGCTCAGGGAAATCTGCTCCAAGGGGAGGGTCAGCCATAGCAACTGTTCTTGTAACTTAAAGTCTTGGGGAATTGCCTGGAAGACTGAGAGGTTAAATGGCTTCTCCAGAGGTGAAGAGTTAGAGTCAGAGACAAGACTTGAATCTCAATGTTCCTGACTCTGAGACATACCGTATCCACTATGCCAGTGCTACCTCTGTGAAAGCCATTATGAGAAAAAAATTAAGCAGCTGGTTTAAAATGTTAGAATGTTAGAACTGAAAGGGGATTTAAACATCTGATATAGATCTCCTTTTACAAATGAGGCAGCTAAGACCAAGAGATTTACCAAATGTCACATGGATTGTAAATGAGAGCTGGGATTAGTTTCCTAGGCTAGCATTCTGTCCCTCTGAGAGAGAAAGCCCAGAAATATCCTTAAGGTGTCTCAGACTTCCATGGAAGGCTACGGAACTCCTGGGACCCTACAGCAGGTCTCAGCAGCTCCTTCATTCTTCTTTTTGTGATAGCTTCCTTAGTAACCTACCAACTTCTTATTGTCATACTACTAGAGCACTCAGTGTCAGCTGAGGTTTGCCCCAGCCCTGATAACTTGCTGTCTCCGTATCTAATCTGGATGACAACATGAACAGTCTATTAGACTTCAGCATTTTACAAGGGAGTGGGGTTGGAAGGGGAGAGAGAAGAAAAGGAGGAGGAGGAGGATGGGGATGCAGGCTAAAGCCCAGAATAAATGCCTAGCTGTTCCTGTGGACAGTGAGTGGGGTTGAGTCCTGGTCTCAAAGCAGTGAAGTTTTAACTCCCAGTGCATGTTCAAAACATGTCCAATTGTATGTGATTTTTTTTTTGCTGATAAGAGTTATTGTTCTCCTATAAGTAATACTTATACTAATAACTGCTAGGTTTCCAAAGTGTTTTACAAGTATTGTTGCATTTGATCCTAACAACAACCTTAAGTAATAGATGCTGTTATTATACACATTTTAGAGATGAGGAAACTGAAGCTCAAGAAAGTTAGGTGATTTTTTTAATTAAAATTTTTTAAATTAAATTAATTTTGTTACATTTTAACTTCTGAACTGTCTCCTTCCTTCCCACCTCACACTAGAGAAGGGCACCACTTGGCATATTATATATGTGTGTGTGTGTGTGCATGTATGCATATATGATGTGTGCGTGTGTGTGTAAAACCATACCATGCGTACTTCTATTTATCAGTGAATAGCATCTTCCTTTATAGGTCCTCTGTAGTTGACTTGAACATTTACAACACTCAAAATAGCTTAGTCATTCACAGTCAATCTTCAAACAAAATTGCTTTTACTGTATATGGCATTCTCTTGGTTCTTCTCATTTCACTATTCATTATTTCATGCAAGGCTTTCAATGTTTTTCTAAAATCAACTGGCTCCTCATTTCTTACAGCACAATAGTATTCCATCACAACCATATACCACAACTTGTTCAACTATTCCCCGATCAATGGTCATGCCCTCAATTTCCAGTTCTTTGCCACCACAAAGAGAGCTGTTACAAATATTTTAGAACATATAGGTTCTTTTTCTTTTTCCCTGATCGCCTGGGGTTTCCTAATAGTGGTACTGCTAGGTCAAAGGGTATAGACAGTTTTATAACTTTTTGGGGCATAATTCCAGATTGCTCTCCAAAATGATTGGTTCAGTTCCCAGTTCTACCAATAGTATATTAGTATCCCAATTTTACCACTTCCCCTCCACTATTTGTCATTTCCCCCTTCAATCATTTTAGCCAATCTGATAAAAGTTAGGTGATTTGCCCAGAGCCACATAGCTAATTAAATATCAGAGGCAGAATCAGAAAGTTTTTATTTTTTTTAAAACTTTGTTATTTTGAACTTGACGAACATCAAAAAGCTCAAGCATTTCCACATATACAGAATATAAAGGGGACTGTACATGAAACTAGTAATCTTTATTATATAGAAATTTTATTTTTAAAAGAGTATAATAAATTCATATTTCATGAAATTTGTTTCAAAACTATTCCATATCTCCTGAATTTGACTTAGTATTTGAACCTAGGTCTTCTTATTCCAGTATTCTATCATGGGTTTATTATAAGATGGGCAAAATGTTCTATGTGGGATTTCATAACCACAGATGTTTCAAGGGATCTTAGAGGTCACTTAGTCCTACTTATTTCCTATTTTGCAGTTGAGGAAACTGAGACCCAGAAAGAAGAAATTATTTGGCTAAGTTATTTAGCTAGTTAGAAGAAAGGGGGAGGGAAAGGAGAACTGTCTCCTGGGTCAAAGTTCTTTTCCTCCAATTACAACAGTAAAAGCAGGGCTTTGGCATTAGCTCTGAATTGAAAGACAAATGACTTACATTCAGATCTCAGTTCTTCAATTTGTTGTCTGTGGATATATCATTTCCTCTTTATATAGAAATCAGTTTCTTTTTTCTACATCTCCCAGTGTTTACTGCTATTTGACCACTCCTGCCTTCCGGATAGTTATTCTGTGGGTTTTCAAAACATCATCAGTTCTTCAAACTGTCTGACAGATACTCCTTGCAGGCTCCACCTGAACTGTTGAAATGACCTTCTGATTGGTCTCCCTTCATCTAGCCTTTTCCCTTTCTAATTCATCCTCCCTGAAGTTGCCACATTGATATTCCTAAATCACAAATCTAGTTATTTCATTTTCTGTTCAAGATATTTTAGTGTGTCCCTGTTGTCTCTTGGCAAACATGACATTTAAAGCCCTTCACAATGCAGTTTCAAACTATCTTTCAAACAATTTAGCTATTACTCCTTCCCATGCAATCTAAACCTAACCAAAGTAGCCCACTTGCCATTCCCCACATACCACAGTCTGTCCTTCACTATATTTTTGCCTCTGCGCAGTTATGTAGGTGCCCCACAACTGGAAAACTGCCCCTCCTTAGTTCTGCCTGTTGGAACTCCCAATTTCAAGGCACAATATAGTGCCACCTTTTAAAAGGAGCCCTTCACAATTCCCCATTTCTTGGTGCTGTCCCCCTTCCCAGAAAGTATTTTTCTCTTTATTTTGTACTTATTTATCTGTGTACAGGTTGTTTCCCCTCCCCTGCCCCCAGTAAGACAAAAGCTCTTTGAAGTCAAGGACCATTGTGTTTTTATCTTAACTCACAGTACTTAGAACAGTGTCTGACATGTTACAGGTATTTAAACAATTCTTGTTGAATTTCCTTATTACTGTAAAATGGGGGGATTAGAGCATCTGTGAGGTCTCTTCCAGTTCCTTCAAGGCCTTCAGAGCCTGTGAGGCGATGAGCATGTGGTTCCCAGATTCAATGTGAGGAAGAAGAGGCAGAAGACCCTGAAACTGTTAGCCTCAGATCAGCAACATTCATGGGACTCAGGGTAGGATTATAAACTCAGTCTCTTCCTTTTGGTTAAGAGTGCTCTGGAAACTACCTGCTGTGGTAAAATAATGAGCTTATCATTCAATTGTTTTAAAAAGAAAAGCTACAAGAATAAGCCCCCTAGACAATGAATTCATTATCACAAAGTCAAGTCTGGGAAACCTTTGGAGCGTAATGGGATTCAAATTGATTTAAATTGACTTTTCAGCCTAGGTCTTCTTGGCAGAATGAGGTCCAAAGTTGGGTCCAAATGAGGTCCAAAGTTAGCTAAGTTGGGATCCTCCTTTGATAGAGGCTTAATGTTCCTGTCCACAAAAAGATGATAATACTTCCCCCTCTTCCCCAGACTTTATGAGTAAAATAAAAAGACTTGTCAATGGATTTCAATTGCAATACTTCAATTAGAGAAAATACTGAGTTTAAGGCTGACTACAGATAGCTGTCTGGGAAGGATTAAGTGTGTGTGTGTGTGTGTGTGTGTGTGTGTGTGTGTGTGTCTGTGTGTATGAATGCATGCTACTAAACTGAGCTGTGAATGCCTAGGGGGGAAAAATGTAACAGAAAACAAAACAAAACAAAACAGGAGAGAAAAATATTTTTTCAAGACCTTTTCCCTTTCCTTTTCAAAACTGGAGAGGAAAAAAAAAGGAAGAAAATTTTTTACTTACAAAGCTCTTTAAATTTCCAACTATAGCAAACATGATGATATTTTGAACAAACCAAGTTATTATGTAACATATTTGCATGTTCCTAAACTAAGAATGAGCTTTAGGCTTACAGAAGAGTTGTTTTTTACATTCATGGATTCAACATTTCCAGAAGTTTGACATATCTAATAAGAAGTAGGAGGATTTGGCCAGAATTAGGCCATGCTGGGCTTTCCAAGAAACTATGACTCTATCTTTTTTTTTGGGGGGGGGAAGTGGCAAAATTTTATGATCTTCATGGAAACCAGCGTACTGAAATAGGAATAAATGAACAGCAGAGCCTGAGACCCAGATGAGGATTTTCACAATTTGTGGGAGTGATTTTTCTGCATAGAGATTTTTCTTGTCTTTAAAAAAAAATGTTTTTACAACTCTCCAAATCTTCTCTGAATTTTGCTTGCAGCCTTGAGTGTTTCTGAAACAGAAAACAATGGTCTGAGTTCTTGTAACTTTCTCCTCTCTTTAAAACTCCCTTTGCTGGCAAGGGAGTGAGGTGCAATCTAAGGCCAGGTGTACATCCAGCTGCAGAGAAAGGACAATTATTCAGCTCTTTCCATCCTCCCCAAACCAAACGTGGAGGAGATTAAGAGGGGCCTGTAGGGAAAGAAGAAAAAATAATTTATAGGGATAGCAAAACTGAACAGCTTCTACATAATAATAGAATGTTAAAACTTGAGAACTTGGATGAGGATCATCTAATCAGGGGTGGGGAATGTGACCCTCTAAGTCCTCAAGTGTGGCCCTTTGACTGAATCCAAACTTCACGGAACAAATTCCCTTAATAAAAGGGTTTGTTCTGTAAAATTTGGACTCAGTCAGAAGGCTGCACCCAAGGACCTAGAAGGCTACATGTGGCCTCGAGGCTTCAACTTCCCCACCCACACCTCCAATTTTATATATGAGGAAACTGAGGCATAAGAAAGGGACAATATTTGCCTCATGTCACATAGGGACCAGAGATTCAAACCTTCATCTTCAGACTCCAAGTCCAAGGATCTTTCCTCTATTTCATGCTGCCTCAGATGGACTTGGAAGGGCCTGTCATGGAACAGAAAAGCTTTTGTGAGGATAAGGAAGTTAAACCACAAGAGTAAATAGATAGATCAGAAAGAAGCAGCAACAATAATAATTGATATTTATATAGCACTTTAAATTTCACAAAGCACCTTACACATAATAGCTAGCAATAAAAAATAACTAGCATTTAGATTTGTGAAGCACTTTACATATGTTATATTATCTAATTTGATACAACAACTTTGTGAAGTTTTATTATCTCTATTTTAAACTTGCCCATGTTCACAAAGTTCCATAGTTAGTTGCAGTTAGAGGTAAGATTTAAACTCAGGTCTGTCCTGCCTTTCAAGTTCAACACTTTCCCACTCTATTCCCTTTCTTCTCAAAGGCAGCTTTTGGCCTTTAACAAATACAGTAGACTCTTTTTTAAAGCCTAAATGATGTGAGTAATATATTACTTAGCTAAAACAAATGAATAGCCTATGAAAGATTCATCCATATATTTATCCATCTTGCCATTTGCAGAGAATTATATAAAAGGAACTATCAAAAATTTGAGATAAATATATCACAATGTCAATGCATCTGTGATCTCATTGACTTGGATTCTCCCTGCTGTATAATTCTTGTCAATGTCATTCCATAAAGGGTCTGCCTAATACACAAAGGTATTTTCTCTAGGACTTCTAATATTTAATAATAATAATAAGAGCTAGCATTTATATAGGGCCTGCTATGTACCAGGTACTTTACAAATATTATCTTACCTCCTCACAATAACCCTAGAAGGTAGGTGCCATTATCATCCCCATTTTACAGTTGAGGAAACTGAGGCAAACAGAGGTTAAGTGATTTATCCAAAATCACACAAGTAAGTGTCTGAGGATATATTTGAATTTATATCTTCCTAACTCCAAACCCAGTGCTCTATCCACTGGACTACCTAGTTGCCTATTTTGTAGGTAACAGCACAACACGCAGGGTTTCCATTTGTAGAGTCATCACTCTCACTAAGCGGCTGACCTGACTACTTACCTACTCCTACATTTTTTGGATGATACTATTTGCACCTCTTCTTGAGTGTGTCCTCATTAACAATAAGCCACAAGCTACTTATGTCTATCACGGGACTTTCCATTGTCCTTTTCTTCATCCATAATTTTGATTCTTTAAATATTGTGGTATTCTATGATTCACAGCACATAATATCACTAGAAGAAGAGAGTATTGGTATTAAAAAGATAGGTTTTTATTTCTGCATATTTTGCACAATTCCAAATATAATCCAGTCCATTTTCTTCCTCCTTTTTTTGCTCTTAATGTGAAAAAACTTTTAGGTTCTTGATATATGCATGAGAGATAACTTATTGGAAGAGATCCTTTAATGCAATTTTGCAAATGAGTGGATTCTGAACTAGTATTATTAATAGCTGCCATGTCTTACCACTTGGCAAGGAAATTATGTGTTTCTATCTGAGCTAGTTCCTGGGCTCTTTATCGTGGTAATTAACTTACCTGAGTTGATCTTCTGTAGGAAATGGTGACAATCAGAGTTAATGTCTTTATAAATATCCATTTTCACTACCAATAGCTCTCTTGAAAAGGTAAAGTTTGAGGTGTAGTAATAGTATGCCATGTCCTCTCATCTTTATTCTTCTAATTTGGTGCTGATTTTGACCTTCGCTCTAACCAGTCAATGGTTTGACTGTCTACAGACAGTCTGAAATGAAACGACTCCAGTCTTATCCTTCCTCTTAAGACAATCAGTTTTTATGTGTGATGTTGTGTTGTGCTCATCATCTATAACCCTTTTGATTCTTTTCTGGAGGAAACTATCGATATATAGACATGAGCATTCTACGGGCCTTTGACCTTTGAGTTTAATCCCAAGCTGTGTTTTCCAATATATTTTTTACTTTCCTACTTGTTACATAGCTTGAATTGGAGTTACTGGGCATCAATGTACATGTTGCATTGATTTGGAAGATTTTGTTAAGTTCTTCATAGAATTTATCTAACTTTTGATCCTTTGCAACAGATGTTAGAACAGAGGCTTCAATAATCTCCACTGTAAGGTTTTTTGGTTGTTCTTGTGTTTTGCTTCTATATACAATAAGCAATTCAAGGCAGGATGATCAATTGCCCCCATGAAATTTTCTTTCTTGTTGCATTTGGGTATATGATGAAAACAACTTTATTAGCCTCTCCAAGATTACCTATAAGCCATTGTTCCATTTGCCTGCAACTTCCTTATGTAGTCTGGTGCCATTTATGATGAGAATGTCAATATGAATGTGGTTCATTTCCTCCAGTAGCATAACTCACTGATTATTGGATAAAGTTCTAGAGCACCAACAGAGGAGTTAATGTTTATAGATAATCTAAATACTTTTTGTTTCTTAGGACCCTCTGGGGCCCTTTCTGTCACTCTGTCACTGATTGTGGAGAATTAAAAGGGGGGCTGAGAGGATTAAGGGCCATTTTGCATTTTTCTTTGTTTCATGGATTACTTTTATTGTTATTCAATTGTCTCAGTTGTGACCAACACTTTGTGACATCATTTGGGGTTTTCTTGGCAAAGATGCTGGAGTGGTTTGCCTTTCCTTCTCCAATGGATCCAGTGGATCCATTTTGTCAGGCAATCAGAGGTCAAGTTACTTTCCCAGGGTCACACAGTTAGGAAGTATCTGAAGCTTGATTTAAACTCAGGTCCTCCTAACTCCCAGTGCTCTATCCACTGAGCCACTGGCTGCCTCTCATGGATCAATATAGCCAAAGAATTTATTGCCTTGTGTTAAGCTTCTATGTTCTTAGTTAGATTTGTCTGTCCTTAAACAGCAGATACAGTCTGACATTAAACAGATTCATGATAAATTAATATATATTTTTTAAAAATCAATGAACCATGAAACCATGGAGTGTAAGAATTTAAAGAGACCTTAGAAATTATCTAGTCTAATATCTTCATTTTATAGATGAGAAAACTCAGGTCTGAGAAGATAAATAATATATTCAAAGTCACATAGCAATTAATGAGAAATGACCAAAGTATTTTTTTAAATTTAGTTAAAAGAACCTTCTTAGAGGCTGACCAAGCCCATTTTTATGACTGATTTTAAGCAAGTTAATAAGTATTCAGACACTGTTTTAAACACAGCCAAGCAAATGCTGACACTAGTTTATAGATATAACTGGTAAGTAGCAATAAGGAATTATTCATTTCCTATTTATCTTCTAGTCTCTTCAAAGTGTTAGTTAAAGGTGAAACAAATGCCAGTTTAAAAGCCTCCTAACATGTAACATCAAAACAGTTAACATCAGCTGGTTTACAGAGCCATAAATTAAGAAAAGTGAACATTTTCAAGGTTTAAAAAAATTAATAGAAATCCCACAAATTTAGAAAGGTGAAATGCATTTCACAAAAACATTTCTCACATAAGAGCTGTATTTTAAAAACTGTAATCTGTAGACTCCTTATTCATTTGCTCACTCATTCATTTATTCAAGTATCGAAAAATCATATAATAGCAAGAACACAGGACACAGAATCTAGACCCCTGGATTCAGGTCCCAATATTGACATTTTCTGTGTGACCTCCAGCAAATCACTATCCTTCCGTAGAATTTGATAAAATGAGGAGATTGAACTATTTCATCTCCAAGGTCCCTTCTAGAAGTGTCTATGATTCTGTGATTTAGGCCCTCCTGTATGCTAGTCAAATTGGACATCAAAAAGTAACAGACAGCATTTAGTTGAGGAAACAAGACTGACCTACAACATTATCTCACTTTTATCAAGCTGAGCTAGCCATTCCCTGAAAAACTGAATAGGTGGTACTTAGAATCAGAGTGACTATGTGTGTTGGAGAAGAGGAGATTAAGGGTAGACATTAAAAGACTAGAGCTTCTCACAGGCTGGTAGACCCACAATACTCAGCATGCACTTGAACTGGCCCCATAATCAATTTTTCAATTGAGTTTAACAGCTAAAGTGATGTTTTGCAAAAACCCTTTTAACCAACCTGTGTCCTGTAAAGTATCTATTGGAAACCAGAAATGAATAGAAGTAATTGGGATTCTCCTCAAAAGCTAGATTTCATGCATCCAGCTCTACCAAGTGTTACTATGCATCTAGAGATGATTAAGTGATCATGAGACTAAGCAGTATGGTGACAGAACAGGCCAACATGGTGCAGTGGAAGGAGTGGTAGATTTGGAGAGGACCTGTATCCTCTTCTTATCTGTGTGATCTTAGATAAATTGTTCAACCACTCTAAGCCTTAACTCCTTAGCTGTAAATTAAGGCTAGACTGGATGATCTTTGAGGTCCCTTCCAGCTGTAAATCTCTGATCTTCAGAATGGAACAGTCTGAAAAATGGGAATGAGCTCTAACAAACCCTATGGCATCCCTGCTTCACTCAGAGAAACTGACTGGTATGATTTCCATTTTATGGATGATGGAATTGAGGTACAAACTTCAGTGTCTATTAAAAAAAAGCAATGGACCATCTAACAAATAGATTGGTTCACAGCTGCCTGGACAAGAATCCTCGAGCAGAAGGGTGTCTTAAGAAACATCTGATTCCCTAACTCACCTTTGCTCTATGACCTGTTCTGTGTCTTTGGGCATAAAATCCAGTTCCTTGTGCCTCATTTTCTTCATTTCTATGGTGAGAACCTTCACTCCATCCTAGCATCACAGAGCTAGTGAACATGTTATTCACCAATTAGTTTAATGCCCTCATTCTACATTTTGGCAAAGCTAAGACCTAGACAGGGACAAATGACCAGAATTCTTTCCACTATACTCTACTTAATCTTAATTTCTGTCACCATGGTGATTGCATCATTGTAAAGAAAGGTCAGCCTTGAGATTTGGGTTAATAGAGACATGGTACATTCTAGCCAAATAGACATGATACCACTAACCAAAGACCTGCTTTTTCTGCTTCACCTAAAAGCCAGAGGGGCATGTGTCTGGGCTTCTGATATATGGAACTTGGGGTCATGGTCATTGATGTTGATCGCGTTCATCCTTGCTCTAGTGCAGGGAGGAAAGGGTGCTGAAGACATACTAGGAAGACTTTTCTGTGCATCGGGAGTCTGTATAAGTGTAGCATGGAAGAGGCAGTGACAAATCTGCTTTTCTAATGATATCAAAAATCATACTCAGTGGCCACAGCAACAGCTTCCCCCAAGAAGGAAAATGATAATCTGTGCTTTTCAGGAGTAACCTTGATATCTCAGTGTTTTCTCTAGGCAAGTGGTTTGAAGTTTTTCAATCTGGGATTCATATTGTTTTCAAATATGTAAATCTCAGAAAGTACTGAACATTTTCAGACTACCTTACTGAGATGGATTCACCTGTAGAAGCTGATTTATGCCTCCCCTCCCCCCCTGCAAACTCAGCAGTTTCTAACTTTCTTCTATTGAGACCTAGCTACAGCAAATCTGCCTTAAAAAGAAAACAGAAACTGCTTGATTTGTGATAGAGAAGGGAATATATACAGCATATCCCCAAAGCCTTAGTTCAGTCATAAGTGCTTAAAGCACTTAAATAGACTCTAAAAAAACTTAAAAGACTTTTGGGATATCCCATATATGTGTCTTGCCCCATGATTGGGTTCATGTGTGTAAGCTCCTTAAGGACAAAGAGGTTTTTTTCCTTTATTATCCCTGGTTCCCAGTATAGTTCCTGACAAAATAGTAGATGATTAATAAAGGTTTGGTGATGATCACAGAATTTTAGAGTGAGGGAGAACCTTAGAGATACAGAAGTATAGCTTCAAAAATAAGATCGGTAATAATCCTGCTTTTTTATATGCTGCATAAGGCTTTTCCTAGTCCCCCCAAATGCTAGTGCCCTATTACCCTGAAACTATTTTGTATGTGTTCTCTATATACCTCTATATGGGCATGTGGTCTTCTTCCAGAAAGAATCAAAGCAATTTCAAAGCCCACTGCAAATATAGTGGCACTGAGTAGCCATCTGAAAACATTTCCCCACTTTAAGCCTATACTGGGTTTTCTTTTGTTTCCTTGGACCTATTCTTTGATTAGTCACAGATTTAAGAGTTGAAAACAGAAATTTGAAAACAGTTCATTTGAATGTTTGCTACTTGGGAGACCTTACAACCTAATGTTCACCTTCTCAGTTGGGTCAGGAGCCATAGAATGGACCCTCATTGAAGGCAGGAATTGTTTTGCTTTTGTCTTTGTATTCCCAGCATATAGCACTGTTTGACATTAACACAGTACACAATGCAGCGAGTTTAACATTAACCACACAGTAGGTCCTTAATAAATGTTTGGTTGGTGGCTAAACAATCCCTTTCTGGAGTCTTGGGCTCTACCTCCAGCCTTTCTCCTCTACAATCCATCTTCTACAAGCTGCCAAAATAATATTCCTAAAGCCAAAGTCTGACCATACTACTTCTCTGGTCAAGAATTCTAAAACAGTTGAAGAGGAGAACATTCCAGGTTTGGGGGACAACCAGAGAAAATGCCCAATGCCCAAAGATGGAGTGTCTTGCTTGTGGAATAGCCAGGAGGCCAGTCTCACTGGATCCAAGAGTATATGTCTGGAAGTAAGGTGTAAGAAGACTGGAAAGGACAAACATTAAGAAAGGAATGGATGTGGATATTGGAGACTTGACATGGAAACAGAAGGAAAAATGTTTTGAGGTCACTCTGCAAAAATGAATGGTTGTCTTCCAAGGAAACACACAATATCATCTATTCCTCCAGTTCTAGACTATGTTACTCTCACCACTAGAAACAAAGACACTTTGGGAGATGATTGCAATGTCCTGGATCAGACCTTCATTACCCAGCAAGTTCCACTCAGAATCTAGTGACCTTGTCCTACCTAATATTCAAAAAGGACCAGATCATAGCATATCATAATAAGATGTCTGTAATCTGACCAATTTCATATCATTTTAACCTTTTCCAGTGGAGATGCTCACACACATTTCTCCTTTTTCTGGACAGGGAGCTCTTGATGGATCTATGGTGAGAAATAAAAGCAAAATTATGAGAGAAGGGAAATTTATTTTTTTAAAGTATGGCCACACTGAAAAAGGAACACTGTATTTAACATAAGATGAATTATGCCCCCCTTAGTGTGACATGTAGTTTTAGCTTGGCTGTTTATTTTAAAAGACACAAATGTATACATCCTTATGTGCTGGTAAATATAATATGACCTTCTATTATTACCCAGCCTGTGAGTTGATGGAATGAAACATGTGAGCAAATACATGCATGGATATACATTCCTACACATTACAGGCTCTCACATATACACCTATATTTACATATATTGCCAATCAAACCACACAGTTTTATGAGAGGATAAAACAAGGAGCAGTCTACCTTTCCAAATACAGATCTTCATTACCCTAATTAAAAGATAGCACTTCAGAAGAGAAAAAAAAAAGAATTCTAAGTGTCTCTATTACCTCTAAGATATAAACTACAAATGCCTCACCAGTCATTTAAAACTCTTTGCAGACTTGCTCTAACCTATCTTTCCAGACATTTCACATTATCCTCCTTTATGCATTTTATGTTCTAACCAACCTATTCTACTTTCTGTTCCCCAAACTCGACATTTCATTTTTTGTCTGTATGCCTTTTCACGTGGTATTATTCCAAATGCCCGAACTTTATTTTCTTCTCATTCCCCCCTCTAAGAAGCCTTCATTTCTTTTAAGGTTCATTTCAGTCACCAGTTCCCAGAAAACTTATGTGCCTAGTTGTTAGTACTTTCTCCCTCAAATTATTTTGCACATACTTTTCTGTGTAAATATATTTCTCCATACTCATTCTTAGTAGTACATAATCTCTTTGAGTGAAAAGATTAGTTTTCATTTTACCTTCTCTGCATCCAGCACAGTACTTTACACATTTGTTGTTGTTCAGTTGTTTTCAATTTTGTCCAACTCTTCATGACCCCATTTGGGGTTTTCTTGGCAAAAATGCTGGGGTGGTTTGCCATTTCCTTCTCCAGCTCATTTTACATGTGAAGATACCGAGGCAAACAGGGTTAAAAGACTTGCCCAGGGTCACACAGCTAGTAAGTGTCTGAGGCCAAATTTGAATTCAGGTCTTCCTGACTCTGGGCCTGGCACTTCTATCACACACACACACACACACACACACACACACACACACACACACACACACACACACACGCGCACACACACACACACCATTGACAGATTAGTACTTTGAGGCCCTAAGAAGCCAAGTGATGTATTCAAGGTCACTCAGCTGACTGGTAACATAGTACAAAATAGAATCCATATTTTCAATGCCTAACCCAGTGATTTTTCAATGAACATACTGCATCAGATAACTTTCTTGACTTTGACCATGAGGGTCTAGGGCATAGTCTCCTTCCCTATGTCATGTCAGTCACCCCTCAATTCTAATCCAAGCATCATTATTTTTCAAGTCTTTGTACACCTTTAGTGGGTCACATCCTCTTCTTGTGGTCTGAAAAATCAGACTTTTTCTGGGAGGAGTTGGTGGGCTAGAATTTTAGACCAATACCTTAAAATCACATGATTCCAATTGCTCAAACTTCTGAATTTGTCTTTTCTTTTTCCTGACAGTATGTTTCTGTTTCTCCCTACACACACACACACACACACACACACACACACACACACACACACACTCACACACACACAACTGACTCCTCTCCCATACAACATACCCAGAGCAAAAGGGACTTGCATTTATCAATTATGTAACAACCAAAGGAGAATCAATCAGCCAGTCAATCAATAAGCATTTATTAAGCACCTACCATGGTCCAGGCACTGTGCTAGGCATTAGGGATACAAATATAAAGATTTAGGTCCTTCCTAGATGTGGCTTTGAATTTAAGTTTTAAAAGCCTAACTTTGTCATTTTTAATGTACAGAAACCATTGATTTATTACTTCCCTTCGTTTAAGACCAGAGTACTTGGCAGGTGGAGCTTTAGGAATCCTTGGAATAGCCTTAGAGGTAACTAGAATAGTACTAAGCTTATGAAATAGGGACCTAAGACAGCATTGGGACACGTGACTTTATCCAGTTGCTTTTCGTGTCAATCAGCTAGAGCCTCACATGGGGAACCCAGCTCTCCCTTCTTCCAACTGTGGAAGGGGAGTGAGAGAGAGAGAGAGAGAGAGAGAGAGAGAGAGAGAGAGAGAGAGAGAGAGAGAGGATGTTGTAGCCACCTTATCCAACTAGACAGGATTCTAGTCCTGCATTCCAAAAGAGTAAAAAGTGGCTTCAACCTGCTTCCACTAATACTTCAAATAGGATAGCAGCTTCTGGAAATAAAAGTTCTTTTCTAAGGCAGGATAGACAACAATCTGTAACTTTGTTCAAATTCTTTCCAACTTGCACTGATTTTGTGCAATAACAAAGAAAGATACTGAAATCCCATGGAAACTGAGAATCATAGGATTTTAAAGTTGGAAGTGCCCTCAAAAAAACTTGTCAACCCCTTCATTTTCCAGAGAAGGAAACTGCAGCCCAGAGAAAAGTTGATCTACCCAAGGTTCCACGGATAATAAGCAGCGCGTCTGGATTTGAACCCATGTTTTTTCCAGTAGCTATAGTTGTCTCCCTGGAACCAAGACACAAATAGAAAGGTGGTTCTGACCGCGGAAAGAGAATTGTGAACGAAACAGAAAAAGAACTGAGGAAAGAGAATGTCTAGAAAAGTCCAAAAGAAAAGAAGGAAAAAAGAGGAATGAGAGTTAAAAGATAATGAATAGGAAACGGGGGGGGGGAGCGGGATAAGCGACTAAGAAAATAGAGAGAAAGCAGAGAAAGCAGGAAGCAAGGAAGAAGAGAAGAGACTTCTGGAAGGAAAAACAAAGTCAGACGAGAAGAGCAGGAAAGAAGGAAGGCAGGAAAGCTATAGTCTTCCTGGTAAGTGGGGCTTCTTGCATGGGGCGAGGGGGATGGGGGTTGGATTTTCCTGTCCAAGGGCTCCCTGGACCGTGCTGTCCCGGGCCGCCTCTTCCCCCCGGTCCCCTGTGTGTGTACCGGCCGGGAGGCTCGCAGGGGAGGGAGGGGAGTGGGTGGGACGCAGGGTGCTGACCCCGCAGCGCCGTGCAGTCTGCGCCGGGGCCGGCAGCGCCGCGCAGGCGGCCCCTCCGCCTTGCCTCGGGCCGCCTCGGGTTACGCAGCGGCCGTCAGCGCGCACCTCATTAATAAGATCTGACAGGCCTCCAGCCCCGGCCCGGACCGAGGCCCATCCATCAGGCTTGGGGCGCGTTGTAAAAGGGCTGCGCCTGGGGAGCCGCGCTTTGACGAGGTTAAGCTGGACTTGGCGCACAGCCCGGGAGGCCGCGTCTGGCCGACAGGCTGAGTTTAGGAGGCTAGCCGAGGCTTGGGGCATCCTCTCTGGTCGCAAGAGCCAAAGAGCCGTCTTCGCTCACTGCACCTTCCGCTTAAGACAGGGAAGAGTATTCTCGTGGTGCCGACAGTGAGGCCTCCTGGGGGATGAGACCTAACTTGGTAGGGAGGATCTTCCCAGCCAAGGGGCCCCGCACTCAGGGCTCTGAGGTCCAGGAGCCAGCCCCAGACACTCGGTCAGTCCTGCTCCCTGGTTTCTTTAAGCCCTTATTTCAGAACTGATAATGGAGATGTATGTGAAATCATGATTGTGTGATGTTAGGTATATGTACCTAAAATGCGTTTAGTTAAGCTCTGATTTGATTGTTTCAGTATGGTAGATGATGATGATTCAGTATAGTAGATGATGATGATGATGATGATGATGATGATGACAGAAACTGTAACATGTCCCTGTATGTTGCAGAAATGTCACCTACCAGATGCCTCAAAAAACAGGATTAGCACGGCCACATTTTTTGATTAGAAGCTATCTTTCATGAACTAACAGAATATAAATTCTCGTTCATGCATACATAATACAGATGAATGAAAATTCAATCAATAAACTGTTTTGAAACTAAAATACTATCATTGATAAAACTATTGCCCACTACGGCACAGACACAACTGATGCTTTTTTAAAAAAAATAACATTTTAATAGATCTTACCACACAGAATACTTAAAATCTCCAAGTTATGTGGAATTAAAAGCTTTCAAAATATAGTCAGTAGAGGAAGTCAAAACCATGTTGGAATAGGATGAGGAAAATATCATCCCCTTCCTTCTGTCTCTTTTTGAGCTATTACCTAAACTAAGTGGGTCTACAGATGATAAGAAGGTTACTTCCCAATAAGTTTTTTTATTATTACAAAAAAGCAATGCCTTTAGCCAATTAATCAACAAATGTTTATCAAATGTCTATTATATACTAAGAGTCAGCTTGGCTGTAAAATATCATACTGGCTTCTGACCCTCAGCAAGTCACTTAACCTATTTATGACTTGAGGCTCTAGGATCTCTTAGAATCTAAGTTGTAAAGAAGATACTTATCTGTACTGGTAGCTGAAGTTTCCTCACCTGGGACTTCCTTTAACTAATGAAATCACAAGTCCAGTCTCTATCCCTGTATGCTAGATAGTGTGCTAAGTACTGAATCTAGAAAGATTAAAAGAAGAAATAATTCATTCTCTCAACAAGATTATATTCAGTTGTGGGGGAAGGTTGTTGGTAAAAGAAATGATGTGTGCATATATCAATATATACAGAAAATACAGATTATGTCTGGATAATAGAAGAATCTTAGTATAAATGCTTGTCCCAGGACTATTTCTACCTAAAGCCCATCCCCTCCAAAATAAGAATAAGATCATAATGAACAAACAACAATGCCTTGTTATACATTACCTCATTTAATACATGTAGGAGAGTGTATATAGAGGGCCCACAATTCCTAAAGACCCACCTATTTCTCTTCTTCAAGAAAAGATAAGGTCCTTTCCAAAATTTAAGATTCAGTGTTACTGTGATGACATGTAAGGCAGAACAGAAAATGTGAAAAATAATGCCTGTAAGTACAATTTATAGGGTCCCTCAAAGGAATACAACACCTTTTTGTTTTTCTTTTAGGCAATTGGGGTTAAGTGACCTGCCCAGGGTCACACAGCTAGGCAGTATCAAGTGTTTGGTCTGAGGTTGGATCTGAACTCAGGTCCTCCTGACTTCAGGGCCAGTGCTCCATCCACTGCACCACCTAGCTGCCCCTACAATACCTTTTCTGCAAGGAGTATAAAGCAATCCTTCATACGCACACCTCTGAGTTGATCATTCAGGTTATGCTTTGCTTCTTCTCACCTTTTAGCCTTCTCATGACTTAATTAGTACCACACCAGAGAAGATGGATAGAAAGAGAAAAAGAACAGGCTGGAATCTAATAGGCTTGTTTATTGTGGGCAACAATTTTTGTTTATTTAGTGGAGGAAAGTAAGACCCTGCCTCTAATATAGAATTTGGATTGTGCCTAAATTTCCATGTATTTGCCTCCAGTACCACTGAGACAACTGAATATTATGATAATGTCAACAGCCACAGAAAGGGTCTAGTATTATCCCCATTTGACAGTGAAGATAGTGGCTTCCTCATTGTACAGTGAAAATAGTCACAAGCAGTCAATGGCACAATCACCAAAGAATAAAGCTGTTAGAAAGTTTTCTCTAGGTGCAGCCACAAAATAATAACACCTTCTAAACTGTGTGGGATCTATCTGGCCACTACCAACAATAGTAACAGCCCTTTGGTGATATAACGACAATAAATATCATCCCACTTTACACTTATACCGTGCACCAAAGTTATCCTTTGATGCCTCATATGAATTCTCAAAAACCAGCAAAGCCCAAATTCTGCCTGATCCTGCCAAGTTAAGTAAGCTCTTAGTATGGTCAAAGAAGGCTTGTCTCTGAAGGACCATCTTAGAAATCTTTCAGCCACAGCAGCCCAAAATCTAAGTTCCTTGAGGTCAGGGAGTGTTTCATTTTTTTGCCTTTGTATACTCAGAACCTAGCAGAGTGCCTGGCACATGTGTGACCTTGAGGTTTGTAATACTTTCAAAGTAAAAGTCTGTGGTGCTTTAAAATTTACATAGGAGTACTTGTCATATACACTATCTCATCTAATCTCATTCCCTTTGTCCCTTAGAAGAGACAACCCAGTTATTAGGAACAGAACCACTCCCTCTTAGAAATAGGCCAAGGAGGCCATAGTCCATGCCAACTGAGGACCAGGAGCTAGAATTAAATTGGTCCCAATTAAATTGGCTTTCTGTAAGCCACTTTTCCCATCCTTTCCCCTAATTAAACTAACCTGGCAGAACAAATTTTACTTATATTAAAGAGCCTTCCCGTGATTGCATATCAAGATCATTGTTCTTTTTCTTAAGTATTTCTAGGTAGATGGAGGTTTCAGGGATTCACTTGAGGGGGGCAGCAATGGAGGTTAAGTGACTTGCCCAGGTTCACACAGCTATGTAAGTATCTGAGGCTAAATTTGAACTTAGGTCCTCCTAACTCCAGGGCTGGTGCTCTATCCATTGCACCACCTAGCTGTCCCTGCATTCACTTTTAAATGTTAAAATATCTACATAGACACACAAAGATATATATATATATACATACATACATATTAAGGATTGTAAATTACCTACAAGCCTGTAAAGTTCTAATGGTGTGGCAGACATGAATATGAAGACTTCATAATTCTCTTAGTCCCTAAATGAAGCCACAGAGAGGGCAAAACTGTACCCTGTCAGATGACCTTTGTCTTTGTCTTGCTTCCATGTAGGCACCAAGTATTTATGTAGGTTTTGTGATTTGCAGCCATACCGTGTCTAAAACCATGGGTTCTGAAACCCATGGTTGTTAGATGAAACAGTGTTATAGGAACAATTAGTGTCCAAGAAAAGATTTTACAAATAGGCAATGGGCATAAAGAAGTTACCAGCAAGATTTTGCACTTTGCTGTAAGGCTTGGCTACATATTATGAATAATATAAATAATGAAATTAGCTTTATAATTTCTGAAGTGCCTTCTTTGCAACAAAGCATTTGAGACAGATTGTGTAAATGTTATTACACTGTGATATAAAAATAAGAGGTATCGACTAAAATCTAAAAAGAACTAGAATGTAAGCAACTTTAGGATAGAGACTGTTTTGCATTTTTGTCTTTGTGTCTCCTAAAATAGGGCCTTGTACATAGGAAGCACTTAATATATTTTGTGTTCAATGCATTGAATTTAAACATAAACTGCACAACTGAAGGCATTTTAAAATTTCCTGAGATGGGAGTCAAATACTATAAGTACTAGAAATGGTAGGTTGGGAGGGTGGGGAATGAATACAGTCCTGCCACAGTCTCAGACGTGTCTCTGTTGTATGTTTGGAGCAAGGCTTCCCAACCTTGTTGATTTTGTGATCTGACTCTCCATTTTTAGATTTATTTGTTGTTGGGGGTAGTGATGGGGAGGAGGCTTAGCTGGAAGGGACAGGTGAGCAGTTTCATAACCATTGTTAAAAACTTGAGACAAGGAAGGAAGAGGAGGAAATGCATCTGAAGCCTGAGAACCTGTGTTCTTGAGATCGATAGGAACTGTCTTTTGCCTTTCTTTGTATCCTCAGCACTTAGCACAGTGCCTTGCACACAGTGGGTGCTTAATAAATGCTTGTTGACTCACTGGTTGAAAAACATACTAGCTAAATCTTTGGAGAATTTTGATGACTAGTAATATAGGGCAACCAGATATAGTGGAAAGAGCACTTAAGCTCTAGAGTGAGAAGTAGATTTCCTATCTGAATTTCTCAACTTAGTAGCCCTGTAAACTTGATTGATGCATTGAATTGTGTCCTCAATTTCCTTCTCTGAAAGTTGAAATCAATAATACTTGTGCTATGTACTACTTCACAGGCGCTGCTGTGAGAAAAGAAGTTTGTAAACCTTAAAACACTATTTCAGTATGAGTTGTTAGGGGAGGGGGCGAGGGAAGGTAGGTGTGGTTTACTGTCTTAACTTATCATTTCCATATCTACCTTAGACATGATCACTTTCTACAAAGTCCAAGCTATTGTCCATCTTAGAGTATCTCTCTTCAGAATTGCAATTTTACCTTGTGGAGGAGACCCACGTGGTTCCTATGGAGTGCTTTGGTGTGTGATTAGCTAGGCTGCTATAAGTGAAACATCAACTCTTTATGCTCCAAGTACCAATTATTCAGTTGGAGGATTTTCCAAACCTCTTGTTACTCCTATTTTACCCTGCCTTTTGGCTAGTTCACAGCTCATTTACACCTCTGCCAGAGAGGACTCAGGGGGAAATAGAAGAGATAAGGTTTGGGCTAGACCACTTTCCAGCTCTTAGTAGCCCCAGTTAAAAAATAAAGATTAGGTCAAGTTAGAAAGAAAATTGAAAAAATGAAGTTTAACAAGTTTTCTGGTGATTTCATTTGTTATTATTTACAAATATCAAGTACTTGTCTCCTGAGTGAGATTTTAGAGAGAATGGAATATAACCTCTTTATGTCCTGGGTGTTATTTTGCTTTGGAGTGAATATTTCTTTGAAAATGAATGCTAATAACTAATAACAAGGAATGGTAACATAACCTAAAATTTACAATCTCTTTCATGGGGAGGTTGGTTACTTTTAGCAAGGAGGAGGGAGAGAGAGAGAGAGAGAGAGAAGGAGGAGGAGGAGGAAAAAAAGAAAGAAGAAAAAAAATAATAGCTAACTTTTATTTAGCAATGTTGCAAAGATCTTTATTATTTCATTTAATCTTCACCACAACCATGTAAGGTATGTGCTATTATGATCCTCATTTTACAGATGAGGAAACTGAGGCTGAGAGAGGTTAAGCCTAGGGTCACACTGCTAGTGTCTCTGGAATGATTTGAACCCAAGTCTTTCTGATTCCAACACATCTAGCAGGTTTGAAGGGGAAGGAGGAGGAAGAAAAAAAAATCTAAATCCCTTCAGCCTCTTTCCATCCTACTAACTTTCCCACAACTTCCTGACAGACAATAACTGTTTTACAATGTCCTTAACACCTTTATGCATCTTCTGTTCCTCTACCATTCTGACCCCAGGTTATCAAATAGAATGGTAAAGGTGTAGTTCTGGCCTGGGCTGCTGTGTTTAGTTTGGGATAAGGTCAGTCCCCTGTGACCCAGATGGATATAGAACTAATGAGGCAACTGAGAGCTGAGGACTCAGCTCTTTGGGGGAAACTCGCCTAAGGGGGATGGAGAGTGGGGAACCAAAGTGAGATCACAGCCACAGTCTGGATTATGGAAAGCATCTATGAAATGTCTCCCAGGTATTTCCCATTGAATTTCTGAGTAGAAAATTCATTCAAATAAACTGACTTTCCTCATGATCCTCCCTGCCTCCATTTCTTTTCGGGACCTTCTTTGAAGCTTATGCCTCAAGTCAGTCTGTTTTCTTCCAGAGTTTCAAAACCTCCTTAGACACTAAGTTGTGTGATCATGGGCAAATCACTTCATCGCTCTCAGTTTCCTCATTTGTAAAATGGGGATCAGAGAAAAACATATCTCATCTTGTGGGGATGTCATGAATTAATAAATGTAAAATGCTTTGATAACTTTTAAGTGTCATGTAAATGTTTGTTGTTGTTACTGCTGCTACTGCTGCTGCTGCTACTGCTGCTTCTGTTGAGGCACAGAAATGTTGTTCAGCTGGGTGGTGAAGTGAATAGAGTCCTGGACCTAGAGTGAGGAAGACCTGAGTTCAGATCCCATCTCTGTCACTAGCTGTGTTACCCTGGACAAGCCACTTAACGTTTGTCTGATCCAGTTTCTTCATCTGTTAAAAAAGAAAAAGTGGGGGAGGAGAGGTGGATAATAATAGCACCCAGTGCCCAGGGTTGAGTGAGGATGAGAACATTTTGTAAAGCACTTTGCAAACCTTAAAGTGCTATATAAATACTAGGTATTATTATTACGATGATGGTGGCTCATCCCATCCCACTTTTGCTTCTAAGGTCAGGTTACCCAGGTTATATTCTATAGTTACCAACCGTATATAGAATCACAGGATTACTTCGCTTGTTAGCTTGTTTCCTCTGTGACATTTTGTCTTCCATCCCTGAATTCTAGCTGAATCCTGGCTGGCTGTACCTTTCTGCATCACTCCCTTCCCGTCTGCCCAACCACGCAGAGGACTGTCCTTATTTCTCATTCCGCTCTATCCCCCTCACCAACCTCATCCCTCGACCCGAAGCCGAGACCAGGCTCCCTTAGACAGTTTTGGTGTAAAGTTTTACTTATAGAATATACATTTGTCACGGTGAATTATTTCAGCCGTTAGTGAGATCAGATGATCCCTAGACATCCTTTATGCTAGAAATTTAGACTGCCAAAATCCATTACACCTGGAGTATCACTCGTGGAACAAAGATAAGGAGTAAAAGAAGTGGGGGTGGGGGTGTCCATTTTTTAGTGGAATCTGGTCATCCCTTCTCTGAATCCAGTCCCCCTGCGTAAGCATTAGAGCAAGGTGAAGCTTCCTGTCCCTTTCCTTTGTTGCCAGGATTTCACCTCCACGCGCACCTACGGTCCCCGTTTCCTTGCTTCCCAGGTCTGTGTGTTTCTGGGTCCTGGGGACAAACCTGAGCCTCAGTTCCTCAGGCCTGCACTAACCCTCCATCTGTCTTCCCTCGCCTCGCCACTACGGTTTCTAAAGAGATTTTTCTTTGAGGGAGTGGGGGGGGAAGTTCCTTCCTTCTTACCCCGAAGTGAGATTATCTTTTTCAAAGATTTGTGTGCCTTGAATTTCTCGATAAAAGATGCTCTGCGAAATGTCACTATTTCAAGTATCGTGACTATATAATAAAAATAATTTAGATCCTATTCTACTTCTGTATGACCTTGAGCAAATCACTTCCCCTCTATTCGCCTCAGTTTTCCTATTCTGTAAATTTACGGAGATTGAACTACAAGATATCTAAGGTTGTTTCCAGCTCTAAACGTTCCATCTTACGAAAAGGACAAATTAATGCGGTACTTCGTTACAGAAATGCCTTATGGCACAAATGAATAAAAGATTAAAAAAAAAGGAATAAGAGCTCTAACTGGAGGTCTGGTAGCAATTGGAGGAAGGAGAGGGAATGATTCATTTCTAAAGAGGGTGTGTGTGTGTGTGTGTGTGTGTGTGTGTGTGTGTGTGCGCGCGCGCGCGCATCTTTTGTCTTCACTGCTGTAAGGAACTCTATCTACTAGGTAGACCGGAAACTTTTCACTAATTGAAATGACTTGCCCAGACTCAATCAGTTTATGTCAGAGGCAAGACTTAAACCCAAGTCTTCCCAATTTTGAGGTAGGCTTGTTCTATCCATTTGGGCTCTCATTTAAATTATTATGTAAAAGTTTTATGAATTTTGTTCTTCTTGTTGCTATTTTAAAAATTATTTGGGGCTCCAAGTAAAAGAATCAGAAAATCCAGGGTTCTAGCCTCAGCGTTGCCACTTGACCCTGGGCAAACCACGAATCTTTCTAAGTAGATTTTCCTATAGTCGCCCTGCTTCATTCAAAAGGCCACTGTAGCTACCAAACGAGATGATTCATATAAGAATCGCTATATACACAGGAGTTATTGTGGATTGTCTGTGAATTCGTGAGCTCAGCAACTCTACCACTTAGAAACAAACCAACCCACCAGCCTTCCTCCTGGACAAGGGTTCCAGGCCCAGGGTTAACTAAAGTCTGACCCCAGTAAGGTTCCTCTTTAGCTCTCGTTTTAAGCTGTACTGTATGTAGTGGTTCTCTTGGAAAGCAGGTGTTGACCCAGAAATGATCCAGATCCCTAGGCTCAGGCAGGTAGGAGAGAACCGAAGCCCCTTTCTCCTTTACTCTCTTCCACCGTGACAGTAGAAGCGGGATTATCTTATTTTCGTTTCACTTGACCCGAAATTAGCCAGGTTAGTAGGAGTCGGAGTATGAGATATGTTAGGGGTGGGGGGGAATGAGGAGAGAGCTGACTCAGCAGTGACGAGAACCCTTGATGCTACCCCTGGGTATCCAGGGATCCCAGGATCCACTAAGGAGGAAAAAAGAGCTCTCCGTTTCTGTTCTTTCGTTTTGGATCCATTAGCAGCCCTGTGCGCTCGCCGGGGTTAGGATTCAATAGAGGCTACCTACGAGTCGACGATATGATCGAGTGGCAGAGACTTATTTCAGAGCAGAATACACCAGGCAGACCAGACCCAAACGGTCAAGCAGACAAGAGCCGTGGAGAACCAGTCTTGGGTTTCCCGGATTCTGTTTTTCCAAATTTTCTCTATCTGGAGGTGACTTTATTCACACAATTCTTCAAAGTCTTATTCCGAGCGGCGAAGAGGTTCCATCAGGGCCTCTGAGTTCTGCGGGGTTGCCCGAACCCTCTGTTGAGACTTCACCCTTTCTCTACCATTCTGATCGCATCCTTGTCCTTCCCTGCCTTCAGGTTTCTAAATGGAGGTGGGCATCCTGGGTTTATAGCTAAGAAATTCCATAGGCGCAATGCAGGCAAGTCTCAGCAAATGCTTTTTTTTTTAATTACAGGAACGGAGATTTTGTGCCCCCAAGGTTACCCGTACTCTCTCCCCTTCAGTACATTTCCCCAGTTTTCCCCAGGTTTCTTGTAGGTTACTGATAATAGGTCTGACTGAGCTTCTGTGAGTCACAAACTGGCTCTAGTACATAGTAGGTACTTTTGCAAGTTTGAAGAATAGAAATGCAAAGACCATGAAAGGTATGGCATGATATTTCAGTTTGTCTTGGAGTTTTCTCCAAAGCAAAGCCAAAAACAACGTTTGTGAAGAGCCTCAGTGATTTGATAATTGGGCTATTTTAGGTACTTAATTAAGGCCTCTTTTTAGATAGAATTCCTTTATTTCGCCTGCTCCATTCACTCTAGGGAAGGGTTGTTAGTGAGCCTGGAAGTCACTTTACGACCCACGCACAGAGCGCTTCCCAGGTTTTTCAAATTCCTAATTTATTTTTCTGGGGACCAAGAAAAGACCAAACCTTCCCCCACTCAGAGCCTCCAGGTAGTAGATAAAGTGAACACGAAGTCCTTGAAATGTTTCCCGCTCCTGGCAACCGCCTCGAAATGTTTCCTACAAAGGAGGGAGAGGACCGGGCCAGGGATGGGAGTGGGAGCAGAATGGATAGATGGGGTCTAGGCAAAACAGAACCTAAGTACAATCGAAATCAGTAGCCTAGCCAGACACCCCTACCCCTTCCCTTCAGAAAATTTTAGGCCATGGAGCTGCCCCTCGGCATTCAGCTATGGGTGTCCCGGGTCAAAAGGGTTAACTGAAGTTTATTGAACCCAAATAATTTCTTTCTCCATATTTGATCTAGAAAGTTGTACAAGGCAGCTCCCAGATCCTCCGTCCTGTTTCATCCACTGCAAAGTCACAGTCTTCCTAGAACCAGGCAGAGGCTCACAGAACTCTAAACCCCTGTGCCCATAGACTTTATCCTTACCCTCTCACACACCCCTATTGTGGAGGGCGTGAGAGATGATTTACCACCGCTGCTAACAATGAACTCAGAAGGGATCCTCTTTCAATCGGATCCCAGAGGCTTGGTGATTCCTGGAGAGCTCATGGCATTTTTATTCCATAAATTCGTAGAACACTAAAGATGGAGAGGACTGTTAGAACCACCTTGTCAAACTTTCCCTATGCCCAAGTTTCTCTGTGCTGCACTACTGTGAGGACAGCAGCTGTAAAAAAAAAAATGTGCTCAAAGCCTTTTCTATGTTACAAATCAGCATCTTTTACAAAGAAAGGATTTAACCAACACACACACACACACACACACACACACACACACACACAGAGTGTTCTCTCTCCTCTCTCCAGCAATATTTCTCTTTTAGTCCCCAGAATTTCTTGGAGGGAGGGGAAGTTGAAGGCCATGAAATAATGGTGCAGCGTTTTGAAATTTTTTCCACTATGGGGGACAATAACGCCCTATCCCTCAAAATTCAACAATTCTAAAAGTGAGCTTTGATTGTTTAAGCACTAACTCTCCCAGCTGCTCCCCCCCCTTCCCCTTCCAATCTAAAAGCACTAGAAGTGACTGGGTATCTTTTTGGCCAATGCCATCTCAAGTTTCTGGGCCTGTCTTGGTCCCAGTGTCCTTCTCCTCCCTTACTTTGGGTTGGCCTCATGGGGCTTGTCAGGTAGGTGGCCACCCATCCACTCACCTACCTCCACCCTCTGGGACCTTCAAGGTAGTGCACTGGCTTGAGTAGCCCCAACTCTGCTCGACTCTAGCCGGTTTCATTACCTGGAGGAGCCCTTTACTCCACCGTGCAAGAGTAGACTCCCAGGGCTGGACCATCACTTAGCCCGTCCAATCCCAGACCAGGCTCTCAGCTCTGAGCCTTGCAAACTGCCAGGAGCTGTGCCAGTAGTGTTTTAACTTGATCTGAGAATTTAAACACTTGCCACTGTACTCATATTGACATGGCTTACAGGAGTATGAACGGAAGTGTGAGCGGATTTCGAGGGAGAATACTTAAACACCGGGAGTTTCGCTTTAATATGTGAACGATATCCCTTCCCACACACACACTAACCCTACACACACACACACACACACACACACACACACACACACACACACACACACACACACACACACAGACCACGAGAACTGCTGAGGCAGTTGCTTGTCCTTCACTTGTCAGGTTTTCCCCCTTGTGTTGGGTAGCTTTGAAGCTGAGCTGCATAGAATTGTACCTTTTCCACCCGCCCCTCAGTCTTTCTCTTCCTTTCTCCAGAGCCATCTAAGAATTTAAATGAATAAACCTGCTTTGGACTTGGGAAGTTGTGTGTTTCTCACCTCAGCCTACACAGAGATCCATAATCCAGATAAAAATTCCAAATCCCTAGGCGAGACTCTTTCCAACGGGAAAGTTTCCCAGTGGCGGGACTTTTCTGCCCCTGTCGCTCCGGAACGGCACTGGTCTCAGTCTGGCGTCTACACTTCCTGCCTTCTACCCACCGTCCACCCAGCAGATACAGCCCAGCCCAGAACCTGTTCCCCTCTAATCTGAGATGCTATGCCAGCGTGGGGAAGGAAGGGAAAAGGTTGGGGATGCTGTTCTGGGTAGAAGTGTGTTGGGGGAGGGGGGTTGGAATACCACGCTGAACCAAAAGCGTGAGAGCCTGATCTGCGCTGTTATCTGGGGCCGAAGGCTGCGGGCTAATCGATGGGGTTATTTTTACGCGGTAATCCGGCTTTGTGATTGCTCTATTAACCTTTAGACCTGTCTGAGGGGACTATTCAGCTCTCCGCCCCTAAGCACAGAGGGCCTCCGAATCATTGACGCTTACGGCCGCCAGGACAAAACTTACCTGCGCAGTGGAAAGTGGGAAGCAAGGGGTGGGGGTGGGGAGTCTTCCTCCACCCCAATCCCCACTCCCCCGTCACCCCTTCTCAGGAAAACTGCCTCCCAATGAATAGCAGGACCTTTGCTGGTGACAGTGGGGAACACGCTGGAATCCAAGGGGGAAAATGTGGAGAGTGGAAGAGGAGGAATGGAAGGGACTCAGGTTTTGCAAATGCTATCAACAAATGTGTGTGAATATAAATGTATATATGCTCACAAGTATATTCACCTTTATGGAAGTGTGTGTATATGTGAGTGTGCGTATATAATATTTAAAGTATATCAGTTGCGGAAGAGGGTGAGCTTGGGTCTTCAGCGAATATATTAGCCCCGGAATTGTCTCCCCTCTCTTTCCCTCCTCTGAATCTAGACTTAGCGTCTCTCCAGCCTGCTAGGAAGAAAGAAAAAAGTATTTCCCAAGGACCCTCCGACGTTACACACATTCTTTCCTCCCTCCCTCCTTATCTTCATTCACTGGCAGTTGGAAGTCAGGTAATATAGCTGCCCTCAGAGACCATACAGTTGGTAGTGATCTGCAGACACGCAACCCCAAGACAGCTGCTCCTGGAGAGTCACCTTCTGCCCCCTCGCCCCTATCCCAGAAGCTTAAAGGCTGACTAGGGGAAGCCAAGAGATAGGGACTACGTCTGATAAGAATGAAGGTAAGGGTAGTAAGCATAATCAACACTAATAATGTCCGTCTTGGTGTTGAACGCAAACCCCGCCGGTCCCAGGCACATATTTGACTTTCCCTCGGAGATCCCCCCAACTGGACTTTGCCTGCTGTGTGTATTTTTTAAACAGCATCACAGTCCGAGGCCAGCTGACTGTGCAACCGATACTAGGCACCTCCCGCCTCCTCCCCGCCACGTGACTAGACCAAACCAGTCACAATCTGAGAAGTAGGGAGAGGGGGAGTGAGGAGAGGCGGAGAAGGAAAGGCGTTGGAAGCCCTGGGATAGGTACTCTGAGGAAGCCTGCAGGCTGACAACTAGAACCCTTCATCCCCCAGACTTCCAGGCCTCCCACTGTCTTGGGTTCCCACCGCGGGCCGCGGGCAGACCCAGACTCTCTACTCTCCAAAAGCTCCCAGGGTACGTCAACCAAGGAGAAAGATCTCACCCTTCACAGGTCTGTAGATTTTTCCTTACCTTCTTCCCCGCCCCTCCCCCCCTCCCATACGCACCTCTTCCTTCAAAAAGCTAGAGCTTAGTCGAATCGAGTTTTCCTGATGGGTAGAACAAGACTGGAAAAGTAGAAATGCACCCTTTCCTAAGCCACTTACTCTTCCCCTCCACTTACTGTCTCCCCCTCTCCGTTATTACCCTCTCTCAAAGTGCCCTCTAAGCCAGCCAGTTAGTTTTTCGAGTTCCCTTTGCATTTTTAATTCGAAATTTGAGAAATCTGGGGAACCATTTTGGAGCGATGTTTATGGTCCCTTTGGAGGTATTTCAATGCATAAAACGTCCCCCAACGCTCAAAATCCCACTTCCATATTTGCACTACTTAACAACCCCCCGACCGACTCCCAAATAAAGACGTGTAGATAGAACGCACAGATGAATTTTGTTAATAAATACACACGTAGACATATGCAGACGTGTGCACCCTTTGGCTATGTACACTACCTACCTACCGAAGGGCACCCTGCAGAGAGATATGCTGACATCCTCACCATAATGGGCGATCACACACAAACGGGTGCTTTCGCCCTAGTGTGGTAACAAAAGTTCTAACTGATATTGGTGGAGGAGGGATATTTCAGTAACCCCAAATTTGACAGGATGCGGGTGTACGCTAGCCGCAAACCTACAAGTCCCCTTCTAGTCCCCTGGTTTTTCCCACTTCCACACCACCCTACTTGACAGCTAAGATAATGTCACACACACACACACACACACACACACACACACATACACATGGCACGCCACTCCTCAACCCCCGCCAATCTCCACAAAATTACTCTTGGGCGGAACTAAAGGAGAACTAGAGGTGGGGGATAAGAGGAATTTTCACGCACATTCGCCCCCACTCACCTCCAGTTTCTGCTCCTCTGGTTATCTGCTCTAATCCCTGACGTTATCTCCCTTGGCTTTGGGCGGGAGATTCACTCTGGTGGGGAGCTAGTGTGAAGCACTCCAGTCAGACTTTAAAAAGGCTGTGTGTACTTTGGCTGGGAGCTAGGAGAGTGAGCAAGGGAGGAGAAACAACCTTCTTCGCTCTTAGTATTTTGCGTGTTCCTACAGAAAGGACTGATTTGGGGGTAGGGAAGAGAAGATTGGTGGAGAGAGGGCACTTATGACAGCTGGGATTACAGGGGCATCACTACTTTCGAATCTCAGGGCTGTTTGCTTTCGTGTGTATTTGTGTAGATTGAAGCAGCTGTTTGTGTAAGCCAGAGTATGTGTACATATGCCTGTGTGCTCTCATGTCAAGAGTAAAGTCATTTCTAGGGGAGGAAAAGGAAGACTGGGAAAGGAGAGCAGCAATGAGAAAGATCAAGGGTGATGGCTGTTTTTGAGTAGGTACTAGAGGTAGCGAGAAATGAAAAGATTATTCGTGTACCCTTGGGCAAAATTACTTAACCTCTCTGGGCTTCCCTTTCCTCATCTTAAAACTTAAGAGGGTTGGATTCAGGGGTTCTAAATTTGAGGTCCCTGAACTTTAAAAAAATATATATGTTTTATAACTATTTCAAGGTAATTGGTTTCCTTTGTCACCCCATGTATTTCATTTTGTGCGTTTAAAAACATTGCTCTGTGAAAAATCTATAAACTTCACCAGACTGCCAAAGCCCCTGGACAAAATTATCCCTAAAGTTGTTATCCTGTAGTCCATGGGGAAGGTGGGAAAGATGATAGAACAAATCATTTAATTTCTAGAGGAAGAAAGTTGTTTATTTTGACCTCTGAATGTTGGGGAAATGATTGCTTCAGAGAATCAGAAAACAGGAGAGAAGAAAAATGGGACCAGGATCAATCTTCCTGCTTCCTGGATGAGACATGGTTCACACTTCAGGCACTCTTATCCTGATTTTGCCTTTATTTTTCTTTTCTTTTCTATTTAGAGAGAAATATTTATTTCATTTGTTGTCGTTAAAACAAATATTCCTCTCTAAATGATTGTCCTGGGTAAAATGCAAACTGAGTCCACTTTCCCAAAGCAGTGGTTGAAAAGCCCGTAGGTGTGATTCCCCTCCTTGTTCCTATAGTTTCAATAATCCTCCTCTATGAAGCCACTAAGAATAGTCACACAGGAGAGGTAAAGACAAAGACCTAAATCAGTTTGTTGAATTATGGATCTTCCATAAATGGCATCCACATCTGCGGGTGTGGAGAAATTGTGTTAAAGTACAGTGGGGAAAAAAAGGTCTTTGATTTTCTACTAATTACCCAAAACTTAAATCTTAAAACTGTAATTTCTTTTAATATTATTTATCATACTTTGGAAGTTTCAAGAGAAATGCCCAAATAATTGAGGTCCTTGATTTAAAATTTAATAATGGGTGGATGAACCTCCCAGGATGAGAAAGCAGTAGAAGGAGTAACCACCCACATGGACAGGATCACGTGTCCAACGAAAAGCGTCCTAAGGTCCATAAACCTGCAAGTTTATTCCCAGAAATCATTCATTTCTCTCCTTCATTTCAAAAGGGTGGGGGGAGGGCTGAAGACCCCAGATCAAATTCTTAGTACCTATCTTCTCAACCAAACTTCTTATACTTTGACACCCAAGAGACAGATAGTTTGGGAAACACTAATGAATTGAAAGACTGCCTTGAAGGAAAGCGATAAACAATCCAGACCAAGTGCCAGTAAGTTCCTAGTGCTACTCCATTTTCTCTAAACCGCAGGAGTTATCTTTGCAAGCAGCTTTTACAAAGAGTTAGGGCTTCCATGTCACAGATTCTATTGCCATATCTTAGAGTAAACTAATGATTATTTAAATAGCACTTCATATCCGATACAATGTACACGCTTCCTAGGATATCTGTAATAATGTTCCTACTAGTTCATATTTTTAGGAAATCTATTATTGTACTTAAAACGATCGATTCTTTTTGTTTCCATCCACAGAGCCTAACATAGTGCTTATTCACTGACTGAAAATAAATGAGGCCTTATGTAGATTGTTCTATTATTTGTTTGTGGAATTAAATAGTATCTGTGTAATCTGGGGCAAATCAAATTAACCACTCTGGGGCCCAGTTTCATTATCTCTAAGTTCTGTTACAGCTATAAAATTCTATATAAATTGGTATAATACAACAAACAAATTAGTGTTGTAAGATTAAGTACTCCTGTATGTGGTCTTTTATAACCACAAGAATTATTGTACCTTTGGAAAATTAATAATTCGAATCCCAGATCTTTCAGACTCTTTAGTTCAAGTTCGGACCACAAACCTGGTTAGCGTTAGCACCACAAATCTCTCTGGAATCTAGTTACACAAATGCCTTTCTCCCCCTGTGCCCCGTCCCAAAGCCATCACGGAGACTTTTCTTATGGTACAAGGAAAAAAAAAAAAGCTTTGCGAAGAGAAGGGCTGGCTGAGGCCTGGGGGCCTGGGATGGGAGACGACGGTTATTCCCGGAGTTTGGGAACCCAGAGACTGTATTCTGTCCCCCTCTCACTAGAAGCCGAAACCACAGGAAGCTTACCTTAACAGTTTTAGAGTGGGGCAGGAATAAAAGTCAGAAGAAGTGCCTTTAAATAGAAAGAACAAATAGTGGAGTCAAAACTAATCGCCATCAATCAATTAAAATTGTGAAGTAAAATCGTAGCGCTATCAACCAGTACAAAAATGAAATCTTTAGGTCTGACTGTTGCCCTAGTATGTTGTTAACGCTCCCGGGGCTGTACCTGAAGACATCCCTTTGAATGCTAGCATTCTGGATCAGCGAACTCCGAACTCCGGGGTATTGGAGCTGGACACATTAACAAGACAAAAGCCGACCCTCCCGCGGCTCCGGGATGCTGGGGGGACTGAACTTAAGACTGAGAAATTGGGGGATTCGGGGTTTTTTTCTTTTTAATTTCTATCTTTCTGTATTGCTTCGGGAGGCCGGCGGAGGAGGGGAAGGATAGTGCGCAAAGATGATGGTTTTCCCTCTGCTTGTTTCTCCCTCTGATATTAGGAGAGTCCTGTTGGCAGCAGCGGTGAGAACACTAGGAGATAGCCCAGGCAGCAGCGTTGGACACGAGTTGGGCAGAGGGGTGCCTCCGGCCCCGCCCAAGGCGGGAGACCTGCAACCCTTTGAGGTCAGAGGACCTAGAGGCTTCAAGACCCCCATTCAGCGCAACTAAAAGGATTTATCTACACTCCTTCCCTACATGCACTTTCTCCTCCCTTGGGTTTTCCCCCGGGGGGTAGAAACCAGGAAAATCTTGAAGACACCTTCTTCGACCCATAGGCTCTACCTACCTCAGGCCCTCCTTGGTCCGCTGGTGACAAATCTTCAATTTGATATTGAAAACCAATAAACAAAGGCACTGTCCTAAACTGGATTTAAATTTTATTTTAATATCATAATTTTTTTTGAACTTTGATCACCTTAGTTGGATTATTTGAGGTTTTTTCGATTTTTTTTTAACCATCATCCCCTCCTCTACTTCGTTTTTGTGGATTCTTTTTGAAGGGAAATTGATCTTTGACTCTTAGAGGAAAAAGAGGACTTGAACAGGGGAGCTCGTAGACGTCACAGAAATGTACCAGAGCCTGGCCATGGCAAATCACGGCCCCCCTCCCGGGGCTTATGAGACCGGAGGGCCTGGAGCCTTCATGCATGGAGCCGGGGCCGCCTCCTCTCCAGTCTACGTGCCCACTCCCCGAGTGCCGTCGTCCATGCTGGGCCTGTCTTATCTTCAGGGAGGCGGATCCGGGGCGGCCGGGTCCGGACCAGGAGGGAGCAGTTCTAGTAGCAGCGCCGGGGCAGCCCCGTCTGGGAGCGGGCCAGGCGCTCAGCAGGGCAGCCCGGCTTGGAGCCAGCCCGGGCCTGAGGGCGCCGCTTACACCCCCCCACCAGTGTCACCACGTTTCTCCTTCCCGGGAGCCACTGGCTCTCTGGCGGCGGCTGCAGCAGCAGCCGCAGCCCGAGAGGCAGCCGCATACAGCACCGGCGGGGCTGGAGGCGCATCTGGCCTCGGAGGCCGCGAGCAGTACGGGCGGCCCAGCTTCGGGAGCTCTTATTCCAGTCCTTACCCCGCTGCAGCCGCTGCAGCCGCCGCAGCCTACATGACAGCTGCAGACATGGGAGCATCTTGGGCCGCAGCCGCAGCAGCTTCCGCCGGACCCTTTGACGGGCCAGTTCTGCACACCTTGCCGGGCCGGGCCAACCCAGCTACAAGACATCCCAATCTCTAGGTGAGTGCAAAGTGATGGTGCTGCCTGCGTTGCAAACCGGTTTCCATTGCACCCATTCCACGGATTAGAGGCCTTAAGAAACCAGAGCTCATCTCCCTCCTAGTTGGTAGGGATAACTAGAATGGATCTAAAAATTGGTCTACAACTTCCCATCGTACTGAGAAGGATATTGAGGGCCTCTCTAACCTGATTCCACTCTGGGATCAAGGGTCTCATTCTAAAAGGACGTGGGGAGAGGGGGAATGTCCACTACCTGGGTTTCCCAAAAGTTGACCCTAAGGGGGAGTCTAAGGGCCACTTGCTATCTAAGGACTATAAAGGAGAGCTGAAGAAGGAAGCTTCTTTTAGTGGGATAGGAGGGGAGGTTTCTTCAACCGATGAAATTGAACTTGATTTTTTGGGAAGGGAAAGTTTGAGTTTTACCTTTGGGAGAGGAATGGTTGTCTGGGCTCCATGAGTGTCATACATGAAAAGCAACACTTGAATATCTTACCTTCACATTCTCTTTCCTCGAAATCTTAGGGAGCACATCTCTTCCCTAAGTGAATAAATTTAAGGAAGGGGATGAATGGGAAGAAATTATTGCGTAATTATTAAGAAAATGCATCTGAGGCACAGTAAAAAAAATTTTCAATTAAATTTTTTTAAAAGAGGGCGGGGCTTGGAGTAGGGAGGCTGCTGGTTTGATCTAGGCCTATTTTATATCTTGACCCAACGAGTCCAGCCTCCCCCATTCCCAGCCCAGTGACACTGGACAAATTGCTTAATTTCACTGAGTATCAGTTTCCTCCCTCTGTAAAATGGGGCTATTACATATTACATTCCATATAAAACTTTATTAAGCGCCTACTAAGCTCCAGCCCTGTGCTAATAGTATCTCTATGGCTGGGAAGTATAGATTGGGCTAGGCGTCTCCAAGGTCACTCCTGCCAATCCAGAGAGCCTTAGGAAAGCACGCTTTAAAAGAACTAAGTCTAGCGGCGGCAGGAAGGTTCCTTCTGCCCAAGATGCTGGGACTGCCAGACGTAGAAGGACCAAAAGATTAATGTTTCTCACCTAGCAAAATCACCACCCCTCCAGAGCTCTGTAGAAGCGTTTCTGTTGACTAAAACACAGCTTCTGGACCATGGGTCGTGAAGCTAGTACCGGAACCTGGACTATGATGGGAATTTTCCCTGTGCCCCAATTTTCACCCACGCGGGCTACTGGTACAGCCATGGTGTGTTGGTGCAGTACCTTTCTGGCCTTTCTTTCCATTGTTCTTGCCTCCCAGACTGGACTCCCTTGGAAACTTTGGCCCGGGCTGGCCGACGTCTTTCTCCGCCATTTGGTGAGGGGCGGGGAGGGAGGATGGCCAAGTTGCCTGGCACGTCTGTGCGGCAGCTGCTTTTCCTGCCCTCAAATTAACACGCACTTGTGGGGAAAACGCCCTCGGAAAGAGTGGAAGTCAATTTAAGAACCCTTCCGCTAAAACCACAGCCCCTGAGGGCGTTAAACTTTAAGTTGACAGTCTGGGAAGTCGTAGGATTCCGTCACTGTGCTCATGTTAATTACTGTGACTCCGAGAAAGGTCTGCCCTTCTCTGCCTTAGTTTACCTTTGTGGTGGTAGAGTATATTCGCAGTGTCAAACATAGAAACGGGGGCCACTAAACCGTATTTAAGAATCCCTGCAGACCGCAGTTGACTTAGAAAACCATACATTAATGTTGTGTGTTCTATTGTATTTTTATTTATTTTGTTAAATATTTCCTACTTGCATTTAATCCGATTCGGACCGCACTCAGGAGTGTGTGATACCTCTGGAGTAGATGATTAAGGGGCTGTGTTACCTGCTGTGCCATCAAAATAGCTCACATTTCACACACCGCCTTTTTACCTTCACCTGACCCCCAAATAGCCCGCCGAAAAAGTATTATCCACGTTCTACGGATGAAGAAAGCGAAGCGCACTGAGGTAAAGTGACAGTCCGATTATACGGCTAGGAAATGTTAGGAGCTGAGATTAGAACCCAGGTCTTGAAGAGTATGAAGCTCTTTGCCCTGTGCTCCATCTCTGGTTCAGAAATGCTGCGACTTTTTTAGAGTTCATGTTAGTTGGTTGTTCTAAAAGAAAGAGGAATATGTTGGTGGTGGTTTAGTATTTAAAAGGCCGGAGCAGAAAGAACAGTAAATGGTTGACTACTATATTTAAGCCTGGAAAACAAAAGAAACGCACCTAAGGTTAATTTATTTGGTGAACAGCCTTGACTAGAGAATCTAGTGTCTGATAATTAGCCTTTTACTCAGCAGGTTAAAAGAAAAAGGGGATTGAACTCTCAATGAAGCTTTTATGCCCCAAATTAAGATCTGTTTTGGACATATTGTTTCTTCGAAGACTAGGTTGTATTGGCCATTTAGTAACCGAAATCCTTTCCGTTTCTCCTTTGCTACCCCAGCTTTCACTGTCGCTTTTTAAGTACTAAACCACTGAATGAAGGTGTGTGAATTGCCCGGGGAATTTCTTGTGTATTCGCAGGTCTACTTTGGTTGAGTTACGATAGAAAAAAAAGGCCCTTCTAGCCTGGAAAAAGACTGTAGGAACTCGAGTTCAAGTGAAATTGGCCATAGCCTGGGCTATGGCAATGGCAGTGGGGGTTCTGGTGAGTAGGAAGGCTCAAGATTAGACCTTCTGCGTTAGGAGGAGAGAGTAACTTTGAGGCTCGCATTCCCAGCCTGGGAACTAAAAGAGATTTGGGGTCTGGTCTTTAGGATCCAGAGCGAGAGAGAAGAGCCCTTATTGTACTTCTCCCTGAAAGCTTTATCTTGGTAAATGGATTATGCTAGTAATGTCGGTAAATCCGCCGGCTCGGTAAACGGATTAGAACTTATAGTTTCTGGTCTGACGTGGTGGCTGGGCTGTAGCCCTCCCAGTCTTTTCCCTCTATATTCCACTGTCCAAAGTGTGAGAAAGCCAGATTCCTCTCCCTCTGCCACTTCCTGCTTACCCACCCTGTGGGCAGCTGTAGGACTTCGGCAGATTAGCCTCGAAGTATGGGTTGAAACCTCGTGCCGGCCTTCATTGACAAATGACAGAGACTGCTGTGTAGTTTCTACGTGAAACTGTTTCTGTTCCTCTTGGGTAGATACAATCATACCTGCAGGGCCACTAGGTCTAAAGTGGGAGGAAATTCTACCTCCAGAACTCCTTTAGGTTTTACCTTGGTTTCAAACCCATAGTTCCAGGAATTAGAACGTAACTACGACGGAGAAACTCCAGATTCTGTGACCCTAGGATAGAGCCATTACAAAAGTGCGGGAGGGGAAACGCTCGAGACTCTGTGACCGCATAATATTGTTCACTGGCTGGTTGCGGGCCCATATAATTGAGCGGAATACATGGTCACATATGATGACTGCTGAAGTAACATTTCCCAGAATTTGCTGTTGGAAATGATTATCCATCCTTGGTGGGTATGTTGGATATGTGGAGTTTGTACTGTTTTTCAGGCTTCTTTACACAAGATACTCTTTACGCAAGTACACACTTTAGGGATGCCCAACATCATCAATTAAATGCAGTCATCCTGAACTGGTGTCCCTGTTTTGAAAAGCAAATAAGGATTAACTCCCCCCCTTTTTTCCACCTTTCCTTTCCTTTTTTTTCCCTTTCCTTTCCTTTCCTTTCCTTTCCTTTCCTTTCCTTTCCTTTCCTTTCCTTTTCGTTTCCTTTCCTTTCCTTTCCTTTTCTTTCCTTTCCTTTCCTTTCCTTTCCTTTCCTTTCCTTTCCTTTCCTTTCCTTTCCTTTCCTTCCTTTCTTTCCTTTCCTTTCTTTCTTTTCCCCTTCCTTTTCTTTTCTTTTTCTTTCTTCCTTTCCTTCTTTTTTAAAGCATAAGTATTATCTTCCTTCGTCTTTGGTGCAATGCACGGTGCCTTGAACACATCAAGTGCTTTCTAGATATTTGTTGAATTGAAAGCCCTATCCATTGACCTTCAGATCATGAAAACTGTTGGAATCTCCATGTCATGAAATAAAATATGTTAGCCCTGTGTGAATAAGTTGGAATAAACACCTTCAGTGTTACTGGGACGTCATTTGATACTTGTGACTGGCTGCTCTCTCCATTACCATTTATCTTTTCAGATAGATGTAATATCTTCTCACTGTATAATAAACTGGAAAGCAAAGATTGGATCTTAAAACTCTTGGTATCTCCAACCTAGTTCAAGTGCCTTGCAAATATTAAATACTCAATAAGTGATTGATGATAAATGTCTCAAGATAAAAATAGATTTAAAGGAATTTCGATTTTAGCAGTTACGTTGTTCCAGTATAAAACCACAATTTAGTTTTTTTTAAAATGTATTGCCTTTACCTATATGATAATAGCTGTGATTTAATCTGATTTGACAGTGATACTTATTATTCTACATATAATTATAATCAGAGACAGTGGCTCACTAGCCTTAGAGTAGGGAAGAGCTGACTTAAGGTCTGCTTTTGCTATTGATTATCTTTGGTACCTGGGCATGTCTTGTAGCCCTTCAGTGCACCCAGAGGGCTCTCTAAGGCTGTAAATTACAAATGAATTAACTAATCTTCATTGGTAGAGGGAGTTTCCCCATAATGAAGTAACAACACCAAAACAAAAACAAAAAATAACTTATTGGTCTCCTTTTGGATCATGGGTTAAACATGAAAAGTAAAAACAAAAAAAGATTTTGACAAAGCAACAGATCAGTTACTATCACCATCATCAATCTATTATTACCCACACTTGAAAGTTTACAAAGTGCTTTATATATACAGTATTCTCATTTGATCTTTAACTTTAATCTACCTTTACTTTGAATGACAGATGAGACAATTTTTTTAATAAACATATGAGAGGGAGAGGAAGTTGTACAACACCACATATAATGCCAATGTAGTTGTGCATGAGATTAAAATATGACCTAAATTTAAAAAAAAAAAAAGAGTTGAAATTCAGCAGGAATAATTATAAAGTTCATTTATGTTGGGAAAACACAGATACCCAACCAATAAGTATTAGTTGTAAGAAAATTGGTACAGAAAGTCATGGAAGCTTTGTTGATTAAGATCTAGTAGTCAGATCATGAGGCAGTAATGATCCCCTTCTACCCAATCAGTTCTGAGCATCAAACTTTAAAGTAGAAATTGACAAATTAGGGAGTTTCTACGGGTGGGTGATCAGGATGAAGAGGGTACTATAAATTATGTCTTATTAGAAATGATGAAGGAAATTGGTGATATTTGGCCTTGAAAAGAGACTGTGGCAGGGAGGGGTGGGTGAAAGGTTGTGAGAAGGAAAGGGGAGAAAGTAATCTCTGCCTTGAGATAGTTAAAGAGCTATCATAAGGGGAAAGGACTAAACAGAATCTACGTAATCCCAGAAGGCAAAATTGGAGACAGGAAGTGAAAATTATTGGAAAGCATATTTTAGCTTGATGTGGGGAAGAACGTAATATTAGTTCTGCCCATCCATTTAATTTGTTGCCTCACAAGGTCCTCAAAAGAGTTATGAGTACCAGCTGGCTTGATTAATATCTGTGAGAGACAGAGGAAACCTGGAACAAGATACAGGTTAAATTAAAATGATTCAACTCCATGAATTTAACATGGGAAACTATTAATGTTAGCTTATCATGTCAAAATATTTTGGCTCCCATCTAGGTGACAATCACAATAGATGTGTAAAAAATACTCTTTTAAATGCTTTATAAGATGTTTTATAAAAATACATTTTTATAAAATTTCATGGGAGAGTAAAAATAGGACTTTATTACTTTTAAAATGCAGAGAGCTTTATTGGATTTAGAGAGAATGATTAAAATAGGTTGTGGAATTATTATCAATAATGTGTTGTGCAATGTAAGTATTGCAATGAAATAGTAAAGTTCATTTGCATATAGGGAAACATTACATCCAACCTTCCAAGGATCCCAGAGAGTTATAGAAACATTTAAAGTGTCAGTTAAATTGATCATATGGTAAGGTATATTTGTATAATCAGTCAGAACCTCTCTTCATTAGGCAGTTAGGTGGCAGTCATAAAGACCTTAGTTCAAATGCAGCCTTACACACTTAATAGCTATGTGATCCTGGGCAAGTCACTTAACCTCTGTTTGCCTCAATTTCCTCAAAAATAAAATGAGGATAATAATAGCACCTACCTATCAGAGTTGTTGTGAAGATCAAATAAGGTAATATTTGTAAATCTCTTGACACATAGTAGGTACATAGTAAATACTTGTTTCCTTCCTTCCTTAATCATTTGAAAGAAGCTTTGTTGATTATCACAATGCTATTCCATATTGGTAATTTGTCCATGGTCTTGGAATAAGTCCCTCAAATGTTATAGAACCATGAGATTTTAGAACTGGAAAAAACCTTAAAGCTCATCTGATCCAACTTCCTCACTTTACAGGTGAATAAAGGCCCAGAAAGTAGAAATGACATTTGCAGCTTTGCAAAACTTGTTAAGGGAATTACTGCTGATACTGGGAGCCTATCCAGTGGTATATCCTTACACCTGCAGATCAGCCAAAAGCTGCTGTTTTTCCATAATTCCTTTCTTAGAATGGTCATCATCCAAGTTAGGTTCAAATCAGTCCCATCTCCCAGAAGCTTCCTTTGATTACTTCCAGTCTAAGGTGATTTTTCCCACTCTGGAGAATTGATAGGCCTGACTTACTCTATTAGGAGTGGAGTTACATGGGAAATGGTGTGAGAGCAGCTGAGTAGTTTGCTTGGTTAGAGCAGGATTTCTCCTTATGCAATTTGTAATTTATTTCATTTCAAGCTACATTGCTTAGTGGTTCAAGGCATCAATGTTCAATTATTTTAAAATGTGGAAGAATAGTACTACCTCCCTCAATTTGGTGCATTGTGATGGATCCAAAGGACTAGCTTCCCATTTATAGCTAGTTTAAACTTTAATATACAATGATAATCTCTGATATGTTTTTTAAGCTTTAAAAAAAACCTATTTCTTTGAATTTTATAGGCAAATATATGGGGGGGGGGGGACACATCCTGTGTATGAACCAGCTCTCTGGGAACTTTTTTTTTTTTTGGAGCTGAGCCATACATACCCTTTTCTCATATGCTTTAGTTATCCTAAACTTTTGGATTCTCTGCCTAGTGTTTTCTTAGTAAAGGAGAACTGGTCTAGAAGATTAATTGTCTATTACTTGGCTGTTGAGGGGTTTGTTTATCCATTAAGGGATTCTTTTATTTACCAGAGGTTTAAACTTTTAATCTAACAGATGCTGGACTCTATCAATCCTTATTTTGATTTTAAGGTAAAATTTGAAAATAATGATGTTATTAATTTACAAGACTTTATCAATTTAATCTTTTCAATGCTATGATTTTGTTGTAAGTAATGATTTTGATTTCTGTTGGAAGTAAGGCAAAGCTCACCAGCTCTTTTCAGTCTTCTCCACCCAGTCCAGCTTCTATTATTTGCATGGAACATAAGGGGCATGATAGGGAAGTTAACATGTCTGCTCACCACAGTTAAAACCATTCCACTTTTGCTAATTGGAATCCTTGCAAATGATGTGCCCAGGCCGAGGGCACAAAAAGAATTAAAAGGGATTTTCTGTCCATAACTTACATAAGAGTTAGACTGAGGGAATCTAAAAGACTAAGAGAATAGTCAGCTTAAAAAGTAAGTATAAAAATGCCCAAGGGCTTCTCCAGCTATCTGACTGTGGTGGAGAAGACTATAAAGAAAGGTTGCTAAGAGCTAAACAAACTAAAAAACTGGCAGATCTATTTCCCTGGATCCACATGGTAGCCAGAGATCAGGAGACAGTAGCAGAGAGCAGCAAAAGCTACAGGGGGATACCCCATGAAGGAGCAATGAAGGCTTCCAGTAAAGAGCAGGAACACAAGACATAGAACAAAGGACCTTGGTTCATGGCTGTTCTGATGACATCACCAGATAACATGGTTGTACATTGTTAGAGGCATGAGTGACCATGGAGATGTTTGTGTGTGCTCTGGCTATGTCTGCTGAGTGCCTAGGGCTTTGGGAGGATTCAGAGATATGTAATATTCTGTGCCCTGAAGGTACTTGATATTAAGGTATATTTTTTCTAAGAAAAGGTCACCAATAATGATAGAAAAGTGTCATACATGTGTGTCTAGGGTTCTGAGTTGTATAGACAACAAAGACTTATCAATTCTCCAAAGTGGGAAAAATCACCTTAGGCTGGGAGTAATCAAAGGAAGCTTCTGGGAGATGGGACAGATTTGATCTGGATCCTGAAGAAAAATAGTATTTAGATAAGGGAAGTAAAGGGAAGAAGAACAGCAGGGGAACAAGGAAAGGAGAGATCATGCCCATTATGTTGTAATTTCCTCCTGCAAGGGGAGAAATTATGGTCATCTTCAAAATGTGGGGCCTAGTGTCCCTTTCCTAATCTCCAATCTCTAGTCACTGACCTAGGATTGTTCCCTCCTCCAATGACTAAACAAGCTCAAATATTTTTTATTGTTCTTGTGCTATTCCTTCTGTAAGCAGTTTATAGTAGAAGAAGCACACTGGAATGATAAAAGACATGTATTCTTCATTCTTTATTGAAGAGGGGAACACAGTCATTTTTTCTGTGTCTGAGGGGGAGATTAAAAAACACTTCCTTTTTGGTTATGTTTAGCTTTAGGTACAGGTGATGAGCTCAGATGATATTGAACACTGATTAACTGTAATAGATTCAATATTGTAATGTTTCTTGGTGTAGAATGTGTTGGATTTAAAGAACTCCAGAAACCATGTCAGCCAGAATTTGTCTTGACTATTCTATGATGCTGTGGTCACTTAATATATGCCTGATAATAATTATAATGTGTTGGTAAGAAGCAGCAAGGCTTGCTTAGTGGATAGAATGATGGACTTGGAGTCAGGAAAGACCTGTGTTCAAATCAACTCAGCATCTTTATCTTTAAAATTGGGGAAATAAAGTCTGTAAAGCCTTTACAAGGATCGAATATAAAATTCTCTGGCATTCAAAACCCTTCGTAGCTCCACACACCCCCAGTCTTTCCAGTTTTCTTTATATCTTACCTACTCTCATATTTGGCAATCCAGTGATCCAGTGACACTAACCTTCATGCTCGTCCTTGAACAAAACTCTCTCTCTTTTTTTTTTTTGGCTTTTTGATGAGGTAATGGAGGTTAAGTGTCTTGCCCAGGGTCATACAGCTAGTGAGTGTCAAGTGTCTGAGGTCAAATTTGAACTCAGGTCCTCCTGACTCCAAGGCCAGAGTTCTATCCACTGCACCACCTAGCTGCCCCTAAAATTGTCCATTTCTCAACTCCACACATTTTCACTGGCCTTCATGCCTGGAATTCTTTCCCTCCTCATTTCCTACCTCCAATCACATTTTCTAAAGGAAGCTGTTCCCCTTCCCTCTTAATATTAGTGCCTTCTCTCTATTAATTATTCTTAATTAATCCTTTGTATGCCTGTGTATGTGTGTGTGCGTGTGTATGTGCAGTTGTTTCTGTGTTCTCTCCCCCATTAGACAGTGAACTCCTTGGGAAAAAGGACTATTTTCTGCCTTTCAATGTATCCCCATTTAGCACAATGCCTGGCACTTAAATGCTTGTTGACTGACAAGTTTTAGGGTGCTACATAAATGCAGTTATACTCAGGGATGACCTACAAAGTTTCTGAGGTCCCTTCCAGCTTTAACGTTCTTCGATTCCATTATTGGGCACTAGACTAGAATGAAGTAGAATAAAGACCTAATGGTTCCAATTAGTAAACAAACATTTTATGAGCTTTTTTGTGCTTAGGACTACTGGAAGGAGTTTAATAATCCTCCACCAAAGTAAATTAATACCTTCTCCGGAGTATTAAGAACTTAAGTGATGTCTAGGATCACATAGCCAGTACATATCAGAATATATACTTGAACCCACATCTTCTATGACTTCAAGGCTTCCTCTCTATCACCATGCTGCCTCTTAAAATCCAGTATAGTGCTAATAATATATGATGGAACTATCACCCATGATTTTTATCGGTAAGATAGATTTCCAACTTCAGATTCCAAAAACTTGTCTCTTCTCCCTTCTACCCTATCTTCCATTTACCTAGGACTAAGGCTTTTTTTTTTTCCAACAAGGCAGGCAGTAAACAACATGATAGAATCAGGGGAAAAGATGCTTTCGGGAGCTGTTATCTACTATGAGTGTAAGACTCTTGCTTTCCAGCCTAGTTCCCTTTATCTCCTGTCATTTCTCATCAGAGCTCTCCTCTCCCACCCCACCCCACTTCCCTTTTCATTGCCCCTGCTACAGGTTTCTTTCCTTCCCTGGACTAAGTGCTCACTATGTCCCAGATACTATATTAAGTAGTGGAGATATAAGGGAAAATAAAACATCCCTACCCTCAGTAGCTTACATTCTAATGGGAAGAGCTTGTATCATTTATGAATTGACCTGAACAGTCCCATCTGTTCTGTACCAGTTCCTGTACAAGCTGGCATTTGAGGTTTTCCTAAGGTTTAGCTTTTTGTTTTGTTTTGTTTGTTTACTGCTAATGCAGAATACAGATAGGGTTTAAAATTCAACTCAACAAGCATTTATTAAGCACATACTAGGTATAAGGCATGCCACTAGGTATTGGAAATACAAAGAACAAAGCAATTCTTGCTCTGAAGATGTTCTATCTGGGGAAAACATGTCTTTTTGCTCCCCCCCTACCTCCTTTTCACTTAAATCAGTGGATCCCAACCTTTTCCATTTATGGTGAGCTTTTTAATGTCAAAACATTTCTCAAACAACCCTTCCCCCTACTCCACATTAATTGAGTAAATACCAAAAATCTCCTATAGATTCAGTTATATTTTAAAGTGAATTTGTATTTTATGAACTACCTACATGCCTTTGAAAAATAGTAGTATGGGGGGCAGCTAGGTGGCACAGTGGATAGAGCACCGGCCCTGAAGTCAGGAGGACCTGAGTTCAAATGCGGTCTCAGGCCAAACACTTGACACTTACTAGCTGTGTGACCCTAGGCAAGTCACTTAACCCCCAATTGCCTAAAAAAAAATTGAAAAAAAAAGAAAAATAGTAGTATGGCCTTCTCTCAATCCTTGTTCTCTTTGAGGTTGATGTAAGCCTTTTGACATTCTTGAGCACTCTCTTCTCCTTGGTACCGTCTTCTCTCTAGGCTTTCAGGATACCACTTTCTCCTGTATCTCCTCTTGTGTATCTGACTGCTCCTTCTCAGTCTTCTTTGCTGGATCCTCATCCAGATCATGCCCTCTAAGTGTAGGCGTCTGTCTTACAGGATTCCTCCTGTGTCCTCTCCTTCTTCTATATGCTAACTCACTTGGTGATCTCACAAGCTCCCATGGATTTAATTACAATGTCTATGGTAATGATTCTCCTATCTACTTATCCTGCCCTAAACTCTCTGCTGATGTCCAATCTTGCATCTCTAACTGCCTTTCAGACATCTTGAACTGGAGATCCAAGTAGACATCTTCAACTCAACATGTCCAAAACAGAACTCATTTTCTTTTCCACCAATCACACTTCCCCCTTCCTACTTCCATGTTGCTGTTGACTGTAACACATCTTCCCAGTCTCTCAGGATCCCAACCTAGGTGTCTTTCTGGACTCCTCATTATCTCTCACTCCTTATATCCAATTTGTTTCCAAGGCCTGTTAATTTTACCTTTGCAACATCTCTCCTATACTCCCCCTTCTCCCTGACACTGCCACTACTCTGGTGTAGGCCCTCATCACCTCATGCCTGGACTGTTGCAATAGCCTGCTGGTTCTGCCTGCCTCATGTCTCTCTCCACTCTATTCCATCCTCCATTCTGCCACCAAAGTGATTTTCCTAAAGCATGGGGCTGGCCATGTCTTCTCCCTACTTAATAAACTCTAGTAGCTCCCTATTGCCTCCAGGATCAAACACAAAATGCTCTGGCATTCAAAGCCCTTCATAACCTATTACACTCTTATCTTTCCTGTCTCCTTACATCTTATTTCTCAACAAATACTTTTCAATCCAGTGATACTCACCTTGCTGTTCCATGAACAAGACACTATCTCTCTACTCCCAGCATTTTCCTGGCTGTCTTTCCTTGAATGCTTTGAATGCTCTCTCTTCTCATCTCCACAGACAAACTTCCCTGGCTTCTTTTAACTCCCAACTAAAATTTCGTTTTCTACAGGCAGCCTTTCTCAACTTATTCTAATGCTTTCCCTCTTTTAATCATTTCCTATCTATCCTTTATATTACGCATAATTGTTTGCTTGTTGTCTCCCCTATTAGATTGTGAGCTCCTTAAGGACAGGAACTGTCTTTTGCCTCTTTTTGTATGCCTAGTACTCGCCACACTGCCTGGCATGTAGTTGGCATTTAATAAATAAATGTGTATTGACTGACTGGCTATTATATGTGTGGGGGACAGATTGTTCATTCCATCCACAGAAGGTATCTTTGCTAATTTATTGTGTTGGGTCATTTAATGAGATAGGCCCTGTTAAAATAACTCCAAAGGGGATGCCCATCAATTGGGAAATGGCTGAACAAGTTGTGGTGTATGAATGTAATGGAATAGTATTGTGCTATAAGAAAGGATGAGCAAGCAGATTTCAGAAAAATCTGGAAATATTTACATTAACTGATGTTGAGTGAAGTGAGCAAAACCAGGAGAACATTATATATGGTAACAGCAACATTGTACAATGATCAACTATGAGTGACTTACCTTTTCTCAGCAATACAATGATCTAAGACAATTCCAAAGTACTCATGATGGAAAATGCTATCCAGAGAAAGAACTGATGTAGTCTGAAGGCAGATCAAAGCATACTATTTTCACTTTTTTAAAGTTTTTTTTTCCCTTTTGGTCTATTTCTTTCACAACATGAATAATATGGAAATATGTTTTACATGATTACACACACACACACACACACACACACACACACACACACATATATATATATATATATATATATATATATATATATATGTCCTATGTCAAATTGTTTAACATTTTAGGGAGGGGGGAAGGACAGAGGGAGAAAATTTGAAATTCAAAAAATGGGTGTTTAAAATTGTCTTTATATGTAATTGGAAAAATAAAATACTATTAAAAAATAAAAATAACTTCCTAGGCCCACAGTTTGGGGAACTACTGACTTACGAATGGTAGGAAAAGATAAAAGTTGCGCACTGGTCATAACGATGGGTCTGTGAGGACCAAGACAAGATTTCTTGTTGTCGTTTGTTGTTGTTGTTGTTTTGTTTTTTAAGAGGGAAACCCAAACTCCGTGTGTCTCCTGTGCATATCCTCAGCAGCAGGGCAGGAAATTATTATGGAGCATAAGGAAGAAGATAATAGAGTTAATAGTAGAGTTGACCATTATGGCCAGCATGAAATTACCTACCTTTCTTTTCTCCTGTCCTTCGCTTTGACCCTGACCCAAGCAGTTCCCACTGAACTGAAGTGAGAAGCAGTAGAGCTTGGGGATGGGAGGGAAATCCCTAGGAACATTTGTTATAATTCTGTGGTCACTCAGACATTTGTAAGTGATGTAAAATTTACACCTTGTGTGGCAAAAAAAAAAAAACTGAAATGTAATGAACTGCAATGGGTGCCTAGAGAGTTTGCTTTTATTGCTTAGTTCAAGAAGGCTACACTTGGGGACAGATAGTCCCATCTGGTCTTTAATTATGAAGTCTGTCTTGACAATGTGCCTGAAGGAGTGGACATGGATAAGAGAGTGTAAGGTTCCAACCTGGAAAGGAAGTTGCAAGTGAAATGATGACATTCATGCATTTAGAATTAAGATAATATTAGTAAAGGTTATGCAAGTTTTAGTGTCTAAGGATTTTCCATCTTTTCCTCCTCAATACACTTTGTCTTCTTGTTTGTTCTTGGCAGGGAGGTAGCACAGTAGATAGAACACCTGACCTAAAATCAGGAAGACCTGCCATCAAACACAGCTTCAGAAACTTACTAGCTTTGTGACCTTGTCAGAAAACTGTCTACCTCAGTTTTTTCTCATCTATACAATGGGAATGATAATAGTATCTATTTCCCAATAATACTTATAAAGACACTTGCAAATCTTAAGGTGTTTTATTCATTCATTCATCATTTCACCCTTTGTTCCTTTCACTATGCCCTACTCTGTATCCCAATTTTGATTCTTTTGGAATCCAACTTTTTGGAACCCAACTTTTTGGAGTTGCTAATCACGAAATTATGGATCATTCTGACTTATATTAAGGTAAATTCCTTTGCCACCTCTTTGGCCATGGCTTATGGGAACAAATAGTGACTAGAATCCAGCCACTTCCCAAGTAAGCAAATTTTGTTAATTCATAGACACAATCTGTGTATGGGCAGCACAATCTGATCCTTTAAAAGTATCTTTCTCTTTTTAATATGTTTGTAATACTATAATGTTTGTCATATCAAGTAAATGGTCTTTTGCTGAAGATCTCAACACATAAATAGTTTATCCTTTGGAAGGTGAGAGAAAGCTTGGAGAAAGGGTAAAGATTATGATTTCCCTTTGAGATAAACACCATAAACAAGGAGACATACCACCAGTACATACAAAGTAAAGAAAAACATCAAAATAGATCATCAGTGGAGGCTTTTTTTCTTTTTGCTTCTGGCAGTTGGCCCTTTAGTTGTATCTATTATAGCATAGATAGGATTTTTTAAAAAATACTATGTAATCAAATTAAGCCAGAATGTTCAGCTTCTTATCTAAAGAATGGGAATTTGACTTTCTGATGTTCAGCACTGTGGGGGAGTGAGAATCAACTTGACATTGTTAAAAAAATTTTTTTTTAATATCTTTATGGACAAGCTATTGCATACATTGTAGAAATAAAGTTATTTTAAAGATTGCTCTGCAAGTGAGATGGAAGGGTTTTAATCAGTGTTTCATTTCATAACTGACAGTATCTAAAATATTCTTTACTTGAAAAAATGAAAAGAGATGTGAGGGAGCCATGAAGCCTTCTGATCTCAGGTGCAATTTTGGTTCTTCAATTCAAGAATTATTTATTTATTGATCATACACTGTAAGCCTAGTCCAGTGCTATAGGCTCATTGCCTTGGGGCTAGACATTATATTCTCAAAATGTATTCAGTTCTTAAGTATTTTCATCTTCTTTTTCTTTTTCCCTGTTCTTTTTTCCCATGCTAACCTCCATTTCTACCTCTAGAAATTCAGTCAGATTTTATCACCCCTATTCAAAACTGATCGATAGCAACTGGTGAGCAGGTTAATTATAATCGCAGAATAAACGCTGAAGTCTCAAAGTTCATCCACTTTTGCAATGTTTCAAAACTCCAGAGGGGACAATGCCAAGAGACGCTTATTGATCCATTCAGGGCAGGTGTGGGAGTTTGAACCAGGGGCATACAATCTGATGTGATTCAAGACTGCTCAATTTGGTTCCTTATCTGCAGCTTTTCCTATCTTATAATGTCTGTCATTTCAGATAAAAGTCCAATCAATTGAGTTGGAAAAAAATGGCAAGTTACATTTTCTTCTGATAAAAGTTTTGTAGTTGCTGCTTTATCGGATTGGGTTGGAATTGTATGTGTTTCTGTCAAGGTCTGAATTGACCTTTTCAGATATTTTATCAGTTATTAGAGAAAAAAAATTATTTTTCTTCCTAGAGAAGAGTGACCTGACTTCCAGGCTCATAAATCAAGCCAAGTAACAGAGTCAGTAATACAGGTTACCCCCAAAATGAATGAGGTAGTATGGGAACAGAAAAAACAAATAGCTCCTGTCATAGATACAGCCAAGAACTAAATTGCCCTTGAAAATGCCCTGGTTTTATATAAAGTATAAGTTTTAAGAAAATTGTACTTCCTTGGTTTTAAAGAAAGGGTTTTAGAATTTAATTGAATTCAACTGCATTTATTAAGTACTTACTATGTGTCAAGAAAAAGACAAGAATGAAATCCAATGGTCCCTGCCCTCAAAAACCTACATTTTACTAGGGCTAGCTAGGAAGAGGGGAGTCCAACATATGCAGATAAATATATAAAATCTATCCAAAGGAAATTTTGCAGATGGGGAGGATAGCCCAAATAATTTTGTGGTTAGGGATGGGGAAGTGGGGAATCTACAAAGATCTCATCTGGAGATGGCCCTTGAGCAGATCTTTGAAGGGGAGCTAGAAATTGTAGAAAGTATACATGACCAAGTGGTGCATTGCAGGCATAGGGGACAGTGTAAAGGTCCAGGAGGTAGGGAATGGAAGGAACCACAGAGAGTAAGATTTCATTGAAAACAATGGACTATTTCATTATTTAAGCAATCCTTTATAGGTTTAGTACCCTTACCCCACCTACAACTGGACCTAGGGCTTAGTTTGAGAAAGAGCTGAAATGTTAAATGTATCATATAATAGATGTTAAATGTATCATATAGTAGAGCTGGAGACCTTAGATCCCAGGTTCTAATCTATCATAGATCCTTTTGTAAGTCTGATGAAGCCTACGTATCCTTTCTCAAAATAATATATTTTTTAAAATTCATAATTGAAAGAAATTCCTATTGCTGTTACAAGTTAATGAAAGACAGTAATTTTTCCCCGTCCAAGTTTATGGACCCACTGGAGTTCCATGGACATTAGATTAAGAACACCTGTTCTCACAATTATTGGGAAGTGGGTATGGAAAGCTGGGAGAGCTGAATGAACATTAGTACAATGCTCTTTTTTCTGATGTATTTCATGGTTTGCTAGGACAATCTTACTGATTTTCTTCACAGTTAATGAACAATAGGTAGGAGAAAGTTTGGTCCCCATCTCCTACCTTTTTCTTTTTTTTCTTTTCAGGCAATGGGATTAAGTGACTTGCCCAGGGTCACACAGCTAGTGAGTGTTATGTGTCTGAGACTGGATTTGAATTCAGGTCCTCCTGACTCCAAGGCCTGAGCTCTATACACTGCGCCATGTAGCTGCCCCTCTTACCTTTCTCATAAGGTGTTTTGGCCAGTTCAGAGTAAGCTGAGTCAAGGATATATGCTATATGATAGCCTTCAAAGACAAGCAATTTCCAGGCGCTGACTTGCTTAGCATGGCTGGTCTGTTCCATGTGCAGTGTTTATCATTCTTGTTCTTTCTCCTGCTTTAATTGGCCTCCACCCCAGCCTTTGTATGGAAATGGCTCTTGTTTCTAGTTTTCTTCATAGACAGAGGAAGGCAAGGTATCTGCCATTCCACTGCACAGTGGGAGCAAGACAACACTGGCATAATCTCTCCTCAGTCAGTCAGTTAACAAGCATTTATTAAGCACCATATGCCAGGTACTGTGCAATCTTCTAGGGTAGGACTGGAGAACCTTCGACCTTGGGGCCACATGTGGCCTTCTAGGTCCTTAGGTGCAGCCTTTTGACTGAGTCCAAGTTTTACAGAACAAATTTTTTTTATTAAAGGGATTTGTTCTGTGAAGTTTAGATTCAGTCAAAGGGCCACCTTGAAGACCTAAAGAGCCACATGTGGTCTTAAGGCCAAAGATTCCCCACACCTGTTCTAGGGATACAAAGAAAGGCAAAATACAGGCAGTACATTCCAGTGGGGGAAAATAAGCCAATACAAGTAGATGGAGGGTAATCTTAAGGCACTAGCAATTCAGGGGACGAGGAAAGGCCTCTTGTAGAAAGAAGGTGAGGTCTGAGCTGAGTCTTGAAGAAAGCCAGGAAAACTTAGAGGCAGAGGTGAGGAAGGACAGCATTCAGGAGTGGGGGGAAAGCACCAAGATGGGAGATGGAGTGGAATGGGATGAACAGCATGTAGGATAGTGGACTGCAGAGTCTGAATATCAGAAGCCTGAAATTGGCTGAGGGGTAAGGGAGGTTGACATAGTCAGACCTGACATTGACAGTTCCCTTCAAAGGTCAGCTCAAAAATGATAGCCCATAGAAGGCTTTTCTGCTTCCCTCCAAGTACTCATGCCCTATCCCCCCCCCCAAATTACTTCATATACATTCTGTTTCATTTTCTATGTACTTGTTTTTCGTCCAGAATTGAATACAAATTCCAATGAGTATAGCACTGTTTAGTATTTGTCTTTGTGTCCTCAGCACATAACACATAGTAGGCACTTAATAAATGCTTATTGAATGGAATCCATGGCCATTAAGCAAATCAAAGAACTAAATTGATTATTTGGAGGGTAATAGCTTTGCTAATAGCAGCCATCTGACTTCCATTTGGTGCCTAGAAAAATATTTGTTTTTAACTTTATATGAGTGAATGTGAAAATCCCCACCTTTATTAAAGTGGACATTGAGGGCCCATCTCATTGAATCAATCAGTAAATCAATCAAAGATATAAAAACTAGATGTGAACAAGCCCTTAATTAGGAGAGTGCTGGTAAATTTTTAACAACCAATTCTCAAAAAAAAATGTGCACAAGATGAATTATTAACATTTTCTTCATCATCTTTTTTAAATCTAGATATCAACAAAAGAATAAATCAAGCCTGGATAACAAATTATAAAACTCTGCCCTTTAAACTGAGTCCAACACATCCCTGATGTTAATCAATTTGGGAGCAGTGAAGTGTTGAATCATTGAATAAAATGTTTGGGATTGGTTGAAAGAATCGGACATAGTTTTGGGCCTATGTATATTAAAGTATTCTAGCAGCCCGGTGACGGGGTGGCAAAAGGGGGTATGAATTGAGTACTCTCTCCTCTCTTCACCGGAGTGTGACCTTGTGAACTTCAAAAAACTGGAAAATTTGGACTTCCCTATGAAAGTCAATAGCAGTAAACTTAATAGAGCATCAGTGACTGAATCAGGCTGAGAGACACCACAAGAGCTTCAGCACCTATAAGAGCACTGACTTGGAAACTTCCAAGTTTGAACCCATTTTCCCCATCAATCTTGTGTGCAAGTGGTGAATGTCCCTCCCACCCTCAAATGGGAAAATTACTGTATTTCTGTGAAATAATATTTTAGTCCCCCAAAATACATGTAAAAGCATTTTTTTTAACATTTGTTGTTTTTTTTTAAGTGTTGAGTTCCAAATTTCTTCCTTCTCTCCCTTCCCTCCCCCCTCCCTGAGATGGTAAGCAATTTGATATAGGTTATACATGTGCAATCATGTAAAACATTCGCATATCAGTCATTTTGTGCAAGAAGACAGGAAAGAAGAGGAAATAGCATGCTTCAGTCTGTATTCAGACTCCATCAGTTCTTTCTCTGGAGGCGGATAGCATTTTCATCATAAATTCTTTGGGATTATCTTGAATCATAATATTACCGAGAATAGCTATGTCATTCACAGGTCTTCACCATACACTATTGCTGTTACTGTGTACAATGTTCTCCTGGTTCCCCTCACTTCACTAAAAGTTATTGAACTCTGCTTGGCTAATGGATAATCAGTGGACAGTGCACCAGATGGGGGCTCTTGAGCAACATTCCTGGACAGCCTGTACAACAGAGTTATCCTTAGAACTCCGAAGGAAAAAATAGCCTCTTTCTTGGTTCCTAGGCTCTACATAAGAGTGGGAATTAGTCTTGGAGGGAATGCTACAATTTATATTTCTTTAGTGCTTCAGAGTTTATGAAACACTTTCCTCATAGCAATCTATGAGATAAGTAAGAATGGGATGAGGTAGACCTCAGACCTAGCTAGGCCTAGGTTCAAGTACTACCTTTGACACGTGTTGGCTATGTGATTGTGGGTAATTTATTTAACTACTTACAATTTATTTAATTACAGCTCTCTAAGACTATAAATTGCAGAGGACATGTTAATTTGCTTCGGTAGAGGTAATCTCTACCGCTGCCACTTCCTCCCTAATACCATTGAAATCACACTCAGTCCCTAATCCTTTTCCTGCTTTTCACAGATAAAGAAACTGAAGTTAAAAAAACCAAACCATTTATTAAGCACTTATTAAATTCTAGGCACTATGCTAAACCCTAAGGATACAAAACCAACCACTTCCACAACAAAAAAGACAAGTTCCTGTCCTCAAAGAGTTTATAATCTAATGCAGAAAGACAACACCCAAAAGGAAGCTGAAAAGGGGCTGGAGGGCTAAGGAAGCTGTTGGAGAAGTCAGAGGTGTCCTTAGAGTAGGGTAGCAAGTGAGAAATGAAGAGATGTCTGAGCTGAGCTCCCTCCTCAAATGTAGGTTTGGAAGTTCATGACTCCAATCTCCTGTCAGAGAGGCAGAGGGTAGTGAATAATAGGTGGAGTATCAAGGCTGATGGGATCTTGCAGAATGATGAGGTTTTCCCAATAATGAGCTTCTTGGGACATGGTGGAGAAATCAGTCAGAGAAGTCCCAAAGTGATGAAGCCAGGTAAGAAAAGAAGAGAAATAGATTTGTATTAAAGGTGGAACCTTAGAAATCATCTCATACAAACCTTCCATTTTTCAGTTAAGAAAACCAAGGTTAAGAGACGCTAGGTGAATGTTAATAATAACGATGATGACTTTGGAAACATTCACTAACTATACCTTCTGCAAGGTAAAAGGTAACAGGATATAGTAGCTATGGTCTGAGTTCAAGTCCATTCTTGAGTAGTTAACTGGCTATGGATAAGTCACTTGACTTCTCAGTGCCCCCAGGAAATTTTCTAAGATTATAAAATGTAAAATAATTTTGATTAGAATTAGTGGGGATCAGGGTAGAAGTTTCCTCTGCTAGATTTTCCCCAAACTAATTAAATCCTACAAATGGACAAAAGAAAATGTTTGTGGCTGAAGAGACAAAGAAAAGAATTAAATCATTCCTGCCCCAACAATGCTTATATTCTACCAGAATAATAAAAGGAATAGTAAAAAATAATAATAATAATTTCACATTGCTCTTTATGGCATTCAAAGGTAGATTTGAGGAGGGAAGAAAGTGGAATAACCAGTGAAAAGTGAAGAAGAATCTGGAGATGGAGAGTCGAATACCCCTTCTTACATTTTCAACCTTCCTCTATTACTTTTACTTCCCTCCACATACTCTGAGATGCAGTTAACACTGGTTTCCTTGCTGTTTTTCTCACATTACCCTCCTCCTACTCTGAGCATTTTCCATTACTCTTCATGTAATATTCTCCTGCCTCATTTCTGCCTCCTGCCTGACTTCTCTGGCTTCCTTCAGGTCCCAGCTAAATCCCCTCTTCTACAAGAAGTCTTTCCCATTCCTTCTTAATCTTAGGGTCTTCTCCCCTTGAGACTACCCCCAATTGATTATACACACACTTACACACACACATACATATCTTGTTTGTACACAATTATTTGAATATTTTCTTCCCCATTAGACTTTGAGTTCCTTGAGCAAGGATTGGGTTTTTGTTGTTGTTAAACCTTTCTTTGCATCTCCAGTGTCTTACACAGTGTCTGGTATATGGTAGATGCTTAAGAAATGCTAGTAAACTGGCTGCTTAGAATAGGTGGAGGTGTGTAAGGTACAAGAAGTCTAGACATGTAGGAAGGCTAGGCTATAAAAAACTTTAAAAAACAAAATGCATTTTATAGTTGATCCTGGAAGTTACAATAGGGAGCCACTGAAGTTTATTATAGAGTGGTAAGAGTTAGACTTGTGCTTTAGGAAAATCAGTTTGGTAGCTGAGTGGAAGATAGACTGGAGTGGAGAGAGATTGAGGCAGGGACACCAACCAGAAAGGCTATTGCAATAATCTAGGCGTGCAGTGATAAGGGTTCACACCTTATAAGGGTGGATATGTGAGGGAGAGAGGGGGACATTTGCAAGCATATTGTGAAGATAAAATGGATAAGATTTGGTAACAGATTTCAAGATTTCATTTCCCCTACCTTTCCTATTCTCCACTCCCATCTTAACTCTAGGGTTGCTTTTGCAAAAGATGGATTTTTTTTGTTGTTCTTTGAGCAGACACCCCCTCCCCTTTAAAATCCACCTGCAATCCTTCTTCAGAGGGGCCTCAACTCAAGGGAGGGAATTTTGTATACATCTGTGCCTGCCTCTCAACTCTCATCATAACAAACCAAGTTAAGAACCTCTGTTCCTCTACAGAAACAAACTCTCCCCTCAAGGGCTGTTTAAATGATGTAAGTATCTTTACTCTTCTTTGAGAATACTCTGTTTTTGGCTAAAGTGATTGCTCCTTCACAGAGTTGACAAGACACTTTCCTTTGGGGGATGTTGATATTAAATTTCCCACTCTTATGTAAACACCACTCTTGTGCTTGGGTAAGTAATAGGAACAATTTCCCCCAAGGCAAACAAGAAGGTGAAAGGGAAGGGATAGCTTGGGAAGGGAGGAAGGAGAGAAAGAAGAGGATTAAAAGAATATGGAAGCTAATTCATATATTCTGTTTCTACAATAGCAGTGCAATCAACTATCTGTCTGGGGCAATGTAGGCCTTCTGGAAGAACCCCATTTGGATATTTGTTCATAAAGAAGTCAGTCAATAAACAGTTATTAAGCACATACTATGTACCTGGTACTGTGCTAAGAAGATACTTGTTAATTGTTAGAAGCTGTGGGTTTTGATTAAAAAAAGAGACTGGAACTATGGGGTAAGAGAAGACTTTAGGGGTGTCACAACAGCTAACAGTAGGGTATCATCTGGGTTTGACTTATTCCAAGTTCTTCCTCATTATTTCCCACCCATCGCCTTCACTAAATTGGTCTAGATTGGAAGGGGAAGGGGAGGTTGGAGATGATTTAAAACCCACATCTGAATTGTAAGATAAGGGAAGTTGGGTACCTAGAGGATTAAGGGGCACCATGTCTGCTGTGGTGGGAGCACTCCTCTGGTAACGAATACAATAGGGGCATTTAGAATGATGGAGCAGATGATAGCTGAGGTCTCTTTCAGCTTCTCTTCAGTCAATAAGCACTGGGTAAACCCCCTCTGCCATAGGTGTCAGGCATGGTGCTAGGCAAAAGACAAAAATGAAACAGCCCTTGACTTAAAGGAGCTTACCTTCTAGAAGGTGAAGCCAGATCAAGATATAGAGGCATACACAAAGTAGTTTACAAGATAATTTTGGAGGGAGCCGATAAGGGCATCATGTAGAAAGTAACACAGATTGAGCCTTGCAAAGAAGTTGGTGACTAAGTTGCTCACTGTCTACATGGCCGAAAAGCTTGCTTTCTTTCTGTTTTTTAAATGGCAATGTAGTAAAAAAGGATTAAGACTTGACTCCAGATGGAAAGATCTGTAAGACAGTTTCGAAGGGGTCAGAAACAACAGTGCAAGAAAGGTCTAGAGGTTGTTCTTGGGATGGATTAATAAGTAATAAGGGGAGAGGAGCTCAAAAGGTTTCTTAAGATTTGAGGGTTTGGTGATAGTTGACAGTATCACCGTCATTCCTTGCTCTCTGATATACAGAACACTTTTATATTCACTGAATGATTTGATCATAACAAGCCAGTGAGATGAGTATTACAGGCATTATCCCCCATTTTATAGATGTGGAGACTGAGGCTTAGAGTCAGTCAAGTCCTCAAGTATTTATTAAACATCTGTTTTGTGCTATGCTCGTTGTTAATCCCTGAAAATATAAATACAAGCAGAAAGACAGTCCCTGCCCTCAAAGAGCTTATATTCTAATGGGGGAAAGGACACATAAAAGGAAGCTGCAAATGGAGGAGGGGAGAAAGGGGGAAGAGGTAAAGGGAACTTGGTGGAGAAAGTCTGGAGAGTGAGGAATAGAACTCAGAGATAACTGAAGACAAAGTTAGATTAAATTATAAGGGGGCAGTGTGGTACAATAGAGGAAGGCTGGACATGGAGTTTGAGGACCTGAATTCAAATCTCAGCTTTTCCTCTTACTATATGTGTGACATTAAACAAATCATTTAAACTTTCTAAGCCTCAGTTTTCTCATCTGTGAAATGAGGGGATTTGGACTAGATGGTATCTAAGGTCCCTTTCACATCTAAATCTAAAATTGAAGGATTACAGTCCTCTAACTTCTGCAAAGTCACTCGGGTAATAAACAACAGCACTAAAACCATAATTACAGAGGACAAGTGGGGCTTTACCAAAATCAGCTGCGTTTAGAGAACATCAAATTGGGGCCACCTGGCCTGGTGGGTGTTTGGTCGCCACAAGGCAGTATGATAGCATTACCCTTTATTCCCAGTTTCTCCAATGGTTATTATTTGCCCCAGGGTATTGGAGAGTTAGATCCAGTTAACTCCTTTCCTCCAGTCATCCTGGCTCCTGGACAGTCCAGTCCTTGGCTATCTCCTTCCCAAGAAAGAGGCTCCAACACATGCTCACACCCTAATATTTAAACAGGGGTTGGAGGATTCCCTACAACCAAAATGTTGTCTCAAGAGCAAAACTTTGTCCTCCCCCATCCCATAAGCCCAATGTTATATAGAAAATAGGCAAGATTATAAGATGCCATGAAGCAAGGGACCCTAATAGGGTGAAGGGATGGGGAACCTGCGTCCACCAGACCACATGTGTCCTTCCAGGTCCTCAAGTGCTGCCCTTTGATTGAATCCAAACTTCACAGAACAAACCCCCTTAATAGAAGGATTTGTTCGGTAACACTTGGACTCTGTCCAAAGGCCACATCTAATGACCTAGAAGGCCACATGGGGCCTGAAGGCCACAGGTTCCCCGCCCCTGAGCCTGAGAGAGTATCCAGAGATGGATAACCAGGATGTTAAAGGACACTGAATCCTTGTCATCTGAAGACTGGCTAAAGGAACTGAGGGTGTTTATCCTGGAGAAGAGAAAACTCAGGGGAGCATGGAATCTGTTCTGTCCTAAAGCACACGGAAGAGGGATCAGATTTGTTCTGTTTGGCCACAGCAGGGAGAACCAGGAACAAGGGGTGGGATTTACAAAAAAGTCAATGTAGGCTTCATTTTAGGAAGAACCTCGGAAGAGTTAGAGCTATATAACGTGGGAATGGTCTGCCGGGGCATGTGCTGGGTTCTATCTCCTCGGAGGTGCTCGGGCAGGAGATCGGCAACTACTTATCAAGTGTGTTACAGGAAGGATTCTTTTAGCATATAGGTTGGGTTGGATGGCTGCTATGGTCCTCTCAAATTCTGTGATTCTATGGGTAGAGGAAGAAATCCAATCATCACAAGGGATATTTTGTTGTTCAGTCATTATCCAATCATGTCTGACTCTTTGGCAAAGATACTGGAGTGGTTTTCAATTTCCTTCTCTAGCTCATTTTACAGATGAGCAAACTGAGGCAAACAGGGTTAAGTGACTTGTCCAGGGTCAAGTAACTAGTAAGTGTCTGAGGCCAGATTCGAATTCAGGAAGATGAGTCTTCCTGATTCCTGATTGCAGGAATCCTGATCTACTTTACCATCTAATTACCCTTTCTCAAGAGATGACCTAATGTAAACTCCCAGCTACATAAGGGGGGAAATCTTTTAATTACCCATCTGCTTGGCTTATTAAAAGAAGTTCCTGCTCCCATTCCCACTACCTTCATATCCTGGCCTAAGATCTAGGCCTTTTACCCCCAAACACTTGCCCTATCAGGACTAACAGGGAATGCTAGGTCAGGACTGTATATTTAGACAGGGATGGGGTGAGCCTAGAGGTGTACCCATATTCTAGATCAACCACACATGGCCTAATACTAACTGGCGATAAAAGTTACATTTAAAAAATAGTTATCATCCTATATCTCTCCTCCCTTTCACAGCCAAACTGCTAGAAAAAGCAAAAATGTTAATACTCCTTGTCTCCACTTCCTTTTCTCCCACTCCTTATAGTCTCGCTGACCCTAGCACTTGACTGAAACTGCTATATCTAAGGTTACCAAGTATCTCTTAACTCAGTTCTCATTTTTCTCTTTTCCCTTCCTTCCTTTCTTCTTTCTCTTTCCTTCCTTCCTTCCTTCCTTCCTTCCTTCCTTCCTTCCTTCCTTCCTTCCTTCCTTCCTTCCTTCCTTCCTTCCTTCCTTCCTTTCTTTCTTTCCCAAGACCACACAGGTAATAACTGGCAGAGAGTCAGGGTAACTAGGGGGTGAAGTGGATAGAGCTGAGCCTGGAGTCAGGAAGACATGAATTCAAATCTGGGCTCAGACACTTATTAGCTGTGTGACCCTGGGCAAATCACTTAACCCTGTTTGCCTCAGTTTCCTCATCTGTAAAATGAGCTGGAGAAGGAAATGGCAAACCACTCCAAGTGTCTTTGCCAAGAAAACCCCCAACGAAGAGTCAGGCATACCTGAAACAACTCAGCAGGCTTCAAATCAAAGTCAGTCCAGGCACTGTGATAAGTGCTGGGGATACAAAGAAAGGCAAAAGACAGTCCCTGCTCTCAAGGAGCTCACTGTCTAAAAAGGGAACATGTAAATAATTATGTACAAACCAGATTTATACAAGATAAAGTTCCGCAATTTGAGGTCCAGACTTCTTCCCACCTACCAGACTTCCTCTTTATCGCTACAGAGAGAGAGAGAAAGAGCAATAGAAAAGGAATTATAAAGGGACAAGAGTTAGTCAAAAGTTAGTCACAGCAAGTGGTCTTTCCATCTTCTTTCTAGCTTTCTCAATTTCCAACCCAGAATGTTTTAAAAAATCATCTTTTTTCCTCTTGGGACATAGGAGCTTTTTATGTTACCTGATTCATTACTAGTCCTGCTGGTTTCTTATGTTCCATGTTGCTGTGTTTCACTTGGTTTTTTATTTGTTTGTTTGTTTGATTTTGTGAGGCAGTCAGAGTTAAGTGACTTGCCCAGGGTCACACAGCTAGTAAATGTCAAGTATCTGAGGCTGGATTTGAACTCAGATCTTCTTGACTCCAAGGCTGGAGCTCTATCCACTGTGCCACCTAGCTGCCCCCCATGTTGCTATATTTCAGTGAAAATCTTGGCTTATTCAGTATAATTCTTTTTGATTAGAAAATTGTCATTTTCTTACTAAATGTGACTTCAGAAGTTTGGATGGATATTTTCATGACGTTATCCATTATTTGTTTTGTTTTGCCTTTTTCCTCTCTCTGGGAACACCAGACAATGAAACAGCATGAGGAACTCTGGGTTTGGAGAACCCCAGATCTGCTCCATGTTACCTGTGTAACCTTAGGCTAATCCCCTCTCCCTTTTTACCTCAGTTCCTTCTAAGTAAAATTAAGAATTTGCTCTGAAATCTTCAGTCCAGGTGACAAATTAAACAGACAGACAGTGAGAAAACAGCTTTTCCTAACCTTTCTTCTGAAGGTGAGGGTCATAGAATGTTACAACTGGAAGAAACTCTTGGAAGTTTTTAGTCTAATCTCCTTGTTTTATAGATGGGGAAATTGAGACCCAGGGAGGGGAGATTATTCATCTTATGAATGGCATGTCTGGGGGAAAGAACCAGGTCTCCTGAAGGCACTAAATAACTTATTCCTTGTTGAGTAGAGGAATTGAAGCATTAAAAACAACAACAACTGAATTCTAGAAAAGTGGATACTAGATTCAAATCCCTAAAATGAGTCAAGAATAGGAGAAGAGCTGATTGGTGAGATATAAACAATTGAAAACTTTGGCAAAAGTGACAGTGTCATATTGAACAGAACCTAATGAGTAGCTGAGGCTTCAGAAGGGTCAGTTTTTCAATCAGTCAACAGGTATTTTATTAAGCATCTACTGTGATTCCGGGAAAATCAAAGAACAGGTTAGCATGCTCAAAGGTGAAGACTTGAAATGGGAGGTTCTCTTGACCACAGGATGCCAGTTGATTCTGATAAAGAAGAGGAGATGGCAACTAAAAACCTAATCTATCTGGGCAAGTAACTCTCTAAAAGGACTTGTGCAATCATGAGTAAATAAAAAAGAATAACTTAGACCTATAAGAATAGTGACAAAAGGTTAAATGAGACTAGAATGAGTTGAGGTTGGTAGAGTAAGGATGAGAGAGGAAAGGGTTTTGTATGTTTAGAGAAAAACAGAGAATGAGTGACACAGAGAGAGAGCAGCCTCTGAATGACAAATGTTGACTAAAGAAATCTAGGTTCAGAGTTGTCAGGTGACTTTTTTTTTATGATGATACAGGTGCAAAAAAACCAAAGAAGCCAACTGGGAGACCCCATCATAGAATATAAGTCTCTTGAGGGCAGGGACAGTTTTTGCTTTTTCTTTGAGCCCCTAGAGATTAGTACCATGTCTGGCATATAGAAAGTACCTAATATATTTATCCTTTCCCCATGGTTGTGGTGGTGGGGTGTTAGGGGGAGTGGCACCCCAACAATCTGGAAAATCCTCGCACAATTTTTTTGTCCCTCCTTTCGTACCAGAGAAGTCTGAATTTTTTTTCTTTGTCTTTAATGGAGTATTTACAGTGCCTTATTATAAAATTTGGGTTAAGTATTTGGTCATAGGCTCTGTGTCATCTTCAACTTCCCCAAAATTCCTATTTAATTTCTTATGCTAACCTGCCATATAGTGAAGCCTCAATGGGGAGTCTCAATGTGGAAGGGATAACTGTAAGTATTTGTTAATTGATTGGCTTCTATCTTGTCTGCTAAGGAGAATTTTAGGCCACAAAGTATAGAACATAGTTGAGGGAATGGAAGCCCTCCTCCCCAAAAGGCCAGAGAATATCTGCTACACTAAATGAATCAAACTTTTTAATTGCTGTTGAATTTTTTTTTACAAAAGAGGATTCAACCCCATTTTACAGATGATTTGTAATTTGTGTAATGGTGTAATTTTGAACCCAGGTATTCCTGACCTCAAGGCCAGTCCTCTATTTCTTATATCATACTGTCTTTGCAGGATCAACTCCTCTAAATAAGTAAACCTCTTAATCCAGATAAATTATGTTTCAAAATATAGAGAGAGCTTCAATGTGTGATTTACAAAATCTTTGAACATTTCCTATAGAAATCATTCTAATACAAAACCCTGCCCACGAGGAGCTTACTTGTCTAGTTGCTGGAAAGCTGAAAGAATTAATTGCTCTCTAAAGAGATTACTTTAGGATGGGGTGGGCTGGGGAAGTTTGAGAAGAGATTGGATTTGAATTAGATCCTGGGCCATAGATAGGATTTGCTGTTGTTGTTTGACCTTATTCTACAGGCAAAGGACAGTCATCAAAGGTTCTTGAACAAGGACGGGGCTATGAAGCTGTGTTCCATTTGTTTGTTTCTTTTGTTGTTGTAGTTCAGTCACGTCTGACTCCTTGGCAAAGACACGAGAGTGGTTTTCCATTTCCTTCTCCAGCTCATTTTAACAGATGTGGAAACTGAGGCAAACAGGGTTAAGTGACTTGCCCAGGGTCACAGTTAGTGTGTGTCTGAGGTCAGATTTGAACTCAGGAAGGTAAGTCTTCCTGATTCCAGACTGACACCCTGTTCACTCTATCCAGGTAGTGAGATGGGAAAAATCTTTCTGGATTAGATGTTACACTAGATGTTAATCATAGATTTTTCTTGGCTCCTCCTCCCCACCCCTCAGCTAGAGCCACTGGACCCCACAGCTCCTTAAAAAGCTTGTTGAGTAACAGTCCTGAATTAGTGTGATGAGAAGATGTAAAAGGCAGGGAATCCCAGCTTAACCTTGTTTGGTTAAGTAATCCCACCCAAAACCCTCAAGAGGGTGAAAAACACATATTCGTTTTCCTTGTCCCCGCACACATACCCCACCCCTCCCAGAGAATGTAAATCTCCTCTGAAATACCTCCATGGCATTCAGAGTAATAAAGAGGTCACATCATATCTCCATAAATCTCCCTTGCTGGCCTGTGGTTTTGCACTGTGAAAGGAAAATTGTTTCCCCTTGGCGGCTGCAGGACTTTAAGGAAAAGCCTTTTCCCTCCTTCCTCATTGTCTGGGTCCCTAGGGGAGCTGTTCAGGCAATTTGTTGCCTGAATTAGTGTTTCCTTTCCATCCTGCCAGCCCGAGGGAGAGGAGGAAGGTGGGGCAGTTTCAGGCAACTGGATTGAAAACTCAAGTAAGCAGCCCTCAAGCAGTAAAAATCATTTGGCTGAGTGGTCAGGGCTTCTTAATCATTCTAATTAATATAAGGAATGGGATTATCCTGCTTCTGGGTGAGCATATGTAAACCAAAAAAAAATTTCCAAACAAATCCATTTGGCTGCTTGTGGCATTGACTGCCAAGGACTTCCCAGATGGATCTGGGCTGTGCTGAGAGATGAGGAAAAGCCCAAAGGGACTTGAGCAGACCCAATAGTCTGGAGGCAATGCTTCCAGAGAAAACAATATCTCACCACCACCCCACTGGGGAAAGGAGGACCTGTAAGCCAACAGGTGACACTTCTCTTCTAAAAACCTTCACGTACATCATCATCAAGGCACAAAGAGTAAAGCTGACCATGACCCCTCCCTATTCAATGAATTCTAGTGGTTCCTCATTGTCACCAGGATTAAATATAAAATCCTCTGTTTGGCTTTTAAAACCCTTCACAACCTGGCCCTTTCCCTACCCATTACTCCCCATCTCATACTTTTTGATCCAATGACGCATCTATTGACTCTAGGCATTTTCTTTGGCTATCTCTCACACCTGGAATGCTCTCCCTCCTCCACTCTGACTACTGACCTCCTTGGAGTCCCAATGAAAATCCCATTTTTTGCTGGAAGCCTTCCCTAATCCCTCTCTTAATTCTAGTGCCTTCCCTCTGTTAATTATTTCCTATTTAACCTGTATGCAGCTTGTTTTGTATATATTTGGTTGCATTTTGCCTCCCCATTTAGATTGAGGGCCGGGACTGTCTTTTGCCTCTTTTTGTATCCCCAACTCAGCACAATGCCTGGCAATTAGTAGGCTCTTAATGAATGTTTACTGACTGATTGACTATCACTATAATCCCCACTCTATAGATGAAGAAATTGAGGCTGAGAAAGATTTTGTGACTTCCCTAGATAGCTCATAGATAGCAAGTGTAGGAGACAGGATTTGAACCCAAATCATCCTGACTCCAAGTCCAATACTCTCTCCACTATACCACCTAGATGTTTAACACTTTGCATTACCTTTATTTGTAATATATTTCATGGACAAGAGCCAAGATGAGAGTATGTGGGTAGGTTGCCATCTATGTCATTAGAGATAGCAGATCCACTGAAGTAAACTATACCCCCTCCTCTCCATGTACATTGTCAGATTACTGAGGTCAGGAATTATGTCATTTTCCATGTTTGTATTACCAGGGCTGCACAGAGTTACTTACGTGTAGTAGACACATAACATTTGTTGAAATAAAATTTATTAGTGAGATTAGCATAGTGGTACACAGCAATAATCAGGCTAAAGGCGAGAGGAGGCTGAGACCAGCAGAACTCTTGAACTCTGAAGTTCAAGAGGGGCAAGTCTGATCTGGTGTCAGCATCAAAATGGTGAGCTCCCAGGAGTTGGGGCAAGGAGGGGAAATTAGGATGTCTGAAGAGGGACAACCTGGCCCAGATCAGAAACTGAGCAGACCAAAGCTTCTGTGCCAAGCAGTCAGTGAGGGACTAAGTCCATGAATAGCCAGCCCCTATGCAGCCCCTGCTGAAACAGGGAGAACCAGTCTTGAAAAAAAGAAAGAAAGAAATGTTGAGTAATAATTTGAAAAAACTGTATTAAATGAGTGGAGGGAACAGGGTAGTCAGTAATAAAGTTGCTACCTTGGTAGACCAATGCCCATTTCTGGTGCAGGAAAAGAAGAAAAACAGATGTTCCCAGGCTTAAGGTGAATGTGAGGTTCTAGGACATTTTCTGGTGGGAATTTCTCTAGTATCATAATGTTACTCTCAGAATAATTTTCAGTTCCTTCTACAAGACATTTGGAGAATACTTAAAAACTCACCTTGAGTGTCACAGATAGGAGGAAAAGAGAGAAAGAATAGAACAGATCCAGGAAATAATTCCTGACTCTACATTCATATATCACAAGCCAGGTTATGAGGGTTCAGCTAGGTAAAAAGTACTTTTTATGAAACAAATCTATTCCATGGACGTGTACTAGTGTCCTAGAGTTAAAGGACAAGTCCCTGGGGTGGATAAAACTTTTTGGTTTGTGCTATGCTGACCTGGGTGAGGCTGACCCAGAGGTCTTGGAAAAGGATCCCATGTTCTGTTCCTTGCCATCCTTATGGGGGGGGGGGGTGTTTAAGTTCAGGCAAGTGAATATAACAAGTACTCCTTACCCCCATACCTTTTCACATACACATGGGATCTGTGAACAGTCATTCTATGGGTTGTGCCATGGAATGATAGGAGAGCAAACTCCATTCACTTGAAAAGTCATGTGAAATGCTCAGAAAGGGTTCATTTGATATTGGATTATGGTCCTATGAGAACCCCTGAGGTATAGGGTCTAATCTTACCCATCCCAACAGGACTCCACTACTAACCCAAATCAGCTCAATTACCAAGTCTTGGATTGTAGTCCCAGCTGTCACAGTAAATAGTTGTTTGACCCATGAGAAAGCCACATGACTCTTATGGGACTATTTCTTCATTCTGTAGAAAGTTTAAAAAAAAAAGGCTGAGAATCTTTTCTTATTTTTTGCTGGAAAAAAAAACCAACTGAGGCCATTTGTAGAAAGTTCTGCCTTCTTCCCTTTTTCTTATCTCAGCCTCCCTCCATCATCTCCTTCATCAGCTGAAGAATTGGTCCTTCTCCTTGCCAAGGCAAACTCCTCTACATGAGCCCTTGATCCAATTTCATCCCATCTTCTCCAGCAGATTGCCCCCTCTGTCATCAACACTTTCTCACTAATCTTAAACTCTCTCTCTCTCTGACTGCTAGCTATGGCCTTTCTTGCCTATAAACATGCTCATGTTTCCCGAGTCCTCAAAAAAACCTTGCTTGATTAATCCATGCCTAGTGGTTACTGACCTATATCTCTCCTTCCTTTCATTGCCAGACTCATTAAAAAGGCTGTTTACAATCTGTTGCCTCCACTTCCTTCCTCTCACTCAACCCACTAGTCTTCCTTCTGACCTCATCTGAGGTCAGAAAAGTTACCAATGATCTCTTAATTGACAAATCTAATAGTCTTTTCTCAATCCTTATCCTCCTTGACTTATGCGTTCTTTTGACATAATCGATCACTGTCTTCTCCATAATTCTCTCTTCTGGTTTTCATGACACTGTTTTCCCATTTGACTGGTCCTCAGTCTCTGAATCTTTGTCCAAGCCACACCCACTAATTGTGAGTGTCTTCCCATACTCCATCTTTAACTGTCTTAATTTCTTTATGTATACTATTTCATGTGGTGATCTCATCAGCTGCTATTGATTCAATTATCATCTCTATATAGATGATTCTCAGATCTATTTATCCAGCCCTAACCCCTTTAGACATCTCTAACTGGATTGCCATAGACATTTTAAGCTGATGTCTAAAACTGAACTTACTATCTCTTCTCCTGAGCCTTCCCTTCTTCCTAATTTTTCTATTATTGTTGAGAACACCATCATTCCCCCAGTCATTCAAAGTCAAAGCCTACATATCATCCTTAACTCCTCACTGTTTCTCATCCCTCTCCCTGCCTCAAGTCTCTCCCCACTCTGGTTGATCCTCCACTCAGCTGTCAAATTGATCTTCCTAAAGAGCAGATCTGACTATTTTATTCCCCTATTCAGCAAACTCCAGTGGTTCCTTATCACCTCCAGGATCAACCATAAGTTCCTCTATTTGGCATTCAGAGACCTTCAGAGCCTGGCCCTTCCTACTACCTTTTTAGTCTTCTTACACTTTACCCACCCCGATGTACTCTTTAATACATTGATGCTGGTCTCTTTGCTGTTCCTCCCACCACACTCCATCTCCTGATTCTGGGCATTTTCATTGGCTGTGAAGCAAGAAATTTTTTTTTAATTAAATAAAAATTCTGGAGGAAAGAACCTGAAGCAATATTTTAGAATAGAAAGTGTAACTTTACCCATGTAATGGACTCCCTGTAAATAAAAATAGACCAAACAGAAGTCAATGACTTCTTAAGATAGCAAGAAATATTAGAACAAAATCAAGATTGAAAAAATAGAAGAAAATGTAATGTATCTGCTGTCAAAAACAAATGACCTGGAGAACAGATCATTTTATTTTAAGAATCATTGAATATCCTGAAAAACCATTATGGGGGGGGGAGCCTAAACACTTTTTTGGGGGGGGAGCAAGGCAGTTGGGGTTAAGTGACTTGCCCAGGGTCACACAGCTAGTGAGTGTCGTGTGTCTGACGCTGGAGTTGAACTCAGCTCCTCCTGACTGCAGGGCCTGTGCTGTATCCGCTGAGTCATCTAGCTGCCCAATAAACACTATATTTCAAGAAAAATAGCCAGATCTATTAAAAACAAAAAGCAAAGTAAAAACAGAAACACTCCATTGATCACCTCCTGAAAGGGTCCCAGAAGGAAAAGTTCTAGGAATATCATTGTTAAAAATCTTCAAAGGGCATTGAAGGAGTTAAATAAGACAATGGATCTAGGCATGAGTTGGTTCTGTTCTGATGGTTTTAGGAGGGGTAAGAAAAATGAGAGTAAAAGGAACACACTAGTGTATAAAGGAGAAAGAAGGGAGCAGAACTTATTCAATTAGAGTGTTCAAGAAGAGAAGTATACAAACATGGAGGAAGGGATGAGAAACAGGTATTAGATGAACTTCATATGTTTCAACAAGGGAGGGTGAATATACATATATACACAAAAGAGTTTGGGTGGAAATATATCAAATTGAACAGGGAAAAAATAAGTGGGGATAGGGAAAGAGAAGGTTCAGTGGATCCTCAGAAGGGGATTTAAATTGGGAGGAAAAAAGAAAGAAAATTTAAAGATTAGTGCTTGGGGTCTGGGTGAGGAGAAAAGAGAAGAGACAGATAGAAACAAATATTCAGTTTTAAACCCCGGTGTTGACACATTTCTTCCCTTACCACTTCTTCCTTTTGAAAGGGAGAGAGGTAGAACAGGAAATCATAACTTGGTGGAGGTGGGGGGCGGGGAGGGAATCTGCAGCTAGTTTTGAGTTGATAGACTCAGTGTGCAGAAGACCTACATTTTCAGACATGACTACTATGTTGATTTATCTTGCTTAACCATGCTTATTTCTTTCAAGGCTGTTTTGTTTTGTTTTGTTTTTTAATGGAGAGAAATGGAGGGATGGGAGCTAACAATAGTGATGACAAAGACAGAAAAATTTTTAAAAGCTATTGAAGTAGTTTTAAATATTTAATTTATATTTAATGTAAAATGCATATAAAAGAGCAGAAAGAATTTCAGAGGGAAGCACAAATAAACAAGTCAACTTTGATTATAATATATACATGATTATTATATACTTTTTTTTTAGGCAATTGGGGTTAAGTGACTTGCCTAGGATCACACAGCTAGTAAGTGTCAAGTGTTTGGTCTGAGGCCAGATTTGAATTCAGTCCTCCTGACTTCAGGGCTGGTGCTCTATCCACTGCACCACCTAGCTACCCCTGATTGTTATATACTTTTTAAAAAGCAAACCATATGGAGTGTTCATGATTTCATAAACAATTCTCTTTTTAAATTCTGCTTTGTATATGGAAGTGTTTTTATATTTGAAGTATTAATTTCAGACCAAAAATAAATTTTTAAGCTTTCTAAAAAATGGAAGAGGCCTTTCATACTCTGCAGTATTAACATCTTTGTCTTTCTTGGTGCTACCCAGCACATAAAGTGACTTAAGGAAATAGTAATAGTCAACAAGCATTTTTAATAGTGTTTTATTTTTCCAATTACATGTAAAGACAAATTTTAACATTTATTTCTTTAATAGAGTTCCAAATTTTCTCCCTTCCTCCTTTATCCCATCCCTAAGATGGTAAGCAATTTGATATAGGTTAAATATGTGCAATCATGTAAGACATATTTCCATATTAGTCATGTTGTAAAAGAAGAAATAGACCAAAAGAAAAAAGAACACAAAAAATAAAGAAAGGGAGAATAGTATACTTCAATCTGCACTCAGACTACATCAGTTCTTTCTCTGGATGTGGGTAGCATTTTTCATCCTGAGTCCTTTAGAATTAATTGTCTTAGATCATTGTATTGCTGAGAATAGCTAAGTCATTGATAGTTGATCATCATACAATATTGCTGTTACTGTGTACAGTGTCCTCCTGGTTCTGCTATTTTACTTTGCATCAGTTCATGTAAGTCTTTCTGGGTTTTTCTGAAATCTGCCTGCTCATCATTTCTTACAGCACAATAGCATTTCATTACATTCATATACCACAACTTGTTCAACCATTTCTCAACTGATGAATATCCCCTCAATTTCCAATTCTTTGCCATCATAAAAAGAGCTGTTATAAATATTTTTGTTCAAGTAGGTCCTTTTCTCTCTCTTTTAAAAAAATCTCTTTGGAATATAGAGCTAGTAGTGGTATTGTAGGATCAAAGGGTATAGTTTGATAGCCCTTTGGGCATAGTTCCAAACTGCTTTCCAGAATAGTTGGATCAGTGCATTAGTGTCCCGATTTTCCCACATCCCCTCCAACATTTATCATTTTTCCTTTCTGTCACATTAGCCAATCTGATAGGTGTGAGGTGGTACCTCAGATCAACAAGCATTTATTAAACACCTAATATATATATGGCATTGTGCTAAGGGACATGAGATACAAGGAAAGGCAAAAAATAGTCCCTGCTTTCAAGGAACTCAGAGTGTATTGAAGGTAGACAGAAAACAGGCAAACAACTTTGTACAAACAAGATAAGGACAGGATAAATTGGAGACAAACAACAGAAGGAAGAAACTAAAATTAAAAGGTATCAGGAAATGCTTCTTGTAGAAGGTGAGATTTTTAGCTGGAACTGGAAGGAAGCCAGAGAATTGAGGAGGGGTAAGTGAGAAGGAAGATAATTTTAGGCATTGGAACAGCCAATGAAAATTTCCAGAAGTCAGACAGGTAAGAGAACTAGCTAAGTGAAGGATGGACTGGTGTGGGGAGAGATGAGGCAAAGAGATCAACCAGAAGGCTGTAGTCAAAATCCAGGTAAGAGGGGATTGAAAGCCTGTGCCAGGATGATTGCAGTGTCAAAGCAGAGAAGAGGGTATTGTCCATATTACGTAGGTAAAATGGACAGAACTAGGTAATCAGTAGTATATAAGGAAGGTGGAGAGAAAGGAAATAGTAAAGAAAGCAATGTGACTGATTCCTCCTCAATGCACATTCATTGAACACTTAAATGTATGTGTGGTGCTGGGCACTGCATGTGAGGAGTTTTAAGACAATCTCTGCCCTCACAGAACTAACTGTCACTGGGGAAAGGAGACAGCTACATTACTAGAAAGAGACTGGTCTTAGAGGCAGTAGATCTTGAGAACAAGTCCTGGCTTAGGTACTTAACCAATTGTGTTGAAAGCAAGTCACTGAACCTTCTATAAAACAGGGCTATAAAAAATAAAATAAAATAGGGTTATAATACTTGGATTATCTGCTTTACAATCTACTGTGAAGATAACATTATTGTTGAATATACATTGAGCTATTATTGAACTGGTATTTCTAACTTACCCTGAGATCCTCAGATGAAAACTACCAAAAATTCAGCCCCATTAGACTTTTTTTTTTGTTTTAATCAAATCCCACTAAATTTAAAAATATATATATATCCTTTATATACTTATCTGTGAACACAAGGTATTCCCCTAGTATTCCCTTAACGACATTTTTAGCTTTGTTATCCCAATGCCTAACTGTTTTTTAGACTAGACCTGTGATTTGGTCCATTGGTAGAGAGAATTCCTGGTTAGGAAACTCCCTTTAGAGTAGCCTGGGAGCACTGAGAGGTTAAGTGACTGGGAACCAAGTCTTCCAGACTCCAAGATCAGCTCTCTATGCATGTGCCATGCTGCCTCTCACATGGCACATAACAGGCACTTAATAAATGTTTGTGGGTTGGTTAAAACCATTGGGAGACATTTTCTTAGGCCTTACAGGTAGAAACTCTTTAAGATTTTAGTACCCTAATAATCAACAAATAGTTGCTGAACACCCACTGCGCAGTGTGGGGGATATAGAGAAAGATATGCAGGCACAGCCCCTGTCCTCAAGAAGCTTACAGCTATTTGAGCCTTTACACCCGGTATTGGAAGGAATGGAGTATGTATTTATCCATTTGGTCATCCAAGGAAAGGCAAAATCGCCTTGGAGCACAAGGGCATGTATCCCGGGTGGGGGAAGGCCCACAAAAGGAAGTGTAGCATGTTTTAAATAGACTATCCCATAAGTGTAGAACTGTAACAATAACATACTCATATGATGCTTCATGGTTTGCAAAGTACTTTTCTTCCAAACAAATTCTACAAACATTTTTTAAGCACCTACTATGTGCAAGGTAATGTAATAGCAGTAGATCCATCTGTTTTCTTAGAAAATAATCCATTCTTGGGGCAGCTAGGTGGCACAGTGGATAGAGCACAGGCCCTGGATTCAGGAGGACCTGAGTTCAAATCTGGCCTCAGACACATAACACTTACTAGCTGTGTGACCCTGGGCAAGTCACTTAACCCCATTGCCTAGCCAAAAAAAAAGAAAAAGAAAATAATCCATTCTTGGCTTCTTGGAAAAACAGTGCTCACCTTTCAACTATATCATATGTGTGTGTATGTGTATACATACACATATATAGTGCATTGTTATATTATTAATATATTCAATTATATATGTGAACCATATTTAAGTTTTATTTACCTGTTTGATCTGGACCTATCATTTCTTTGGTGTAGGGAGTTCCCAGCAAGAAATTCCCTCTACCCAAGCAGATGAGCACCTACTTAGCAATTTCTAGGACCCTAGGAGATCAACTAACTTGCTCAGGGTCCTAGAGTCAGTATATGTCAGAGGAAGGACTTAGAACCAGGTCTGTGGCACCCAGGAAATGCCACCAAGGTCCCTCTCTATCCACTACACCACACTGCCTTTTTCATTAACCTATTTATTTTAACATTTTATCACAAGGGAAACAAATACGGAAGTCAGAACGACCTAGGAATGGGAAGAAAGGGCCTAAGTTCCATTGGCTTCCAATTATCTCTGGGTTCCTGGCAACTGGTAATAACAGCTCAAAGTTACCTACAAAGCATTTCCCACCCCCACCCACCCCCCAGCAACCCTGTATTTTCTATAATACAAGTATTATTATTTCCCTAGGAAGGAGAGGTCTGAGAAAATTGTTTGTGGTTACATACAGCTGAGCTGGGATTTGAACCCAAGTCTTCTGACTAAATTTACCATGCTATACCATGCTAACTTATTAGGGATCTTGCATCTGCCTCAATTGCTGAACAAACTTGACCTTTGTTTCCCTGAGCCTAGGGAAAGACTGGTCTCCCTCACTATACTCCTTTCCACATCTGTCAAATTCACTGCCACCTTCATCCAGCAGCCAAGCCTCTGGGTAAATTCCTCATTCTGTCTATCTACAGAGACACAGGGGCAATGCTCTGGCTGCAGCCAGGCTTGCTTCTAGGAGCTTCTGTTTGGCAGCCAAGGGCTTCTAAAAAAATGTGTTTTTATCAACCCATGTCTGGGCACTGCATGTGTTTCTCCTCCCTCCCCTCACACAGCTTCGAGCCCACGCAGCCTAGAGCCTGGATTGAGACAAAGCCCAGAAGACTAAAACCTCAGGGCTATAGAGAGGTTTTGCCAGGACACAAGGTTCTGCAGAGTTGATTGTTCTGCCACTCCAGGCTCCAGTTCTGCTTTTAAGATCAAGCCCTGGCTGCCAGGCAAAGGATTTAGAACCAAAAGGAACTGTCTAGCCCAGTGTCTTCATTATGCAGTTGAACAGAGACCCAGGGAAGTTAAGGGACTTTCCTGAAGTCACAAGGTAGTAAATATCGGAGGCAGGATTTAAAATCAGTCTTCTGATTCTTCTCTGTCTCCTTCATTGTTTTATCATCCTCCTGCCCCCCAGTTTGATCTCATCTGTTTCAATAGGTTAGTGATCACGTCTATATCCAAATCTATATCTTGATCCCTAATCTCTTTGCAAAACCCTATTCCTGAATCTTCAACTGACTAATGGGTATCACAGTATGAATACCCTACATTACAAATGCCTTATTAGTGCCTCGAACTCAACATGTCTTATCCTGAACTCTATGTATTCCTGTTCCTTGAAACTTCCTCAGAAGTCAAGCAAGCAAAAGCAAGTCAAGCATTTATTAAGTGCATACTATGTGTTAGGCGCTGTAATGGAGATATAAGTGCCCCCCCCAAAAAAAATGGCCCCTATTTCCAAGGAGCTCTTGGTCTGAATGCAGACAATTGGCAACATCTGTCCTCTTCTTTTAATGCACCTAGCCAGACACCTAATTCAGGCTTTCATCACTGTAGCCTGGCCAACTGGAGTAAGCCTACTTAGTCTCATTCCATCCTTCATACAGTTGCCGAAAGAGTTTTCCTAGGGAACAAATCTAGCTATATCACTCCTGATTAGAAATCTCTATTGGCTCCCTATTGCTTTTAGGATAAATTCAATTCAACAAACATTTAGTAAATGCTTGCCATGTGCAAGACACTATGTGAGGTATGGTGTTATATCCCCATTTTTTAAAAAAATCCCTTCCTTCAAGGAGACTTTTCTATTGGAGAGATATAATTTGTACATTAGTAAGCAAATAAAAAGTAATTTCAAGAGAGAAGGAGTAACAACAACTGGGGGGAGGGGAAAGCAGGAAGGGCCTCACATAGGAGATGAGGTCTGAGCTATGCTTTGGGAATAGCTAGCATTGTGAAGTTGGTAGGGACAAATAAATGCATTCTATCTTTACAAAGGCATGGAAGGGGAAGATAGAATGTCATGTACATGGATCAGCCAGCAGGCCAGTTTGATTTAATAGAGTGCCCAAAGTCACTCTAGGATTTAATTCCTCTTTCTATTTTTTCCCCTCCGTTCTCTGAGGGAGGTACTATGCTGGGTACACAGGGAAGCACCCAGAGTATGGTAGGCACTTAATAAATGTATATTGAATGATTAGTTACTTTATACCTCTCTTGTGCACTTGAGTTCTCTTGTCTTCTAGGTATCTGTGTGCATTTCTTATCCTTTTGCTATATCTGAGCTCCATGAGGGTGGGGATATGTAATTTACCTGCATATCTCCCTAAACTTTAAAGCACAGGACTCTACAGAAATTCTTGGTGAATTGGACACTTTGGGGGTTCCAGTTGGGGAGGAGGCAGAAAAAAAGACAGTAAATGTCAAAGAAGAAATCCACATCCTGAGGGATTAGGTGGTCTGGGACCAGTAAGCTTACCCGGTGATTGATTCCTTGTGAGCCCTTCCCTGACCGCTGCAGTGGTCATTAATTAACATTCTTTGTCAGTTGTGCCTCTGTGACTTTACCTGTGTTGACTATCAATGCTGGTGCCGATTCCCTGCCTACAATCTTGCATTAAACAAACACAGACGCAGCTTTCTGGTGGTAGGTCATGGGTCATAGGAAGGGGTTGAGAAAAGGACAGCTTCCTAAATCTCCACACCTCTTTCTTTTCCACCAGAGCACAAAGGTCTATCAGGTGCCCCCCTCCCCCCAGCCTCCTAATTATAATCCATCATTGTTATCAAGTTTGATGTTTGCAAAGCACTTTATTGCCATTGTTGTAAGTTTTTCCTTCTATTTACAAAGCACTTTACAAGGCTGGTTATGAGTCCCACCCCACCCCCACCCCAACTCTATCTGGAGGTAACGTTAACCCAGCTCCAGGGCTCCATAAAATGGGCCGGGCAAATTCCCTTGATGCCAAGCACTAGGCAGAAGCTTTAGGGATGATAGCTCACAGGTGCTTCCGCCTTTCTGCCCTAGAAGAGTAAACTCACAGGTTACTGCAAAAATAACAGTGCCCTCTGGAAAAAACTGAACCACCCTGCCTCTTATGAGGTAGCCAAGTCACAGAAAGGTTAAGTTATGACATCATGGCTCAGACCAGCACAGCAGTTACAGAGCTTGGGACCAAGGGCTCACAGCCCTCCCTAAGTGAGCTAAATTAGCTCCCTAAGGGCCCTAAGTCTATAGGACACTTCAACACTAACTTTCTAGCCTGTGGAGTGCATAAAAGGGTTCAGGGTAGTCACATTTAATTTAAGGAAAATTACATTTGAGAGGAGAAGTAGGTTGTGCACAAATAAATCATGAGAGTTTCTGACTAGACTGGAAAGTAGACGGTACACTGAGATATGGGACCCACAGTGGCTTCTGCTGACTTCTAAAGACCTCTAATCTAATTTGTCCGTTATCAGCCACCCATTGTGCAGATACACTGTCCTCCCCCCCCCCTTCCTCTCGGGAGCAGTAAATTTACATTATGAAATCTGTCCCTTTCTTATTGTAGTTCCAAGAATCCCTCCTCCATCACTACACTTCTCCCCACCCCCCTAATTCCTGTGATTGCTACTAACAAGTCCTCTCTCCTAAGCCTGTGTCTTGGACCTAACTTTGACCTTACTCTGTCCTTGCCTCATTCTCCAACATACCCCAAACCATAAAAGAAAAATTCCATTTTTCAACCCGATTCTTTCTGAAAAACAAGCATTTTAAAAAATCTCTTATGTGCCATAGGCACTAGGAATAGAAATACAAAAAGCAAGACAGATAGTCGCTATTCTTGAGAAGCTTATATTTCACTAGACTCTATTAGAATATGACCTTGTTTTTTGTCATAGGACTCCTTTGGCAGTCCAGTGAAGACTATGGACCCTTTCATAGAATAGTGTTTTTAAATTGAGGGAAATGTTAAATTTCAATTAGAGATAAAGATTATTTTTTTCCCCATCCAAGTTCCATAGGCAGCCTGAAATCTATCCACAGAGCCTGTGGGCATCCATGGACCCCAGGTCAAGAATCCTTTTATTCACTGAATATACCATATTCACAAAGAAGCAAATAGAAGATACAAAAGGAATAGATACAAAATAGAAGATACAAAGTAATTCAAAAGGGAAATAGGGTACTAACAATTAGGGTAATCAGAAAATCTCAGTTCCCAGATTCAAGACTCATTTTGGTGATGAGCTTAGCATACTCTTTCCTGTATTCTGTGGCCTGGCTCCCCAGAGAGAGTCCCCTGGGGTCAATATTCTTCCTCCCACTTCATTGTATCTTAGGCAGCACTTAGTTGATCTGATGCTCTTTTTTTTTTTCTTGTTGAAGATGAAATAGTCTTGACCCCCTGGATCTTTTAAACTATTTCTAAGTAGTACCGGTCATGACTTTCATGTAGACTTTAGGATCAAAGCTGTAGAGTTGGAACAGACCTGAAAGGCCATCTAATACAACTCCATCATTTTATAGATGAGGAGATTGAGGCTCAGATTGGCCTAATGTCCTATAGGTTGTGTTAGAGGTCAATTTTGAGCCCAGGTCCACTATACCACATTGCCCAAGAGGCTCCAAGTCTTAAAAGGACATCTAAGTGAAGTAAGTTTTGAAGGGTCAGTTGGAGATGGCTGTCTGAAAGAAAGTTATTTCTTTGGGTATGTATTTATGAAGAATTTGTGCCATGTTAAACCAGTTTAGTTTATTATGATGTGAGAAAGTTCCTTCCAGCCCACAGATCTCCAGGAAAGAGAAAGCTAAGAGGCGTGAAGAGTGGGGAATCGGGCAGCTGGGCAGTGAAATGTTTGCCTGGGACTCATTCCTACCTGGTACAGCCTCAACTCTGCTACCCTGGACAAGTCACTTCCCCTCTGGGTCTTAGTTAGAACGCTAGAATAAATAATCTGTAAACTCCTAACTCTGAGGTTTATTTCTAGTTTTTGTGGCTCTCTTAAAAAGAAGGTTCTGTTCTGGCTAGAATTCTTTATTCATTTGTGTGGCTGTGGAGCCCTCCTGTGGCCACTGCCACTACTGGCAGGCTTTTACTGAGTAGCTTGAAAGTATAGAATCCCAGTCAGAGAATTTAGAGCTTACAGATCATTTGCTTGTTTTCTAAGGAGGAAAATGAAGCTCAGAAAGTAAGCTGAAAGATTTCAAGGTCTCACATGTAGTGAGAAGAGCCTGTATTTGAGAACAGGCTCTTAGACTACAAGGTCAGCTCTTTCAACCACAACAGCTTATCTTGCATGGAAGGAACCAATCAATCAATCAACCAACAAGCATTTATTGGCACCTTCTGTTGCCAGATGTTGGGGAAAGCAAAACAAAACAAAAAACATAATAGCTCCTGCCCTCAATGAACTTATAATCTATTAGGGGAAACAACAGGTACAGTTATAAGCAAATACGTAGACAAAGTAAGCCAGGTAGAAGTGTGAAAAGCAGCACAGAAGATACAAGTAGACTCAAGTGATGGAGGTAGGAATGAGAACTCTCAAGACTAGTGACCAGTGCCCATCCTATGCCCACCTTCCTCTCCCCCCACTCTTGTCACCTTGGCAAGCTGTTTCCAAGGCTAAGAAGCTTGGTTCTGGGAAGCTATAGAAGTGCTGGTTTCTGGTGAGTTGCCTCATTTCCTGAAAGGTGGCTGACCTTGGCTGAAGAGTTTGCAGTGTAGTACAGGTGCAAAAATAGCTGGCCTTGTGACTGTGATGTACACAAACAACATGAGCAAACAACCATTCACACCTGCCTGGTGTTTACCTGGTTGGGACACTGACTGACTTGGTTTGCAGGTGCAAATGACTGATTCGATACCCAGAGTTAGGACCCAAGCATTCTCTTTTGGATGAGCCAAACCTCCCAGACTGTGGCCCTGATACAAACAGATGATAGGATCATCATACAGTCTTTAAAAGAACTGGGATTTTTTTTTTCTAAGCTAGGGCTTGAAAGAACAAAGGCAGCTTCAGGGGGACAGAAATAAGACAAGGAGACCAATGGGTGATAGTTACAAGGAAGCAAATGTCAGCTCTATATAAAGAAGTTCTCAATAATTAGAGCAGGCTATAAATAAAACACACACACCCCACTAGTATATTGTTATTTATGTTTTTGAAGTTTTGGTGGCTGCTAAGCTGGGAATAATAAAATAAGTTAAATGGAAAAGAAAAAAAAAATAAGATTCTTAGAGCCTGAGTGACTGGCCAATATAAACAGTACAGGATGACTCAAACTCTCAATTGTCAATGAATTTTTAAAAGATAGTAAGCTCCTCATCCCTGAGGATGCTTAAGCTGTGCCTGGAGATCATTTATTGGAAATGTAGAGGAAAAACTTTTTTAATTTGTCATTTTGACACCCCTCCCTCAATAAATCTCTTCCCTGTAACAAAGAACTATGTTTAAGTAAAGCAAATCAATACATTGACTGTGTCTGAAAATATATCACTCATTCCTTACCGGTACTGTACCTTCTCTCTGCAGAAAGGGAGGAGGCATTCTTCTTCATCAAGGTGTCAGAAGTGACTGCATTGATCTGAGTTATTATGTAATTTTTCTCTTGCTTCTGCTTACTCTTACTCAGTTCATGCAAACCTCAAGTTTCTCTGAATTTTTCATATTTGTAATTTTTTACAACACAATATTATATTCACATACTACAAATTTATCTAGCTATTCTTAAATAAATGAGTATACACTTTCCAGTTCTTTTTTACTATAAAAGGTGTCACTATCAGTATTTTTGTACTTTTTAGTATAATGTACATCCCCCCTCTCTCTTGGGGTGTATGCCTAGCAAGGTATAATGGTATATACTGGGTTTTAGGGGGTGTGTGTGTGTGTAGGTTTAATGACTTCTATTGTGACACTTATGGATATTTTGTGTGTACTTGTGACCCTTGGGAGTATAGCAGTAGCAGAAGTAGCTCTCATCAGCTTGTGCCTTCCTTAATCGTACAAGTCGGTATTAAATATGGAGGCTGTAATATATCAGTTGTCCACCAGGTGATGCTATACCCAAACTATCAGCCCAGTGGTATTTCAAAGTCTGTGTATGAGCTTTATATAGCTTCTTGTAATGTCAAGTTGAGCAGCTCTGGGGAGCTGGGCAAGTTAAAAACTACATTGGCTGAGTGCTGAATTTAGACTAAGAAATGGAAAAAATTCAAGAGATGAAACATTGCTGATAGATAGGTATAGATAGATATAATATATTACAAATATAAATAAATATCTTATAATATATAACAAATATAAATATAGATTATAAATATATATGTATATTTTTAAAGGAAAAACTATAGATATGTTTCCTGGACTTTCCTTTACTATAAATATTCATCTCAGGACACAATGAGCATATGGTGGCTACAGAATTTATTAGACATAGTCAAACTAAAAGGAAAAATGATTAAGCATACTCCAGATGGAGCTCTTTTCCCAACCATCTCCAGCAACTCTGATCCTTGGAGTGCCTGGGGAAAAGTTCCAATGGAACCCACACCAATATGGTCCCAGCTCTGGAATTCAGACTTTAAATCTATGGTCTGGCATTGGTACTTCTGTTATCTAAGAGGATAAAATTCTGACTTTCTATCATTGATATGTTGTTCCCTCTGTCATTTCGGATCATAGTTAGGATGAATGAGATCGTGTTTAAAAGTGATTTAAATTCTTGGAAAGCAATTGTATTGGGATTATGCTGCTTAGGTTCTCAGACATAAGACCAGATAGGGAAGAAAATTAACTTCTGTATTTTCTCTCCATTTATTTCCCAATAGATATGTTTGATGACTTCTCTGAGGGTCGGGAATGTGTCAACTGTGGGGCCATGTCTACCCCTCTCTGGAGGCGAGATGGGACAGGTCACTATTTGTGCAATGCCTGTGGGCTCTACCACAAGATGAATGGCATCAACCGGCCTCTTATCAAGCCACAACGTCGCCTGGTAAGCAACCCCTCCTGAAGCCCCCTGCCATGTTTCCCTAAGTCCAGCACTCTGGGGATCAGCCATTGGTCCTCTACTTCTTATGTTTCCAGGGCTTTATTTTTATAGGTTTCACCTTTTGTAGGTTTCACCTGTTGAAACTTTTTCAGAATCATCATCTAGAAGTTATGCTTCTCTATTCTTAGGAGTTACCTTGGGTCAGCCTGGCTTTGGGGGGCTCAAAAATTACTTGTTTGAGTGTGATGTTTAGAGAGTCAAAAGGGACTATTTATTAACTATTTATGAAGAATTTGTGCCATGTTAAACCAGTTTAGATGTTTATGATGTGAGAAGGGGAAGATGCCAAAAGGAAGGGGGAATGGTTATTTTTTTTTAGTAGTTTTATTGTATTTGAATTTTTTTAAGTCTTATTGTATTTTAAATTGTAAAATCCATTCTTAGTTTTCAAGCCATACAAAAGCAGGCAGTGGGTGGGATTTGGTCAACTCTTCCTAGTTTGATGATGCCTGGGTTAGGTCATTGAAGCACAAGCTCTGAAAGGTCTTTGCCAAGATTTAAGTATGTGTCTTGTCTAAGGACCAGCCTAACCAAGTGGGGCAGCAGAGGGCTGGCCTCTCAGAGGTGAAGACTTGTAGCCACAGAAACTCAGAAAGACTGCTAATGAATGAGAGTATTGCAATCTGTGTCAGTGGTAGATGGGCCAACACTATTGAAGAATGGATTCATTCCAAATAAACACTAGGGTAGGAACAGTGACCAGGGAATGTGTGGTAGCTCTTTATGCATCTTTCTCCCTATCTATTGCCTCATTTTTTGTTGTAGTCCTAGCTCCACCATAGGCTGACTGTTTTTGTTTTCACCTAAGGGCCTAACCCACTTACTTCCTTCTTTAAAAAAAAAAGTTTGTTTGGTGCCTTTTATTTTTGCATTATAATCATCTTTGGATATACTTCCTACTCCTCTGCAAATAAAGAAAAACAGTTCATTAAACCAATTAACATGGTGATCTGTCAGTGTATATAACATTATTCACCCATAGTCCCCCACCTCTCTTCCAAAAAAAGAGAGGTCACAGGGTCTCTTTAAAAGGAGAAGCAAGTCTTTTATATATTGCTGACTTTTGACCTGGTCTGAAACCCTTTTGAGCATGTTGGAGGAGAGGTGACAGAAGTCCAAACAGTTGAGGACAATTTAAGTTGGAAGTTAGGAAAAAATGCAAATACAGTGTGGCTAAGATCTCACAAGCAGAACAGACTCAATTCTAGCTCCTAGCCCAGTCTGAAACCAGCAGAAGAATAACCAGGGCAGGAATCCTAAATCAAAGGAGATTTTGCAGTTTTATCACCCTGAACCAACAGGTCTTCCTAGGACTAAGGCTAAGTCTGGCAGGAATCTACTATTGCCTGGACCTAAACCCAGGTCAGGAACTTGAAGAACTCAGACCGGGGGTTCAGTGATCAGACTGAGGTCCTAGATCAGAATACTTTAGGAGCAATGAAAACTTACAGGTCCCCAGCATGGGCTGTCCCTGAGACCCTAGAAGCACACAATACACAATACACCAAGAAAACAGAATGGGAGCAGCCCAGACTTTTCCTCCAGATGTGCCAAGGGCCTAGCTCTAACATTAAGACTGAAGCCAGAAAGTAGGCTGAAAGAATGAGCAGACAAAATAAGAATCCCACCATTAAAAAAAAAAACACCTCAATGTATAAACACAGAAGAAAATTACTCCAAAGCATCTCAAGCAAAGCCTCAAATAAAAACACAGTTTGCACATAGATTCAACCAGAATTTCTGGAAGAGATGAAGCAAGGTTTTTGTTGTTTTCTTTTTTAAGTAGTGTTTTTACAAATGAAATGAGAGCACTAGAGGAAAAATTTGGAAAATTAATGAGAGCTATGGAATAAAGAATTTCAGAGTGAATTAACACAGAAATTTGTGCACAGAAGGCACAAATTATTACCCAAGCAATAACCTCCCTGAGAATTAGAATGGATTAAATAGAAGACAATGACTGCAAGAGACAAGAAGAAAGATATTTGGTTAAAAGACAGAAACAATAGAAGAAAATGTGAAGTTATCTCAGAGCAAAAACAACTTAACTGGAAAACATATTGAGGGAAAAAAATTGGACTACCTGAACACCATGACCAAACAAGGAGCTGAGACATCATATTTCAAGAAATCATAAAAGAAAATTTCCCAAGTCTCTTAGAACTGGAGGAGAAAGTAGAAATAAAAAGGATCCATTAGTAACCTCCTAAAAGTAACCTCAAAATGAAAACTCCCAGAAACATTATTAAAAAATCCAGAGCTTCCAGGTCAAAGAAAAGAAAATACAGAAAACAGCCAGAAGGAAACAATTCAAGTACCAAGGAGCCACAGACAAGATCACACATGATTTGGCAGCCACCACTATAAAGAAACAGAGAGCTTAGAATATGATATTCTAAGAATCAAAAACATAGGCTTGGTTGTAACATACCCAGCAAAACTGGATATAATCCCACAGGGGGAAAATGGATCTTTAATGAAGTAGAAAACTTCCTAGCATTCCTGATTAAAAAAAGACCAGAGCTATGTAAAAATTTTGAAGTTCAAACACAGGAATTAAGAGAACATAAAAAGGTAAACACAAATAAAGAATTATAAAAGGCTAAATATCTCTGGGGAGATAATACACGTCAGAAGACTCCCCTCTGAACTCTATCATCACCAGGAGTAATAGGAGAAGGGGAGGAAAAGGAAAGTTAGGGAAAATTATCTCACATAATTAGAGTGTGCAAGTAGACATCTATATAAAAAAGAAAGAGGAGGTGAGGGTAACTGCTGATACTTGAACCTCATTCTCATCTGAACTGGTGAAAAGGAGGGACAAATATGTGCACAGAAATGTGCTCAGTTAGGTGGCACAGTAGATAGAGTGCCGAGCCTGAAGTCAGGAAGATTCATATTCCTACCCTCAGACACTTACTAGCTGTGTGGACCTGGGCAAGTCACTTAACCCTGTTAAACCTTCATCTGTAAGATAAGCTAAAGAAACAAATGGCAAACCACTCTGATACCTTTGCCAAGAAAACTTCAAATGGGATCAAAGGGTTGGACATGACTGAAAGAACTGAACAACAATAAGGTACAAAAATACACTTCACTCAGTAGAAAAGTAGGAGGGAAAAGGGGAGAAAGAATGTCTGGGTGGAATTAGAGGGAAGGTTAATTAAGTAAGGGTAGGGGGTGGAGAAGATGTTATTCCAACACAAAACAAACTCTAAGGTTGTGCAAAAATATTTATAGCTCCTTTTGAGGTAGCTAAGAATAGGAATCTGGGTGGCAGTGCCCATACATTGAAAAATGACTAGACAAGTTATGGTATGTAAATGTTGTGGAATATTGTTGTAAGAAATGATGAAAGAGATCCTTTCAGAGAAACCTGGGAAGACTTATATGAACTGATGCAGAGCAAAGAAAACAAAAACAAAAACGATTTATACAATGACAACAATATGGTAAAGATGAATAATTCTAAAAGAATGGGAGATTCTGATCATCATGATGACCAACCACAATTCCAGAGGACTAATGATGAAACATGCTATCCACCTTTTGATAGAGAGGTGAAGAACTCATGGTACAAAATGAAATATATTTTGGAAATTTGTTTTGTTTGACTATACATATTTTTAGCAGTGCTTTTTTCTTTCAGTCTTAATAGCTGGGGAGGTTAGAGGGAGGGAGGATAGTGAAAGAGAGGGAGAGAAGATATTCTTGCTGATTGAAAAATGTATATTATATGTGATATAAATTTTCTATACATGTATACTTTTTAAAACCTAAGAAGTGATGGATTTAGGGTATAGAATGAGACATATACTTTTATATACAGCCATTGAGAGAATTTATTTTGCTTGACTCTATCAATCTGTTACAAGAAATTTGTTTTTCTCTTTTTTTGCAATGGATTTTGGGTGGGAATAGAGAAAACAGATTTGTTAATTTTTTTTAAATATAGAAATGAAGGGTTGCTACAAATGTGAGATGCGCTTTCAAATGAGATCACTATATCATTTGTTTTACTTTGTTAAAAAATGGGAGTAGTCCCATTCAATTTTTCCCTAGAGGTCTACCGTAGCTAACTTTTCTAAAATTCTACTCATCTCCTTACCTTCTTTCTTATTTAATTTGTCTTATGGTTAGATTTGTTTCACTCCAGAAGGGGAAAATTGAGGTCCTGCAATAGTGTAGTTTTACTGTCTATTTCCTCCTGTAATTCATTTAATTTTTCCTTTAAGAATTAGCTATTTGGTGCATATATGTTTATTATTAATATTATATGATATATATGTTTATTATTGATATTACTTCATTGTCTGTGATATGGACTTATCTGTAAATGTTTGTAACATAAAAATAAAGCATAACAATAACATTTTTAGGAAGGGGTTGAGCTCCATAGGCTTCATTCACCAGACTATCAAAGGGCCTATAACACACAAAAAAGTTAAGACACTCCTTCCCCTCCCCCCCAAAGAGTTTTTGTGGAAGAGTCAAGTGAAACAGGTATTACAAGCAGAATTATCAAGAAAAGACTAAGTAATTTTAAAATTACTGCATGTTTATATCTCATTTATATGTTTATGTTCTTTAAAAAGAGTTTGTGAGGTAAAAGAAAGAACATAGAGGGCACATTATTGAATAAAAAGAACCTAAAAGGCTAAACCTTTAATAGGAGAAGAGAAGGGGAAAGAGTTGAATTAATACAAATCCTCTAATTTAGAAGTGAATCCACATCTTTTTTTTTTGTAGGATAGAATATGAAAGTAGGAAGTTCTATAAAAGGAGAACGGATATATGTGGGGGCGGGGAGGGCATTTCCCCGCTACTAACCTTGAATAGTGAAGAAATCATTGTTCTTTTAGTCTCTCAATAAGTCTGGGGTTTATAGGAGAATAGGATAAAGGCAATGGGATGATTGAGTTGGGGGGGGTGATTCTATCCCAAAAGGACAAAGGAAAACTTTTTCCTGGGAGAAGAGGTATATGTCTGAAATAAGACAGAGCCCTCATATTGAGTTTCTTCTGATGGTAGGGGGAATTTGTATTTCAGGAAATCATCTTCTCTTAGAAATTATTGTACCACCCTGAAACACACTGTCCCAGGGGCAGGGGATGTATAAATGCCCAGATACATTCAGTCTCCTAGTTAGGGGGCCATAGCAGAAGAGCTTTGATATCACAGTCTTGGAAGTCACACCTCCCTCAGAAAGCAGGAGGCAGCCCTCAGGCCCTTCCCTCTTACTTCATGGTAGGAGTGGAGTCCTTCACTCTCAGGCACAAATGCTGAAAAAAACTACTACAAATTTGTCAAGCTGATTTACAGATGCCATCAGGTTGCTAGCAAGGGTGATGCTACCTCTTTCCTCTAGTGTCCCTTAACGCCACCTAGGCATTGTGTTTGTTGTTGGCACTATATAGTTTTGGCTGTCAGAGCATGTTTAAGACCTTCTATGGGAAACAGTTACAACTGCAGCTATTTTACAAAAGCAACGAATTGGCTTGAAAATCTATGGCATTCTGAATTACTACTTAAATAATATTTTTGAAGTGAACACTATCATTAGAGTGATATAACTCCCAGTGAAAACGTGATAGGATTATATTACACAGTATTTTATTTGTCAAAATTTTGTAATTTAATATAGACACTATTTTGATCTTGTTTTTGCAAAAAATGTATATGATTTAGAATTCAGAATTGTATCATAAACTTTGAAATTCAAAAAAGAACCAGGAAAAAAATAGTTATTACCTGAATTTAAGAATATCATAAAGTAACAAATAACTGTTCACATCATACAAGCATTTCTTATAATGGTTAATTAGCTTATGCAAAAATTTTCATATGATTGAATCATGCTGCAATGATTGCAATTGCCTGATATGTCAGGCTATTTAGCTATAAAATAGTTGATTGCATTTTTACTGTGGTAATTAACTATAAATGAGTCTTTTTTTACAGTCTATGGATCATTTGCTTTGAAATATGAATCCTAGATTCATAGCTCTCTTCATAATCCTATGGTGCCACTACCAAAAGAAGAGACTTAAACACAAATAAGGGAAATTGCACTGAAGTTGTTTTTTAAAAAAGTTCTTCTTTCTGGCACTAGAGGGCCCACTAGAAAATCTAAAAGGTATTCCAGAAAATGTATTTTGTTTACTATTTCACAGAAGTCACTTGTTAACTGCCAAACAGTATTTTGGCAGCTTGACTTATCCTTTATGCTTCATATAAGTTAAAACTTACGTTCTAACTTTATGTAAAGGTATATAAGGGGGAAAAAACTAGTGTGTATGTATTGCCAAGCTATTTAAAAATTGGTATTTTTTCTATTTAAAATATTGTTTCATTTGAGGCTTTGTAAGTATATTTGTAAAAGCAACTCTGAACCAATAAAAATTAATTTTTGTAACAGGAGTTTGTTCTTACAACTGAAATGCTGTTTTAGTTAAACAAAATATAACATAACAGTGAATACCCTGGCCCCCATTACCTGAGAGCCAGATGTTATATTTTACCTCTCCCTAGGGTTCTCCTAGGTGGGTTGGGAGTATCTAGTCTCTACCATTGACTCCATCCCCCACTGATTTATGTTTGCCCAGTTTTAGGGGTCCCATGCACCCCAGTTCTGTTTACCAACTTAATAGTCAGATTAGCTTTTACAAAGAAATATTTACTTAAGAGGTATATCAAGAATACAAACATCCTCCCTCCCAGCATCTAGGGGGCATAATCCCCTACACAATCTCAGTCTCTGGAAAAAGGAAAGCAATTAGATTCTCAACTGAACTCAATTCACTATGAATAGATATCATAGTCCAAGTTCCCCTTGGGTTTGAATCCTGGTCAGTCTGACTCCTCAGGGCTTCTCTGATGGACTGGCAACAACATCTGGCCTAGAATCCTGTCTCCAAAGTCACCAGAACTTGAGTACAAATCCAGAGACTCTATCTAGCTCCTGTGCCTAGAACTGAAAAGGTTGGAAAAAATAGATCAAAATTCCAAGTCCAATTCTTGAGATGGGTGGTGTGGGATGTGGGGTGGGGAGAATATAGCCTTCTTCCCGGCCCCCCCCCAGCTTTGCTCATGGCTCCTGTGCTATGGGTAAACAGTACCTTCATGCCTTTGGTGGCAGCAAGAGAGAGAGAGAGAGAGAGAGACAGAGAGACAGAGAGAGAGAGAGAGAGAGAGAGAGAGAGAGAGAGAGAGAGAGAGAGCAAGTTCCTGCTGTCTCCCATGTGGATGCTTCCATCCTGGATGATCTTGGTATGCCTCAAAGCCCCATTAAAATAGTAAATGTTGATATTTTATCAAAGTTGGCTGTGTATAATTTTTGTAAGTCATATTTCTGTAAGTTGTTCTGAAAAAAATATCACATTCTAATGATAAAATATTTCTAAACAAAATAATAAGATTAAAAACACCAACAATTCCAGCTGCAGGGCTGTGACTATGAAGTCAATGGAAAAAGACTGTTCCCATGCATATGGAAGTATAGCACAATGTCTAGCATACTCTAGGACTCTAGTCACCCAGAAGCAAGCTTCCAGAATCTTCCACAGGCATGACACCATCTTTGCAAACAAATGACATCGGCATATGCTCCGAATCCCCATTACACATTCTTCAAGCCATACTACCTCTCCCATTTGGTCTGCCTCCACTCTTATTAGTGCTCAGTTGTAACACTAAAGTTATATCTTCTAGTTTTTGTGAATGAAAGTTGTTCCTGCAACTTCCTGAGTCTCACTTTTATCTAGAAGGTAGCCCAGGTATCTACTAGGAGATTTTGGCTTCATGACTCAGTGAAATAGCCCAGCAACTGAAAATGATAGATTAAGGTGTAGAAGAGACCTTAGAGATCATATAGTCCAACTCCCTCATTTTAAAGATGAGGAATGAGGGCTTAGGTCACATAAGTAGTAATTAGCAGTACCTAGACTCTTTGACTCCAAATCCAGTAGTCTCCCTATAGCATGCTTCCTCTCAAGACGTCATATCCTTCCTTAGAACTTCACTGATGTTCTAAGGACTTACCCCATGTGACATGGTCCTACCTGAAGTTGTTTCATTGCATTGGGCATATTTATTGGCTACTTTTGGTTCCACAACAGGAAATTGGCTATCCTAGGATTAGGTGCTCTCCCATTGGTCTGATCAAGAAGATCCACTAGGGATAATCTTTCTTTTGGTAAAATACAAAATAAACTTTTTGGTTCTGCCTTTTCAGTCCGCTTCCCGCCGGGTGGGTCTCTCTTGCGCAAATTGCCAGACCACAACCACCACGCTGTGGCGCCGCAATGCAGAAGGGGAGCCTGTCTGTAATGCCTGTGGCCTTTACATGAAGCTGCATGGGGTAAGTTAAGTCTGGGTCCCTGAACCTTGCCAATATGGTAACTGTTCATCTCTCTGTTTGTTAGGTTTCACTTCCTTTTAATTGTCATTTTTATGTTGCCACTGACTAGAGATTTGTCTTCTTCTGATATCTTATCCAGTGTTCTTTCTACTATATCTTGATTCTCTTTCTTATCTTTCACCTAATCTTACCCAGTAGAATGTGCTTCTTGATAGTAAGAGCTATGTCATATTTCCTCTTTGTATTCCTAAAATTTTGCACACAGTAAGTACTCAAATGTATATTTAGTTGTACTAAATTACCCTCTGTGCTAGCTTCTTTAATTATTTCAAGAAATTTTTATTGACCATCTAGCAAGTGCAAAGCACAGTGCTGAAGATAGCATGATGGGTGAGGTAGACTCTGTTTTTGGAAAATCAATCAAATGGGCAGATCTATCAATGAATTCGTTTATTAAGCATTGACTGTGTGCCAGGCACTCTGCTAGTTACTGAGCATACAGACACAAAAATGAAACAGTTCTTCCCCTCAAGAAGTTTACATTCTATTGGGGAGAACAACATGTACATGTACAAATGTATACAAAATAAACACATAAATATAACTTGGGGAGGTGGGGGTAGTGCTAGCAGCTGAGAAGATTAGGAAAAGCTTCATGTAGAGAGTGGCCCATTAGCTGAATTTTGAGGGAAACTTAGAGGCAGAGGTAAGAAGGAAATTAATTCCCTACATGAGGGTTAGTCAGCGCAAAAGCAGAGATAATAGCTAATAATAAATGTTTATACAGCATTGACTGTGTGCCAGGCACTGTGCGAAATGCTTTACAACTGTCATCTCCTTTAATCCTCATAACAACCCTGGGAGGCAAGTGCGTTAGCCCCATTTGACAGATGAGGAAACTGAGGCAAACAGAGGTTAATTGACTTGCCCAACGTTACACAACCTAGTCTGGGACCAGATGTGAACTCCGGTCATGGAGGCCGGTTTTCCCAGGGTCACACTGACATACCTTCCTCATTCCTTCCTCTGCACCCTTGGTCATCTAGAGAAGAAGAACAAGTTTGGGCGTAAAAAGGAAGAATTCTGTTTGGATATGATGAGTTTGAGTTAATGACAAACCAGAGAGATGGAGATATCCTTTTGGACGTTTGGGACGGGGGCTTCAGGGAATCAGTCAGTCAATAAATATTCACCAAGTACCTAATGTGTTCCAGGCACCACGTGCTGGGGATACAAAGAAAGGTAAAAGATTGTCCCTGCTCCCAGTTAGTTCATAGTTTAATGGGGGAGACAAGAGGCAAACAATTACATAAAAGCAAACTATGTACAAAATAAATTGAAAATAATCAACAGAGGGAAGGCAGTGGAATTAAAAGGGATGGGGAAAGGCTTTCCTGTAGGAGGTAGGATTTTACCTAGGACCTGAAGCAAGCTGGGAAGCCAGGAAGCAGAGATGAGGAGAGAGAGCATTCTAGGCAAAAGGGAAAGCCAATGAAAATGCTCAGAGTTGGTAGACAGAATGTCTTAGGGGTTAGAAATGTGAACAATAATTAGAAAATTAGAAAAATTCTAAAATATGTAATTATGAAATGAATCATGTATACATATTCAAGTCCTCAGTATATAGATGGTAGCTAACATTGTGAGACAAGATCAATTAACAGGGGCAGCTAGGTGGCACAATGGATAGAGCACCAACCCTGGATTCAGGAGGACCTGAGTTCAAATCCAGCCTCAGACACATGACACTTAACTAGCTGTGTGACTCTGGGCAAGTCACTTAACCCCATTGCCTAGCCAAAAAAAAATCAGTTAATTAAGGGAAAGAGTAGAAAGAGAGAAAAGAAGGCTAAGGGGAACCTTAGGGACTGCCCAAATGAGCAGGTTGGAGGAGAAAGTGAAATGGAGGAGGGGCGGAACCTATGAAAGTAGACAGGCTGGTCAGAGAAGTAGGGGAAAGTCAGAAAAGAACACTATCAAAGAAGTCAAGGAAGGCATTTTGGGAAGGAAGGAGTAAAAAGTACATAATCCTGCAGAAGTGCTCAGCAGAGAAAACCTGAATAAAGTTCATTTGAGCCATCTGCACACTTCAAGAATTGTGGTTTTGTAATAATGAAATGAAAGCCATATTGCAGGGGGCGAAGGAGAACCAGTAAAAGCAATAGATAGAGATCACTCCTTCAAGAAGTTTGACAGTGAAAGAAGAGAGAGAAATGGACTAGTGCTAAAAGGAAAAAAAAATAGGACCAAAAGAGAAAAACATTTGAAGATGGAGAATTCATCTGTATGTTTTAAAACAGCAGGGATGAAGCCTATGTTGAAGGAGAAACTGAAGATATTGGAAAGAGAAGAAGATGAATGTAAGACAAAGATCCCTTAGAAGGAAGGAAGAGATGAACTCTAGGGCATAGGTGGAAGAGCATTAGATCATTAGAGCATTAGGAAGAAGGAGGGACAACTTTTTCTCTGGGACTGGAGGAACAAATGAAAGAATAGGTATAGAGGTAAAGAGAATGGTAAGTTGTGTCATTCATGATGTAAGAAGCTTCTCCCCCCAATCTTACTCTGACAGGAAATGAAATTACCTTCTCAATGTTGTTTATTTTATTTTATTTTATTTTATTTGGCTAGGCAATGGGGTTAAGTGACTTGCCCAGGGTCACACAGCTAGTAAGTGTTATGTGTCTGAGGCCGCATTTGAACTCAGGTCCTCCTGAATCCAAGGCCAGTGGTCTATCCACTGCGCCACCTAGCTGCCCTCAATGTTGTTTTTTTTAAAAAATAACTTTATATTGATGATTTTTTACATAACCATAATTTTTCCCAGTATTCTTCCCTCTTCCTTCCAGAGAGTGATCCTATATAACAAATAGCATTTTTTGGAAGACAAAAAGAAAAATAGGAGAAAAAACCAGCATGACTGATCAATACTTAGAAAAAGTCTGAAAATATGTACAATATGCATTACTTGGGAACCTCCAACTTCTGTAAACAGTGGAGTAAGGGTGTCTTTTCCCATCTCTTCTTAGAAGTCATGCTTGTTCTTTATAATTTTACGTATTTCTTTTGGGGCTTTTTGTGGTTATTCTTTCAATTTATATAGTTGTAGTCATTGTCTTTATTGTTTTCTTGACTCTGCTTATTTCACTCTGCATTAGCTTACATAAATCTTCCCATGATTCTCCATATTCGTCATACATATAATTTCTTACAACACAGTAATATTCCATAACATTCAAGTACTATAATGCTTAGCCATTTCCTAATCAATGGGCATTTACTTTTTTCCCAATTCTTTGCTGTCACAAAAGGTGTTACTATAAATATTTTGATGTGTTTGGAGACTTTTCTTCTTATGAATGGCTTCCTTAGGGCATAAGCTTAGTAACAGAATCCTTGGGTTAAAGATGGAAAGTTTAGTCACTTTATTTTTATAATTCCAAATTGCTTTCCAAAATGGTTGCACAGATTCACAGCTTCATCAATAATGTATTAGTGTGCCTATCTTCTCATAACCTTCCAACATTAATTATTCCCATCTTCTGTTCCTTTAAAAAAAAATTTCAGGGTGTGAAGTGAAACTTCAGAGTTGTTTCAATTTGGAGCGTTCTTTCACGTAGTTGTTATACCTGTTCTAACTTTTGACATAATTTTCATCTCTGCTCTTTCTTTTTCTTGTCTGTCCTATCTTAGCTGTTTTAGTAATCTTTGTTAGTCCTGTAACAAATAGGTTAATTACCTAGAGTAAGAGACCAAAGAAAAAGTTATTGACAAACAAATTTTAAAATTCCTTTGCAAGGCTGATTTCTTCCAAAATGCTTTCTTGTCCGAATTTCCAAAGTCTGTTCTCATTGCTTAAACACACAAAGCTATAGTTGTTCAAGATGATTCCTGTCACTTCTCTGCCCCTTGGTGTGTATTAGAAAATAGATTACATATGGAAACTTGGGTTTGCTTACATTATTATTTTGGTCTCCCTAGGTCCCAAGGCCTCTTGCAATGAGGAAAGAAGGGATTCAAACAAGGAAACGGAAGCCCAAGAACCTTAACAAAGCCAAGACAACATCAGGTGGGCCTCTAATATTAACAATGTGATGTGCAATTATGTGAACAAATCAGTAGAACTCTGGGCTATGAAAATGGTTATTCCTCATGCTTAACTAACTCAGCACAGTGTTATGTAGCTAGTTTCTAATCATAATAGTAACAATAATGTCAGTTCCTTCCTTTTTGTGTGAGGATCTATGATATGCTTTATATAAAATGTTTTGAGGCCAACCATAGTTTCTCTGCTTCATTCTGTGATCTTATTAATTTTAATATGATGAAGGAGGGCAGGCTGTTTAGGAGGGCTACAAATGTTGCTCTGTCTTTGCTTAGCCTTGTAAATCCATGAACTCAACTTGGTCATTTACCCAGATATGATCAGACTTAGAGAAACCACATCTCACTAACTGAGATAAGAAGTCAGTTTATAAGCAGACTTAGAGAAACCACGTCTCAGTAACTGAGATAAGAAGTCAGTTTATAAGCTAATGTACCAGTATATGTGGAAGCAATAGTTTCCTATCTTGCCCCTTATGCTAGACACTCCCTTCTCAGTACTGAGGTACCTAGGAAGTATTTGTTCATTCCAGTAAATATTGATGGCTTGTCAACTTGCTGTTAAAAAAAGGAAATGTATTTATGTTCGTTGACTTTTCAATCAAGCCATATTAGAGCTAAATGAATCACCCCTCACCACTAGAGAAAAAACATTTATAAGCTGCTTCTTCCTATGCCCCAGAGACAGGCTTGACCAATCTCTTTTAGAATGGGATAATAATGATAATAGGTCACATTTATTATAGCATTTTCAAGTGCTATATGCACATGCCCTATATAAATTAGTTCACAACAAGCCTGTGAAATATCTCCATTTTACTACATTTATCTTTACTACATCCTCCAGTACATGAGGTCTAATTGGCCTTAGAGTCGGGAAGACCAACATTTAAGTCCTATCTTTGATATATTGTAGCTTTATGAACCCTAGACAAGTCAACTTTTCAGTGCCCCTAGAAAACCCCCTAAGATTAAAAAATGCAGAGAAAATATTGACCTGCCTTGGTAGAAGTAATTCCTTATCATGAGCTCTATATTCTGATGAAATCACAGGTCTGGTTAAAGAAACCAAAAACCCTCCATTTTATAAATAAGAACACAGAGTTCTGCACAAGTGACTTGTTATAATTAGTGAGTACCAAAAATAGGATTCAGACTCTGATCTTCTCCTGATGCTGAGAACAGCAATGCTTCCACCATATTATGCTGCCTCTTGTCACATAACAAAATTTTACTTTCTAAGTCTTTACTCTGTACTGATACCTGATTTCTGGCCTCTTTCTGGCCATAATCCATCCCATCCTTCCCTCCCACAGTCATCAAGTCTCTTTCTATAACCAGCAACCCCATTGTTATCTGCCTCCTTGAGCTTCTTAGAGGAGATGTATCCCTCTTTGTCTCTGTCATTCTGCCTGAGAGTCACTGCTGTGTGTGCCTTGTTTCTAGGTCCCACAGGCAGTGAGAGTCTTACTCCCACCACCAGCACTGCCAGCAGCTCTAGTAATACCACTAGCACTGAGGAGATGCGTCCCATCAAAACAGAGCCAGGGATCTCCTCCCATTATGGACATACCAGCCCCATGTCTCAGGTAAGTATGGCAAGTGGGATCGGAAGAGGCTCCCTGGTGGGCAGATAACCCCAGGATTAAACATAGCTTTGATGAAATGTGAGGATTGCAATTTAACCAGAAAACTTTGACCTTGAGCTAGAGCTAAAGCAAGTCCTCAGTGAGCGATGGGGTTGCCCTGTGGTGAATATTCTAAATATCAGGGCTCATTGTTTTATAGTAAAAGGTAGCTATATTGGGACTGTAGAGAAATCCCCTACATGGGTTCATCATCAAGCTTATTGTCATTTTAAGGAGGCAGCATGGTGTAGTAGAAAGCGTCCTAGATTTGAAGTCAGATGACCTGGGTTCAAATCTCAGCTCTGCTACTTATTACCTATATGATCATGGGCCAGTCTTTTAACCTGTCTGAGCCTAAAACTCCTCTTCTGGAAAATGAGGAGATTGGGCCAGATGGGGACCTCCAAGGTCCGGTCCAGTGGTAAATCCCATGTTCCATTAATGTGGGGAGGTGGACCTTCAAAAGGTGAATTGGCCCTTCCACATTTTATTGTTCAGTCATTTTCCAGGCTTTTCTGACTCTTCATGACCCCATTTGGGGTTTTTTAGGCAAAGACACTGGAGTGGTTTGCCATTTCCTTCTCCATTTCTTTTTACAGATGAAGAACTGAAGCAAACGAGGTTAAGTGACTTGTTCAGGGTCACATAGCTAGTAAGTGTCTGAGGGCACATTTGAACACAGCAAGATGAGTCTTCCTGACTCCAGGCCCAGCACTCTATCTACTATGCCACCGAGCTGCTCCCTTTCTCTAGTAGAGTAGCTTTTACCATTATTTCAGAGGCGTCCTGTCCCTATTCTGTGATCCAGGCTCAGGACTGCCCTAGCTCTTCTGGATTCCTTGGCAACCACTGTGAACTGGTTTTCCTGTTTCATATTGGGGCTAGAGTAGGTGATGGAAAACCCACCTTCCTTGTCGAATGTACTTGCCCTTTTCTTTGGATTACATGAGGGAGGGTTCAACATTCCTAACTTCCTTTGTATTCTTGGGGTCCATGGGGCCTTGGCCCCCTGAGTGAGAGAAGCCTTCAGCATCTTACATAGGAATTGAAGGGAAGGGTCCTCATTGCTAAGTGCATACATGCCAGAGGTTCAATTGTCTTTCACTGTGGCCGGATCAGATGATGATGATGATGATGATGATAAAAGTTAATATTTATATAGCACTTACTATGTACTAGGCATTGTGCTAAGCATTTTACAATATTATCTCATTTGATCCTCACAACAACTCTGAGAGGTAGGTAATATTATAATCCCCATTTTACAGATAAGGAAACTGAGGCAAAGAGGTGAAGTGACTTGGCCAGGGTCACATAGCTAGTAAATATCTGAGGTCACATTTGAACTCAGTTCTGCCTAACTCCAGCACTCAATCCACTGTACCACCTAGCTGCCGGTAGACATCACTATGTGTCTGATAGCTGTATTTGTTCCTTCTAAGAATTTTCCCTTTTTCATGCAATGCTTATCCCATCAAGGCAGCATTGTGTTACTCTTTATCAAAGTAATATGATATATATGGGATTCTGGAGACTTATGTTCAAGACCTGGTTTAGTCATTCAATAACTGTAATCTGTGACATCATAACCTCTTACTATCAGCTTCCTCACCTGTGAAATAGGCACAGTTAACACTTGTCCTACCTCTCTGTAGGCTTGTTATGAGGATAAAATGAGACAATGCAGGTGAAAACTCCTTGTGGCCATAGAGAATGTCATACCTCAATGTTGAAGATCTATTATTCAGGACTTTTGCATTTCTGATTTCTTATAGAACCATAGATTTCAGTGCTGGAAGGAAACCTTAAAGGTCATATAGTCTAACCCTTATTATTTTATAGATGAGAAAACTGAGACCCAAAGAGAAGTGATTTGCCCAGCATCTCACAAGAGTCTAGTGTAGAGCTGAGATTTTAACCCAAATTGTCTGACTGCAAATCCAACCCGTTGTCCAGTGGGATGGTGGGGGCAGGGAAAGCCATAAACACTGTACCAGGCTACCTCCATTCAATGGACGCAGCTAGGAGAGGGGCAGATTGGTTTGCCTGTCATTTTGTTTTCCCTTTCCTCATCCTTTTTCTTTAATCCACTTGCCAGAGGCTTGGGTCTGCCCAAGCTTTTACAATATGGTAAGTGCCTTAGAATTAAGGGCTCCCAAAGAGAAATAGTTTAAGCCACAAGTTAGACTCTCCATGTGACATGAGCCCTGTGATTAAAATTCTACCTTGAACTCCCCCATCCCAAATATTTTGTGTCCTTCTGTGATGAACTCTCTTTCACTTCATCCTTTCACTTTTTTTTCTAGTCATTCTCAGTTAGCTCGATGTCTGGCCATGGGGCCTCTATCCATCCAGTTCTGTCAGCCCTGAAGATCTCTCCTCAGGGCTACCCATCTCCAGTCAGCCAGTCCCCACAGACTGGAACCAAGCAGGACTCCTGGAATAGCCTCGTCTTAGCTGAAAGCCATGGGGACATTATCACTGCATAATCTCACCCCTTTCTCCACCTCAGACTCCTCACATGGACTCTGGGATTTGGGAAGCCAGCAGAGAGAGAGATTTGGGGCTTTCTGTAGCCACAATTCCCAGTCCTTCCCTTGATGAGACTGACTCCAGAAGAATGATTTGGAAGCAACTTAAAAGGCTACTTGGGTGGGAAAACTGGAAAGAGCCTGGATCATCGAGTACAGAGACCTACCCTCTACAGACCAAATGGGGAAAGATTCTTCATTGTAGTCAGAGACCATTTCTCATGTGACTTCCTCCTACAAGATTTCCTAATGGAGAGATCTTTTCCTTTTACCATTTCACTCCCATGACCTAAGACTTGAGGCTTTGCCTGGAATACCAAAGCCATGCCAGAGAAGAAGGTCTGATTGGGTACTGCCCCCTCAGCTGAGCTCAGTGACTTGGGGATGACAAGGTTTTGGAGGTGGGAGGATCTTTCTGCAAACCAATGATTCTTATTCCCATACTCTCTGAACCTTCACTTATGAAGCAACTCTCATGCATAATATAACATGTACCTTCCTTGCCTCCTCTCAGGCTTTTTCAAAGGTTCTGGACCAAGTTATGTGTATAATGATGAGATATTAACTGGCTTAAATGTTTGACTCTGATTTTTTCTAAATGGAAATCTTCTACCTGGCAGGTAAAAGCCTCAAGAGAGTTGAAAAAACATCCGCTAGAGGAAAGCACTGAGTGTGACCCCTTGGAAAGCCTCCACTGTGAGCTTCTCTGGAATTGGTCTTTTTTCCTTCCTTATCTTACCCCATTACTACTGTCCTAGAATACTGCTGATTCAAAGAGAGCCCCAGGGCTCCATAGAGACTCTTCACCATGATCTTTTTCCCTTTTCATAAACAGTGCTGTAACTGTCTATGACATTACCTACCCCTGACCCAAAAGAATCTACCAGTAGCAAAGAGCATCTTTAAAACAAGGTTCAATTTTAATCTCCCATTTTGTTCCCTTCCATGAAGGATGGATGCCCATATCCCCCGAACCACAGACCTGTTAATGTTGTCTTAAGGTGAGGTTGCTGTAAAATCAGTATTTAACTAATAAATTTATCTCTGCTAACCTTTCTATTCTCTTTCCCTTTCAGAGGCCTTTATTTTGTAAAGTTTGCTGTTGCCATTTGGCAGGGAAATTCCAATTACAGAGCCTATCCTTATGGTTTCTGCACAAGTTAGACACTACAATGCTTCTTCCTTTATAGCTCTTTGACATAGATATTCCTCTTTATATAAGGCATGATGTAGAGAGAGCTAAAGATGAGTCCAGAGACCTATGCTACTATTTGGCTGGTATGACCATGGACCTTCCTTCCTCCCCCCAATCCTGTCTCAGTTGACCTCAATTTGTCCTCTGTAAAATTGGGAGAATTGGACTGCCATAACTAGGACAGAATGAAAAGGCTTTGCCCCAGGATGCCAATATTCAAGGGACATACTTTCTCCATTGCAGCCCTCCATCCTACCGGCTCCATGCCTTACTCTAGCAGCTTTCCCCCTTCTCTCTTCTGCAAGGCTGCCATACCTCTGGAGGTTAGTCCTACCTCTCTGCCAAGGTCCACAGCCAGGGTAGATTGTCCTCTAAGGCACCACCTTAATTCACCTCAACTGAATTTGCCTTAGGAAACAAATCCTACCTACGTGTTTGGAAGGAGATAATCTCTGAGGTCTCCATCAAATCTACAATGTTATGATTTTATGGAGAAGAAAGTTTATGTTGACACTTAATTTTCTTAGGGTCCAAGCCTTGGAACACTTCAAAGTATAGATGTGGGCAACATTTTTTTCTTTTAAAAATATGGAACACTTCATGAATTTCCATGTTATTCTTGAGCAAAGATCATGCTCATCTTCTTTAACATTACAATTTTAGTACACGCTGCTGAAGCAAGCACATGGACACATTTTCAAAAACACTTGACAGAAACCCTGAGTTTTTAGGGGTTTTTTGTTTTTTGTTTTGTTAATTGCTTTGTTCCCTACCTCCTCAAACAAACAAAGCCTCTAAAGTTCTTGCTTTTTTTCACTTAAAACTATCATGGTTTGATCCAAATAAGCAACCATTATAAAGCAAAGATAGAGGGGTCAGAAGGGGGGAATTATAACACTATCTGTTTTACACATTTTGACTTAACTGGATTTTTTTTTTTGAGACGTTCTAAGTAACCCCCATTTTGGGGTTTTCTTGGCAAAGATACTGGAGTGATTTCCTATTTCCTTCTCCAGACTATTTACAGATGAGGAAACTGAGGCAAACAGGGTTAAGTGACTTGCCCAGGGGAAGAGGCATCACCCGTCTGCTGGAGAGCATATCCAATTCCTCTGGCAACTTCCAGAAACTTCCAAATTGTGAGACTCCACTCTCTCCTTATGTGCCCCAGAAGGACGAGTGCAAATCTTTCTCCTCCTTATCCTAAAAATGGGACCTTTTTCAGTTTCTGCAAGAAGCAGCAGGCCCTAAGCCCCTTCCGTAATCAGTACAATTGAGCAAACAAATCTTCACATTGATTTTTCCTGCCACTGGAGAAACTTTAATTTGGAAAGAAATCCTGTTCATAAATTAAAACTTGTTTGTAGTTTGGGAAGGAAAAAAACACATAGTTGGTAATTGTCTGAGGTCAGATGTGAACCGAGGTCTTCCTGACTCCAAGGCTGCTGCTGTATCCACTGTGCCACCTAGCTGCACTGTTAACCTGATATTTTTTTTTTAAGTAAGAAAGTAGAATCTGTGAATCATCTTACAGTAAGCTTAACTCCAATTCCTGACAGATTTCTAGAATGTATTAATAAAAGACGTTTAGAGAACATCTAGAAAAGGAAATGATCACCAAGAAATCAGCATGGTTTTATCAAAAATTGTTCATGACAGACTTTTTTTCTTTCCTATTTTGACATGGCTACTAGACTGGTAGCTCAGGGAAACTCTTTTGATGTGTAACCCGAGAAGGGGTACTGCAAAGACTTTACTTGGATTTCAGCAAAGCTGAAGGTCATATGCTTTGTTAGCTTATGTTATCATCCTCTTCATAAGAAAAAACATCTATGCCATATAGGCTAGGTATTTTTTCCTTAAACTGTGTTGAAACCACCCTGAAAACGTAATCAGCCCAGGGAGCTTAAGCACAGCTCACTGGCACTACTTCCTGGTGGTACATAAGCCAGCATATGAGAATTCCTGAGCTCTTCTTTCTGGCTACATACAAGCCTCTGACTAGCCCTTCCAGCATAGCCAACAGCAAGGAAGCTATGTCCAACCAAATCAATGTTGTATCTGTGTTGAATATCCTTTCTATGCTGTGGCTAAGTAAATTTTCTTTTATGAACTATTAGATGGTCTTTGTTCATTCCAATCCTGAAGCTGCACTGGACAAGCCTGGATCAGGCCTGGCCTACAACATTTTGTGTTGGTTGGCAGGATTGGATAGGAATGACTTTAATGAAGTGAGGGCAGGGCAATACGAAGGAAAGTGGATCCTGAGTAATCAGAGCCCCAGATGCAGAAGGCATCTGCACCCTCTACCTTCCATGGTTCTGGCAAAGTTTCTGGAAATGCTGGCTATATACATTGGACAGGGTGGAAATTCAGTAGCTACAGACAGATGTGAATGTACTCTGTATCTTTAAGAACCATGCCCTGAAGATGATGAATATTGTCTAATTTTCATAACATATTTGGGGGTAATAGTGATCTCTAGGTCCTCTGGCTATTGTAGGACCGGTCCCTCCTTAAAGACTTTGGTCTGGGGATTGACTGGAATATATGCTATAAACTGCATGGAAATTCTTACATGGCCTTTGGGAGGCCATTGAGAGAACTGTGCCACATGGACTTTCTTGGAACTCTGGTGAAAGATACTGATGGGGTGGAGGGGTAAGGCAGTACTTGAGAGATAATACCAGATCCTTCCCAGTATAGAGACTTTTCTGAAATGGTGATAGGGATAAATGTGGCAAATACACCCCAGCTGATTTGCTAAAGAGGGAGGGGGCTGCATCTGTTCAAAAGGAGAGACCATTGCTCTGGTTCCTTTCAACTACAACTCCCCAGTAAAGAGTGAGAAGCCACCAAAGAGTGGGCCCCAGAAGAGGCCATAGGCATACTCCACACTGTCAAAAAACAGCAACTGTTCCCACATGACAGGTAGAGTACGTGTCCTGGCCTAGAAGATATGGCCAACTCTTCAGTTTTATGCTTCCCCCTCCCTACCCCTACTCCCTAGCACTGGCGAGTGATAATGAAATTGATAATCTTAGCTTTGGTGGCAGCTTTGCGAGTTCAAGATATAAAGAGTTTTTGGGTGAAAGCAAGGGTTTCATGTATCAGATAAGGTAACTACTAATAGACGAGCTCAAGACCTGGTCTGGCTAAACCAGAAAACCCATTTGAATTGCCTGAACTAATTCACGTGGCCATTTCTGATCTCATCCATGTGGTGGGCCAACCAATTATCAGTGCCCGGCCTGCAGCACTGGACATGGATGACAATGGAGGGAGATAGTGCTCAGCCCAACATGGAGGTGCCTTGGTAGCCCCTAGCCCTAGCACTCAGCTAGGCACAAAGGAACAGCAGTAATATCCAGTAATGTTCTGACCCCAGCACAGAGGGATAATAACAATGCCTGCATAAGTGCTCTAGCCATGGCACAGAGGGGCATCACTAGCCCCAGTAAAGGAGGATAATGGCAGTTCAGGCTAGGAATGGGTGGCATTGTTATATCCTAATAGAGGGGAACACCAGCTTTGGCACAGGGAGTAGTAAAACTGTCCAAGACAAGCATAGGAGGGCATTTCTTGACCCTAGTACAAGGAAGTAGTGCTGCAGCCATAACTCATGGAAGCTCCTTGCCCTGGTCCAGGGTGGGATAGTACTTGGGACCCTGGCATAGGGCTTATGGCTCAGGGCCTGGCTTACATGGCAGTTTTGAAGCCTCATCAATGAACAGTACTTGGCCCTGAAAGGGGGTGGGGGGTGGGGAGGGAGCAGTGCTGTTGTCCCATCATAAAAGCGCAATGGCAGCGCTTGTGCCAGTACTTTGGCCCAGGCACAAAGGCAGCACAGCTAAGTGCTAAGGCCTCAGAACAGGGGAAGCATTTATACTCTGGCATGGGGGTCATTACCTAGTCCCAAAGTAGTGAGCAGTGTTATAGGCTCCAAAAGCCACAGGACAGGTAGCAATAGCAAGGGCCCCAACAGCAGTGGAGAGGGTCAAAACATGGCTCTAGCTGAGTGGGCACTGGCACGAGCAGCAGCTCAGGCAGACCATCATAGCCTTTTGCTTACTACAATATGAGGCATAGCCCCTCCATATTGCTTCCAGTTTTGTACTTCGTGATCAATGGACAACTTCTCAAGAAGGGTTTGGAAGACCAAGGGGGTAGAACTGTTGGGAGATCCCTTGCTTTGTAATAAAAGAAAAAACATGAAATTGTCTACCCAAACTTTGCAAAAGAAAGAGGACAGATGCTAGGCAGAGACCTTTAGCAGAGGTTCCCAAAGTGGGTGATATGGTCTCTGGGCCACTGGAATGCTCCAGGGTGGGCAGTATTGAATAAAAATAAGAGGGCAGGGTTGGAAGGATAAGGAAAGAAGAGAAGACAATAAAATTTTTAAAACTACACCTTTCATGTGTTATGTAACAGTTAAAGTCATAGTGGTTACATTATTTTCCAAATAAACACACAAAATGCAAGTTATAACTGATCAGTGGTCAAGTCCGATGACAGGTCTTAACAAGCAAGTGTTGGGAGGTGAGCATGTGGGCATTGTTGGGAAGTCTAACACAGGCAGGAATATGTGTGTGTAATGACTTGTTTACAACATGATACTATACAATTTAATGATGCAATATTACACCATCAAAATTTTAATGCAAGAAAAAACCCCACAAATTTACAATAAATTATTACATTTAAGCTGCATCATTTTTTAAAAAAAATTTTATATTTTTTTGAAATGATGCAAATTTAAAAAAAACTGTTAAAGGATTAAAGAAGATAGATTTCCAGGTTGGGGGGAGGGGTGGTGCTGAGTAATTTTTTTTTTTTTTGGAAAAGGAGACAGTAGGCTAAATAAGTTTGGGAACCTCTGTTCTAAATGTTTGGTATCTCTTCCCCCACCAGAGAGTTCCCAGTGAGTAGGGGAGGTCTTGGCTGATAGGTCACGAAACAGTGTGGATTGGTACAGAATAAGTTTCTTGACCTTGGTACTTGGACATACTATATGCAAGAGAATAATGTCCTCTTAGCTATCTAATATCCCAACCCAAGATGAGGATCAATAACTATGCCAAAAGTGTCATCTTCTGTGCCGTGGCCCCGAGGTTTCTGGTGCTATTCTTGCTCATTATTACCTCTTTACATCAGGAGATGAACTGTGAACAACAAAGGTTTGACATCACTCAGAATATGGACCAAATCATTTAGATCTAGGATTCAATATTTCAAAATTCATTTAAAGCCTGAGATTTCTGGTCTCTGTTCTCCATATTCCGTCACTTCTTCAGAGGGCTGGTGCTTGTTGTCTTTTTTGCTTTCTGTTGTCCTTTTTCTCCTCCAGTATTGCTTATGCCAGCCTTTTCACTTCCCCAAAGTCAAGGTTGTCCAGTAATAACCACATAAAAAATAACCAGTAATAACATCATTTAAGTGTTGGAAGATTCTCTAGAAGACCTTTAGGACCTTGCCACCAAGGAGTAGCATGTGATAGGTGCAACATCTGCCCTGTACAGCCTAGGCTAGTTTTTCCCTAATAAGTATTAAAACTATCCTGGAGTCTAGGGAGCTAAGGTTCAAACCATTGACATTACTTCCTGGTGACCAAAATATAAAAGCCAGTGTAGAAAAAGTCAAGAACTCCTCCCTCAGCTACCCATATGCTTCTGATCAGCCTGCCAGCATAGTCAACAACCACGCAGGGAAACTGTGCCCAACTAAATCCATAATGCTGTATTGTTACATTTGAAAATTAAGGTAAACTTAGAGACAATGGTCTGAGCATGATCAATGTATTAGTTAGGTTAGCAGTAACCAATAAATTAGGCCAACGGACTCTCTCAATGACCAAAGACCCCAAGGTAGGGCTCACCAGCTTTAACATAGTTTAGGGAAGTATAGAGTTATGTAAGTGGGGAAGAAAATGCTATTGAGTACAGGTGTATAGCATCATGGAAGTGAGGATGACGTGATTGGTTACATCAAGAAGAGCTGGCTAGCATTAACATGGGGCTAGCAACCACCCTTCTCTATCACAGAAATGCTTGATTGATTTATGCAACACATCTGCATATTGCAGACCTTGTTAGTGGATCTTAGCTGACTCCCTGGTGCCTAGAAAGGTTTGTTAGGGAAATAAGACCCTCCCTAATTATACAAGGACAGGCAAGGAAGGACAATACACTTTTGGGGATGATAACAAGTCAACTTATAACTTTAATTCTTAAGAAAAGCTACCTCAATTATAAAATTAATACATCATAAAATCAGCTAAACTCACGCAGTAGAACTTAAGAGGTAATATTAATTTTGATATTTTCATTATTCTTGCTGAAAATCCTTTCCATGCCCTGGCTAAATAAACTTCCTTTTTAAAAAATTCTTTTAAAAATTAATTTTGTTCTTGATTGCCTCACCAAAAAGCAAAAAAAAAATTATTTTGTTAAATATTTCCCAATTGTGTGTTAATTTATTTTTTTTGGTGAGGCAGTTGGGGTTAAGTGACTTGCCACTTAAGTCCCACAGTTAGTAAGTTTTATGTGTCTGAGGCTGGATTTGAATTCAGGTCCTCGACTCCAGGGCCGGTGCTCTATCTACTGTACCACCTAGCTGCCCCTATGTGTTCATTTTTTTAACATTTATTTTTTAAAATGTTGAGTTCCAAATTCTATGTCCTATCCCTTCCCCATCCATTGATAAGGCAAGTAATATGATATTAATTATACATGTGAAGTCATGCAAAACATATTTCTATGCTAGCCTTGTAGCAAAAGAAAACACACACATAGATACTACCAAAAGAAAAATAATTTGAAAAATATGCTTCAGTCTACACTCAGAGTTCATCAGTTCTCTCTCTGGAGGTAGACAGAATTTTTTTGATCATGGGTCATTTTCATCATGAGTCCTTTGGAACTGTCTTAGATCATTGTCCTAATTACAGTAGCTAAGTCTTTCACAATTGATCATCCTTACAATATTGCTGAGTAAACTTCCTTTTATATACTATTAGATGATCTATGAGTGTCTCATTTTATTGTTTCTGAAGATGAACCACCATACTGGCATGAGATAGGCTTGACCTACAACACTTGTGGACAAAATAAATGAGGGCTAGGTGATAGTATAATTAGGAGAGTCAATAGACCCAAAGAATAGTCAATAATGGTTTGATTTCAACTTGTGGTGAGTAATAGGAAATTTCATTCCTCCATATTACATTTCTAGTAGACAATGCCCTGTATTGTTTATAATTTTTTAATTATTTGGATAAAGACCTAGATAATGACAACTTACATCTATGTAGTACCTAAAGTATGGGAAATGCTATATATATATAATTTTATATCTTCACAATAACCCTATAAGATAGATGCTATTATTATCATCATTTTGCAGAAGAGAAACTAAGGCTAAGAGGTTAAGTGATTTGCCCAGAGCCACAAGTAATAAATGTCTAAGGCAGGAGTTGAACTCTTCCTGATTCCAACTCGGATGCTCAATCCACTATACCACCCATCAGCCTAAAGGCCATGTTTATCAAATTTGATAGAAAATGAAATGAGTTCAAATTCACTAAGCACATACTAAATAATACTGGAGTGAAGCTGTGCTATTTCACAATCAAGACAATTCTCTAATAGTGTGGGGAAGATGGCAGAATAGTGAGATGTAAGGTGGACAACCAGTTCTACCCAAACACCCTAAGCAATATACAGAAACTTCCCCAATTTTATTTCAATCTCCTAGAGAAAGGGAAAGTCAACCAGTGTTATTCCAGTAGCCCCTGACACTGATCCTACCATTAAGTACAGACTCATACCTCAAAACTAGGATGTGATACCTACCTTTGCAACCTAACCAGTTATCCTCTTTTGCATGCCTAGCCCCCAGACCCACCAAGTAAGGTCTTTTTCTATCCATCCGTTCTCAGGTTTCTCTACCCTGATCCTAGTCTTAGGCTATCATAGCAAGGCCTTCTCCCTCCCTATCTTGCAGCCAGGAGGGTCCATTACTACAATAAAAGTGTCTTCTCACCTCTGTCCCTGCCTGGAGCCACCCCATATCTTTACACTTTGCCAGAACAACTTCTGGTATAGGCTGCAAGTAGGTAATATTTACCTTTTGCTTTACCTTTCACTTCTCTTCCTCTAACTTCCGTTGCCTGTCCCCCTCTCCCCAGCCCAAGCCATTGTAGCAAGATTGCCCTCTATATCCCAAATTCCAACTTCCAAAGGCTTCCTCTGACCCAGTTCACCCTCCCTGCTCTAGCGCCTAGCACAAGAGTTCTTAATTATTTTTCTGTCATGGCAATCGGGTGAAGCCTATAAACTTCTTAAAACAATGTTTTGAAATAATTAAAATCAAATGCATAGGGTTACAAAGGAAAATAATTATATTGAAATATATTTATAAAAATACTTTTTTACAACTTTCAGACCCCAAGTTAAGAACTGCTATTCTAGCAGCTAATAACTCTTACTTTCAGCATCCACAAATCCCATGAGGTAAAAGGAATAATTAATGAAAATGCAAAATGAACATTAAGAGGATAAAAATATCAATGGAAATTACAGATAAGAACAAAATGAATAGTACAAAGATAAATGAATAGAGGAAATAAAATTAAAATATAAACTGAGTATAACAGAAATTAATAGCAACCAATGGTTATGTACTACAAAGTTGCCGTTTTTGCAGAGTGAGATGCTTATACCTTAGATTAACCGGAATTCCCAAAAGTACTGAAAAAGAAGAAAAAAGTGGTTAGATTGAAAATCTAATCAAAAGGGAGACAATAGGAGGAAGAAGGGAAAAGTAGAAGGACAGAGAAGAAGATGGAACATGATTTTGCAGAAAGTCAAGGGAAAATGGCCATTGTCCCAGATTCTTCTACCCTGCTGTATTAGGAACATGTGAACATAAACATTTTTTTTTCAATTCACAATATTTCCGAGATTTTTTTAAAAGAAAAAATAACTAGAGCTACTGATAAATATATAATTCCAGGAATAGGTTCTCGACAATTTCTGAAAAACCACATTAATTAAGCTAATGTGACATTAAATTGATGATGGATACCAGATAAAATGAGAATAACTAACTCAGTAAAAAGGAGTTCCGTATAAAATAAGTAACCATCAATGAGAGTGTTATGGCCTGAAATTTTCTCAAGGTACAGAGGGGAAAGAACCAGGCAAGAGAAATATCACAACTGTTAATCAGAGTAAGCAAAATCTGGAGAGGGGTGGGGTTGTCATAATTTGGGACTGACTCAAGAAAACTGAGTGAAATATATGATTGTAATTTGTTGTGTCAACTGTTGCAGTTTACTGATGAAATATCTTTATAATATTCTTGATCTTGCATAACATTTGATGTATGGGATAGGCAAAGGGTGGAAAGCTTTGGTTTTATAAACCAAAAAGGGTTAGAATATACTATGGGCTTATTACGTACTACTGCCACCGAGATTGTACAGTTTAAATATGTCATGGGTAACATCAAGGCAACAAAATCTTTGATTTAATTAGCAAATGAGGTAAAGAAAAGTCATTTTGACTGTCTACTAAAGGTCACAAATGGGGAAGGATAGGAAAGAGATTACTAAATTAAAAAAACAAATTATTAATATTTTAACATTATGAAACCTCTGCTGGGCCCAAGGAGCTGGGGCACTTGATGTTCCCAATTCCAGACTTATGTATGCACTTGAACTGGGTTCAGTCCTGGGGAAAACTACCTCTAATGAGAGGAATGAGGCTTCCTGTCTTCATACTGTTTGTATTGTTAATCACACTATCTTGGAACCCCAGGGATGATTTTACTTGTGGTTCACATCTAGGACCTCCTCCAGAAAGGAGGAAGAAAAAATGACACTCAACATTCAAAAAAATCATGTATGAAATAGGCAGTTTATCCCAACACATAAGAAATGCTAAACATAAGAGATTCATAAACATGCATGATCATAATAGAATTCAGTAACTTAACTTGTAACTACTGTTACAAATTTTAGGGAGGCTAATATAATACACAAACCTCATGAAAACACAAAGCAGTTTGCAGGATTGCTCATTGTACGTTTTACCTTGGCATCAAACCATACAAATCACCCAGTGGCTAACAAAACCACCAGGCTTGAACTGATTTTTTCCTGTCCCTACTGCAATCTCTCAACCTCTGAGGACCTCCAGACCTCTTGAACTCACAAGATCAACTTCAAGTCTGGACACTTCCTCCTCAGGAGTGATGTACAGTCACCTACTTAGGAAAAAGAAACAAAAGCAGAAAAGGGTGTCAGGGATCTGGGCACAAGCCTACCTAGTCAATGCCATACTCCACATGGAGTTGGTGATGGGGTGGGAAAAGAACCTCTACCTATTACCCCACCACCTTATACTGCAGAGCTAAGATCATACTATTTACCACCGGGAAGAGTTAAAGCTAAGAAGGCCAAGCTAAAGGCCATTTGTTATTTTAATTAATATAAGTACCTTTCTCTACCCCATCCTGTGGTCACAGAGCAGGAGATTGACCAGGGTTTACCAAATGATACTAAAATCAAAAGGTTTTTTCATGGCTGGGCCACTACATAGATGGTATCAAGCCCAAAGGACTCACATGGTCACTGGAACCAGGAATGACAACTCTGTACATGTTCAATGGTAGGGAATGGAGATGAGATGTAAAAGTCCCTCATATACCATAATCATTTTTTTCTTAAAGTAATGAGGATCAAGAAGAAGAATTGTTTGATTAAGGATGTTGCAAATACAGAAAAGTCAGGGTAAGAGGAGGAAGCAGGTAATCTTAAAAGTGACCTTCCTATCTGGGATAAATGAGGGAAGGGGTCATGTGACCAACAAGAAGAAAGACCAGACATTTTCTCTGAACTTTTCCAAAATGGGAATTATGCACAAGAGATAAAGCCATTTCAGCTGTCTGCAAGGTCTCCTTGCTGTTGTTGTAATTCATCAATAAGAGGATCAATAACATCAGGACACAGACTTGGGTTTGAATAAGGCAGAGCTCCAAGATCTAAGATAACAAGAATTTCCATGAAGTAAAAACATGATGAACTAGCAAGGACAGAAGGGCTACTAACAGGATAATGTGATGTCTCAGCATTATCTCCCTAACACTCATCTGGCAGAGCTTCACAAGCTGACCCCCTGGCTTGCACAGAATAGTTCACCTCTGCCCTGCCTTCCCCCACCCAAACTCCTTCTCCCATCAATTTGTCTGTTTTCCATCAGCCCTGCCCACATTTGTCACTTCCCTTTTTTGTCAATTTTGCCAATCAGAACAACCAAGTTGCTTTAATTTGAATTTCTCTAATGTGGCGGGAGCAATATCCTGAACCTTTTTCCCCATGCAAGTTAAGATCACTGTTGTACAAGTATGTGGTTTGTTTTTGGTTTTGTTTTCCCCAGGAAAGAGATAAAGCTGTGCTTTAATTGGCCCAGGGGGATTACACTCAAGCTATTCCTGGTAGCTTCTGGCCTTCTTGATGTGGCTCCCTGACCACCTGAAGGCAGAAAAGGGCCCACCTAGGTGGCATGTGGTCATTCAGACTTGAAAGATGTCCCTGCCACACCCTGCCCTGCTGATCAGATTCAATTTTACGTGCAGACAAGGAAGGGCAATCTATCTAATCCAAATTCTGGAATGTCTTTGTTGAATATCTTTTCTATGCTGTGGCTAAGTAAACCTCCTTTTGTTAATTGTTGAATGACCTACAAGTGCCTCATTTTTTTTTCAATATCCAATCTGCATTAACAAGACAGGGGCCTAAGTCAGGCCCAACCCTAACAACTAATTATTAGTTTTTGGAGCATTTTTTCATACGGTTATAGCTAGCTTAGATTCCTTCCCTTGAGGACTACCTGTCCATATTCTTTGACCATTTATCAGTTGGTAAACATCTCTTATAAATTTGAATAAATTCTTATAAACCTTGGCAGTGAGCCTTTGTCAGAAACCTGCTGTACAAGCCTTTCCCCCCCAGTTAAATGTTTTTCTTCTTTGTGAAAAGGGTGGGAGTTGGATCAAGCTTAGACAATATTGGGTATATATTAGGGAGTATAGAGAATGGAGGTAACTTACAGTTCCTGGAATCCTTCAGATCTTCTTAGTGACCATGTAGATTCTTTGCTGTTTTCTTTGTAAACAGAGCATTTGCTCTGCCTTTTCTCATTGGGTCCAGTCTGTCCTTGCACGGGAATGCAGACACTGTTGCCCTTCTGCTGTGCTGGGACATTATTAGGATGCTGATGAAAAAGGCCAAGTTCTCCAGACCTCCAAAGTTCACAAGTTCACAAGATACACTACTTTAATCACTACGGCAGAGTGGGATGGGGAGGAAAAGACCAAAACTAAGGCTACAGTACTCTTCTTCACCTCTGCCTCTCCCCATCTCCCAAGTAATTCCTTAGACGTTTTGGTTCAATGATTACTCAAATCTCTCTTGGTTGCAGAATTGGTTCTGTATTTTATAGGCAACCCAACTCTCCCAGTCCTATGCAATGTAACTTCAGTTCATCCAATGACTTTCAAGGACTTTTCTCATGTAGTCTACAGCAGATTGATTGAAATATTATCTCACATGTTATCAGGGTATTCTTCTGTAACCTGATTCCCACTGCCTAAAGACCAGATGTGTTGATTACTCAAATCTCTCTTGGTTGCAGAATTGGTTCTGTATTTTATAGGCAACCCAACTCTCCCAGTCCTATGCAATGTAACTTCAGTTCATCCAATGACTTTCAAGGACTTTTCTCATGTAGTCTACAGCAGATTGATTGAAATATTATCTCACATGTTATCAGGGTATTCTTCTGTAACCTGATTCCCACTGCCTAAAGACCAGATGTGTTATATCTCATCCCATCTCCAATATTCTCCAGGACCCTTGTTAAAAGAAATTTGGTTCAGGCCTCACCCTGGTCAATAAGGCAAACCCAGAAAAAGAAAGGTAAAAGTATTTTTAAAAAAGCATACCAAGGCAACAAGCAATCAGCTGTATCTAAATTGCATTGCCATTCCACCTCTTTATAGACAGGAATAAACTACTTCCATATAATGGCAAAACTATGCTGATTGGTACACTTCTCATGAAGGGAGGGGTTTTGTGCCCTTCAGCTTCCCCTCAACCTCCTTACCCCCCATGTCTAAGTGCACATGTTCAAGAGATTTCTACTGCCATCTCCTGCAGGCTGGTTCATATATACCAAGGTTTAAGCAAGGTTTTAAACATGGAGGTTTTCAGATTGACTCTGCACAAATAGACTGCCTTGGCACACTATTATGAGGATTTGGGGGTGTCTAGTATCTCTGCCATTGGCTCAATCCCCCACTGGTTGTGTTCCTAAGGGTCCCTAAGCACCCCAATTCTATTTAATCATTTACCAGTCATATTAACTGTTACAAAGAAATATTTACTTCAAAGATTTTACAAGAACAAACATAGAAAAATTCCTCCCCAACACCTGAAGAACATAATCCCCCCTTATGCCTCCTCAGTCTTTGGAGAAGGGAAGGGGAAGATTAATGATTTAACTCAGTTTCTATATAGCATTGGTTCTACTAGGTTCTAAGCCCAAAGCCCCTCTGGGTTCAAGTCCCAGCACCCTGGCTTCTCAGGTCTTTCCCTCTGGATTGGCAGCAGTATCCCACCCTGAATCCTGCTTCCAAGGTCACCATGCCCCAAGTCTGGGTCTGGAGACTCCAGTGGCTGTGCCTAGAACTAAAAAAGATGAATGAAATAGACAAAAACCCTAAGTTTTATTCTCAGGGTCATAGTGATGAGGTCTAGGGGTTAAGGATCTTGGAACCCCAAGATCACAACACGTGGGTCCTGTCCAAAAGAATTCGACCCAAGCCTTCTTTCAGCCAAAAACAAGGTTTATTGAAGGTTCACCATATTAGCTAGACTCCTAAGGAATCTGAGCACCTATGGGCTATTGGCTAGATTATAAAAATCTGCGCAGTGGCTAGATTATAAGAATCAGAGCATCTTAATGGAGACAAGATGGACCTTATATACAGAAAGACTATGGGAGGGATCTAGGAGTGGCCAAGTAATCTTTGAGGTAATAGAACTCCAGGGAAATGGAGCCTAGATAGTACCAAGGGTGGGAAGGGGCCTGGGGCCATAGAGAGGCAAGACAATGGAGAGGAGATTGGGTGTAGCCACAATGCAAGGCCATTTGATGGGATTATAACCTCAGGCAAATGCCAGAGATTTGGCCATGTGGGAAAGCCCAGGGTTTTTCCTTTCTGGGACCCAGATCCCAACCCCATCATTCCCCCCTCAAACAAATGGGACCCAAATTCTTTTGGAGTAAGGGGCGGAAGGTCTTGGCTTCTGAAACTGCTTGCTGCTAGCAAGGGGAGTAGAGCTGTCCCTGCCTCAAGGGGGTCCCAAAGAGGAGGTTGACTGGAACTGAGCACAGGCTGCATCCAAGGAACAATGTGGGGATGTTGGCTGGTACCCGCTGTTTGCTACCAACTGTAGGTGAATGGACCATACTCTGGAAGACATAAATCTGACAGAAAAAAACTGCAGGGCCCAGATACAAAGCAGAGACTAGATTTAGGGCCCAACTTTGAGAGGATAAAACATCCTTAGCTCTGTTTGGATTCAGATAATTCAGCTTTCCAACCATGCTATATCAAATCCACCTCATAGCCAGACTCAGGAATAGCCAGGTGGGTAACATTCCTTTTCAAAGGAACATAATGGGGAAATTGAGCCAGGAGGATCCCATTTTAGACTAAGGCTAAAATTGTCCTTTTGGCTTTTCCCAATGCTGACTTCCCACCAGTATTACCTTCTCTGAGTAGCTTGTGGCATTGCTCTCAGATGGTAGATTATTGATTATTGATGGATTATGACGCATCAGACAACTCAAAATAAAATCCTATGAGTTTTTACCTCAGTCAGCAAGTTTTACTGATCACAGCTTAGGAAAAACTTTTCCAGCATTTACATCTCAAACTTAAATTTATCCTAATGTAAAAAGCCAATCATTAGAGATTTCTATACACTTGCAAATTCTCAGCAAGTCATACATAACCCAAACAAGCTTTTTGGCTAGTTTACACATTACAACAATAACCAACAATAGTGAATTTATTTTAGTGGTAACCAAATTATGAAAAGTTGCTTGACATAACTGATACAGAAAGTTCACCAATTTGAAACTTGAAACAAACCCATTACCAATCAGGTGACTTCAGTTCTGTTAAATGCACTTCCAAATTACTTTACACAGAGAATCAACAGCTCATCATTAACAGCTAAAGCTACAAATTTAAAAGAGCATGCTTACCCAAGTTCAGAGGCCAGCTTCTTTACCTTGAGCAGGATGTGCTGAACCTGGGTGGTGCTTCCAGGCAAAGTTTGCCCCAGAGCCCAAGGCCATTGCCAGTGGTGCCCATGCTGTAGCTTCTGCCCCTCCCCCCTCCTTCCTTTTCCCCAGGAGGACGAAATCAAAAGTGAGGTGTAAAGGGTGAAACTCTCTTCTCCTATGAGAGGGGTTAACAGATACCCTCTTGACTCAAGGGAAGGGAGTGACCAGGGTTGTAAGAGGTATTTCAAAACCCCTTAATGATCAATCACAAAACCTGCAGAATATGCCAAGATATTTTTAGCTGTTCTAACTTTCCCTGTAACCTCCATGAAGGAGGATTCAGAGGTGCAGAGGGAAGGGAGTAAGTAAGCCTCAGGGAACCAAAAAGTAACTGCAGTTTCCCCCAATTCCCTAGTGCCTCAGAAATTAACAGAATTGAGCATACACTTCTGGATAGGGCGTCTGTCCTTGTTCTTCTATGCTGCAGAAGATGTACCTGGGTCCATGGCCTTGAACTGACCCAGTGGACCAAGAGCCCTGAGGGTGTCAGGTTGAGTGAGAGACAGCCTCGTAACTGTCTGCCTGAAAAGCACCTCCAAGCCTTAGTACTTGGAAAGCAACCCCAACTGCAAAGCAAGAAAGGAGGGGAAGGGGGAGACTTACATACCTTCCAGTCTTGGCTGAAGAACTTGGGGTTAGGCAGTTTCCCCATACAGGCCACCAAAATGATGCGGTTTAGGGATTCAGGGGTCCTGGGACCCCAAAATCACAACATGCAGGTCCTTCCCAAAAGAATTCGACCCAAGCCTTCTTTCAGCCAAAGACAAGGTTTATTAGAACATCCATTGTATTGGGCAGACTCTTAAGGAGTCTGAACATTAGTAAGCTACTGGCTAGATTTTAAGAATCCCAGAAGTGTCTAGGTTATAAGAATCCCAGCAATGGCTAGATTTTAGGAATCTGAGCAGTGGCTAGATTTTAAGAATCTGAGCCGATAAATCTTTTTTTAAAGACCATCTTGCCTTTGGATCAGATGGGCTTTAGTTCCTTGGACAGAAGAGCTCTCAGAAAATATCTCAATTACCAATTTATAGAAACCATTGCCTTTAATTGCTAAAAGGTAGCACCAAAAAAAATGTTGTTGGCAGGTTCCAAGTAGCTACAGGGAATTGGTGACAAGGCTGTTTATGTCAAAGTATCAAATGTGAACCATCCTATAAATATGTAATGTAAGGCCTTGATTGTATCCCAAGACATAGATATAGTAATGTTAGGAAGTGAGGCATAAGTAACTGCCACCAGACTGGAATCAGAGCCCTGAGTTCAAACTCTGACTTGGACCAGACTTCTCAACTCTCTTAATCTCTCAGATCCTCTGTTGCCTCATCTGTAAAACAGGGATAATAATACTAGGACTACCTTCCTCTCATGGCTGTTGTGATGAAAACACTTTGCAAAACCTTAAGTGCTACAGAAACATTCGTTGTTAGTTATTATTATTATTATCTGTTAGCAAGAATACAAAGGAATCAAGAAAATAACAATAATGGCTATGACTTTGTGTTCTACCCTAAAAGTCACAAATGTTTTGAATGCCTTACAAAATCCCAGAAATGGCTACTGTCTTTGCTTGCTAAATGGATCTAAATGGACAAAACCAAATCAAGGTACAGGAGAGAGCTGTCCACCTCTTGTTTCTTCTCCATGAAGGCATTCAGGGAACCAGAAAGACTAGAGATTGTCTTCTGTGTGATACTGTAATAAAGGTGTGCCACTACTTTAAACAAACCTGACAAGAAAATCTGGATTTTTACAAAGCAGACAACTTTAAGGATGGAGAGGGAGGGGTGAGTGAGGGTGAAGGGAGATTCTTTATTTATAGAGTTGCTATAGATTCAGGAAGAAATTAGGGTATGATTTGAACATTTGTACACAACCTTTTAGAAATACAGTTACTATATTAAGGAGAAAAATGAACTGGATTGCACTGGAATCCCAAGCTACTCCCTGAAATAGCAATCTGATTAACATCTAATGACACTGTAAGACTGTAAATCACATAACAACACTATATCCAAAGAATCAAAATTTTACATTACCCAAAGGGCAATAGTGGTGGATATAAGTAGGTGATAGCATATTACCAATTAAGACTTGTATGTAGAAAGTAGCAGAAGAGAAATATATGACTAGAAGAGGATTTGAATCTTATTGGCTGTGCTTTTGGTGGACCTTTTGGAGTCCTCACTCAGAAACCAGAGAGAAACAATACTGTAAAGAGAGAAGCCTTTGGCCTTCTGTCTGAGACCAAAACTTGGCTTGCAAAAATTGGGCTCAGTCTTTTCCCCTCAGTCTTTGTTCTTTCCTCCCATGTGAAGAAGATTAATCTGTACATTTCAAAAGATCAAGTGAGTGAGCCCGCAGGAGTCTAGAAATCATGTAGTTAGTCTGGGCCTGCTTCTGCAGACAGCCCAGAACCAATGCTCTCCAGGGTACCAAGAGTGACCTTCTAGACTCAAGCCATTGAGATTGCTACATTTGAACACAACCTTGGTAAGATCAGTGTTATATAGGTAAGTTGAATATACTTTGGACAAGATTGAGGTACGTCAGAGAAGAGGGTGAAGAGTGGAATAGGGTTTGATACATTTTTGAAGTAAATACCCCTTTGTAAAAGCTTTAAAAAAAAAAAGGATGTGGAGCTGGTCATATAGCAAGATCAAGGGATGACTTGTATAGCCCAAATGTCACACTGTGCCCCATAGAATACTGCTATTTTTAAGAGGTTAAAAAATTGTTAAGGAACATGTTTACCGATCTTTTCTATATCTCTTTACCACATGGAAACTTCAAAAAAAAATAAACAAAACTACTAAACACATAAAAGAACATTTTCTGTGTTTTTGGACTCATATTTTGGAGCTTATAATGGGGAGATTAGGTAAGAAGCTAAAAGCCTGACTCTAGGTAGCTAGGTAAAATGATGGAGAGAGCACTGGACTCAGAGTCAGAGAGACTGTATAATTCCTGTTTCAGACACTTACTAGCTGTGTGACCCTGAGCAAGTCATTTAACCTCTATTAGCCTCAGTTTCCTCATCTATAAAATGGGAATAATAATGGCACCTACCTCCAAGGGTTGTTGTGAAGATCAGGTGATATAAAACATGTGAAGCACTTCTGCAAACCTTAAAGTGCTATCTAAATGCTGGTTTTGTTTCCCAAAATATGTAATAGATGATGATATAAACATATGACACTAAGAGCCATTCCCCCAATAGATAAGTGGTCAAAGGATGTGAACTGTTTTTATATGAATAGCTGCAAACTAAAAGTGACCAAATAAAAACATGCTCTAAATTACAAAGAAAAATGCAAATTAGAATAACTCTGAGGTTTTTCCTTGCACCATTCAAATTGGCAAACTTGACAAAAGTAGTTAATATTGAGGTACTATAGGAAAGCAGGCATGCTAATGTACCTGTGAATTGGAAATTATTCAAGAAAAGTGTCCAAGTAATCCACAACTTTTGACCCAGTAATCCCACTATTGGGCATATTCCTCAAGGAAGTCCAAGATAATAATTCAATCAATATCTGCCAGAGATCCTGTTAAGGGCTTACAAGAAAGAAAGAAAAATAACTTTTTTCAAGGGGCTTATATTTAAATGGTGGAGAGAACTCATACATATGACACACATAGAGTAGACACAAAATTACCTTAAAAGTAAGAACACTAGCCCTTGGGGGTATCAGGAATGGCCCCCTAGGGACAGTGACATTTGAGCTGAGTCTTGAAAGAAGCCAGGGACTCAGAGGGCCAAAAGTGCATTGAATATCCAAAACATATGAAATATTCTTGGCAACACACTTTGTGGCAGCAAAAAACTGAAAACAAAGCTACTATCCATTGATCAGACAATGGCAGTCCAAGTTAAAATCCCAACTTCTACAGGAAGCCTTTCCCATTCCCCTGTAATTTTAGAGCCTTTCTTCTGTTGATTATCTATAATTTATCCTGTATATATCTTCTTTGTACACAGGTGTTTATATGTTGTTTCCCCATTCGACTGTGAGCTCCTTAGAGGGCACGGACTGTTTTATTTTTACCTTTCTAGCATCTCCAGAACTTAGCATGGAGCCTGGTACACAGGGGGTGCTCAATAAATACTTATTGACTGATTCACTGATGGTATGTAGATGTAATGAAATATTATTGTGCAGTAAGAAATGATAGTTATAAGGAACTCAGGGTGCATACCAAAGGAAGATTTGCATCAGTTGATGTAGAATGAAATTAACAGAACAGAGAAAACAATGTATATAACAATTAGAAAAGATCACAAAAAGAAGTTCGAATTTTTTTTTAAAGAAGCACCTAGAGAACAGATAATGAGATATATTTCTCAACTTAAGAAGAGATAGGGAATGACTAAGAGACAACACTGTCAGATGTGATGACTGTATATATGCTTTTGTTTTTTTAGGCAATTGGGGTTAAATGACTTGCCCAGGGTCACACAGCTAGTAAGTGTCAAGTGTTTGGTCCAAGGCCGGATTTGAACTCAGGTCCTCCTGACTTCAGGGCTGGTGCTCTATCCACCACGCCACCTAGCTGCCCCTTGTATATATGCTTTTGCTGAACTGATTTTCACTGTCCTAAGGGAAAGGGGGAGTATTGAAATGACTATATTTTAAAGACAACAAGCATCAACAAAACATATTTGAACCATTCCCTAATAGAAAAGTGGTCAAAGGATATATACAAAGAGTTCTCAAAAGAAGAACTGCAAACTACCAATAACCAGAAGAAAGAACGCTCCAAATCAAAGTTGACAAAAAATGGGAATAGTCAGTGTTGGAGGAGTTGTGGGAAGATAGGCATACCAGTACATTGTTGGTGGAGCTGTGAATCAGTACAACCATTTTGGAAAATAATTAGGAATTATCCAAATAAACTGACTAGAATATCATACTCTTTGACTCAGAGATTCCACTACTAAGTACATAAACGAAAGAGGTCATTGACAAGAAGAAATATAGGGTGTCCCAAAAGTCTCAGAGAAATTTTAAGTTTTAACAACCTCAGAAATATAAATGCTACAAACATAAAAACATTTAAATGTCTAATTGTTTAAATTTCTTTTATACTCATTTAGTTTTGCGATTTTTGAATAATACATTTAAAATTTTAATTTCAATATGATTGGTGTTATGTGTTGCTTCTGTGATAGTTTCTGGATTGCTCTTTCTTAAACCAGTGGATCAGTAGAGGAGGTTCTTTTCTTTGGTCTCCTCAGTTACCTGATCAATCTCCATTAGACTTTTTCTTGTGGAGTCATGTCAAAACTATCATGTATTCATCAAAACCTTACATTGGAAGGCTTGACCCTTTCCACCAAATACTAGTTAAGGGGTGAGAGGGGGAATGGCGGGTGGGCCCAGTGTGACTTTTAAGAAAAGCAGAAAGTCTGTAGAAGGTAAAAAACAGGAACAATGAAAGTAAAAAAGGAGAAAGCCTTTAGATGCAACATAAACATTCCCCTCCCTAGAAAGGTGGAATGGGCTTCAATACCTTAATTGCAGATGAAGAAGCCAGCAAGAAAATGAACATGCCTCCAAAACATAGAATGAATTCACATAATTATCCCTAGTCACTTATCTATATAAGATTCCCAAAGAAGTATTGTGAGGGGTTATGTGAAAAATACCGATCACTCTAAGGAAACAGGGTCTTCTTTAAGGACAGAAGGAGCTATAGAATTTGTCAAAAAGCAAAGATAAATCTTCTCCTATCACCTTCCCAAAAGGGACAGCCCCCTGGCTGAGGCCCTGAGAGTCAAAGAAAAGAAGCTTCTGTGAATACCTAGCTAAGGGTCATAGCTCTATTTGAAAGAATTTTGATAGCATTCCAGCTGAAAGGATCCCAGTAATATTAATTGAAGACACAACCTATCCAGAGGCTGAAGGAAGAAAAGGATTGTAGCTGCCCGTGGAAGAGGGAGCTTAGGCTGAGCTGAGTGGCCTATCTAGCCCTGGAAATAAGCCTTCAGATATAAGCTGTGTATATTTGTAAGAAAATGTACCCTTGATGTTAGGAGGAAATTATTTGTAGTTACTATTCTTCCTATGCCATTTGAGTAAATTGCCTTTGCTAAAGAGTAACTCAATCAGTCAATAAACATTTGCTAAACACCTATTATGTTCCAGATACTGTGCTAAACATTGAGGACACAAAAGTGGGGAAGGGAATAAGCATGTAGGTAGCACCTACTAAGTGCAAAGCACTGCTCCAAGTGCTTTCAAAAGACATTCTCTGCCCTCAAGGAGCTCACAATCTAACAGGGAGATAAGCAAACAAATATGTACAAACAAGCTATATGCAAGATAAAGAGGAAATTAATAACAGAGAAAGGCATTAGAATTAAAAGGAGTTGGGAAAAGCTTCCTGTAGAAGATGAAACTGAGTAAATTGGCTGATTTTTACAGCAGTAGAGACTTGTGAGTTAGCGTTTGGGAGGATGGCCCCCACAAGGTTACCCCTAGAACTCTGTAGTACCCTATTCAGATTCAACTAGCCCAAGGGTTTGTGAGTTCAATGGGTGAGCCCTAAGGGGGTGTTAACACTAGTTTCACAAAATACCATCACAAGGAGAGAATAAACCCATTTATCCAAGTAGACAGCAAACAGAAATCAGAGAAGTTATCCAGATTAGACTATGCCAGACACCAAATGAATGAGATCTCCACTGGCAATGAAACATCTCTCTATCCCTATGGGCATCCCTTTGTGCTCATTCAGCAACTCCTCTCTCTCTTCCAGACTACCAGATGCACATCTCAAGGCACGTCTGAGATATCTTGCCTCAGGGTGAATTTCCCATTCCTCAGTTTTTCCACAGCCAGGTTATCCCATCTCTTAGTTGTGTTTCATGTGGTCATTACTACCATTTGACACAAAATGAATGAGCTCTCCACTAGAAATGAAACATCTCAGCTCTACCAAGAAAAAGTACCCAATCTTACCAAAACGGAAATTCACCAGGCATGGAGGAATGAAATGATGAATCATCACTCTCTACACCAAAGAGGAGAGTCATATGTAAATACATAGATAAATATAGGTATCAGAGAGAGAGAGAGAGAAAGAGAGAGAGAGAGAGAGAGATGCTTCATGCTTCAGTCCAGGGAAAGAAAACAGAACACTGAAACACCAGTGTGGTCTAGGAGAAAGAGCAATGGACTCAGACTCAAAGAAACCAAATCAATCCTAGCTCTGTTACTAATAATCTATGTGATCTTGGGCAAGTCATTACACCCAGGAGTGTGCTGGTAAATACTTATCTATGACAATCAACAAAACAATAACTGAAGCCTTGATTTGTAGCATATGCCAATGTCCAAGATGTAAGTGCTCACATTAAAAATTTAGCTGCAATCTGATATGATCTGGCTCCAGCACACCCCTGAATTTTTTCTGGGGTTATTAGCAAACTAATGCTCATTGGTACAAGATGACTAGACATACTAGATGACTTTGGAAGCCTCTTTTAGCTAAATTTATGATCCTATTTAATTAGCAGAGAAATGAATATTAAACCAATTACAACAGTATCAGCCCAATTCCTGAATAAATACAGTATTTTTCTATTTCTTGCCTAAGTGGTTTGGTGTCGAGGGCCAGAACTGGAAAGTCGAAATATGGGATAAGGAATTTAGGTTAGAGCTTGACTCTTCCCTTTTCCTACCCATAAGGGCTTATTTATTCAGAATATTTAGCTTGCCAATTGTGCCTGGAAGGTGTTAGAATACTCTGCCCCCTTGAACCTTGAAGGTAAGCAGGTGTGAACAATTAAGGATGCACATAAGGACTGGGGTTAGTCATGTAAGAATGGTGAGAATGCCTCGCCTAGGGGATGATTGTTAGCTTTCACTATATAATCGGGACCCTCAGAATAATAAATTGGCTCAGTCTTTCACTGACCCGCCTGGCCCATGTCTCTTGACTTCACACTCCTCCATTTGATGCAACACTTAGTCGAAGGCACCAAGTGGCGCTATGAACAGGGACCAGAAGAGGTAAGAAAGGAGTGGCTCTCTTGGAAACTTGGGAGAAAAAACCCTTGGCAGCTCTATGCTGTGGAAACAAGGTCCTTGGCGGCTCTATGCTGCAGAATCAGGGTAAAAAGAGCAATAGTCAAAACACCCTATCTTTTAGCAGTTTAGGGCTGAAAGAACACCAGGCTAAGTGGGAATATAGGGAAAACAAAAGAAAAAAGGCCTTGAGCATAAGAATAGCGTCGCTTTGAAATGGCCACATGCACTTACTTTTGGTTCTGGGAGGCGTACCTGGGATTGAAAGTATGGGTCAAACACAAAGCAGAAGCAAAGACAGAGAATATTATCTAAAACTTTTCAAGGAAATAGTGAAAGAAAGAAGTTTATTCATTACAGCTGGTCAGTTACAAGGAAATAGGTCCAGGTGTATTCTCCATAGCTACATTCTCAATTTGGACCATGATAAAAATATGTCTTACTCCTCCAGAGAAAGTGCTATTAACAACAAAAGTACTTAAGGCAGATGTGGGGGCAGGAACTGAGGAAGAAGAAGAGATGAATAGGGTATTTAAGGAAAAGCTTAGAATTGTAGATGTTATTTATGCAAAATCTATCACACCTTCAGCTCCCCCACCTTCACATAGATCAAGCTCTTACAGAGAAGATAGTGAGGAGATAAATAAAGATCAAAAAACTCATAAAATATGTTATAAAGGGATATTAGAAGAAGCAATCATAAAAGCAGAGGAAAGAGGACAGGAAGTACCTATGGAATTAAAATTAGCTGTGCCAAAATCCATGTTATTTCCAGTGTACGAGGAGGAAGATGTAAATAACCCAGGTACAAACATTAGAGTTCATAGACAATTTGAATTTAAATTATTAAAGGAATTAAACAGCCTTCAGTTAATTACGGATCCAATAGAGCATTAGCCCCATATGACTGGTATTCTATAGTAAAGATATGTCTTGATCCTGGAGATTATTTTATTTGGAAGTCAGAATATTTTGAACAATGTCAAGAACAAGTAAAATACAACATCAGAACAGGGGTTAACAGGGAGATACACAGAATTATAGGAACAATTGCAATTTCCCCTTCAAATTCCTCAGAATAACAATAATAATAGCCAATTCGTGTTAAGGATTTCTAACAAACTCTGCATCATTAAGTGCGCACTATGTCATTATGTATTGTATTTGTCCCATCAGTTTGTATGTTGGTGTGTGTCTCTGTATGTAACTGTACTTTATAGGATTTTAAATGCAGCCAGAGACTTTTGGGAGCTGCAGCTAGGAAAACAACAAATTGTAAAACTCCTTTCCTTGTGGGTGTAGGTCTGGCCAGCCTGGACTTACAGCGAAAAAGTTTTATACAGGTAAAAACATCTTAAACAGATTCTGAGGTTTTGAGATAAATCATTAAGAAATTGGGAAATTGTTCATTTTGGGACTGTTAGAGAGAACTTCTGAGACAAGGTAATTCCAGAAAGTTTTACAAGGAGGTAAACTTAATATGACTGTAGGAGAAATGATCCAGAGAAGTCAGGATAAAGGAACCACACATTTTCGAGCACAAGTCATAGCAGCTGCCTTTAATAATGTCCAAAAGCCTCAATGAACACTAAAATGTTTTAATTGTGGGAAATCAGGAAGTGTGGAATACCCAGAAAAATGTCTCAAAATTCTGCTAGTATGCCCTGTCCCAAATGTCGCTGTGGTGAGCATTGGGCTTCTCAATGTATCTTCTACTGATATTGATGGGCAACCTTTAAACCCCTCTGTGGGCATGCTCCGGCCCCAGCAAACAATAGGAGCTGCGCTGTCTCACCCCAGGCCAGCTCCGACTCTGCAATAACCATGCTTGATCTTATACATGCTACTTCTGGTAGCTCGGGTTTGGATTTAAGTTCTCAAATTTCTACAGAAATTAGTGATGATGTAGTTTGCATTCCCACCAGTGTATATGGTCTACTCCCTCCTGGGACTGTAGGACTTATATTAGGTAAGAGTTCACAGTCACTCCTCAGCCTCATGGTTATCCCTGGAGTAAAAGATTCTGATTATGTTGGGGAAATTGATGTTATGTTGTATGCTTTCCCTCATTGCCACATTTCTATCAAAAAAGGGGAAAGGGTAGCTCAAATGATTATCATGGAATATAAAAAGTTAGGAAAAACAGCTAAAAGAGTAAGAGGAACAGAAGGCTTTGGGAGCACAGAAGATGTTTTGGCATAGAACTATCACAGATGCCAGACCTACATTAAAAATAAAAGTACAGGGAAGAGATTTACTGAAACATATGAATGTCACCATAAGTAGCAAGAATTTTTCGTAGGGGTCACAGCCAAAGATAAAAGAACAGTACAAGTTCCAAAAATAACTTGGAAAGAAGGGCTTCCTATATGGGTGGACCAGTGACAGCTTAATCTAGAAAAAAGTAGGGATCTTCAAAACATAGTTTACATGTCTCCCTGATAGATGGAGGTTCTTTGACAATTCAGACTATTTCATTTTTGTGCTAGGCTCTAGCACTACCCCTGCCCCATCCCCATCTCCCTCCTCCCCAAAAAACCGTACCTACTGCTGGCACATAGTAGGGTTTAACAAATACTTGTTGATTGAGAGGGCCAGAAACCTATGAGAAGGCAGGATACCTTCCTTTCTTTGCCTTTCTCCTTGTCCTAGATTTATAGAAAGTCAGGTCTAAAAAGGACCTTGGGGATCACAGGATCATATATCTAGAAAAGCTATTAGGGGCAGCTAGGTGGCATAGTGGATAAGAGTACCGGCCCTGAAGTCAGGAGGACCTGAGTTCAAATTCGACCTCAGACCAAACACTTGACACTTACTAGCTGTGTGACCCTGGGCAAGTCACTTAACCTCAATTGCCTTAAAAAAAATGTAGAAAAGCTATTAGATAGCCATCTTATCTAACCCCCCTGGCTTTACAAACGAGGGAATGCACCCCAGAGAGGTTAAGTAGTTTGCCTAACAGGACACATTAAGTCTCAGAGGGGGAATTTGAACCCGGGTCCTCTAACTAGATCGCTCTTTCCATTGATCAACTACCTTAATTTGCAAAGGAGAAAACGGAAGTCGAGAAGGGAAATGTCTTGCCCAAGGTGTCAGTTCTAAATCTCCACCTTGGAGGAAGGTAGATACAGGTTAATCCTGTATAAGCCAATAAGCAGCAAAACATCCAGCTGAAGGCGAGGAGGGCAGAGCAGGTCTACGCACGCCAATCGAGGATTCGTGGAAGAAACCAGAGAAGCTATCCTTCAGAAGAGATGAATTCTCGTGGAACTAGATCCTCTCCATGCCCAGGAAAATGGCAGAGAGATTAAGCTTGTTCCGGACCCAGAGGGCAGAACTGAGAACAATGGGTGGAATAGTAAAAAGAAAAACACTTCCCCCCCTCTTAAGAAGTATCCCCAAGAGGAATCGATGGCCCCCGGGAGTGTCTAAATTTCCTTTCTGGGGGAGGCTTCCCGCCGAGGCTTGAATGATCACGAGAAGAGTAGGTAGCAGAGAGGTTTTTCAGGGATGACTTGAAGATCCCTGGCAACCCCCATGAGTCAGTGAATCCAGTTTTGCTCCCTTTCTTTCTCTTTTGTCTCTTCCTCTTCCCAGTTTTATAAATGCCCCACCCCATTTAATCTCGCCCCCTTCTCCTCTCTTCCTCCTCCCCACTCCTCTCCCCGGTCCCACGCCCCTTCTCCAGCACCTGGCGTCCTCTCTCCCTCCGCCCCTTCATCCCCGCACCTCCGTCTTCCTATTAGCCCCACCCCCTTACTTTCTTTTCCAATGATCAGGGCCTTCGTAACCCCGCCCTCCTCCGTGATTGGATGAACTCATCCCGCGGGAGCTTCGTATTTGAGGCTGGTAGCCAAACGAACTGAGGCGGGATCTTCCCACGTTGCTGTTTCCACCTGGTCTTGGACTTCCCCCCCACCCCACCTCCGTGCCAGGGTCGGGAACCTCGGGTTAGGTAGTTCGGCCCCTCGGCTTCTTGCCACGCTTCCTCCTCTTTCCCTCCCCCAAGGCACTCTCCCCGCTCCCGTTAGGCGAGGGTGGGGACTGCGTGCTCTGGGCCGATACTTCAAAGGGGTTCCCGCTTCCTGAGAATGGGGGTTGAGGGGTCGCGGGCAGGCCGAGCCCAGGGCTGAGCCGCCTCCTCCGGGAGGAGCCCCCCTGAGCGCCCCTTCTTCGTTTCTAGCAGCTTCTTAGGTCCAGTTCCACCCGAGTTTTGCAAGTTCTGGGACCCTGGACCCGCCAACGGCTTCTCTGGGATCTCTAGTGGACTTCTGTAAGGGTCAGTAGAGCCCCTCACCCCATCCAGGCCCACCACCCCAGGGGTGCCATTCTCTGGTAGTTTGCGTAGGTCGTTTGCGTGTTGTCTTAGCCATTCGATTGTAAGCTCTTTGAGGGCAGGAACCGTCTTTTGACTTTTTATGTCACAGCGCTTAGCACAATATATAGCGCATAGGAGTCTCATGATAAACATTTATGGAATTGAGCTATTGAAATAGGGATAATTCGGGAAGACATAGGGTCAGGGGCCTAGGGTTCCAGGCCAAGTTGTACGACCATGTTGTGGGCATCAGTTTCTTGCTCAGCTTTGGCAGCACAGCATGGGGACAGTAGATAGTACTTTGGAGCCAGGAAGGCTCCACAGCTGAGGAGGTAGAGGTAACCCGGGCCTGTTTGGTGGTACACACCACATACTTTAATGTTTTTGCCTGAGCGGGCCTGGGAATAGCCTCAGTTATCCAGGGTACCTTCTTACACAGGGGTTTGTATGGACAAGGAAAGAAGGCAGTAAAGTATACGCTTCTTGTAATGTGTCTTCCCTGAGATTTTCATCTGCTCAATAACATTTTTAACTGTCCATTCTTCTCATTATAAATTTTGTCACCTTAGCATGAGAATCAGGGAGCATATATATTCCTGAGCCTTTGTTGTCTTCTGTGTAAAATAAAATATATAATTGCTTAGGTCCATTCTAGTTCCCAGCATTCTTTGATCCTATGATCCTTCCTCTGTCTCCTTTGCTGGATCCCCTTCCAGATCTCTTAACCATAGGTGTCCCTTAGGTTTCTATTCTGGACCCTCTTTACTTCTCCTTCTATATTAATTCACTTTGTGATCTCATCAGTTCCCTTGGATTTAATTACCATCTCTATGCTGATGATTCTCAAATCTACCTGTCCTGCCTCAAACTCTTTACCTCCAGTCTTGCACCTCCAAATGCCTTTCATCTCGAATTTGATGTTCAGAAGACATCTTAAACTTGTTATGTTCAAAACAACTCATATTTCCCCCTAAAACCTCTCCCCGCCTCTACCTCCCCTTCCCCATTACTGTTGAGGGCAAATGATCTTCCTAGTCCCTCAGAGACATGAAATTGATTTCTCACTCTCTTATTCTCTCTTTCCCCTTCCCCCATCCAGTCTGTTGCCAAGTCTTGGTGATTTCATCTTTGCCAATATCTCTCCAATATGCCCCCTTCTGTCTGACATTGCCACCATTCTAGTGAAAGTCTGGATCACTTAATGCCTGGACTATTGTAGTAGCCTACTGGTGGTTCTGCCAGCTGCACATAAAAAATGCTCTGTTTGGCATTCAAAGCCCATCATAACCTGTCGTCGTGCCTACTGCACCCCCCCTTTTCAGTCCTCTTTCACATACTCTTTGATCCAGTGGCATTGGCATCCTGGCTCTTCCATGAACAAGACACTCCATCTCTTGGCTCCAGGCATTTTTCTTATCTGTCTCTCCTCACCTCTAATTACTGACCTCTCTGGTTTCCTCTAAGAGCCATCTAAAACCCCACCTTCTACCGGAAGCCTTTCCCAAATCCTCTTAATTCTGGTGTCTTCCCTCTGTTAAATTTTCCCAATTTATCCTGTGTAGAGTTTGTATATATTTGGTTGCTTGTTGTCTCCCACGTTAGATTGTAAGCTCTTTGAGAGCAGAGGACTGTCTTTTGCCTCTTTTTGTATGCCTGGAGCTTAGTACGGTGCCTGGTACATGATAGGTGTGCAATAAATGTTGATTGATTGAAATCCCACAACCATATTGACTGGGTCCAGTATGAATTCATATTATCCAATCTCAAGAGGGTTCTGTATAGCTGTGTAGCAAAGTTTTTATTCTTCCTTGATTTTTACCCCACTCATCTTAGCAGCTTGTTCCAAACCATTTCTCTTCTTAAGCCTTTAATTTTCTGTCAATGATTCTAACAGATGTTCTTGTTCTTGATTCCTACTCTAAAAGAGTGAAATAGAGGTCCTTTGCTATGAACTCCCTTTTCTTTCCTATTTCTTAAAAATCTCTCTACTTCTCCACTGTCTCTTTATTCTTATCCCTAAGGACAAAATGATTCTTTTGCATTGGTCCCAATTTCCTTAAACCCTTGAATGCTACCCCTGGGCACAGGTCTCCTTATCAGTCCCACCTTGATCTGTGAATCAGAACTGAATAGTGGGTGACAAAATTGCCAATTAAAACTCATTCCCAAACCTTGCATGAAATTCTGTGCCACATTATGAGCCCTGGATCTCATTTTGCTATAGGGCATAGCCATAGTCTTCTTTCAGTTGTTTCCTTGCTAGACCTTGTCCCCAGTGCCTACAGACCTCTCTGTCCATCTCCTTTTGTTGACTTGGCCTGGAAAATGACCCACTATGACTTTTTCTTGGATTTCCTAATATGGATTCTGTCTAGTGCATTTTCTAGCTCTATTTGGAAGATGACAGGGGAGAAAAGGGGGCCCCAAAAGGGTTGGTGAGCAGTTCATTGTACTTACGCTAATCTGCCATCTTGGATCCATTTTTTCCAGTTAATTTTTAATCTCTCAGTGGCCTGTTAAAAAAATGGTTTTGTTTTTGCGTTATGGCCAGTAAAGGATGTGTTTTAATATTTCTCTGTTTATAAGGTTATTATGCCTTAATGGTCAGTTTTTATAAAGTTGCCATGTATGCCTTAGAATATGTATATTCCTTTCTATTCTCATTTAGTAATTTTGAGAGATCTGTCATGGCTAATTTTTCCAAAATTTTATTGAAATCCTTCTTTCTTTGTTTTTTTTTTTAATTAGATTAATCTAGCTCTTATGGGGGTGCATTGAGGCCCCCATTATTATAGTTTTGTTTTCATTATCATTGTAACTTTTAGTTTTCCATTTTAATAACTTAGATGCCATGTCTTTTGTTGAATATGTGCTAACTATTAAAATTAATTCATTGTGTATAGTATCTTTCCTTTTTACTGATTTTCTTCATCTCTACCTCTTTTGATTATTTCCATCAATATTCTCAGTCTTATTTTTCAAAATGAAGTTCACTATTATGTTGAGCTCTGTAATGTATTCTTTTGATAATTTAATTGATATGACATGAAAACTGAATAATTTTGGTACTATTATAATTTTTATTATATTAGCATGGCCTATGTATAAGCCTTGAATATTTCTCCAGGTATTTAACTTTGTAATTGAATCTATGCAAGTATTTTGTGTTCTTTGGGAGATTTATCCCCAAATAATTTATTCATTTTATAGTTATTTGGAATGGAATTTTCCTTTCTATTATTGGCTCTTAAATTTAATCATTATATGAACTACTGTTGATTTTTGAGTGTTTATTTTGTAGCCTCCAACTTTGCTGAAGCTATTGTTTTATTTAGTATCTTTACTGATTTCCTAAGATTTTCCAATTAAACCATCATGTCGTCAGCAATAAGGATAGTTTTATATCCTCTTTCCCTAGCTTTATGCCATTAATTTTTTTTTTTAAAGATAATTGCTGTAGAGAGTTGGGCCCCTCTTGCCTTCCATGCAGCTGTCTTATCTGGAAATCCTGTAGCTAATGTTTATTGAGCTAAGTAGTAGTGGGGATATTAGGGCATCTTTATCTGATGTTTCTCATCATGTACCTTATTCTTTGGCTCAACTTGGTGATTCTCTTGCCTATGAATGCATTTTGCACTTTGCAATTTCCTTACCTTATGCTTGGAATGTTGTTCCTAATCCTTCAACCTTAAAACTTCTACCCAACCTGAATAACCTAATTCAAATGCCATTTCATTGATAAAGCCTTCCTTGATCTACCTATTTTGTATCATCCCTTTCAGATCTCTTGTGGTACTTTGGCTTTGAGGTCTCTAATGCTCTTAGGTTATTATGTTTTATGTATTTTTATTTTACTCCCTTAGTAGACTATAAGCTCTGTGAGAGCAGAGAGTGTCTTATTACTTTTGATCTTACTGGGCCCTTTACCCTATACATTAATTAGAATCTTGAGATGTGTTGGCTCCATTAAGTGCATTGTAGGAGAAAGCACTAAACTAGCAAGAAGCTCTGCCACCAGTGGGAATTTGGGCCTCAGTTTGACCATTTTAGGTCAATAGCTAAATTGACCTAGCTCTATAATAGAGAATTGACTTACTGACTAGTGGTCTCTGCTTTTCTTTTCTGCTGACAGGAATGCCAGAAGGCCCCTCTCTGAGGAAGTTCCACCAGCTGGTGGCTCCATTTGTGGGGCAGTTGGTGGTTACCGTAGGGGGTAATAGTAAGAAGATAAACCTTAACATGCTAGAGATGCTGCGGCTCCAGGACTCACAGGTAGGTGGGTTTTTGGACAAATGTTTGATATCATTCTGACACTTCATGCGGTCAGTCTCATTGGCACAAGTACCTGCCTGCCAAGCTGTTTCAACAAGTGCTCATTATTTGTTTGGCACTTGTTGCAAGGGATACAGAAACAAAATGAAACACAGACCTTGATTTTATATTCTACTATAGAATTTATAGAGTATGATCTTCCTAGTCACCTCTATTTTCATGCTTTCGTTCCATTTGGGAGTATTATTTCTTTTAAACCTAGATTTTTCTTGCCAATTCATTTGGCTACCCTCTTTCCATTTATAACTCAGGTCAACCAGGATGTCATGATGGAAGTAATTTATACACATATCATGTCTTTTTGACTTCTGCAGCATTTGACACTGATGATCACTATCTTTTCTTGAGTTTTCTTGTCAAGATTCTCTCTTGCTTCTCTTACTTATCTTTATCTCATTCCCTAGTTTCCTTTTGGACACACCTTGGGTGCCACCTCCTATATAAGGCCTTTCTTGATTTCTCCTCCTACCCCCAACTGATAAAGCCTTTCTATCCCCCCCCCAATCACCTTTTATGACTTTCTGTATGTGCATGTTCCTTTCCTTAGATAAACTGCAATTATCTTAAGGGCAGGGAGTGTTTTCACACTTCTCTTGGTATGCTTAGTGCCTGACCCATAGGCACTTAACATAATGCTGGCTGGTTTTTAAAATGTGTTGTATATACCTTAGGACTTGGTTTATTTTCTCCACATGGGAAGAATAAAAGTGCTGTCTCCTTGGAATTTCTGGGGTCCCTTCAGCATGAATCTTCTGTATGTACATACCTGCTATCCTTAGAAAGAAGAGGAGCATTCCTCTAACCCTTTAACCTCCTTGAGGACAGAGGCTAATTTGTGCTTTGTGCATACATAGGTAGCAACTGTACATGTTATATGGGTCACTGCAAACCTCTCCTTGCCTTTCATACTTGCTTGAAGGCACATTCTCAAGTCTTTTTTTTTTCCCTCTCTCTTAAAAGTTTTCTTAGCTAATCCTTTTTCCTAATTGTTGTGTTGATATATTTCCCATCATTGTGTTAAGTTAAATTCTCATTACCTGAAATTTTCTGACATACTTTTATTTTTGGTAGGCTTTTATCCTTTTATTAAAATTAGAGAGGGAAATCTTCATGTTTACTTTTAATTGGCAGGCTATGCATTCTTTTTAAATTAGTAGTTTATTTTTCCCCAAATTACATGTAAAGACAATTTTTAGTATTCATTTTTACAAAATTTTGAGTTCCAAAGTTTTCTTCTCCCCCTTCACTCCCCACCTTCTTCCTAAAACTGAGTTTGATATAGATTATATATGTGCAATTATGTAAAATATTGCCATGTTAGTCATAGCTGTGAAAGAAGAAATAGACCAAAAGGAAAAGACAATGGAAAAAAAATAAAGTGAAAATAGTATGCTTTGATCTGCATTCAGAGTCCATCAGTTCTTTCTCTGGATGTTGATAACATTTTCCATCATGAGTCCTTTGATATTGTCTTGGATCATTGCATTGCTGAGAAGAGCTAAGTTTGGGGCAGCTAGGTGGCACAGTGGATAGAGCTCCAGCCTTGGAGTCAGGAGGACCTGAGTCCAAATGTGGCCTCAGACACATAACATTCACTAGCTGTGTGACCCTGGGCAAGTCACTTAACTCCAACTACCTCACAAAAAAAAAAAAGAAGAGCTAAGTCATTCATAATTGATTATCATACAATGTTGCTGTTACTGTGTACAATGTTCTCCTGACCGTTTCTCTTTGCATCAATTCATATGAATCTTTTCAGGTTTTTCTGAAATCTGGCAGGCTACATATTCTTGTACCCTAATAAAAACAGAAGCTGATCACAAGAAATTTACTTATATGACTTTGACCGTTTTATACTCTTGCCACTTGTCTCTAGCTATTTTGTTAAGTTTACCTGATCCTTTGACCCTGAAAATTTTAGGAATAATTGGATTATTGTCAGTTGGGAAATGTTATCAAGTAATAAGACTTTGCATGACAAGGTTTGGAGAAAGAAGGTCATACCAGGGGTAACTGAAGAAACTGAGGTGGGAATAAGCTGGCTTGAATGTGGGGGTTATAATGAAGACACTAATCTGAAGTCTCTTAATAAGCATTTGTTGACTGTCCATGGTGTTAGGCTTGGCCAAGGCAAATACAAATGAAATGGAGAGTTACTGAAATAGGAATTTAAAGGTAGATTTGACAGTAAATAGAACATTCACAAATACATTGATAAAGCAGGCTATCAACTGCTGATTGATACTTTACTAGGAGCTGAGGATGGTGAGGGCAGGCCTTGCTGGCTTTTGGATGTAGTGGTGACTAAAACTAAGCCCCACCCTCTGTAGGAATCCTGGGTTTTGGCTCAGTGTCCTAGTGGCTCCACTTAGGTTTTGGCCCTTGCCCCTTCTCAGTCTCCTGCTTTTATAGTTCCAAACGTGGAGCTGGCTCTATGCCTTACCTATGAGCCTGATAGGCCCCAAACAGATATTTTGGGTTTTGCTTGTAGTAGGCTTCCCTGTATTTCCCCTTTATCCTGCTGTGTGTGGCTCAAGTGTTCTCATTTTCCAGTGTGAGTTTTGGCTGCTTTGTCTCTAGATAGAGATCTGACCATGGTACTCCTCTCATTCATTACATTCGATTGTCTTTTTATTGCCTCTTGAATATAAACTGACTTTTAAGGGCCTTTATAATTTTGCTCAAACCTCTTTCCATCCACATGATATATTATTCCTCTTGTACTCTATAACCAAACCAAACTGGTCCTCTTCTTATTAGTCAAATACAGTACTACATCTCCCATTTCTGAGCCTTTGTACTGGCTGTCCCCTCTGCCTGGAATGCCTTCCTCACTTCTAAATTGTAGAATCTTTCCCTTCCTTTAGGATAAATCTGTAGTGCTACCTTTTACATGAAGCCTGTCCTGGTTATAATACCCTTCCTCCTTGATGAATTTGCCTGACCCCGCCGCTACCTCCACCCTCCAATAAGTTCCTTGAGAACAGGGACTTTTAATTTTTGTCTTTTATCCTCAACACCTGGGGCAGTGCTTGACATACAGTAGTCACTTAATAAATGGTTGCTTATTGAATGTACACAGGGCAGCTAACTTAATTATGATCAGTTTTGGTGCTAGAGAATAGATGATGAAACAGCTTTCTCATGTTGGTAGAGGGGTAGGAAACTATTCAAATGTGGAATGTTGCATTTGTTGTATTGCTTGGTTTACTTAATTATCTTTACATGGTAAAGATTCAATGGTGTTATGGTGTTATTGGAGAAATTATCATGGTGTTTAAAAAACTCTAAAAGCATAAAATTTAAGTAGTAATGTGAAAGACATTGTTAGACTTGTATAAACCAGAAAGGAGTTGGGCTGGTCATGTCTATAAAACAGTACTGTTAGATTTGATAACCTCTAAGATCCCTACCAGCTCCAGATAACAGATGGGGTTAATCATAAAATAGTCTTTAATTGCATTATTAAATCCTCTATGGAGAATTTGTGGAAAGATTTAGACAGAAAAGAGCACATAGAAAGAGAATCTGGCTGGCTTGCCAGTTGTAGCTATGGAAGAGGTACCTACACCAGTGAAATACTAGATATGATAAAGAAAAACAATGTTGCTAGAAAGACTTTGAACAGGTAGCTTTTGTATTCTTATTTGGTAACATCTCCACAATAGGATTTTTGGCTCAGAATGACTATTTCCATATAGTTCTTACAACATACTACCAGACTGCTAGAATCCTTTTGGAGAAAAATTTGCCTAATAGTAATGCATGAGAATTGTTTTTCTACAACCCTATCCACGTAGTTTTATTGTTAGGTGGAGGAGGGCTGTATGGGTAATGTGAAGTCTCACTGATGAGGTAAACTTTGAGGTTTTGAATAGGAGATGTAGAGAATGGCACGTCTAATGGTGTGCTGATAGGGAATTTCAATTCAACAAATATTTTTAAGTTCAAACTGCTGTCTCTTTAGTGCAGTGCCTGGAACATAGTAAGTGTTTTGTAACAAACACTGAACAAAGAGGGGAGAACTGTTAGCAAAACTTAAAGTACATGCTGTGTTCTCAGCTCCCCCTTCCCAAGTTGCCCCTCTTCCTTATGTTCTTTCTGAAGTGTTTTTCTAGCCACAACTACCCATTTTTACACCTTTATTTCAAATGGGGTTCTCTTTTCAGTCATACATACTTAACTCTCAAACTTGTCCACCCGTTTCAGCCTTGGAGAAGGTGTTGCCAACTTTGCTCTTTGGTGATTCATGAACTGTGGCCATATGTTAATTCTGTTAATAATACATATAGATTATTCCAGGTGAAAATAGACTTCAAATGTCTTTTAATTGGTCCCCTTCCTTATAAGCAAAACTGACCTATGATTTAAATCATGGAGGTCTCTTGACAGATATGTAGATGGCCCACAATTCTTTAAGCCACAAAGTCTTAAAATCCTGTGTTGTACATGAAACTTCCTTTTTCCCCCTTCCATCAGTGAAAATTGAGAACAGCTAGTTCACCATTCTATATATAATATCCTATTATTATTTCCCCTAAACCAATTAATCCATTTTCCTTTATCTTTATGCATCCTGTTTTTCACATTGTAGCCACATTTTTTGCTTTCTCCTATAGTCTCTGTAAGTTCTCTGATGAAGTTGGGAGGAGGGTTACAAAACTGAACAGTTTTCTTGTTCACATTTTAATGGATGTGTGATTCCATTTCTGTAGGTGCTGAACTCACTCCATCATTGCACATTGTGCAGCCCATTTAGACCTTATTCTTCATTTTGTTGTTGCTAAAAATGTGATTGTCCTGTGTGGCTAAATCTCTTCAGACCTAGCTGGGCTGCTCCTTAAATTTTAAAACATAAGCCTATATTCAAAATCTTTCCAATTTATCACCTGTTAGAACTTTAAAGGCTACAGCCTTCAAGAACCCAGAGTCACCTTTGTTCTATTTATTATTCAGTACTTCTTAAAGACCTACAAATCTCAAGTACAAGCAGACAGATTAACTTGTTAGACTTTTGTTTCTATACTGTGCTGTCATCCTCTCTATTGTAGTGCTAAAGTGTGTTTGAGTTGTGCCAGTTATCATTCTGCCAATGTTGATTGAACCTTCAGTAGCAAGGACCTGGGCCGAGTGAAAGATCATCCCTTCTCTTAGAACTAATCCTCATTTAATTCAACTGCTTAACAAGAATCTAAAGTAAAGAAATAGAAATGATAATTCCCAGAGGACCTAGTCAGGGAGCAAGGAAGGAACGATACTACTAGCCTAAATTCAGACTATAACTTTTCCCCTAAACCTAGCTTTTACAAAACCTGGATATGTACTACAGTATATTGACTTTATTTTGGGTGCAGCCTACATTTGGACCAATGTCTACCAATACAACTGCTTTGGTTCCAATATAGAATTGTGAGGGAAGGGACACACACAGTCTTCTGACCACACTTCTCTGTTGAGCAGCAGTTAGGACATGGGTGGCCAAATAGAGAATCCTGGGAGGAAAAGGAAGGTCTTCATTTTGAGCCTAGGAAACTGCCATAGCCCTGTGTTCTAACAATGCAAGAAATAAATATTTCATTGCAATAACAGAAGGCAGTATTTGATTAGCTCCCAAATAAGCAGAAAAGGCAGCATGTGCTACAGGAATTTAGAGCAAGAGTGTGGGACAGAGGACAACACAGGATGTGGGAAAACAAATCATCCATCAGGATACATTTTCCAAGACACATCTTCTGTAGAGTGTTGCAAGTTATGGCTAGTGAATTTCAACCCTGTTCTTTCTCCTAGGTCCATGGAAAGAATTTGTATCTTAACTTTGGCCTAACTGAAAACCTGGGACTTCCTGACAGTGTCCTATTGCCAAAGCATCTCCAGAAGGAAGTGAACCTCCCAGAAGAGACTAGTGACCATAAACTTGAATCCATCTCAGGGCTAGATGGACAAGAAGTTCCTGGCTCATCTTCATCCATTAAAGCACTTGAGCTTGGGGAAGAAGAGAAGGACCCTATTAATAATAAGCTTTGGTGGCTAAATACTTCTCAAAATTCCAGCCCTTGGCTTTGCTTCCATTTTGGTATGTTTGGTAGTGTTCGGGCAAGTGAATTCTCCAGAGCCACGAAAGCCAACAAGAGGGGAGACTGGAAAGACCCCTTACCCAGGTATTAGTTGGGTGAAGGTGTTCTCAGAACTAAGGGATTGAGATGTCTGAGTGTCTGGCTTTTGTCTGTGTGTAACTATATATTTTATTTCCTTGCACAGAGGAGGCAGCATGTTTATATAGGCTAATCAGTACACCAAGAATTCAAATCCAGGTGCTAACCTAAATTTGTTGTAAAGTTTTTGGAAAACTTGCTTTTTAAAAAAATATTTTATTTCCCCTCAGTTACATGTAAAGACAATTTTAAATATTCATTTAAAAAAAGTTTGAGTTCCAAATTTTCTCCATTCCCCCAGGAGGGTAAACAATTTGATAATTTGATATTGGTTATACATGTTCAGTCATGCAGAGCATATTACCATATTAGTCATGTTATGAAAGAATATATAGACCCAAAGGGGAACCCCCCCCCAAAAAAACCCCAGTACCCAAAGTGGAAAAAGTAATATGCTTCGATCTGCATTCATATGCCATAAGTTCTTTCTCTGGAGGTGGATAGCATTTTTCATCATGAGTCCTTTGAAATTGTCTTGGATCATTGTATTGCTGAGAATAGCTAAGTTATTCACAGTTAATCATCACACAATATTGCTGTTACTATGTACAATGTTCTTCTGGTTCTGCTCACTTCACTTGGCATTAGTTCACATAAGTCTTTCTAGGTTTTTCTGAAATCAGCCTGCCCAACATTTCTTATAGCACAGTAACATTCCATTACAGTCATAGACCACAACTTGTTCAGCCATTCCCCATTTGATGGGTATCCCCTTAATTTCTAATTCTTTGCCACTATTAAAAATTGCTGCCATAAATATTTTTGTACACATAGGTCCTTTCTCCTTTTTTGGGATCTTTTTCGGATATTGCTGGATCAAAAGGTATGCAGAGTGTGATAGCCCTTTGGGCATGGTTCCAAATTGTTCTCCAGAATGGTTGGATTATTTCACAACTCCGCCAACAATACATCAATGTCTCAGTTTTCCCACATTATTCTAACATTTATTATTTTCCTTTTCTGGCATGTTAGCCAATCTGATAGATGAAGTCACTGTTTCTTTAAGAGCTGTGGGGTTTTTTCCCCTATTTGTAAAATGAAACAAAAATTATATTTATTTTTCTAATAATACTTAATAATGACTTTAATGTCTCAGTAAGAAATTGGTGGAAATGCAAGGGTCCTTATCAATACCTAGTGATATCTTCCCCTAACCTGCTCCATTCTTGTCATTAGCACTTTCTTTCTGGGCAGTTTGAAATGAGGAGCAATGATTCTTCATCCTCACAATGTCTTTAGGAGTGGAAGATGAGAAATGTATCCTGGAGGTAGTTGAAGTTAGTGGCAGAGCTGAATCTAGAATTTAGGGCCTTTTTTGGTCTTATGGAAAGAGCGCTGGCCTAGCAGGGCAGACACCATAAAGTGGGGTTGTCTCAGGGAGTGACAGCAGGATCTCAGCTTTGAGAAACTCCTAAGTGCTTCTGTGACTAGCACTGCCAAAGCCACTGCATTCCTCTGCCTGTTTTAATTTTTAATCATTGTTTTGATTAACAGACGTCAACAAACATGAACATGTCAGTATACAAAGGGAAAAAAAGATTGCGTATTATTAAACATCTTATGTTTGTTACATATAGTTTTTAAGTAACAAAATCACCTTCTTTGTATCCCCTTCTGAACTTTTTGTTTTCTTCTGTGTGTTTTTAATGTTTAAATGATTTCATTTTTTCTGCCCATGGTTTGTTTCATTCTTGTATACCTTCCTCAGACTCTTTTGTATGTAGTAAGTGCTCAACAAATGCTGTTTTGAGCTCAGCTCTGTGGATGGTCTGCCTTCTGTTGTGCTGATAAATTCTCTCTTGTCTCCTAGGTTGGTTCTGCACTTTGCAAAGGGCTTCCTGGCATTTTATAATTGTCGGATTTACTGGTGTTTGGGACCCATGGTCAAACCAACTTCAGATATCCTCTCTGAGGAGTTTGATCGAAGGCAAGCCTTGGAAGCTTTGAAGCAGGCTAATCCTGTCTGCTATACTCTTCTGGACCAAAGACACTTTGCAGGCCTAGGTATGGCTGGCCAGAAGGGGATTCGTATATTTTAAAATGTTTAACTTTTTTTATGCCATGTCCCCTTTTGGCAGTTTGGTGAAACCTATGGGTGGGTCCATTCTCAGAGTAATATTTTTAAATGCATAAAATAGGGTTACAAAGAAAACATGCTCGAGAACAAAGTGTAATAAACCATTGCAGAAGAGGAAAAGGGTCTCATGGGAATGAAGGGAGGAAGAGTGCTCTGGGACCACAGTGTGATTTGCCATACTCTGGGGGCATGTGCTCAGACCTGATCATTATGTTGCTAATGGGAGGAGACTTGCCTGGTTGCAGCCAATGTTTTTTTTATTTCATTCTTGTTTTGTTTTGAGACTGTCTGTCCCATCATGAGACCTCTGAATAAAGAAACTTCTTCTAACTCTGCAACTTAAATTTTAGAGAGGTGCCTGGGGCCACTTAGAAGTTAAGAGATCTGCCTAGTGACCAATGCAGTGTATCAGAGACAGGAAATGGGATTCAGGTGGATTTTAAGGTTGGTCCTCTCCATTAGGCCACATTACCTCTCTCTGTATTATGTATTATAATCTCACGTGGCCAGCTCACTACTAACTAGCCCGCACTTTTTAAAAATTGCTTAGCCAATCTCTCCTTCCCTGCATGAGTTCAGAGCATCACTACTCTAGTTTTAAGGCAAGGGCCTTCCTCAGGAGAGGGGCTTCTACTGATCAGTCAAAGCAGTTCTCATTGGGAATTGAGATAAATTGGCAAGTCTAATTACCCTTCTACCATAATTTGTAAATTTATTTGTATGCCTGTATTTATTTCCTCATATTTGTCTTTTTTTCTCCTTTCATCTTCTTGGTTTCTAGGAAATATCATAAAGAATGAAGTTTTGTACTTGGCCAGAATCCATCCTCTCTCTTTAGGTTCTTGCTTAACTGCTTTGAACCTTGAGTCCTTGCTGGATCATGTTGTGAGTTTCAGTGCTGGTTGGCTTCAGAAAAAGTTGGAGGGGAAACCACAACACCATCTAATCTACCAGAAAGAACAGTGCCCTGCTGGACACCAGGTCATGAAGGATAGCTTTGGGTCTCCAAATGGTTTTCAGAGACTCACCTGGTGGTGCCCCCATTGCCAACCCAAGGTGACACCAGAAGAGCCTGAAGTTCAGGTCACTCAGGAATAGCTTCTCTAATGTACTTTGTATGCCTGCAAAAGACATTCCCTTTTTCCCTTTTCTTTGGTGCTGTTTGATCTGTATGTTAAATTGGGTGGGGCTCGCACAAAAGGGAACAGAAGTTCAGAAGGAAGTATAGACAACAGGAAGACAGGTAAAATGTGGAATTATATACTTTTTTTTAAAGCAAATGGTATAAAATGTAGATTTACATTTTCATACAATTCTCTTTTTGTGTCCTTTCTACACGGAAATACTTTTTTGGAATTTAAGTTCAGAATAAAAAGATAATGGGGTGGGGCTTATTCAAGAAGTTTCTAAGGTGTTTGGGTCCCGTTTTCTTGAGAGGCTCCCCTTTTTAAAATGTCAGTGATTTAAAAAAAAAAAAAGAAATGTCAGTGATTAATAAAGAGTGTAGACAGCTGGCTCCCAAAAAAACAGTGCCTTTTACATATAGAAATTTTATGTTAAGAAAGAGATACCTAGCTAATTTTTCATATTTCATTTTCATCCTTAAAAGAGGAAGGGGTATATTTTGACAGTAGTTAAAAGAAAAAATGTCCTAGGGTCAAAGCTCTGCAATTCAAATACAGACATTTGCAAAATCATCTGTGAATCTAAGGGATATATTTGTGAGAGGTATTTTCTTTTTAAGTATCCTAGGTATAACAGTGAGAGGTAACGACATGAAGCTGTTGGTTAGAGGAGCTCTGGAGTAGAAGATGGGGGCAACACACCATAGATAAAGAGATCTCATTCCTTTGAGGTTTTTTTCCCCTCAGTTCATGTTATTTAAAAATTGAAACTTTAATATTTACAAAGCCCCTGGTCAAGATCTAGTGCCTATCTGATCTTGATGCTGAAGCACAGAAATAAAACGAAACACTTTGCCATTGACTTATCTTGTTTTTTTTTTTTTGCCAGTAAAAATAGAAGGCAATGTTGTGTAAAACTTGAATTCCAAAGTGACCTGTGTTCTAACTGTATTTTAACCTTGAATCCCTTATCCTGGAAGCCTTTTTCCTCATTTTAAAAATGAATTTAACACACGTACTACCTTCTCAGTATTGTTGAACAAATGGGAGGTGAACTATAACTAGAAATAGAATTTATAATTAGTTAACCAAGAGTATATTATAAAGATTCCCTGTCAGGGCTTGCATTGCGACCTCTAAGCCTGAGTTAACCTATCCTCTTAGTAAGTATGTAGGGTTTGGTCATATCAAGAAGAGAGTCTTCGGTTATTTAAACTATACCTCCATTTGAACAAGTGGGACTGAAACAAACCAGCTGTTCTCATGAAAAGATCTGATTGATAAAAAGATCAACTACTGCAACAATCTCTGAATTTCCTATATTACTAATCTGATTGTTATTGATGAGTAATGTAAAGACTTCTTGGTAAGTTCTTGTGAAGGACGTACATGCCTTTTGGAGGTCAAACCTCGTCTGAGCTGCCTGGTACTGTACTTGATAGAGATGCCAGAGAATACTATCTTTTCTGACCTTCTTAAAAATTAGGGTTACAAAACCTAAATAATCTAGGTTTCCTTAGCTCATGCATCCAGTCATTCATCAAAACCCTTTTTGAATCTTGTGTGAACCCTAGTTCAGGCGTTCTTCTCACCTGGACTTTGCAATAGCTTTTTAACTGGTTTCTCTGCCTCAAGTTTCCACCCACAGCAATCCATCTTCCATTCAATTACCAAAGTGATTTTTTCTGAATTGTGAGTCTGACCTTGTCACTTCTTTCTCATTGAGTTCCAAGGACTCCCTTTTACTACGAGGATCAACATGAAGTCTTTTGTTTAGCATTCAAAGCACTTCATAACTAAGCCCCTTTCTAGAAACCATTCCAGGCTTCTTAGATTTTACACCTTCCACAAACTCTACAGTATAGTTGCACTGGCCTACTTGTTCCTTACACATCACCCTCTATTGCTCATCTTTATGCCTTTGTACTCTCTGTCCCCCAGGCCTGAAATGTTCTACCTCTTCATCTTGGCCTCTTAGTTTCCCTGACTTCCTTCAGGATTTGACTCAAATCCCACATTCAGCAGTTGGTCTTTCCTGGTACCTGGAGCTGTTAGTGTGTCTTCCCCTCTGAGATCATCTTCTATCCACTCTGTATATGTGTTGTGTGTACCTTGTTATGTATATATCTTCCCCTATTAGAATGAGTTTTTTGAGGGAAGAGACAGTTTTTGTTTTTCTTCATGTCTGATTGTCTGGTTCCCCCTAGAAACATTCATTCTTCATTCCTCTTCAGCCTGTTGCTTTTCTCTACTATGCCCCCACCTTCTTTTCTTTCCCCCTCATTTTTCTTTTAATTTTAATTATTTTGAATTATCAACAAACACTTCCATAAGCTTTTGAGTTGTAAATTTTCCTCCCCCTCCCCACCTTCCTCCCAAAGAAGGCGCACAATCTGATATAGGCTATACATATACATTCCTATTAAACATATTTTCACATTAGTGATGTTGTAAGTAAGAATTAGAACCAATAGGAGGAACCACCAGAAAGAGGAAACAAAACACAACAGAAGATCTGCATTCAAACTCCATAGTTCTTTCTTTGGATGTGGATAGCATTTTCCATCATGAGGCCTTTGGAGATGTCTTAGATCCTTGCATTGCTGAGAAGGGTTAAGTTTATCAATATTAGTCATCACACAACGTGGCTGTTACTGTGTACAACGTGCTCTTGGTTCTGCTCACTTCACTCAGCATCAGTCCATACAAGTCTTTGCAGGTTTTTCTGAAGTCTGCCTGTTCATCATTTCTTATAGCACAACAGTATTCCATTCCATTAATATACCACAACTTGTTCAGCCATTCCCCGATTGATGGGCATCCTCTCAATTTCCAATTCTTTGCCACCACAAAAAGAGCTGCTATAAATATTTTTGTACATGTGGGTCCTTTTCCTGTTTTTATGTTCTCTTTGGGATATAGCCCTAGAAGTGCTATTGCTGGATCAAAGGGTATGCACATTTTTATAGCCCTTTGGGCATAGTTCCAAATTGCTTTCCAAAATGGTTGGATCCCCTTCCTTATTTTTCATTTCCCTTTTAAGTGTTGTCTTCCTTCATTACAATGTAAGGAGCACTAACTTTTTACTTGTTTTCTGACTCCCAGTAATTTGCACAGTTCCTGGCACGTGGTAAGCACTTAAATGTTTTTTCACTGACTATGCCTACTTTGTTGGTTACTCGGTCAGCCTCTCTCTACCATTCTTTTTAGACTATAACTTAGTGGTATAGGGCCAGTTTCCTGTTTTGTTCTTCACATTTCCAGTGTGATAAATGTAGCTTAGAATGTGTGTGTACACACACATACATGCATAAATAATAAAAGGATCTTTTTCCTTACAGCAGCATTGTGAGGTAGTCGTAGGATCCTTATATTACAGATGATAAACCAAGGTTAAGTGACTTTCTCAGCCAGTAAATGACTGAACTTTTCCAGTGTTCCTTCCACTAAACCACACTGCCTCTTCACTAGTCCTCAGTCACAAATTTATGATTAACCCAAGTCCTTCATGCTATAGGTTAAAAAGCTCATTTCTTTTTGTTACCCTTTCTTTGTACAATATGCTTAAAACCCTTTAAGTTGGACTTCTATGTCTCTCTTTTGCAAGTCTAAAAGTACCTTTTCTTTGGCCTTTCCATAAGATCTTACTTTCTTAACCCTTGAGGTGGTGATGTTGCTTTTCAATAAATATTCTCCAAATTTTCCCAAATTCAGTTAGTCAGTAAACATTTGTTAAACCCTTAATGTGTTCCAGGCCTGTGCTAAGTGGAGATACAAAGAAAGGCGAAAACAATATCCTTACTCTTAAGGAGCCCACATTTTAGTGGGGAAATCAATCTGTAGACATTTGAATCCAGGGGCAGCTAGGTGGCGCAGTGGATAGAGCACCACCCCTGGAGTCATGAGGACCTGAGTTCAAATATGACCTCAGACATAATATAATACTAGCTGTGTGACCTTGGGCAAGTCACTTAACCACATTGCCTAGCCCAAAATAAAAAAAGAAAAGAAAAAATAAAAAAAATAAAAATTTGAATTCAGGATATATACAGCTGTGGACTCAAATGGACATAGTTCCAAAAAAATCACCTAATTCCTGAGTGTACCTAGGACCACTGTTGGCTTCCATTTTGAGGGAATTTGGGGTATAAGGCAGTATATTTGATCCATCAAGTTTGTGGAAAAAAGATTCTACCATCATTCCTTAAAACAATTGTTACTCCCTAACCCTTCAGATCCTTCAGGATTAGCCAATGAAATTGCCACCATATCATTGTTGATCTTGTTAAGTGCCATAATAACCTTTTATCTCCATATAGATAATATGGGATGTGGCCTTTCCCAAACATCAGTCACACCTTTTGTTTTCCAAAAAATAGTTCTTAACTCTGTAATTATCAGAAACATTTAAATATATTAAAGAATGAAAAAGCACTTATTAACTAAGTACTGGGGATACCAATAGAAAGGAGGCAATTTGCGCCCATAAGGAGCACATACTCTAATGGGGAAGACAACATGTTTCATGAAACTATACTTTTTAGGCACACAATAAGGCAAGGTAACATGGGTCTATACATTTTTCTGAACTTTGTATTTTTGGGGGTTGTGTTGCTAACAGTAATAGAACCAGCATCAGAGTCGCAAGACTTGGGTTCAAGTATTCATCTTCACCCCTGCATACCCTGGCTTTGAAGCCCTGGGCACATTACTTAATATCTCAATGCTTAAGGCAGCTCTAAGACTATAAATTGTCAATAAAGTTCTGATCTGCATTGATAGATCCTTCCTGACAGTTCTCTATATCCATGATATCACAGGCCTTGCTCCAAAAAAAGAAAAAAAGCTCACCAAATTATTGACATACTTATCAGTGTTTGTGTTGGTCAGAGTTTGCTTTCTTTACTGTGCATCAGTCCATATGTGTCCAAGTCTATTTCTATTTGTCATCATGGTAAAGTAACATACCCCTGCATACTTCCTCCTTCACCCAACTATCATAAGAATCAAGTGAGATTTGAGGACTCAGAAAAGTACAAGGTGTTTTGCAAATGTGAGGTGGCATTGTTCCTTTACTTTGTTTAGTAACAAAAACTGGAGGTGTCCTCATACCCTTTCTTGGAGAGAATTCCTTATGATCTTTTCATAGGTGACATGAGGTCTGGAGTTGAGAAGACCTGAGTTAAAATCTAGCCTCAGACACTAGCTGTGTGACCCTGGACAACTCACTTTCCTCAGCTGTAAAATGTGAATGATAGTGCCTACCTTGCAGGGCTGTGAGGATCAAATAAGATCACATGGCACATTATTCTGCCCTATCAAAAAGAATATGCTTTTCCTTCAAATCATTCTCCTAAGTTTTTTTTTTTTAAAAAAAGGGCAGTGTGACCCATTAGATAAAGGTCTAGCCCCAGAAGAAGGAAGACCTGGGATCAAGGGTAGCCTGCCCATGACACAGACTGGCATTGTGATCCTTGGCAAGTTACTTAAATATTTCAGTACCCTAGGCAACCCTCTCAAGGGAGGTATAGTATAATGGAAACTGGATTTGGAGTCAAGTTTCAAAGATCTAGAGCTGAAATGGTTCCCAAGAGGTCATCTAGGTTAACCCCATCTTTTTTTATATATGTAAAAATTTTTTTTCCTTTTTTTTTTCAATTACATGTAAACAAAAATTTTTAACTTTTTAAGTTTTGAGTTCCATATTCTCTACCTCCCCCCTTTCCTCCTTGAGAAGGCAAGCAATTTGATATAGGTTATACATGTATAGTCATGGTAAAACTTTTCCATGTTAGCCATGAAGCAACAGTAAACACACACAAAAAAACAAGAATATTAAAGTTTAAAAAGTATGCTTCAGTCTTCATTCAGACTCCATCAGTTCTTTCTCTGGTGATGGGTAGCATTTTACAACATAAGTCCCTTGGAATTCTCTTGAATCATTGTATTGCTGAGAATAGCTAAGTCATTCACAGTTGATTACCATACAATATTGCTATTACTGTGTACAATGTTCTAGTTCTGTTCAATTCACTTTGTATCAGTTCATGTAAGCCTTCCCAGGTTTTTCTGAAAGCATTCTGCTCATTATTTCTTATAGTACAATAGTATTATATCACAATCATATACTACAACTTGTTCAGCCATTCCTCACTTGATGAGTATACCCTCAATTTCCAATTCTTTGCCACTTTAATAAGAGCTGCTATAAATATATTTGTACAGATAGGTTCTTTTCCTTTTTCTTTAATTTTTTTTGAGTAGAAACCTAATAGTGATATTTCTAGGTCAAAGAGCATGCAAAGTTTTATAGCCCTTTGGGCACAGTTCCAAATTGCCCTCCAGAATGGTTGGATCGAACTATGCCCAAGGGGCTATAAAAATGTGAATACCCTTTGACCCAGCAACAGCACTTCTAGGGCTGTATCCCAAAGAGGTCATAAAAATGGCAAAAGGACCCACATGTACAAAAATATTTATAGGAGCTCTTCCTATGTTAGCAAAGAATTGGAAATTGAGGGGATGCCCATCAATTAGGGAATGACTGAACAAGCTGTGGTATGTGAACATAATGGAATACTGTTGTGCTATAAGAAATGATGAACAGGCAGACTTCAGAAAAACCTGGAAAGTCTTGTATAGACTGATGCTGAGTGAAGAGAGCAGAACCAGTTGTACACACGTTGTGCGTTGTGTGATGACTAACTTGATAGACTTAGCTCTTCTCAGCAATGCAAGGATCTAAGAGATCTCCAAAAGTCTCATGATGGAAAATGCTATCCACATCCAGAGAATGAACTATGGAGTTTGAATGCAGATCGAAGCGTACTGTTTGCTCTTTTTTTCCCCTTCTGTTTTGTTTCTTCTTTCTTGTGCTTGCTCCTATTGGTTCTAATTCTTTACAACATGACTAATGTGAAAATGTTTAATAGGAATGTATGTGTAAAGCCTATATCAGATTGCATGCCGAGTTGGAGAAGGAGGGGGAGAAAATTTAAAACTCAAAATCTTACGGAAGCTAATGTTGAAAACTAAAAATAATACAAATAAAATTTTTAAAAATACTTCAAAAAATAGATTAAAAATAGAATGGTTGGATCAGTTTACAACTTTACACACAGTGCATTAATGTTCCAATTTTCCCACATCTCCAATCTTGTCTTTTTTTTTTTTTTGGTTACATGAGCCTGTCTGAGATATGAGGTGGTGCCTTAGAATTGTTTTAATTTGCATTTCTCTAATCAGTAGTAATTTAGGGCATTTTTTTCATATGATCATCTGAAAACTGCCTGTTCATATCCTTTGACCATTTATCAATTGGGGAATGACTTCTATTGTAAATTTGTCTCAGTTCTCTATTTGAGAAATGAGGCCTTTATCAGGGAAGCTTGCTGTAAAAAAATTTTCCCCCAGTTTTCTGCTTCCCTTCTGCTCTTGACCATGTTGGTTTTGTTTGTACAAAACCTTTTTAATTTCATGTAATCAGATTACCCATTTTACATCCTGTAATGTTCTCTATCTTTTGTTTGATCATAAATAAATTCTTTCCTTATTCATAAATCTGACAGGTAGAATATTCCATGCTCCCATAATTTGCTTATGCTATCACCCTTTATATCTAAATCATTTTAGCCACATATTGGTATATGTATGAGATTTTGGTCTAGACCTAGTTTCTTCCAAGCTGCTTTCCAGTTTTCTTTTTTTTTTTTGTGGGGCAATTGGGGTTAAGTGACTAGCCCAGAGTCACACAGCTAGTAAGTTTTATATGTCTGAGGCTGGATTTGAACTCAGGTACTCCTGACTTCAGGGCCAGTGCTCTATCCACTGTGCCACCTAGCTGCCCTCTGCTTTCGAGTTTTCCCAGCCATTTTTGTCAAATAATGATTTCTTGACCCAAAATCTTGTATTTTTGTGTTTGTCAAACATTAGATTACTATGATCATTTACTACTGTATGTTGTGTACCTAATTTATTCCACTGATCCATCACTGTATTTCTTAGTTCCAGTTTCTTGTGATGATTTCTGCTTTGTAATACAGTTTGAGATATGGTACTGCTAAGTCACTTTACATTTTTTTCACTGATTCCTTTAATATTCTTGACCTTTTGTTCTTTCAGATTAATTTTATTATTTTTTCTAGCTCTGTAAAATAAAGTTTGGTAATTTGGTTATGGTACTAAATAAGTGAATTAATTTAGGTAGAATTGTCATTTTTATCATGTTGGCTTGGCCTACGTATGCCCAATTAATATTTCTCTAATTGTTTAGATCTGACTTGTGTAAAATGTTTTTTCCCCACTTAAGAGTATTTTATTTTTCCAATTACATGTAAAGATAGTTTTCAACATTCACTTTTGTAAGATTTTGAGTTCCAAATTTTTTTCTCCCTCCCTCTGTCCCCTCCCCCTCCTCAAGATGGCAAGCAGTCTGATATAGGCTGTATATGTACAATTATATTAAACATATTTCCACATTAGTCATGTTGTGAAAGAAGAATCAGAACAAAAGGGAAAACCATGAGAAAGAAAAAAAGAGAGAAAATAGTAATGCTTTAATTTGCATTCAGACTCCATTGTTCTTTCTCTGGATGTGGATAGCATTTTCCAGAATGAGTCTTTGGAACTGTCTTACTTAGATCATTGTATTGCTGAGAAGAGCTAAGTCTATCAAAGTTGGTGATTGCACAGTGTTGCTGTTACTGTGTATGATGTTCTTCTGGTTCTGGTCACTTCGCTCAGCATCAGTTCATGTAAATCCAGGTTTGTGAAAAGTGTTTTGCAATTGTGTATATATGGTTCCTGGGTTTGTCTTAGCAAGTAGATTCCCAAATATTTTATGTTGTCTGAAGTTATTTTAAATGGAATTTTTCCTTTATCTCCTTGCTGGATATTTTTGGTAATATATAGAAATGCTAATGATTTATGTATAACCCCATCATTTTAGAGATGAAATCAGTCCAAGGGAGGTTAAGTGAATTGCCCAGTTGATCTTGGAGGCAGGATTTGATCAAACCCAAAACCTGTAGGCCACAGGTTCCTCATCTGCAAGGGGAGATGAGATGATGTCTTATAAGGTCCCTTCTAGCCATAAATCTTTGATCCTGTGACTATAAATTGTGTAATAGTTGCACATGGTATGGTAGAGGGGAAGAGAGAAAGTAGGAAGGGCTTTGAGCAGAAGATGGCTCCTTGAGTCCTTGAAACTAAGGATTCTAAATGGAAAATGTGAAGGAATGCATTCATTGCAGGAGGAGAAACCTGTGTTAAGACACAGAAACTATTTTCTCTCTCTACTTCCTTTCAAAGCCTGTGTACTAGATATATCCAACTAGATTTTTCAACAGGTATCTCAAACTCAAGTCCAAAATAAAACTCATATTCCCAGCCCTCTCCCTTCCTTCTCAAAGCAAAAGAAAACAATAAATCAACCTGTTGCTTATAGTAAGCTTTCCTGTTTTTGTAGAAAGCACCACCCTTCCAAATGCTCAGGTTTATAATCCAGGCATTATTCTTTACTTCTCCTTTCCACCTCCCCCACCCCTCCCATATCCAATCAGTTGCTAAGGCTTATGGAATCTACCTCTACAATATCTCTTGCATCTACTCAGTCACCACCCTAGTTTAGATTATCACCTTGAACCTGTACATTGCAAGAGCCTGTGAATTGATCTCTGCCTGAAGTCTTTTTCTCTGATTCATTCTTCATACAATGTGCCAAACTGATATTCCAATAACATCCCACAGTATCACTCCCCTGCTCAAATTCCAGTGATTCATTATTTCCAGAGTCAAGCACAAACTCTCACTTTTGAGTTAAAAGCCCTTCCCAATCTGGCTTCAATTTTTCTTTCCAGGGTTATCATGTATTGCTCCCCTGCATTTACTCTTCATTCCAACTAAACTAGCCTCTTTGCTGTTCTATACACATTACATCTTTTTCACTGAGGCTTTGCACAAACTCTCATCCATGCCTTGAAGGTGTACTCCCTGAGACACTCTCTCTTAACCTTTGGCTTTTGGATTGGACTCCTTAATTTTTTTCAAACTGAGCTCAAGTGCTGCCTACTAGAGGCCTTTCCCTAGCAGTAAGTGCCTCCTCGTGTCCCTAAGGACTCTTCTTGCTCTAACATTCTATTATTCTATTTGGGGAATAAGTGAATCCTTCGGGCCACCTGTTGATTGGCATCATTATTCTTTGGAGGACAAGAAGTTGTTAAGTCCTCAGCCTGTTCAGTTTTTCTTTCTGTTGGAAGGAGCTCAGTCCTTTAGCTTAGCTCCAAAGCTCAAATGTCTTTCTTCCCTTTCTTTATTGTCACGCTTTGCATATTCCTGAAATACATAAGAAGTCCTGTTTGCCCTTTCTTTCCTTGTTTTTACCTGTAACCCTTTCTACTTTTGTTAAAGAACAATTTACCTAGAAATTGAGGAGACTTTCCTCTAGTCCATTTACCTTCTCTTTAAAAAGGGAGACTAGCCTGTACTTTGAGCATAGAGCATTTACTTGTCAATGGAAGATAGTCATTACAAAATCAGTACAGGTAAATGCAAACTATTCCTTGACCTCTTTAAGTGACTCCCCATGGTCACATAGCTATTAAGTATACAAAACAAGATTTCAACCTGGGTCTTGCTGACTGCAGGCCTACCTCCCTATCCAGTGAACCACTTAGTTGCCTCAAATACAGACTCTTTAGCTTGGCCCTGAAGACCTCCACAGACTTTCCATAGACTCAATCTACCATTCCAGTATTATTTCACATTATTATTATTATTATTCTTTTGCAAATGGTAGAAATGATACTTTCAGGAAGAGAGATTTTCAAATCCTCTGTTGCTTCCACCATAAGCTCTTGAGTCCAATGATGAACCTTGATCACTGTAATGAGTATTATTTACATTTATATAGCACTTTAATTTTACAAAGTACTTTTAAAAAATTACTTTTAAAAATTAATCCTGCAAGGCAGTGCAAGTGTTATTTTTCTCATGTTTACAGATGAGGAAAGTGGGGCTTGGAAATTTTAAGTGGTTTGCCAATTGTAACACAGGAAAGAAGTATCAGAGCCTGCACTCAGACCCACATCTCTTTTTGTCAAAGAAACTAATTCAGTCTTTTGACTGCATTTAGAGATGCAGGATGTCTGCAACAATGGAAAGAACAGTCTTACTCTACTTGTCCCTAGTGATAACACCTCTATGATACTGTGTTCAGTTCTTGGTGCCACATTTTAGGAAAGATACTGACAAAAGAATATGTTCAGAGTGGGGTGAACAGATGGTAAAGATTCAGGAAAGCTTGCTGTATGTCTGTTAGTTAAATGACCTGGGTACACATTTAGCATACAACAAAGATGACTTTCAGTGTCCTAATTTAAGGTACATAATAGCTGTCTTCAACGGTCTTAAGAGCTATCCTCTGAAAGAGGTATTATACTTGCTCTACTTAGTGAAGGCTGAGCTAGAAGGAGTGGGTGGAAATTAAAGTTAGATTTTGATTCAATGTAGTAGAAAATTGCCTAATAAAAGCAGAAGAAAGTGTCTGGAAGTTTTCCCTTGCTTTCTTACCCATTTTTGGCCATCAGTATAGTGAACTCTCCTTCCGGTTAAGGAAACTGCCTATGCAGATCAGCACCTTTGCTGCTTCATCCTTAGAAAGGTGCCTGGGCACTAAGAGGCTAACTGACTTGTCCTATGACTTCTTTAAATCACACTGAAATTGTGCCGGTTTAACTGGAGGTTTGGGAACAAAGATGCCAATGTGGCCTTGTAACAGTTCCTGGAATTCTTCTAGCTGACATTTCTGCCATGCTTTTCCTAATCTCCCAGGGACAAGCCACCATTGGCTATAAATAGCCAAACTAGATAAAAGGCATTTACAGATAGGGTAGGGAGAGAGAAGAGGAAACATTCTAGGAAATGAAATGAAGTAGAGAAGTGTTTGCTGGATTGTGGCTAGAAGCTAGAGAAGTGGGATTGTTGGTTTGAAGGTACTCCTTGAGAGTGGTGGATGGTGTCTGGGTGCATTTAAAGTCTGTTTGCTGGGGCCAGTATATTTGAATGTTGGCTTGAGAAGTGCTTATTAGAAGCGATTCCCAGGCTCAGATACTAAATAACTATTCAGAACTGGGGACCACTCAAACACTTGTAACAAGGAGGCTCTACTTAGTACTCAAAGATGTTCTGGGAATGCTCTGGTTTCTGTAGAAAGATGGTCTATTTGGACTTCTTAGCCTGTGAACTTACATAGTGCAAGGAAGGGTAGTTTGTGTCAGACAAACAGGGATTTTATGCATAGGGCCCCCTTATATACTTCTTCCCTTCAGAAACTCTTTGATCCAGCCAAACTGGCCTTGCTGTCCTTCACTGATGACATTCCAGGTTTGGCTCAATGCCTTTGCACAGGCTGGGCCTCCATACCTGGCATGCACTTCCGTCTTGACTTCCCCTTCTTAAGTATCCCCATAGTTTCCTTCAAAGCTCAGATCAAACACCATCTCCTTTATGGCCTTTCCTGATCATTCTCCTCCAGCTGCTGGCGACTCTCCTCTTGTCCCCATTACTTATACTTATTTTGTGTCTGATCCATAGTAAAGGCTAAAAAATGCTTTAAAAATATTTTCTCTATATTTGTATGTATATTTGTGCATATATGTACATTGTATATAATCTGTACAAATTAGTTAAATATATAGATATAGAAAAACATATTTGTATACATAACAAACATATACATATAAACAATTTGTATATACATATATACAAATTTATAAAGAATGTATACGAATACACACATACACTTCAGTGGCTTGAGGGCTAGTCTTGGAGTAAGAAAATCAGTTCAAATGCTACCTGCAATCCCCAAAATGACTTTTGGCAAATCACAACCTTTCAGTGTACTAGGGAGCTTTTTAAGATTAGAAATTCAACAGCAACTGGCAGCCTGCGCTGAGGAAGAGTCCTCTGCTGCGATTTTCATTAAAAAAACAAGAACAAAAAAAATGCCAAAGAACTAGAAACAAAGTAGATAGATGCCCATGGATTAAGTAATGGCTAAACAAATTGTGGTACTGTGACTGTAATGGAATATTATACTATGCTGTAAGAAATTATGTATGTGATGAATACAGAAAGGCATGGAAAGATCTCCATGAACTGATGCACAGTGAAGTAAGCAAAGCCAAGAAAACAACATATACAGTAAACTACTGCGTAAATGTTAAGAACCATCGTAAAACAATAAAAAATGAATGTTTCAAAGAAAGCACAAAGAATAATTTTGACTCCAAATAAGAGATATGAGAAGAGTCCACGGGTATGGAACATTGCATATAATTTTAGGGTTTTTTTCAGATTTTTTTTTTGGCCTAATTTTTTTTCCCCTTCAAAGAATTCTTTGTTATGAGAGATGGCTAGGGGCTAGAAGGAGGGGCTAGAGAAGGGCTACCGGGTTGAATCTAGACTACGTGAAAACAAAAGATAACAAGTATTTAGATTTCGTTTATACCCATTTGGCCTCTACTGCTACACCCGTGCTCATTTTGGACTTTTATTCCCGCAGCACCTAGGCAGTCACCTTTCCTGACTCCTAGACTCAGGGCAGCTTGGAGATAACGAGCACGAAGAGTGGGCAGTGCGGCGCGGCTGCGGGGAAAGGCAGGGCTGGGGCAGCATCACCACTGAGCAGTAACTAGGTGGCGGGCTGGGAAATCGCTCCAGCTCTCAGAGGTTTAGGGTTACCCCAAAGCCCAACTCAGGGCGGTCCTGATTCGGACGCCCTACCCCGCTATCGCCCCAGGAAAAGAGGGTGCCGGGAACAGAGCTTTGGTGCTGCCAGGGGGTGGTGAGGGACCCAAACCCAGCACACCGTCTCGAGCTCTGGGGCAACTCGCCATCCGACACCCAGGACCTTCATACAGTTCCGCCCACACCCCAGCCTGTGACCCAAATCCCCAACCCTTCCTCCTCTCTTCAGACTCCCAGGAGTTCAGAGCTAGGAACCCAGACGCCTCGGGTACGGAAGCCCAAGCCGGTGGTCCAATGAGCTTCGGGAAGGAGCCCGTCACACCAGATTCGTCCGGTTTGCCTATTGGCTAGCGTCTTCCTGGTGCGAGCAGCATGAGCCAATGAACACGCGTCTTTCCACCCCGCGATCTCGGGAGGGGGCGGGATCTCGAGCTTCAAGCACCGGTTGGTGGCTTGGTGATGAAAGGGGCGTGACTAACGGCTTCGAACCTCCTCCTCCTCCCGCCGTTCCTTCCTCGGGGCTCCGCCTCTTTGACTTCAGTGTTTTAGTGGTCTGTCAGTCACGGCGCCGGTGGTAACCAAGGAAGGGAAGGGAAGCCGGCTGTTAGATTGACTGACTGACTGACTGACTGACTGGAAGAGGAGCCCGTCTGCAGCCCCGACATGGAGTTCGTGGAGCTGCTGGGGCACCCAGAGGAGCTTTACAACCTCCTGCGGTTCAAGATGGGGGGAGCCAGGAAGATGATGCCCAAATTGGACCAGGTGAGTGGGGCGTCGTCCGAGGCCCCCGCCGGGCCGCCGCCCGGGTCCAATGCGCGACCTTCCCCCCCTTCTCTTCTCCTTCTCTTCCTCACCGAAGACCAGCCCTCTGGTCTGGAGCCCCTTCGGGCTGTCAGCCCGCCCCCAGCGGGACAGGTGAATGATCCATAGCAGCTCCTCCCAAGATGTTTATTGTGCACATCCAGCGGTGCCGCCCCTCCCCCCTCCGCCCCCAGCGTAATCCCTGGGGCGTAGTAGGCGCTTAATAAATTGTGGTTGTTGTGGGTCCCTAGCTCTCGTCGTTGGAAAGGGATTTGGAGATCATTCACCTCCACTTTACCCCCTGCTTTTGCATTCCCCACCCCATTTTACCAAGGAGCTAGGGACATTTTCAGAAATCATCTAGTCATAGGATCATGGGGCTGGACCTAGGAGGGACCTCAGACTCAAAGTCAGCCACCCTCATTTTACAGGTGAGGTCACGAAGTTTTTGGAGCCAGGTCCTGACTTCACATCCAGAGCTCTGGTCCAGGGTCACTGTAGTAGAGCCAAAATTCAAAATAAAGTGAAATTTCAAAGTGAAATTGAAAAAACAAAAACAAAAATCTTCAGATAAAATGGGAAAAAAGCTTTGTAAATGAAGTTAAGGCCAGTTTTTCTAATACAGGCTCTCCTGAATACTAGCTCTGGATCACAGTTTCCTCCTTTGCAAAATAAATAGTATGAGCCAGTTATTTTTTTCTTTCTTTCTTTCACATCCTTTTAAAAAATTTAATAGTATTTTATTTTTTCCAGTTAATGTAAAGACAGTTTTCAACATTTAGCCAGTTAATTTCTAAATCTCTTCCCTCTCTAAATACTAAGCTGCCAGGTTCTGGACTCTTGCCCTAATACTGGAGCGTGAAAAGAGAATTATCTCCTGTGAATTAGTAGAAGAATTGGATGATAGTAAGGGATTGGTCACCAGCTGTATGATCTTGGGCAAATCTTTTTTTCTCTCTGTTTCCCCAATGTTCCCTAAAATGAAAGGGTAAATTTGAGGATGTCCAGAACTGGCATTTGAGAGAATTTGCTTTTGAAAGGCTAAAGAGTTGCCCTTGGAGCCTGGAGATACTAGCTTAGATTTCTACAGGAATTTTTTTGAAAAGTCTGTCATAGTCAAATGAACTTTAGCAGAAGATTGTCCAGAACAAAAGAAATACAAGGAGACATTTGTCCTTTAGGAGTTATCTTCTAGTAGAGAAGATAGAGTTAATTATTTGCCAGAAACAGCCATTTACTTTGTTAAACCACAAGTTAAGAAATTGTAAGGTTGAGTGGTAAAGATTATGATTATCTAATGAATTAAAAGTGAGGGAAATAGTAAGCTGGTTTTAGAGAGCTGGTTTTTATTTGAACCTTGAAAGTTGGGCAAAATTTGGATTATTGGAGAAGAGGGCAAAGGAGCATTCCATTAAGAGCATGAGAAAAAACATGGAAGTGGGATTGAACTTGGTCTGTTTGTGAAAAGATATGGATACCACCCGGGTTTTTGAGAAACGGCTCTGGGAACCCTAATAAAGCTCATAGAACATGAATGGAAGGTGGAAGATTTTGAAATTGAAGTGGTAGGCAAAGCAACGAGAAGTTGCCAGATGTCAAGTGATACTATAAAAACAATTGGTCAAGTGTATCAGGCATAGTGCTATACAGTGGAATGCAAAAGGAAAAGCAAAAACAGCTCTTGTTTTTGAGGATCTTTCATGCTAGTGGGGAAGGCCATCTATATAAAACACAACATATAAGATAAATGCAGAGTAAATAGAAGCTAACCCCAGAGAGTATGGCACTGGCAGCTACCTCCTAGAATAAGCAGAACTTGAAATGAGACTTAATGGAAGCCAGTGATCTAAGAAGGAGAGGTTAGTAAAGAGTACCTCCCAGACTGTGAAAAGTCACTTACATAGGGTATGGAATGTTATGCTCAAGGAACTGCAAGTAGGCCAATATTACAAGGTAGTAGAATCTAAGGAGGGGAGGAGAATATAAGAAGATAGGGAAAGTAGGGCCCAGGTTATGAAGAGCTTTAAATGCCAAAGGGGTTTATTTTTGACACAGTATATGTGATATGATCAGACCTGAATTTAAGAAAATTTACTTTGGCAACTGAATGGAAGATGAATTGAAATGGGGAAGGAACTTGAGGCAAGGAGACCAATTAGAAAATTATTGTAATAGTATAACAAAAGGTTATGAGGCTTGAACCATGGTGCCAGCTTTGTGAGTAGAGAAAAGAGGACAGGACGTAGTACAGAAGAGATGTGAAAGTAGAAACAACATTTAGCAACAGATTGGATAAGTGGAGTGATTGAGAGAGTAAGCAGAGGTTGTGAATCAGGGTGACTGGAAGCTTGGTGTTCCTTTCATAGGACAGTTTAGAAGAAGGGTAAGGCTTGGGAGAAAAGATGTTGTGTTGTTGAATTTGAGAAATGAGGTGAGAGTTGGGAGTAAAGCCATAAAAATGGATGCTTATCAAGGAATCCTTGAGAAATGCTTACCTCTGGAGAGCAGTGCTAGAGATAGGAAGATTACAGGATAAGCACTATTACTGAGGCAGTTTGTTATTAATGGGAAAGTTTACCAAACTATATATTCTTTACTTAGTTTCTGATCCTTAAAATACTTTTCCCTCATATGGGGTGAGCAAAGAGTCAAGAATGACTCAGTTTGCAATCCTGAGTGACTTGAAGGATATTGGTACCCTTAACAGAAATTGAGAACTTAAAAGAAAGAATAGGGGGAGATATTGAATAGGCAATTAGTGATGTGGGGCTGGAGCTCAGGAGAGAGATTAGGGCTGGATATATAAATCTGAAAGTAATCTACACAGAAATAGTAACTGAACTGCTTTGGGCTGCTGATGGCACCAAAAGAATAGAGACAAAAGGGCCTAGAACAGAGGCTTGGGGGTAAATCCATATTACTTTGTGTTTGAATGAATAGGTGACTGCCATTAGATGACCTGTCAAAAACCTACACTTGAAAAACAGATTTTACAGATTTTTTTACTTTTTTTTAAAAAAAGGGTCATTTTCTCCAAAATAAAAGTTTCACTTGTTGGCAATGGATCATCAGTGTAGCTAACTCCTTCCACTTGTGCTTCTACTCCTTTTCTTTCTTTGGGGTTCTTGTCCATTTATCCAAGGCAGTGGATCCTTTCTGATAAATGTTCAAGAAGGACTAGCACGTCTGGTATAAGGGTTTGCTGAACCCTTTTCAGGGCTGCTCATCCACCTTTGTTGTCTACCTGGCAGTCCACTCTCATCCATGGCTCCAAGAAGCTGTAGCATGTGAACACATCTTGGTAAACCGTTTCGGCAGACAGGCTAAACCAGGTTAAAGATAACGAGAGGGCCTCAAACTGGTCAGTGTGTTAGAGGGATGTCTGCCCCAACCATATGAAGACTTCCCCTGGTGGAATGGGCATATGAGAACAATTTGTTCCAATAGCCATAAAGGCTGCTGAAGCAGGTACTCTGGAACACTTAGTGCTCTGTCAAGGCATTGAAGATGCCAAGGTCACGCACTGCATCCCCAGCCATTGCTAGTCATCTTGACTTTTGTCTTGCCACTGGACTTCAATGATTGGAAGAGTGAGGTACAGAGAGACTGTGTGATTCTGCCTCACTTAAATCCATTTCTTGAATGAGTCAAGACATCACTCCATGGTGTCATTGGTCCTCTTTGAAAACAAAGGACAAACAATATTCTGAAGATGCCTTTCCATCTCTGTCACTACATGACCACACAGACCACCTTGTTTTCTAATCATAATGTTGTGGTGAAGTCTTTTGTTCCACTTCTTTGATGTTCTCCACTGCCATTTGGATGACCTACAAAGATTCTTTAGAACTTTTGGTGTTTCTTGATTTGCAGCCAATAGTTCATCACTAGGGGGATTATTGGAATTAGAAAGATAGACTTTGGTAACAGTGAACGTCATACTATCCTTGAGAACATTGCATTTTTCCCAAATGCAGTCCAGCCTGTTCTTCTTTTGTTCGATTCTGGGCCTATCTCATTGTCCTTCTACAGTGCCTGCCTAAAGACAAATGTAATGTTGGTTTCTTATCCAGTTGTATCTCATCATCTGGACAATATGTATTACTTTTCTACTTTGTTTTTTTCCATATGGATTACCAAACCAGTTTCTTAGATAGCTATGGATCTCATTGAAGAATCCTTATAATGTTCTGGGACACTGAAGCAATTGGTACAGTATTGTCTACAAAAAGGAGCATGTTGTCCCTATTGGATTTAAATATTCTCTTCATAGAAAATTTTTAGAATTACATTCAGTGTGCTGTCTACATTTTTTGTTTTTGTTTTTGTTTCTTTTGGCTAGGATGTGAGGTTAAGTGACTTGCCCAGCATCTCACAGGTGGTAAGTGTTATGTGTCTGAAGTTAGATTTGAACTCAGGTCCTCCTGACTCCAGGGTCAGTGTTCTATCCACTGCACCACCTAGCTGCCCCATTATCTACATTTTTAAGCAGTGAAACTATCAGAGCTTTAGTAGAGGGGTCTTTTGCCCTTTTTATTTTCTGATACAGAAATCTTGTCTGATAATGTATGCAATAATTAGTCCTAGAAATCCCCCATCTTTCTACACTGAAAGTATAGATCTGTCTTTAGCACCTACCTCATAGAAATGTTAGGATCAAATTAGATAACATCTTGAGTACATTGTAAACCCTAAAGTACCATGTAAATTATAGCTGCTATCTCATTATTTGTTCTCAGAGACCTACTGTAATTTTGTGTTTACTCAATCTTAACTTCCTTTTAGAAATACTTATGTTATTGTAGTCATTATATATATCGGTCTTTTTTTTTTGAGTTCTCCTTATTTTGCTTTTCATTTCATAAAGATTTTCCTATGTTTCTCAGAATTTCCCATATTTTTCATTTCTTGCACAAAAACATTTAGTTATAGTCCTATAAAGCCTTTATTTTATCAGTTATTCCTTAGGCAATGATCACCCTCTTTTGTTTAGTTTTTTTTTTTTAATTTTTTTTTAACCTCAAAAACTGCTTCCATGACTGTTCTGGCACATAAAGAGCTTTTCTTTCTTTAATCTCTTTCCTTGGGGTATGTGCTCAATAGTGAGGTCATTGGTCAAAGGATGGGAATAGTTTAGTGACTTTTTCTCTCGTAATTTCAAATACTTTTCCAAAAGGGTTAGACTACTTCCCAGCTCCTCCAACAGTGCCTTAATATACTTGTTTTGCTGTGGTCCCTCCAGGATTTGTCGTTTTCCATTTTTGTTAGCTTTGCTAATCCAGTGTGTATCAGTTGGAATCTAAGAGTTGCTTTAATTTGTATTTCTCTAATTATTTGTGATTTGGAGCATTTTTATTTGTCTATTGTTAACTTGAATTTCTTCTTTTGAAAACTGCCTGTTCACATCCTTTGACCATTTATCAGTCAGGGAATATCTCATATTATTATACATTTGAATCAGTTCCCTATGTATTTTGGAAATAAGACTCTTTTTATCAGAGAATTTGTGACAGTTTTTTACCCTGTTGACTATTTTCTTTTCTAATATTAGCTTCATTGAATTTGTATTCTTGTCTAACCCTAACCTTTCTTCTGATCTCTATTTTTGCATATCTCAGCCATTTGTTAGACATTTTGAACTAGGTGTCCCATAGATAACTTAAACTCACTATGTCCAAAATTGAACTCATTATCTTTCTTCACAAACCTTCTCTTTTTCATAACTTTGTAGAGGATACCATCACCTTCCTGATCACCCAGGCTGGAAACCTCGGTGTTACCCTTGACTTCTTACTCTCTTTCACTTTCCATATCCAATGTGTTAGGCCTGTCAATTTTATCTTTGAAACTTATATTCTATATGCTTTATCCCCTCTGACATTGTCACCACCCTAGGTCAGGCACTCATCATCTCACAGCTGGATTATCAAAGTAGCCTTCTGATTGGTCTCCCCTGCCTCAGTTCTCTGCCTCCTCCAGGCTATCCTTCACATAGTTTCCAAAGTAATCTTCCTAAAGGCAGGTCACCGCCTTTTGTCCCCCTTATTCGGTAAATTCTGTCGGTTCCCTATCCCCTCCAGAATCAAATATAAAATATTCTGTTTGGAATTCAATGCCCTTACTTCCCTTGTAATACTCCACAATCCGGTGACTTTGACCTCCTGGTTTGCTATTCCTTTTATTCCTCCATATTCTCTCAACTTTGGGTATTTTTTACTCCTGTAGTCCCCTCTCTCCACATGCCTAGAATTCTCTCTCTTCTTGTTTCCTGACTTCTCTAGCTTCTCTGACTTCCTTCAAGCCCTAGCTAAAATCCTTCTTTTTTGCAAAAAATCCTTTCCTGATCCCCCTTAATGCTAGTACCTTTCTTTTGTTGATTATCTTTAATTTATCTTGTCTATATCTTGTTTGTACATAGTTGTTTGCAGTCTTTTCTCCCATTAGACTATGATCTTGTGAGTAGGGACCTTTTTTTACCTTTCTTTGTAACCCTAGCCCTTAGCACAATGCTTGATACATAGTAGGTACTTAATAAAATATTTATTGATTGTACAAAAATTTTAAATTTTACACAGTCAGAATTTTCCGTTTTATTTTTTGTGATCCGCACTGTCAGTTGCTTAATTATGACCTCTTCCTTTCTCTACAGATCTAAAAGGTAATTTCTTCCTTGCACCACTAATTTGCTAATGATATGATCTTTTATATTTGTCATATGTCCATTTGGAGCTTATCTTGGTATATGGTATGAGCTGTTGGTCTATGCCTATTTTCTCAGTGAGTCTTTCCTCCAGTAACTAAGTCTTTAGATTTATTTTATTTTTCTTTGCTTTTTGGTGAGGCAGTCGTGGTTAAGTGACTTGCTCAGGGTCACACAGCTAGTAAGTGTCAAGTGTCTGAGGCCAGATATGGACTCAGGTCCTCCTGACTCCAAGGCTAGAGCGCTATCCTCTGTACCACTTCGCTGCCCCAGTCTTTAGGTTTATTAAACACTATACTACTCGGTGTTTGCTTCTGTAAATTGTGTATCTTTTTTTGTCCCACTGATCAATCTTTTCTTAATCAGTACCAAATTGCTGTGATGTTTTGTAGTGCGCTTTAAGGTCTGGTATTGCTATAACCCCTTACTTCCCACTTTTTTTTCCCCCACAGTTACCCTTGAGATTCTTGACCTTTTGTTCCTCCATATGCACTTCAGTATTTTTTCTAGTTCTATAAAATATTCTTTCGGTAGCTTTACAGCATTGAATAAATAAATTTAGGTAACATGGTCATTTGTATAATATTGACTTTGCATAACTGGAAATAATTAATGTTTTTCCAGTTACTTAGGTCTGTCTTTATTTCTGCAAAGAATGTTTTGTAGTTAGATTCATGTAGTTCCTGAGTAAATCTTGGTAGATATATTCCCAGATAACATACAGCTTCTGTTAAGTTATCGTCAGTGCTATTTTAATCAGTGTTTTCAAATCATCTCATCTGTGGTCCTTTAATAAGACGTTATAGACAAGATGAAATCCATCCCTATGTACTTGAATGAACAATGGATTTGGATTTTATTTTAAATATTTTTTCATTTATTTCATTAAATATTTCCCAATTATGTGGAAAAAAACTTATCATTCATTTAAAAAAAATTTGAGTTACAAGTTTTTTCCCTCCTACCTTTCCCCCCTCCTTAGAAGGCAAAAGACCAGCCCGCAGTGTAGTCAAAAAGGGAAGGTAGTCAGGTACTATAACAGGAATAGCCACCTTTCTGATAAGTTCAAATCTTATTTTGTAGGCAGTAGCAGCTGCAGTACCTAAGCTTAAGGAAATAGATTATTCAAGAAATACTGAACTTTTTGAGAATACTCTATGGTGCTATTATTTTTTTAATGAGAATAACATTATGGTGTACCATAGAATTAACACTTGTTTTGGAGTTGTGAGACCTGGGTCCAAATATGTGACCCTCAGCAAAAACTCACCTATTTTGGTTCTCAGTTTCCTTTTGTGTAAAGGAGGTTGTATTAGATAACTATCTCTAAGGACCCATCAAACTCTCTAAATCTGTGAATTTCTAATAAGGAGGTAATTGTTAAAGTTTAAAGTGAAAGGAACTAGGAGTGCTAGGTTCTTCAGTGGGTTTTAAGGGGTTAAGGAAGTGACCACTTGTTATTCCACGTGTGGGGGCGGAGCATGGAGTGGAAGTGGGTGTCCCAGGGCTCTTTGGCTGTTTATCTGGCCAAAACTGGGGAGTTTGTGTTTGTTTTGGGGTTGGGAAGTCAATGCCTCCCTATTCTTAGTCTGTCGATCGTGGAGCCATGGAAAGGAAGTCCTGACTGCCTCTGCACTGAACCCCGCCTCCCATGGCTGCTGCCTGCTGCACCAAGGCTGGGGCCCTCTTCAAGCTCACACTGGGGCTGACTCCTGCAGCAGCACCCAGGGCTTCTGGGATAGGGGTCGGGAACTCCCAGCGCTGTTATGTCTTTGCCTTCTTCCCCTGGACTACTAGTAGGGATTGGTGCAGAGGGGAAGGAGTATGTTATTGGCCCCCTACTATCTCTCGCTTACCCCAGCCCCGTGCCTCTTCAACTTCTACTTCCACCTCCACCTCCACCTGTCTTCTCTGTCCACAGGACACTCTCAGCGATGGCCTGAAAACTTGTTACAAGTATTTGAACCAGACGAGCCGCAGCTTTGCAGCAGTTATCCAGGCACTTGATAGCGAGCTGCGGTGAGTACTATCAGCTACTGTGTACTTCTTGGAAGGAGAACCTCCTTTATGGAGTAGTTGACTCATCTGATTTATGTAAGATAGAACTGAGGTTGTTGTGAAGAGTTGACTTGAATGCAGCCTAGTATTCCTTCTTTTGTGCAACATGTCTTGTCTAGATTGTTTACCAACCCATATAAAAGTGTCCAGAGTTGAAATTTCCACATTTTTCATAGGAATGCCCCTTGAGGCAACTTGACATTTGATGAAGTTTGAAAAGGGGCCTGGCATAGTTCACTTTTAGGGGGCAGTGGCAGTTTTACTTCTGCAGGTCTTGTAAGTTAATTTTTTTGGTCAATACCTCTGTGTGCATGCTCGATGTTTAAACTAAAATCCCTTTATATCTCATTTTCTTGACTGCAAAGTATTTGTAATGTTTTGTATGCTAGTGCTGTGTATATTTCTTTTTAGTTAAATATAACTGATTCTGTGGGGCTAGTGGTGACAACCAGTTGTTAATCAGTTAGAATCAATACACATGAATAAGGAAAACTAATACAGGTACAGTTAATTACAAAGAAAACTTTAGGTGGATTGTAAATGTTCACATGGTGATCAGTCAGAAGGTGTTGTTGCATGTAAAGATGGGGGCTGTAAGCCAGGAGGCACTCATGACCTTGACTATGTGACATCCAAAGTTTATTTATCTTTTGTTCAGTTTGAGATCTTTCTCTGTGATCTGATTCTTAATATATAAAATGTGCCGATTGGTAAACCAAACACAACTCATGAAGAAAGAAGTTCACTGTTGAAGAAGGACTTAACTGCTTTTTCAAGGCGGGGGGGGGGTCCTTTTTCTGAATTGTCTTTGAGTCTTATGTTTCTTCAGTATTAACATATATGTTTGAAAATCATATCAAATTTCTTCCCTCCTTACCTAAATAATTAAGAAGTTAATTCAGTTTGGCAGACATTTGTTAAATGGGGTATGATGTATAGAGCACTCTGTCTACACTGAGGCTGCAAAAGAAAACAGGCCTTGTCTTAAAGGAGTTTACTTTCTAAATTACCATTTTGGTTAGCTGAAAGTTATTCGTACCTATTATACATGGATTACCAGTTTTCCAAAACTGAACATTAGTGAATCCTTGCTTCAGGCACTTCAAGAATCTCTCAATACCTTATCACGCGCTCGAACTAATGCAGTAGTCTCTTAAAAGATATTCCTACTTTTGTCTTTTTCATTGTCCAACCATTCCCTTACACATTTACCAGACTACTTTGCTTTTGCATAGATTTAGTTTTGTTATTTGCTCAAAGCCTCTCTATCAGCTACTTAGTAAAATGTTTACTCCTTTGTCAGGCATTCATAAGCCCTTCGAATCTGACCTTCTACTTTTACAGACATTTCTTTTTTGTTTACTTATTTTCCTTTTCCCTTGCTCCTCTCTTTTAAAATTTTAATTGATATATATTTTTTTAACATCACCCTCATTACCATAATATCCCATCTCCTCCCCAGAGAGGAACAAAGAGTTAAAAAGAAAGGGGGGGAGTAGCAGTTCACTAAAACTAGAGCATCAATTTAATCTTTAAGTATATTTGAGGTTTCTGCCCCCACTCGCTCTGATGTTCACCTCTGCAAAAAGGGTACATGTCCACTTTCCTATCTCTTTTTCTGAATATGCTTTGTGATTATAAAATAAAACCATTGAGAATTTTTGGTTGTTGTTATTTCCATTTACATTGTTTAGTCACTTCTAAATTGTTTTCATGGTTTTGTTTATTTTGCTTTGTGTTAGTTATTACAAGTTCTGCCATGCTTTTCCACATTCTTCGTAATCAGCCTTAATTTCATAGTACTCTGCTCTAATCTTTTCTGTGCTTCAGTCAAAATGGATGATTCCTACCCTTCTCTAGACACCCAGTAATTTCCCTACCTTGATAACCTTTGTTTGCCCTAGTTCTTATTCTTGAAGTGTTCTCCCTTCTTTTGTCTTGGGAATTCTTCCATTTCATTGAAAACACAAGAGAAAAGGTATAAGGGGAGAGATGTATAAGAAGTTTCAGGAACATGACTTATTCCAAGGAAATTGCTGGTAAATCCCCTGGTGATAAAGCAGTCTCTCACAAGAGTGCTCCCTCTAGTGAAGGAGTAAAGAAACCTTATCGCTACGTGCTGGGTACTGTGACTTTCTGTGAAATCAGGCATTATCAGAAACCCACTTAAGATTAATAAACTTCTCATTAGTGTTTGATGCATGGAATTGCTTAGGACTTGGAAACAAATCTGCGCTTCCAGAATGCAGCAGTTGGTACTTTGCAGGAGGCAAGTGAAGCCTCTCTGGTTGGCCTGTATGAGGATACCTGCCTATGTGCTTTCCAAACCAAGTGTCACAGCCATGCCAAAAGATAGCCAGCATGCTGCATATGGGGAGAATGTGCTTAAACTGCGCTATGTGGAAACCTTCATTCTCAGAAGAAAAAAAAGGCCTCTTCTTCATGTTATTGGTAGTTTTGAACACTAGATATTTTCCCCCATGGGGTCAAAGTTCTATCCCTACCCCCAGGCCCTTAAAAATGTTCATTGAGTTGAATTTACATAGTGTTTTTACTTAATATACGTTGTCTCATCTGAGCCTCATAGCCACTATGGGAAGGATGTTAAGTAAGTATTATTTTCCCCACTTTATAAACTAAATCTTAGAAAGAGATTAAGCAAGTTGCTCAAGATTTTATAAGTAATCAGTAGTGGTGTCAGAACTCAAATCTGTGCCTTCTGAGCACTGCAGTCTAGTACTCTTTCTGCTATACCATGTATAGGTGTAGGACATAGTATACCACAAAAAGTGCTGAATGAATATTTGGTATGTATGAGACATTTTTTTCTTTCTTTAATTGCTGTGGGGCATATGGTCAGCAGCAGAATCAGTAGCAACTAAGTGTTGGAGTGGACAGTATGCTAGACCTGGAGTCAAGAAGACTTCAAATCCAGCCTCAGGTACTTACTAGCTATGTAACCTGGCAAGTCACTTAACCTATATTTGCCTTAGTTTCCTCAGTTATCAAATAGGGATAATAATAGCACTTACCTCCCTGAATGGTTGTGAGAGTCAAATGAGATAATATTTCTAAAGCATATAGCACAGTGCCTGGTACATAGTAAGTGCTATATAAGTATTAGCTATTAGCTATTCTTAAATACAGTTATTAACTTTGTTAGCATAATTTCACAATGTTTTCCAGAAGAATTAGAACAGTTTGTAGCTTTACCAACAAAAATATGAGTATGTGTGTATTTCCTCTACCTCTCTAACACTAACAGGCTTTTGTTTTTTGTTTTGTTTTTTTGGTGAGGCAATTTGGGGTCAAGTGACTTGCCCAGGGTCACACAGCTAGTAAGTGTCAAGTGTCTGAGGTCGGATTTGAACTCAGGTTATCCTGACTCCAAGGCTGGAGCTTTATCCCCTGTACCACCTAGCTGCCCCAACACTAACAGTTTGTCTTTCTTTATTTTTGCCTATTTGGGTATAAGGCAAAATCTGAGTTGTTTCATTTGCTTTCTGTCTGCACTCCCAACTCCCCTCTCTCAGATTTTTATTGCTATTTTTTATTTTTATATTGCCCATACTTCCCCATCGTATCCCTTTTCCTATCTCTTAAAACAAAGAATTATTTTTAAATATTATGTGAGGTTTGAATAAATTACTGTTTTAAATGATAGTGTTAATATTATATATGACATGTCATTGCAATATTTTGTAGCTTGTGGAATGCCTAGTAGATAAATTTATTCAGTCAATACCTTGAGACATAAATATTTTTATCTCTCTTTTTTCCCCCCCAGCAATGCTGTGTGCATATTTTACCTGGTTCTTCGAGCTCTGGACACTGTGGAAGATGACATGACAATCAGTATGGAAAAAAAGGTCCCATTGTTGCAAAATTTTCATTCTTACCTGTACCAGCCAGATTGGAGGTATATGGAAAGCAATCAAAAGGATCGGCAAGTCTTAGAGGACTTTTCAACGGTATTAGAGCTAAAAATAATCCTTTTAGTTTATTGATAGATGATTCATTGTTGCTAGCTAATTGCCAAAGGCATGAACCAACTCTGTAAGAAATTATACAGGGTTCAGAATTGATTTTTATCATCGTAGTAGGGCAGGTCCCAATTTACCAAAATGTCCTTTTCCCATTAAAAACAATAAAATTAATATTAAATAAATTCTCAGGCCACAAGAGCCTGTTTAATTACATAGTTGAATGTTTGTACTAATGGTCCTGAGTACCTTCCTGGGTGTCAAGTACCTTCTGAACTTCACTTTATTTGAGCCTAGTAAGCATGACAGCTTTAGGTAAGTGCTTTTGGGATAAGAATGGAAAAACTCCAGTAGGAGGGAAATCCAGTGACAGAATAACAACATTTTCTAAGAAGGCAGCAGGAAATGGGGATATCATCAGATACTTTATATATACAGTTTTTTTCTTATTTCAAGTTTCAAACTTCCTGTATGTTGACCAAAGGCTAGGATTATATCTATTCTTTAAAATGAGATATTTTCCAATGATAATGTACTTTTAAAATGTGGAGGTGGTTAAATTGTGTTACTTTAAGGAATTCTTTTCCTGGTTCTTTCTTGAGTCACTGTTTTTGTGATCGCAAGTCATTTTCTGTATTGTGGAATTTCAAATCCTTTGGGTTTTTATTCAAGCTGTAGGACAAGGGTTCTTAACCTTTTTTGGTTTTTAAATATTTTGCTAACTGTATTTCAGTATGAGTGGTTTCCTTTATAATCTTACGTATTTTATTTTCTGCATTTAAAAATACTCTGACAAATAGGTCCATAGTACTTCACTAGATTGCCATAGGAGTCTGGTAACATGAAAAGGAATTTGGGGTGAAATGACAACTGGAAGTAAATTTGAATGTCTTGTGTCAGGAGAAATTTTTGAAGAAAAGGAACAGGGTTATAAAATATTAAAGAAGTTACGTGTTTCTTTTACTAGGGCAGTACTAGATTTTCTTTTGTTAATCTCTTTATACATCCTTTTATGTACCCATAATATCTTAGGTTTGGGTTAACTAAAAGACTTGACCATCCCTCTTAAACCCAAGGAGTACGGAACTTCTACCACATTAGTATGTTCATTATATGTATAGCTAACATTGAATTAGTTGAACTTTGAACATTTAGAAAATTGATTATTTTTTATACTTAAGTACTTCAGTTGTGGACATTTCCTCCAGTGGAATAGATGGCCACCCATTCATACCTTCTTATGCTTTAATATTTTTCATCTTTCATTTCAGCATGTTAGACCTTTCAGGTCTTTAAACATTGCCTGAGTAGCAGTTTACCATTCAAGTTCTTCTGTTATAGCTTACTATAGCTACATGGCCAGCCCACATCCTCTGATCAGAGATATTTTTATTCTTGTATGCTAGGCACCACTGTAATAAGATATGCTACTTTAATCAGCATCTACATCTTTCCATTGTCCTTTAGATTATCCATAATTTTTATTCTCTCTAAATTGTTTTATTTTATAACTTGCAGCCACCAATAGGAAATTTGATTTTAAAATGCAGTTTTTTGTCAAGAGCAGCTTGGAATCATTAAAAGTGCTGCATGATTTTTTTTTTCATTATAACTACATAGCAGTCAGGATTTTTTTTTCAATTTATATTATAGTCATACTATGTTTTCCTGGTTCTATTTATTTCACTTTGCAGCAGTTCGTGTAAATTTTCCTATGTTTGTTTGAATTCTTCATAGTCATTGTTTCTTGTGGTGTGGTAATATACCATTGCATAGATGACCCATAATTTGTTTAGCCATTCCACAATTCATACATATTGATTTTGTTTTCTTTGCCATGCGTTTCTTCTTTTTAAAGAAGAAAATTCTTCTCTTAAGTCTAAATTTTTTTCTTCCATCCACTCCTTCCCTTACCCATCAAGAAGGCAAGAAGTATGATACCCGTTTTTACACATGAAGTCATTTGAAGCATATATCCACATTAGCCCTGTTTGGGGGAGTGGAAGGAAGTAAGAAAAATAAAGAAGGGGAAAAATGTGCTTCAGTCTGCATTTTTGAGTCTACCTTCTCTTTTGGATGCGAATAGCATTTTACATCATGAGTCCTTTGGAATCATGGTGGATCATTGTTTTGATCCAAGTTATTAAATCTTTCATAGTTGATAATTCTTACAGTATTGCTGTTACTGTATAGATTGTTCTTCTGGTTCTGCTCACTTTATTTTGCATCAATTCATAAAAGTCTTCCCAGATTTTCTGAAACTATCCCCTTCATCATTTTTTAAGCACAATATTACACCATCATATTTATACACTGTAACTTGTTCAACCATTCCCCAATTGGTGGGTACCCCTTCAGTTTCCAGTTCTTTGACACCACAAAAAGACGTGCTATAAATATTTTTGTAAAAGTAGGTTCTTTTTCTTTGATCTCCTTGGGGTATAGCCCCCAAGTCATCTTCCAGTGTCATTGCCTGTTCGTTTTTTATTTAATGCCTGCTTGTGATCATAGAACTGTGAGATATGAAAAATGGTGGTTGTAATATGTTAAAGAATAGTTATTTCCTGTTCTTGATGAAATAATAGTTCACATTTAACTGGTCTCAGAGTGACTGGTGGCACAACGGATAGAGCAATTGGGTCTGGAGTCAGGAAGACCTAAGTTCAAATTTGGCTTCAGATATTTTTTAACTGTTTGACCCTGGGCAAGTCACTTCTATTTGCCTCAGTTTCCTCATCTGTAAAATGGGGACAATAACATCTGCTTTGCAGGATTATTGTGAGAATCACATGAGATAATAATTGTAAAAAGCATTTAGTACAGTGATTGGGACATAGTAGATGATTTGTAAATACTTATTCCCTCATTTTCTTTTCCCCTTCTCCTATATACCCAGTACATCTGTCAAAGTGTTAGGAAAATCTAACACAGAGGTCCAACCATATCACCCCCTTAACTCAGTAAAATCCAGTGACTTCTTATTATGGCCATGATCAAACATATACCATTTCTTAGTCTTATTATGCATATGCTCTTTTGCTTTAGAAAACGGGCTTTCTTACTCTTACTCATACATGGTGCTCCTTGGTACACTGTTCTCCATATCTTCGAACTGGCTATCCCTATTTCTGGAAAGTATTTCCCTTCTTACTCACCTCCCCTTCTGTAGGTCTCGTCTTGTCACTTTTATATTAATCTTTTCCTGATAGCTTATTATAAAAGGCCTTCACTTTCTTCTCACTCTCTTTGAAACCTCTTACAATTTGGCTTCCAATCTCATCATTCCACTGAAACTGTTGTCTCCAAAGTTGCAAATTATCTCTTAGTTGCCAGATAATTCTCATTTTCCTTGACCTCTCTTTAGCCTTTGACACTGCTGATCACCCTCTTTTCTTTGATATTCTCTTATCTCTATTTTGAGATATCACTCTCTCCAGGTTCTCCTACCTATTAGAACACTGCTCAGTCTTACTTGCTGAATTCTTACCTGCGTCATGCCCTGTAATGATAGGTGTCCCACAAGGTTCTGCCTTGGGCCCTCTTCTATACTTTTTCACTTGGTGATCTTATTATCTCCCCTGGACTTAATTACTGTTTCTATGCTATTGATTCTCTGATCTACCTAGTCCTGCCCTGACCTTTCTACTAACCTTCAATTTCACATTGTCAGTTGCTTGTATGATATCTTGTACTAGAGGTGCAGGAAATATTGTAAATTCAAAATGTCCAAAACTGAACTCATTGTCCTCTCCTTGAAAACCCTCCCTTCTATTTTTTATATTTCTTTTTACTATAGAGGAGAACACGATGCTCCCAGGCTCTTTAGGCTTGCAACCTAGGTATCACCTTGAACACCTTACTGTCTCTTACCTCCTGTATCCGATTTGTTGCCAAGACCTATGGATTTCACCTTTGCTTATAACAAATCTCTCAAATCTCTTGCCCTTCTCTCTGATAGTGCTACCTCCCTGGTCCAGGCCTTCATTACCTTATACTTAGAGAAGCTGCCTGCCTCAAGTCTGTCCCACTCCAGTCCATCCTCCATTCAGCCACTAAAGTGATTTTCCTAAAGCACAGGTCAGATTGTCCCCTCCCACTCCTCTCCTGACACTTTAAACTTCATTGGCTCCCTGTCACCTCCAGGATCAAATACAAAATGATGCATTTTTAATTTGAAATATTCTTTAAATCTTAATAAAAATGATGCATCTTAAATTTAATATTTTATTGTAAATTTGTGGGGTTTTTTCTTGCATTGACATTTTGGTGATGGAGTATTGTGTCATGTAACCATATAGTATTGTAAACAATTCATTACATGCATATATTCCTGCCGGTCCATGCTGGACTTCCCAACAATGCACTATACACTCACCTGCCAACACTTGCTTGTTAAGACCTGTCAGTGGACTTGACCACTGATCAGTTATAACTTGCACTTTGTGTGCTTATTTGGAAAATAATGTAATATGACTTTAAGTCTGTTAGATAACAGATGAAACGTGTACTAACAGTTTTTCAAAAATTTCTTCTTTCCTTATGCTTCCACCACCCCCTTATTTTTATTCAATGGCCCTGCAATTGCACCCAACTACTACCACCCCCCTGGATCATTCCAGCACCCCATGGGGGCACTATCACCCACTTTGGGAACCTCTGAGCTAGAACATATTTTATACAATATGTCTGTAAGGTTGGAGCTATTACACTTTTTGTCTTTGTGTCCCCAGCACCTAGCATATAGTAGGGGATGGATTTCTTTTATATAGTGTTTAACTATTTCCAAACTGCTTTCTGGTAGAAGAGATCTAAAATGAGGGAGTTGGAGTAGATAACTTCTACACAGTGACCTTGTGAAAGAGAGCAGCTGGGGTAGCATGAGTACTTTGGGGAGCGTGTACCTCATGACCACTCTGACTTGGAGTTTTGCAGGCTCAGAGACTCATTTTTATAAGTTTACCTACTGGTGATTAGGCTCTCTAGAATTGACTAACACTAGACAAACTCACAAGCTGGACTGATAAACTAGATTTCCAGTTTATTATTTTGTAGAGGTTATCATACCAAGAAAGAGAACTAATGCTGAACCATGTTGCGAGCTTCTTTTTGGTGAGTAAATCCACTGAGGAGACCAACTTAAAAAAAAATAATCCGAAGTCGACAAGCGTACGGTTCAAACAACCAGAGTTAGACTGTCTTAAGGGAAGTTTGCGTCATTGGGATAGTTTGAATTTCCATTCTGTAGGGATGATTCTGTTTATAGAACCCTTACTGGTTGCTTGGAAACAGCATCCTCTCTCCTAAGCAGTGTTAGAGAAACACTGATGTTCTTTCTCTAGGATCTTTCTTTTTTCTCGACTCCATGCAGGCCACCATTCTTTATTATGACAGCATTTCCTGAGTGTGCAATAATAACAATTAAGTATATGGCAGTGTTGTATTAGTTATATTCTTATTTGTATTCTTTCTGAGGAGATTATAGAACATAACCTGGTTCCTCTGATTGGCTTTGGAAGACTGATTTATTGCTTTCATAACACATAGAACAGTACAAAATTTGCAAACCAACTCTTAGAGTGGGTTTCTTAGGACACTGGCTGATCAGTTTGATGTTAATTTTTATTCACATGAATTTCTTTCTTTTTGAAAGTTTTGTTGATGTTCTTTTTTTTTTTTTACATTAGTAATACTTCTCACTTGACAATCTTCCCATTTCTCTCTCCATGGATGCCTGTCAAACAACCTTCCCTTTTTAACAGTTCAATATCATACTAACATCTTAGAGTTAATTTCTTAGAAAGACATTTACTAACCTCTTCAGTTGTGGGACATAAAATATGTTTGGAGCTTGCAGCACCCTGATTGCACAGTATTCTCTAGGGCAGCTTTGCAAATAAGTAAAATGTAACAAAATTGTTTCTATAATTATGGCCCAGAGGAACATTGCTTTTGTTTTTATCAGTTATAAGATCCCTACAAGGAATTAGCCTTTTACCAGTGTTTTCATTGATCGCCATGTAAGTAAATTTTTATCCCTGACTTTGTTGTATTTGTTCCTTCAGGAAGAGAAAGCAGGGGAAATGTGCTATAAAGCTGAGATCTTTACATTGTGTTGTAGTCTGGAAGCAACTAATTTTCATTACCTCTCAGCTTCTTTTGAATACTCGCTGAAATAAAGATATGAAAAAATAAAATTAACTAGGAATCAGGAAAAAGAATTCTAGGAAAAATATATACCTCCTGGATGAAAAACCCTATTTCAATTCAAATATTTATTGAGCTTATTAGGTACTGTGTGTAATTAAAGAGAAGTAGGAAACAGGGTTCTTGACCTTAATATATTTACTGTTTGTGCTACAATTACATATATGAAACTGAAGACTAATGCTGGTCTTGGCTGTATTTAAGGAATACTTAATGTTATCCATCAGTTCACTGCTTGATTGGATTGGGATTTCTAGAGTAAACATGCAATCCCAGTTGTCACTTTTCTCAAGATATATTTTGTATATAATAGTTGCTTACTAAAAGTTAATTGAATTGACTGACATATATAAGGAGCTAAAAAGGTAATGATGTAAAGGAAAGGATTACTTTCAGGAATGAGTGAACCCCATCCTAACAGTATTACTTTGGAAACTGTTCCTAATCTGCCCTTTCTCCTGTGGACTTTTCCCTTATTATAAATAGACTGTCTTGGCTAGGAAAAAACTGGAGAAGCATAGTTGCAGGAAGAATCAGTGAACCTGATAGACCTATTTTATTCCCATGGGCAGCAAGAGTCAACTCTGGAGACTGGCTTGAGATACATGTCTCCTGAAAGACTGAATAAACTGAGCTGGTTTCATGATCTATTTGGGGTTTCCAGTTGAAAGAAAATTATTTGTCACAAATAGTCCAAATGTTTAAAATAAAACCAAAAAAAATTCCCTTTTTCCTATAGGCACAGCCCGAGTATGTACAAGTTATTGCTTAAACAGGGTCTATTTACTATTTTCTAGTTTGGATAAATAATCTGTTAATATTTTCTAACATGCAAATTTTTCATGTTGCTATTGTGCAAATTGTTTATAAGTATTTCAGCTGTGTTTTTAAATGTCTGAAATAGGAACAAACCAACCTGAGATTAGCACCAGAAACATTACTTTAAACTATTCATCCATTAGAATATATATCAATCTAGAAAGAAAGATATTTGGTGTGCTCTAAAGTCAAGTGGATTTTTTTTAAGTGAGGTTAAGCAGAGAATCCAAAATTTTAATTCCAATTGGAAATATTATGCCATGCTTAATGGTGTTTAAATATGGGAATTAATAGCATGTAGCCAAAGGTATTGTCTTTTAAATTGTGTGTGTGTGTGTATCTGAAGTTGTCATTTACGATACCTTATATTGGAAAAATCACTTTGTTGAGTGTTTGAATGTGTAGAAACTTTAGGCCGAGCCAAGTTGAACTCTTATTTTAATAATCATTCTTATTTCCAAAAGTCATTTCTACACATTCTGCCCTGTAAGTGTCATGCTGGTTCTCATGGTTTCTATTTTTTATGGATTCTGTTACAGGTCTCCTTAGAGTTTCGAAATCTGGCGGACAGCTATCAAGTGGTGATTAATGACATTTGTCAAAAAATGGGGCATGGAATGGCAGAGTTTTTGGAAAAGAAAGTGAACTCCGTGCAGGAATGGGATAAGGTTAGTGATATTTTATGTGTGTCAAGGGACATTTTGTAGAACAGTGGTTATACCCAGTGCCAAGGACTAGGAACAAAACTGACAGCGTCTATTTGTTATGTGCCTGTTTTACACACACACTTTTTAAATATATATTTAAATATATGTGTATATGTTACACATACTAATCATAATAGTCAAAACATCTCAAAAATGGATTTCTGCATGTTGTTGTTCATGCCTTGAGGATATTATGTATTTATTTGATCATATTTGATGTAGCTTAGCGTGGCTCAGGCATCTAAGCATTAGACTATACAAGAAGTCTTTTTTTTTTTTTTAGTGAGGCAATGGGGGTTAAGTGACTTGCCCAGAGTCACACAGCTAGGAAGTATTATGTGTCTGAGGCTGGATTTGAACTCAGGTCCTCCTGACTCCAGGGCCAGTGCTCTATCCACTGCGCCACCTAGCTGCCCCTAGAAGTCTTAATTATTACTGAGATCTACTGATAAGTTACAGTGTGATGATAGGTAAATTGTTTTTTGCCTTGGTTTCCTAATCTGTGGTGATAGGGGTAATAATAGTGGCTTTCACATTTTTCTTCTACTAGTTTAGTACCAAGTATTTGTGTTGCTTCTTCTTCTAACTAATTTCCAGTCACACCCTTCACACAAGTTTCATTCAAACTCCAGGTGCTGGAATCAGTGTGAAGCTATTGGTTTTTGAAGAATAGATTAAAATGCTAATCCTGTTGTGGAACATATAAGTGTGTTCCTGGCTCTCAGCAGAGAACTAAAGGAATGAGAAATTGTATGAAGCTTTCTTCTCTTCTGTCACCTCCTTCCCCTTTTATTTTCTTCTAAAACTTGTAAGGGGTGGTGGAAAGTAGCTCCAGAAGTAGGTGTGGAAAGACAAGGAGGGAGTAATGGCTATCCAAAGGAGAGAGGCAAAATAAGTTGTTTTAGAATAGAGTCTAAGAGAATTATGAACCTAGGGGAAACAGTCATAGCTTTTACATTACAAGATTTGACTCTTGATAGGTAGCCATCTTTAGTCCATCCTCAGCACTTGAATAAACAAGATATTGAATGAGTGTTTTTTATATAATAAAGTTTACAGATGTGAAAGATTGGCAAAACACAACCTTGTAGGATAACACATAGTGGAGTGAGGTAGCTGATGGATGTTTGAGGCATGTGCATGTGTATGTTTTATGTGTTCGTACACAGCTCGATTCAGCTGAATGCAATTTTGTGTATGTATTATGCTCAGAATGTTCCCTTAATATATCAATTCTGTTGGAACAAATTTATGTTTTCAAAATAAGCATTATAGCAAAATTGCCTGTACTTTTTTCTCCTTTGCATAGTGCTGGAGTCACATGAATACTAGTACTATATTCCAATCCTCCTTTTACTGTATTCCATATGGATTTAGGTAGCTTTACTTCTAATTTCCATAGCACTGCCTAATTTTATTATACTTTTAACTCCAAATTCCTTTGCAATTGAATGCCATGCTTGTATTGTTATTGCAGTGTGCCTTCTAATGCTGTTTTCCAGGTTTGTATTTAATGTTAGCCAGGGAGAATGCTTATTTGTTTGCCCTTTGCGTGATTTACTGACTGCCTTTTCTGTGGTATGTTTTGGAGTCTACTTTACGTTGGCTGTTATTCACTTCTGATAGTTTTGGGGTGGAGGGATGGGGGTTGGGGTAGGATGAGAGAGAGAGTGTGAGAGTGAGTATATCATAGTAGTGGTTTTCCCACAGTTTGGGAAAAAAGATGTGGTTTTTTTTAACCAACTTTTTGCTTATACAAATAAAATTTTTCTTAGCCATTATTTAAAATAGAAATCTGTTGATTGTTAGTTCCTTGTTATCTTCTTCACAATGATGATTATGACTAAATTTGAATTCATTAAAGATATGAACTCAGTATAAGTTTCTGCTAACAAGGATATTTGATCATAACATTGCATTTACTGACAGTGCTGAATAACAAAGAATTTACTGTAGCTCTTTAAAAAATTATTTTTTACAGTACTGTCACTATGTTGCTGGACTAGTAGGGATTGGCCTTTCTCGTCTGTTCTCGGCTTCAGAGTTGGAAGACTCCATTGTTGGACAGGACTTGAAGCTTGCCAATTCTATGGGTCTGTTCCTACAGAAGACAAACATTATTAGAGATTATTTGGAAGACTTGATGGAGGGGAGAGAGTTTTGGCCCCAAGAGGTAACAGAAATCGGGAGTTATGAGAGAAAACATTCTAGAGAGTTAAAAAAAAGAAAAGGATTGTTGTTCTCATTTAAAAAAACACACATATTAGAAAAAAGATAATAAGATTCAAGGAATTTATTTTCTAGTTTTTATTTGCTCAACCTTTTGCCTTCCTGTTGGCTTTTTTAAAAAATTAGGTTATATTTAAAGCTAGGTTAAATTTTTTTCTTTTCTTTTTTTTTTTAAAGGCAGTTGGGGTTAAATGACTTGCCCAGGGTCATACGGCTAGTAAGTGTTGAGTATTTCATCTGAGGCTGGATTTGAACTCAGGTCCTCCCGACTTCAGGGCCGGTGCTCTGTCCACTGCGCCACCTAGCTGCCCCTAAGTTAAATTTTTATCATATGGAATTTTGTGCATTAATGGAATACAGACTATGTAGTCGAAAAAGTTTAATTCTTTTGCTTCGAAAATTCTTTTGTGAAAATGTGTTCAATTGAAGATTCATATAAACTTTTCATCAGTAATGCGAGGAGGTTTTATGTAGTTTAATACTATAAAACTGACTGAAGGCATTACAGGGGATTTTCTTAAACTTACAATCCAATAAGCCTCTTTTTTTTTTTCTCTTGTCTGATCAAACTCAATGTTTAAGTTTTACATCTTGTAGAACACTTTCGTGTTCAGGAGTCAAATTGTGGTGGAGCAGTTAGAGAGAAAAATTTCCTTTTAACTGAAATATCTTAAGTAGTCTTACTTCATATCACAACTCTACAAGTGAATAAATGATATTTGAAAAAGAATATTTATGCTCTTACCCCAAGAGCTAAGTTAAAGTTATATATGATTTAAGTTTGTTGGGGCAGCTAGGTGATGCAGTGAATAGAACACTGGCCCTGAAGTCAGGAAGACTTGAGTTATATCAGACCTCAGACCAAACACTTGACACTAGCTGTGTGACCCTGGGCAAGTCACTTAACCCCAATTGCCTAAAAATTAAAAAAATAAGTAAATTTGTAGTTGCCATTTTTCTAAATGAATGTGTTTTTGGATCCAGTTTCTTTGTATCTGTATTTCTGTGCATCTGTATTTCTGTGCACTTGGTTTTGAGTATAGAACTGCTTTCAAAAAAAAATCTGCATTTTAAGTTACTAAATTTTGGCTAACTCTGAGAAGACCTCCTAAGACATTGAAATCTAGAGCATCTCCTTTTCTAGAGATCTTGAGGAGAAAAGGATAAACATTAGTCTACCCAAGATAGGTACTGTGTGAGTTAGGGCCATGAACTTAATGTATTTCCCAAGACCTCTTTCAGCATTTGATTTATTTTTAAACCAAGCTACATACTTGGTAAATGAACTTCTTATAGAACTCAGAGTATCCTTTTAGGTATATTTAGGCATAACAGGATTGGATAAATTTGAATTCATGTGGTAAAACTGAATAAGGATGAATTGTAAATGCCTTAATTTAGGTTCAAAAACACCATGACAAATACACAGATGCAGGTTTACTGGAGGATTACTGAATTATAGCACAAAAATGAAATTCCTGTGTTTCTGGGAAAACTTAAAATAATAGAGTAGGAAAGAGTCAAATCCTATTATTTTAGTTATATTTTATGTAGAGGTTAAGAATTTCATTTTGTCACAGGAAAATATTTTCTATAGGAAAGGTCCAGCTTATAATGCCCACATCTGTTTGCTATATTTCCTTGAGGAAATCTGAATTGACATGTTGGTGATTGAACTTTTCACAGTTACTTTTAGAAACTGCATTTCTACTTGTAGTGTACAGTATGCCAAAACAGTAACTTGTTAATGTTGTAATGTCCAGGAGTAGTACGTAGGTGCCTACCATACTTGTCAGGGCATAGTTTACTCCAGAATGTAATCCATTGAGACATCACCTTTGTCTGGCCTTTAGGTAGTATAATTCTGTCAAATGGACAGACTTAAGTTTTAGTAAATATTCAGTATTGTTGCATAGATTCTTCTACTCTTTCTTAATTTTCACTTGTGTAATGATAGTTTTTGCATCATTTGTCTCTAGGTTTGGAGTAGGTATGCCAAGAAGTTGTCTGATTTAGCTAAACCAGAGAATATTGACTTGGCTGTCCATTGTCTAAATGAACTGGTTACTAATGCTTTACAGCACATCCCCGATGTCCTCACCTATCTTTCCCGACTGAGAAATCAAAGTGTGTTCAACTTTTGTGCTATTCCACAGGTATGCGTGGGGCTATATTTAGATAGGGGTTGAAGATAGTCTTTTGCCTGGGTCTTTTAGTTGTTTCTCCTCTGGTCTGGGTTTATGGTTATGATTCCTTTAAAAAAAAGACAGTAACTTGGTTTTGCTTATGAGGAAGATTCCTATACATCTGCCCTTTTCTTCTCTTCTTCTTTTCATAAAGACCAGGTTAAAGTGCAAGATCTAGTTCTATAGGATCTTCTTTATGGCTCTTTAGATTATCAACTTCGAAATGATCCATTTTTACCTTTTTTAATCAGAAATAAAGCTAATATTAAATAATTTTGGGGTTAAAATAATCAGAACATAGTTACTGTATTAAAGTACTTCACTGTTCATGTCCTCAAAACAAAGAAACCTGTCCCTATATAATGCTTCTTAACTTTGCTTTCTAGGAATTGAAAATGGGGTTGAAACTTTTTTGTTTTAAGTAGATAATCAGGTAGGAGAATGTACTTATTTGTGTAATGGACTGTTAAGGCTGATTTTTGATACATACTGTATTTTTAAAAATTAAATACTTTGCTGTTGAGCGTGAGTGGGGGAGTTAACTAAGGTGGTAAGAGTAAGAAAGTTGCCTGTTTGGTCACTTCAGCATTTGCCTTTGGTGGCTTCAGATGACAAGAGTAGGGGCAATACAAATTGCATGCCTGTCCCCATTTTCCATTTACTTTGGATACACACAAACACATGTGCACATATATGCACACAGAACACATGTTTGCATATCTCCATGCTATATGTTTGGTTTTAGAATAAGGAGCATGATTCCATGTCCTTTCTAGGCAGGGTTGAGTAGAGAAAGAAAAGGAATAAATGATGGTGAATATTGATTTTGTTTCTTGATTACTTTTTTCTTGACATTCATCTTATTTCAGAGTGTGATCTCGCTCTTTCAGTAGAAATGACTACATTGACTTTCCTTGTTTCTTTCTTATTTTGAGTTACAGGATTAATTAAGAAACTTCTGAGGGTTGTTTTTGGTTTATCTGTAGGTGATGGCTATTGCTACTCTGGCTGCCTGTTATAACAACCAGCAGGTGTTCAAGGGGAGGGTTAAGATTCGGAAGGGGCAAGCAGTAACATTGATGATGGAAGCGACCAACATGCCAGCTGTCAAAGCTATTATGTACCAGTATATGGAAGAGGTAAATTTTGTTGTGTGTGTGTGTAATTAGAGATAGAATGATGATGTTTATTTGGGGAAAAAATTTGAGAAATTTTAGAGCAACAGATCACATTTATATGTAAAGACATATACAAGAATAAAAAGAAGTTATAATCTGCCGCTTGATAGGTTTAAATTTAATCTTTGCTTGATTTATCCTGTATATTCATGGCTTATTTCAGGCCTTTTCATAGCTTTTCTCATTGCTAACAATAATATTTATATTTCCCTAGCAGTTTCCTTTTTAAAACATTTAAGAAAATTTTTTCTACATTCGAAAGAAATTTATTGAGAGGTACTGAAGTGTGGTGTATAGAAAGCCAGCGGTGGAGCCAGGAAAACTGAGTTTCAGGTCTCACTTTTCATATATCCTGGCTGTGTGACTCTGGGAAAGGTACTTAAACTTTTACTAATCCAGGAAATTCTTTAAGACTCTCAGGTGGCTGATAAGGTGCTAAGTTGTGCATTGGTAGAGGAAGTTTTCTATAATAGTAAAGTAACAGGTCCAGTCCCTATCCCTGTTCTTTAAAAAAAAATTATGAACTGAAGATCATCCAGGAATGTGAATGTTTCTAGACAAAAAGGAAGCCAGAAAGTTGGGATTATATGTGAAACTCTACTACATACAACTTTTCTTTCAAGATATTTTATATTTAGCATGGTAGTACCAACATTGCCCTACTTGTCTGGAATCTCCTCTGGTCATTTTTATCTATTTTAAACTACAGTTTCATTGAAATTTTTCTTTAATCTCTTCCTTTTTTTTTTCCCCATCACTATCATTACTCCTTCTTACTCTTCCCTTTCCCTCTCCAACTTCCCCAAACTCCCAGTTAAAGCATTTTCCTGTATTTATCTCATTTGATTTTGGTAGCCATGAAGGAGGCTTTAATCTCCATTTTTACATTTGAAGAAACTGAGATGCAGAGGGGTAAAATGAATTCGCCTGAAGTCACAGCTGTGAAATAATAATGATTATCTAACATTTTGTGCTTTATTTATAAATGTAATGGCAACTTTGAGGGAGCACATAATTGTTCATTTTAGTAGTGAGAAAAATGAGACCCAGAGAGTGATGTCATAGCAAGCTAGAGAGAAGTAATAATGTAGGATTTGGGAACGTGGATCTATAACATGTTACTCCTAGAAATCTGCTTAGGTACTTAAACAGAGAGGTAATGGCATCACGATGGTTTTATTTCATATTTATCCATTGTGGGAAGATACGGTCGTCCTTGACTCAGTTGTAAGACCTTGGACAAGTTATCTTTCTAAGTCCTAATTTCTTTATCTCTACAATTGGGATGGAGGGTAATACTTTCTATTACTTAGAGCAGCTACTACTTGTGAGGCATTATGCTAAGCACTTTCATAACAACCCTGTTGTAAGATAGGTGCTGTTATTATCCGCATTTTACAGGTGAGTAAACCAAGGCAAACAGGGTAAGTGACTTGCCCAGGGTCACACAGCTAGTAAATGTCTGAGACCAGATTTGAACTCAAGTCTTTCTGTCTCCACGCCTAGCATTCTATTTACTGTACCACTCAGTTGCCCCTGCCACCTGTTAACTTACTCAGCATTCTGAAGTAAGCTGAAAAACATTAGAGTATTACTAGTCTTGAAGCCTGAAGTTTTTGCATTTAGGCTCTGACTTTTACTAGCTGTATGACTTTGGGCAAATCATTTAATCACTATGAACCTTCATTTCCTCCTTGTAGGAATGAAGATAGTAATTCTTACATTAATACTACTTCACAGGGATTTATAGGGAAAGTAATTTGTGACCCTTAAAATACTCCAACATTCTCAAAACAATCACAAAGTTCTGTCTTTTCCTTCACTCCTTCCCACAAGGGAAATTTCTTCCACCTGTCAAAAGTTCTAGGCCCAAAGAAAGAGTGAGTGGTAAGGAGAAGAGTGTGGTATATGAGTATATTTTAAGTAATTACTTTAGGAAGGAGTCTGATTAGCCACATTTAATTTGCAGAGTAAGCATGTGATTTCTAATGATATATTCATTTTAATGAAGTTTCAATACAATACTTTAGAAACAGTATGCAGCCCATCATAATGGGATTTTCAGTGACCTCTGTACCAAAATTTCCATTCCTCTTTTGTACTTTTCCTTTGGTTAAATGGTTTTTAGACATTATCATCAATGCCTCTAGCAGAGGGCAATTGTAGAGGGGAAGGATACCAAATACAAAACAATCTGTTTGGCTACGTTAACTTGTGTAATTCTTTCTACTGAAATGAGTGAAAAAGATCAACCATTATCTAGAAAGCAGTGCCTAACAACCAATCTGTTGGATATACTAATTCATAGTAAACACAGCACACATACCAATTTTCATTGGTGGGCCTCAGACCTTCCAAATTGCTTAATAGTAAATTTAGCCATTTACAAGTATGCTTTAGAATAAAAATTTTTATATACTACTGAACAGATAACTATTTGTGGATTCAGATTATCCTCTGTTTATTAAATGAAGAGATTTGAGCTGAAAGAAAGAAATATCAACTTGCTTCAGAGACTGTTTTGGTGTTCTGATTTTGTTTTGGTTCGAATTTTAGAAAAATATTCTTTTTCCTACAGATCAATCCAGTTTACTTTTTTTTTTTAAGGACAATTTTTGTTTTGGTTTGCAATTAGGAGGACAAAAGAATACCTTGATTTGAGTTCAGCAAATTTGTGTAGTTCATTCTGGGTTCCGGTTTGTAGTTTAGATTAGCTCAGATGACTGACCCTAAGGTTCTGTGATTGAGTTATCCTGACACTGTGTGGTTGGTACCTAGACTTAACTGTTATTTCACTGTCCTCATTAGGGTTATTTTCAAGTAAAACCTTCTAAATTGAATCTTAGCAGATGTCTCACTTTGGGCCAGGTCTAACTCCATAATTCAGTCATTGTTGATCTGGATTCTTTTTTTTTACTGCCCAATTCACTTTTAGATACCACAGGAGAAACATTTTCTTCTTTAGATAATTAGAAATATAGTGGTTGTTGGGACAGCCAGGTGGCACAGTGGATAGAGCACCAATGCTGGAGTCAGGAGGGACATGAGTTCAGATTTGACCTCATACTTACTAAATGTGTGATTCTGGCAATTCACTTAACCCAGATTGCCTCCTATGTAGAGAACCTGGTAGGCTGAGAAAGGGTCCAGTTATATATCCCAAACATAAACAGTTTGTTATTTCACTCAGTTTTCCCTTGGAAAAGGATCATTCTAGGTGATGACAGATCCAGAAATATTTATGTCTTATTACCTAATTTTATTATCTCTAGTTTTAATTTGTTAGAGGTCTTCTGCATTTAATTGGAATGATCAGTACTGTAGTAAGTGTACTCTTCGCTAGCTGAGAGCACAGTGGCAGATCAATCTGTCTATAGGACTGATCTCATTCTTGAGTTATTTTATTCAAAGCAAGAACTAAGAAGCCAAACATCTGAATGTGTGCCTGTAACAAGTTGGACTTGGCTTAGCTTCTTGAATACCCAGCCACACTCCAGAATTGCATGGGCCTAAAAATAATCTGGATTCCTCTGAGCTGATTAGAAGTAACCAGCTGAGGACACAAACTTTCAGACACAAGGCCAGAAACCCTATTTTCTTGTTTTCTGCCGACCTCAATTCCTTGGAAACATAAGGCTTTTTGTGTGATTTTAGAGGAAATACTGTCAAAATTTTTCTTCTGATGCCATATTTTGGCTTGGCACTGACCTTTGCTTCTCAAAGTTTATGCTATGGCAGAGCCTACCAAGCTGGAAAGGTTTTTAGTACAGGCCCAGTGATGGGCTGTGTCCAGGGATCAGCCTAGTGATACCCAGTCTTGTTCATCACCAGAAGGTTGGCTGTGGAGTAACGAATCTTTTTGGCCATACCAACTGATAAAACTATTAAGTTGTGGAGGGATTACAATCTGCATTTGTAGAGGGAGTACCCACACAACTGGAAACATCTGTTGAAGATCTGTATAAAGATCTATAGGAGTCTGTCAACAAGCATTACTCAAGTGTTTACTATTTGCCAAGCATTGTGCTAAGTGCTAAGCATGCAAAAGCAAAAGCACACACTACTTTCAAGGAGCTCCCATTCTAATTAGTCAGAGAAATGCAAATTAATGATCCTTAAAAAGGGATATGTATAATGTAAATGAGGGTGTAATTGGAAGGTGATCTTACCTGAAAGAAACTGCTGACCCTGGGAAGCTAGGAATTTAAGGTGAATAGGGAGAACATTCTAGGCATGGAGAACAGACAATGCAAATGCAGAGTCAGGAGACTGAGGGTTATGCCAAATAGGCCAGTATGACTCAACTGTAAAGTTTGTGGAGTTGAGTATTGTGTAAGAAAAGCAAAAAGATAGGACAGTGAGTGAAGAGTTTGAAACACCAACCAGAGAATTTTATATTTAAAACTAGAGTCCATATGACACTGGACTTTCAGGGGAGGAATTGGTACAAAGGAATAACTATGATATGGTCAGAACTGTGCTTTCAGAGTATCACTTTGGCAACTGAGTGGGGAGTGGTGTATATTGGAGAGATGTTGCAAAGGTGAAATCCTCAGGCCTTGGCAACACATTGCATATGGGAAGTGAGAGATAGTGAAGAGTCCTAGGTTGCAAGCCTTGAGGAACTAGGAGGAAGATGTTGTTTGCCCTCTACAGAAATAAGAAGGTAGGAGGGTGGTTAGAGGGGACAGGGTGGGAAGTTTAGGGGGAAAGATAACAAATTCTGTTTTGGACATGATAAAGTTTAAGATGTCTGCAAGGCAATTGGAAACTTGAGACTGGAGGTCAGCAGAGTTTGGGGCAGGATAAGTGGATTTGAAAATCGCCAGCATAGTAATAAATAATTAAATCTATGGTAGCTGCTGAGATCACCAAGTGAATTAGTTTTAAGGAGAAGAGGGCCCAGGACAGAACCCTGAGGGACATCATTGGTTAGAGGGTGTGATATGGAGAATTCAGCAAATGAGACAGAAGAAATGGTCAGATGGGTAGAAGGAAAATAAGAAGAATGGTGTCCCAAAAACCTAGAGAGAAAATATCAAGGACAGAATGATCAGTGGTGTCAAAAGCTGCAGAGAGGTCAAGGAAAATGAGACTAGAGGAGAAACCGATTGGATTTGGTAACTAAGACATCATTAGTAGCTCTGGAAAGAACAGTAATGGTGCATTGATATGGTCAGAAGCTGGATTGTGAGAAGAGCAAAAGGAGAGACAGTGGAGGCACCTATTATAGATGGCCTTTTTGAGGCATTTAGCTACAAAGGGCAGAAGAGGTATAGGATGATAGTGGGGGTGGAAGGATCAAGATTTTTTTTTTCCTGGATTAGAGAGACAAAAGCTTGTTCATAGGCAATGTGAAGTGAGCCAGTAGGTGGAGAGAGACAGAAAATAAGTGGGGGGGGGGGCTGCCAATCTGTTGAAGTAGACTGGATGGATAGGATCATTTGATTTTTTTTTTTATGAGGCAGTTGGGGTTAAGTGACTTGCCTAGGGTCACACAGCTAGTAAGTGTCAAGTGTCTGAGGCTGGATTTGAACTCAGGTCCTCGTGACTCCAAGGCTGGAGCTTTATGCACTGTACTATTTAGCTGCCCCTGGAATGGGATCATTTGAGCAAGTAGAGGGGTTAGCCTTGATAAAGAGTTAAGGCCATTTTGGCAGAAGACACATGAGTGATAAGAGATGAGAAAGAAGAGAGAAGAGGGAGTTTACAGAGAATGATCTCAATTTTTTCTATAAAATATTAGGCAAGGTTCTCAGCCAAAAGAGTGGGGAGAAAGGAAACCATAGGAGATTTGAGGAAGGATGAAAAGTTTTAAAGAGCCTCTGTTGACAATGGGATGCTGTGTTGATAAGGGAGGTATAGTAGTAGAATTGCCTAGCAGCAGTGAAGGTCCAGTTGAAGTTGTGTAACAAATTTGTGGTGGACCCAGTCAGAATGGCTACGTGGTTTTCTCCATTTTCATTCAGCAGCATGTGTGTTGTAAGTTGAAGTGATATGATAAAAACAGGCTACAGATTGAAGAAAGGAGGACAGAGTGGTGGGGGAGAGGAATAGCTCATGGGGAGTGAATAGGTTGAGAAACTGAGTGGCTAGGGTGTTTGATAGAGAATCAGTATTTATATTGAAGTCTCTTAATTTGAGGGCAGGAGTTGAGCCTACAAAATCCAAGTTCTCATTTGAACCTCACAACAGTCCTGTGAGGTAGCTAGGGAAAAACGGGTAAATGTTATTCCCATTTTTCTTATAAGGAAATGGAAGCTTTTACTGCTTTAAAAAGGCAGCTGGGTGGTATAGTATTGAGCCTGGAGTCAGAAAGACCTATGTTTAAATCCAGCCGCAGACACATTCTAGTTGTGTAACCTTGGCAAGTTACTTAACCTCTGTCTCAATTTTCTCAACTGGAAAATAGGAATAATAATAGCATCTACTTCCCAGCTTTGTTGTGAGGACCAAATGAAATGTTTGTTTTTCCAATATTTGTATTTGCCAAGCACAGTGCTTGGCACATACTGGGTCTTTATAAAGGTTGTTACAAAGGGTTGTGACTAGATCCTACAGATTTGCTCAGGGTCACAAATGCTCTGTTGCTTATAGCTATGAATCCTTTCTGTGTGATATTAGGTATCTGTACAGGGTAGACTTGATCATATTTTGAATTATGTTTCCAAAGTAACATAAAAGGAATACATCTAATCTGGGGGGATTAGGGTGAGGGGGAGTCATCTAGACAATTTGTTCTTTTAAAACAGCTTCATATTTTTTGATTTTTTCCCCCCTTCTTCCTCTGACAGATTTATCAAAGAATTCCAAGCTCAGACCCATCTTCCAGCGAGACAAAGCAGATTATCTCCTCTGTTCGGAAACAGAATCTTCCCAGTTGTCAACTAATCTCTCGGAACCACTACTCCCCTATTTACCTGTCGTGTGCCATGCTTTTGGTTGCACTAAGCTGGCAATATCTCAGCACCATGTCCCAGGCCACAGAAGAATATGTTCAAACTGGAGAACACTGATTTAGAAGTCAGCTAAAGTTCAATATTCAATGGAATATTTTTAAAGGAGTTTTTTTCCTTTTATCCTTTTAAAACTCTACGATGGCAGAAACTGAAATGCTGTTGACAAGAATGTAATAAAAGTGGATGACCTGATCTGTTATTCTACTTAGCTGGCAGAATTTCTACAACTTTGTTCAATTATATGTGAGATTGCCAGAGATTTGTTTTCATAGGAATCCTCCATTATAGGATTATAATGAAATATATTTAACTGGACACCCAGTCTAGTAAAAGATTTGTGTGTGTGTGTGTGTGTGTGTGTGTACGTATGTGTGCGTTTGTGTTTTTCTGTTTTCTGAATGTATAGATCTTTTTCCTCATTACTCCTTTTTTTTTCTTTTAATGATTTGAACATAGAATGAATGTCATTAATGTTTATTAAGAATAAGTAATCATCATCGCATGAGGGTCAGAGGCTAATGATTTTCTTTTTTTGAAGGGAGTTTTGTTTCAAAAGAAAAATAATGGCTAATTCCTGTATAGTACCTGATCCCATTCTAGGAGGTGAAGATCATCTGCTTGCCTCTAATAAAGGCTAAAATTTGTAAAAGTTTCTATAATAAATATTTTTAATACCCTATGATTTTATTAGGATCTTATAGTGGCACTTAAAAATTTAGACTTTCACAACAAAAATGAGATTAAGGAATGAGATTTTAATGTACCAGACACATACCAAGGAATAGAGCTACCAAATACCAATTATACAAATCATTGTAATCCTTGTGGTATGAGAACGAGTGTAAAAGATCAGAAATGCCTTGTTGCCAGTACTACTTTGATTCTTAAAGGATTGTGCTTTCTTTGATGTGGTTACTCCTCCTATGGACGAAAATTAAAATCCCTCTGAAACCTGGCAGATCTTAGAAGAGTTGCTGTGGCCAAAAAATTCCATTAACCTTTGGCTAATCTGGCAATGAAACCATGGAAATCTAATTTGTATGTTGTGCTGCTATGACTGACCAAGCTAGGGGAAAGTTATCCCAATCTCAACTGAACCCTCACAAAGAAATTCATCCTCTACCATCCCTACAGTACCTGTTTTGCACCATATTTTCCTTAAGCCTCTCACACCACTTACATTCTTTCTACAGAGGACCTCGCTTCACATTTTTTCCCAATCTGTCCATTTTCCTCTCAGTGTATTCTACATCTGTCTCATCCTGTTATCTTCTTTTGTTCTGATATTTGAGGTAGAGGCAACTTGAAGGCCAATCTCTCTAGTTGTATTCCTTCTATGATTTCCAGTTTCTATCTGTTGACAGTTCCCTGCTACCTGAAACCACGTATAGGTAAACTCTCCCGTTCCCTAAAGCTATTATCCTACTTTCTCTCCTTTGGCTAGTGTCCTTTTAGGGTCAGCTAGGTGGCGCAGCGACTTAACCGGCCGTGAAGTCAGGAGGACCTGAGTTCAAATCCGGCCTCAGACCGAACACTTGACACTTAATAGCTGTCTGACCCTGGGCAAGTCACTTAACCCCAATTGACTTTTAAAAAAAAACAAACTTGTCTTGGCCAGCTAGATGGAGCAGTCGAAAATGCTAGGCCTGAAGTCAAGAACTCAACTTTGTGAGTTTAAATCTGGTAGCTAGTAAACTATAAACTATGTGTCCCTGGGCAAGCCACTTAACCTCAGTTTGCTTAATCCACTGGAGAAGGAAGTAGCTGTATCTCTGCTTAGAAAACCCCAAATAAGCTCAGTCAGACATGACTGAAAAAGGACTTAAAAACTTGTCTCATGTCCCTTTAAATTCAGCTGGAACCGCTATAAACATTAAGGTGGCAGATGCAGTGTTGCACAGCCATAGTCCCCCACCTCTACAAGTTTTCACACGTGGTGGGGGATGTCTGTTTCTTTTGGGGCCAAGCCATGTCATTTCAGAGCATTGCTTGGATTTTCTCTCCATTTATCTTGTCTTTTGTAGAATCTCCTAGTTCTACATCTGTATCGTTCTAATCTTACAACAGTACTAGAGGTGGCAAGAGGTCCATAAATTATGACTGCTACTTTCTCTACCTTCTGTCCATAGGATAAGAGGAGGTAAACTTTAGTTCTCATTAAAACAATCCCTAGCTCACATAAATTGAAAGAACATACATACCCTACTTTGTAGTTCACTGGTATGGAACAAAGAACTATCAGATTTAGGAGGAAGGGGGTGAATTGATCATGTTGATTCTTTAGAATTTGAAAGGATGGCTTTCAGGGAGGGAGGATACAGGTAAATTTAAGTCACTCAAAAGATAAATGGGTCCATAGTCATTTAGCATACCGAAAGAAAAAAGATCCATTTGAGATTAACCAAGGCTTATTTTGCAAGATGATTACTTGAAGTTACTCAACATTAATATAATTTTATATAACCCAAGCCCTTGGATAACCAGTGGATTTTGGGGAGTTGTACTGAGCTATTTAGACCAGAATCTGCCTATGGTGTTTTAATACCTTTGTTGGGTGACCTTGGGCAAGTCACTAAACCTTAATGGGCCATGTTTCCTCATCTAAAATAGGGTGTTGGACTATACGGTATCTGAAATCGTTAACTAGATCTACGATCCTATAAAGTAGTACAAGATGAGGTTCATCAATGCTTGCAAAACTTAAGCTATTTCGGAAGAGTACAAAAGGATACTACTGTGCTTTGTATTGTATATTTATATATAAATATGGTACATACTAAATATTTCTATTTAATGCATTTAAAAGCAAAATTCTGAGAAATCCTTGGGCTTCGGTCTGCTAAAACGATCCATAACACAAAAGACTAAGAATCCTTGGCTTAGTAATAAAGCACCCATCATTGACTTCAGTTTGGGGAGAAACACCTCTCCTCAACCTCTTCCTTCCACTACCCACCAAAACAGAAAAATCCAAAGTATTTAGGAGAAATATTTTATTGGCACAAGGGTTCTGGGTTCCATTCAGTCACTAAAACCAACATTGACGTTAAATTGCTTAACAGGGTTAAAGAAAAGTTAAGAGTTTGTTTCTCCTGTGGACATCAGCATCCTGCGATATTATCCTCCACCTCCCCAAGAAGGTGAGCAGAGGGAATATTGCTCTTGGGGTAGTAACCACCACCCAGTCTTCCCTTTAAAACCACAGGGTCAAGCTTCTATTGAGTACAACTGATCCTGGCAACTCTTCTTTGTACGATTAGCCAAGGTACACTAACAAAAATAGAGGCTGATCTATTTGAATCTTGCCACCAGACCTAAGGGTGTGTGCATACTGCAAAGCTTGATGGCTTCAGGCGGACTGGCACTAACTGGCCTAAGAAAGCATAGTATGGGATTGTTAGCAGTGAGAATTGGGGCAGATTAGGATTCCAAAGCCTTGTGGTCCGCCCCCTCCCCCAATAAAATCATTTGGGAGTCAAAAGTTGACTTCTGAGAATCTTTCCTTCCTTCCTACTCAAGACATAAAAAAAAAAAAAACCACCACAACCTTGTTTCCCATTCCTGTGGGATAAAACCTTGGGAAAAACAAAACAAAACAAAACACTCTTCCCTTATTATTGTTGATTCCTGGCTATTTCAGACTCCTAAAAGATTTTGGGGTGGATGGGAACTTGCAGGAGACATGACAACAGGGAAAGAATTAGGAAACACTTATGGAAAGAGACCTTTTTAATGAAAGCATCAGGGGTCTCAAGTGTAGTACACAGCCTGTTGCCAGCAGTGCTATGTGCTATTCACAGAATTACTTAAAACTGAAATGGCATGCATTAGGTGGAGTCAGACCAAGAAGAATGTATTATTGATGGAGCTGGCTGACTCCACAAGAATTCAGTTCAACCAAATTCTCAAAGCCCAGTGATTTGTCTAAAATCTCCCCTTCATCTTCCTGTTTAAACAAAATATGAATGATTAGAGAGCATCTCTCTCCAGCTCAAGTCTTTTAAAAATATTCATTTCTCCCATTCCCGTTTTTTTTCTTTTTTAAAAAAATTAAAGTTGGGCAAATGACAGGTTACTTCCTCCAATATTGATCTGTTCGGGGAATTCCAGCCACAATTTCGGATTCTATCCCACAGTGATTCTTTCCACGGAGAATTTTAAAGAAACCTGGGAAAAAAATAAAAAGCCTGAAATTCATCCTAAAAAGCACTTCTTGCCTACTGAGTGACATACTTCACTCTCACTTGTCAATTTAAAATTAAACCAGCCCATACAAATACCTCTCTCCCAGTCCCTTTGCTCTAGCAAAGAGTTTTAGGTCAGCCATCCTTCATCTCAAGTCATTAACCCCTTCCAGCTGCCTTCAGGAAGTTCTACAGAGCAGAACTCCAGGGGTAAAGGTATGAGAATAAAATCTTTGCACTGGCTTTTGTCTCTAGGACATGATGACTTTATCTCCACCTCCTCCCCCCCATAAGCTCCTAGCTGGCTTTTTTGGTGAGATGGTAAGCAGGGTGTTGTTAGGTTAAACTGTTTTCCAGAGCACCTTGGTATTTTTTTAGGGCCAAACTTGGCCTATGATAGAAAACTAGGTGGGGCTGGACTTAGGGTTGGGTTACTTCTGGACTAAATGGACCCCAAATGATACCGATATTTGGATTTGCACCATTAAAAGCCCCTGGAGAAGAGAACAGGTATTCTCAGGAATACATAGCTTCTAGCAGCTTTTTTTACTCACCATTATCACCCCAGTCTGTGTTCCAGGAGTTAGCAGCCAGCCAGTAAGGAGTACCATCCTCCACACCCCAGCCTAGGACACGAATGGCATGGCCTCCAAGCATTTCTCCAGTAACGTGCTGGTATACTCCTGGGAATGGAGCAAAGAAGGAAGACCTTAGGCAAGGAAGAGGTTTGTGGGCTAAGGCCTTAATTTCTGTGGACATTAATCAAGTCTGTTTGCCAGAAAGCTTTATCATTATGAAAATAACGTGGAAGGGAAGAGTAGAAAGAATACTGGATATGGAACCAAGAGACCAGGATTTTAATTCTAGTCTTGCTAATAACTTAATAGGTGTGTGACTGAGAACAAGTCACCAATAGTTTTGTGGTCAAGTGGTCATTTCTGCCACATCGTTTACCTGATAGCCTCTGACCTTATCCCTCTACCTTCAACTGAAGCAGGCATAATGAAAACAACTCACCAGACTTGTACTGGAGGAAGTCAGAGTACACGAGAAAAGCTCCTTCCACAGGGCCGTTCTTGTAGATCTCAGCCATGATCTCCTCCTCACTTGAAGGTACACTGTAAGAGGTTGATCCTGAAAGTCAAGACAGAATAGTCAACTTGGGACTTCAGGGTTCCATGACTTGGGTTTTGTCCATCTGGGACTCAACAGGGAAAGGGACTTGAAACTCCATTCCAACTCCTCCCCCTGCCCCACTTTCACCTAGCCTCAGCATCCAGCTTTATGTTGCCAGCTGCTGAAGGATTGTCCAGTATTCTCCTTCTGCCCAAGCATTTCTAAACATTCCTTGCACGATAGTCAGGGGGACTTTCTCTTGTTTTTATTGCCTTGAGAATGCCTAGTCAGCCTAGAGCTTAAGACCTGAGCTGGTGTAGGATGCAAAACCACAACCCCACAGGCCCTTAAGGGAAAGAGATTTATTATTTACTGCTAATTCTAGCCCTTCATACAGAACCTCGGTACTGCTCACCATAGTGTTTGTCATCTTTGTAGTCAAGAGAATAGCCTGTTTCACACTTCTTGCTGCATTTGGGGGTGTTTCCTGACTCTCCAGTACAGGCAGGGCGGGAACCATTCACATGGTGCTCACATGGAGGGATGGAGTAGGGTCGGCAGCCTGACAGAACCAAACAGCAATGGGGTTAAGATTTTAGTCACTTTACTCCTACTCTGGACCTTGGGTCTTAGGAAAGGCCTTCCTGGAACTAACCTATCCTGCCTACTCTGTGTATTTTCCCCATACTTCTCCCACACTATTTCTCTCTTCAGCTCATAAGCAAGTTATCACAATAGCAGAGTAGAGACCACCATAATACTAAGAATATGAGAAGAACCAATACATCCTTTTAATCTTTTCATCCATCTCATTTCCTTAAACTGAGAAAATGTCAACCTATAATATTTATATAAAGAAAGCTTTTACATTGGTATTGTTCTTTACACAACCCTGACTTGCATAGGGATCCTAACGTTATCTCTCCCCAATCCCCTAGCTAAAACAATTCTTCTTCTAAGAAACGAAAAATAGTTCAGAAAAACCAAACACCAACTCAGTCAGGGTACATACAACATTCTACATCCCCCACACCTCAGCAAAAAAAGGGAGGGAAGTTGCAGATCCCACTCACCCTAGGGAATAAGGGACAAATATTGTTGCCATATCATGGAACAGGAAAATGGGACTTGTGCAAGGCTATAGCTAAAAACCCAAACTTAAGTCTTTTGTTATCTATGATACTGTGACTGAAGGACCAAAGGAAATCTTAATGTCTCTCCCTTAGAAACCAACTTAAATAACCAGAAGGACAAACCAAAGCTCCTTCTTCCCCTATCACAAAGCAAGGCCAAGTAAAATGGGCACTTTCATTGCTTGCAAAGAAAGCCACACTTGGAGATTCATGAATATACCAACAAAGCACTTTAAGGCAGGGCTTCTTAAATTTTTTCTACTCCAGACCCCTTCAAGTACTTTCTTAAACTGTGTGTTGAGACCCCACACGGGGTTTAAATTTTAAAATTTAAGGAATGGGTACTTACCTATATGGGAATCATAGAGGCCACCAGATACAAGGCCTTTCTTGGTCCAATACCTCCAAGCTCCAGAAGGAAAGCCACCATTACAGCTAGGAGACAAGTCCAGATAAGAACAAGCTGTTTCAGTAATTAGTAAGGGGCCTGTCACTAGAAGGGTCTGGTAAGGTAAGGTTAGACAAAATGGGAGGAGATGGAGATAGGTAGAAATGGCAACTCCTTCATCTTATCTGGTTCTACTTTTGTTAGGAAGCTTTTCCTGAAATCAATTTGAAATCTACCTTTTACTTTTGCCTGTGGCTCCTAGTCCCACCTCTAAGGCCAAGAAAAGTTAACTCTAATCCCTCTTTCTACACCAAGGACCTTTTTATACACACACACACACACACACACACACACACACACACACACACACACACACACGTGCCTACATACAGATACACATACAAATGTGTATATGTGTGTGTGTGTATGTGTATATATGTATATATATAAAATATATATATATATATAAATATATATATATAATATACACACACCCACACACCCACCACAATTACATTGTATACTTATATATAAATTACATGTGTATACATAAAGGTCTCTCTCAAACCAAACATTCCTAGTTCCCTGAACTAATATTTGAATGACATTTCATCAGTGTCCTTCCTTTGTGGTGGCACCCAGAAGTGAATACAATAATCAAGATGGGGTCAGACTAGTACAGCAAGACCATCACCTCCCTTTTGTTTTGGATGATGTCCAAGATGACACCAGCTTTTTGGCTGCCAAATGAGATTGTATTTATATACAAGCATGCTTACTAGAGCTTTTTCAAAATTTACTGCAAAAACACAAAACCAACAATTTATAGGCTCTGACAAGATCTAATCGTCTCCTTTGCCATGTTCCGTAGCCAGATCTGGGAGCCACCTTAAAAGTTGTCTAGTCCAATCCCCCTCACATCACACATAAGGAGACTGATGCCCAGTGACTTGCTCAAAGTCACCCAAGTATAAAATGGCAAAGCAAGGAGTCAAACTCAGATTCCACAGCCCAGAACTCTTTCCTCTGTATCTTGCTACAACGTAATTACCCTACCCCAAAGGATGAACCTTGATCTTTGTCCCTGCATACTCTGTCTGACTTTAGGGCCCTCAATGGGCTGGCTATTTCCAAAGCATTTTTTAAACAGTACTGATCTACTTTCAAAAAAAGTAGAGAGTGAACGACAAGGGTGCCACTCTCGAGAATATCCACCTCAGGGCTAATGAACACCGTATGTCAAGACGAATGGGGGTCTTGATTCTAATGGTCATGGATTATGTAACTCTGTTTCCTTTTCCCACTGGTTCTTGGGAATCATCCCAGGAAGCAGTTAAAAGTTAGCGCTTGTGCTTGGGCCCTAACCCCCACTGTCTCTTAGGACCAAGACTCACCCTTCCCCACACTCAAATCCACAGCAGCTAAGCAGGTCCTCAGCAGAGACTTCTACATTGGCATTTCCACCAGTGTGCACACAGATCCTATCAGAAATGGCTTCCACAGCTCCAAATGCCTGTGGGAACAAATGTGAAGATGAATCCAAGGAGAAGCAGAGATCGACAAGGAGTGCAAGAAAAACCCAAATGGATGAGTGAGATATACCCAAGAATCTGCCAGTTAGATGTTACATGAAAGATGATTCATGAAAATCATTCAAGGATCAGTATCTAAGGGTGATGACTGGGCAACCACATCTGCTACCCCATAACCTGTACTGTGCCTAGATTTTCCTTTGGGGAGAGCCATCCTTCTCTACTGGTGCTGAATTTAAGTGGCTTCGTTGTTCAGTCTTAAAAAGGACTTCACTTTGAAAAGTAAAGCCAATCTTTCCCTCCCTCTCCCCAAATATACCTTCTCCCTCTAACTTTTCCTGATGCTGGAGTAGGGTAACAAAGAGGGTACAAAGCAATATAGAACAGGATGTCTGGCCTGGGTAAGTAAATGGGAAGCTGAAAGATACCTTAAAGAAATCATCTAGTTCAATCTCTTTATTTTACAGAGGGGAATAATGAGACCCTAAGAAGGGAAGGGATTTTCCAGGGTTACTAAGCATCTCATGTTTATAAACTTTAAGCATTTTCTTTACACTGACCTTGAGAGGTAAATGTTAATTCACTTGGCTGAAGCCTCAAGTTACTTTATTTATAAAATGGGAGTAACCTGCCTAGGAAATGCAGGTCTCTCCTTAGTCCAAGTCTGAGGTAGGTCTGAGGTCCATGCTGCCTCCAAATGTCTTTGTTTCTAGCCCCCCCCCCCCCATCCTTACCCAGCAAGAGCCACAGGAACCCTGGTCTCTAATTTCCTTGATGGTTGGGCAGTTTGGCCACTGTTCTCGGGCATCAAAGTTTTCTGGTAGCTTCATGCCATCAGCCAAAAACATTCTGGGTAAAGAACACAACTTTGTTTCAAGAGGCCAAATGGGACTGTTCTGCCTCTATCTTCCTCAGATGAAAAGAAGGGGGGTGGGAGGTAGGGAAGAAGGAGGAAGATGAGTCTTAAGACTCATCAGAAACAGGGTGTGAAGGAGGCAACAGTCTTGCCTTAGACCCAAATGTCCCTAAGACCTAGCAGCCTTCTCCTAGTCTCATCATAAAATCTCACTGGCTGGTCCCAGTGTATTCTCAGGCCTTAAGTCTGAGTTTATAGTACTTAGAAGAATCAAGTTACAGTGGAAATGAAGTAAATACCTAGATGAAATCTTGGGGTCCTGTGCTCTGAATTCTCAAGAAGAAGGTCATGATACCATGACCCCACCCCTCTCTTCTCCCTCAGGTTCTACCCTTCCCATGACCCAATACCTCTGAGGTAGTAGCTTGGCTCCACCCATGAAGGTACCACAGAGTTTCTTTACGTAGCTCATGTCCACATTACGGAAGTTGTGCCCAGCCTAAAACGAAACTTACTGGTCATTAATGAGCAATAGAAAAAGTGTCCTGTCTCCCCCCCCCAAAACAAAACAAAACAAAACAAAACACATCACTTACTAAGCAGGTCATGTTATTTAGCAGTCATTGCTCGGCCACTGAGATCGTCCCACTGGCAGACAATCACATTAGGCATATATTAACAAAATAAAGTACCTTTCTCTACCCAGCTTCAATCTTCTAGTAACAAGAGTCCCACAGTTCTTAGAACATCAGCTTCAACAGCCTCACCTACAGAGACTATAGAAACTGTTTCTTTAAGAGGATTTGAAATTTTGAAGAGTACAGTTAAACTGTCATTCTATTGGGAGTCTGTGGGAGACTGGAAGCTTAAATGTCATTCTGGAGAGAGAGGTGATTGGCATTTGAAGAGAGACCAAATGAGGTTGTCAGAAAGAGGATGAAAAGACTTTTGCAGTCTTAATGGCTGAACAGTGGGACACATACATTGAGTAACTGCTTATGGAAAAAGGTTTCTCCAGTTTGTCAATTTTTAATAAGCTGGCATGGAAGCTTAGAAGCTAATTCAGTGGCGGTTACAATTTTAGTTGTAAATAAAAAAAATTATCTTGAATTACTTAGAACTCAGATGACCAGAATGAATATGGTAAATAAAAGCAGACTAAGGAGCAGACTTCATGTGGGCTATGTTCCAGTATGGTTCATTCTGAGACTCTGCAAATGTAGTTCTTTCCTACTGCCTCCAACAACCTTAAAAGCTTCACTCTAATAGAGCATCCACATAAACGTTAAATAACTCTCACATATATTTTTTTTCTTCTGTTTTGTCTCCTCTTCCTGGTGGTTCCTCCTATCGGTTCCAATTCTTACTTACAAGATCCCTAATGTGAAAATATGTTTAATAGGGAAAAAAAATGACAGAATTCTCTGTCAAAGACTTATGGGAGAACAAGAGCACAAATTAATAAAAGGGTTGATGGGTTATGATTTGTACCACCAGAAAGCTCCCGTTGATGAGCTCATGAATCAATTAAAGTATTCAGGGAAAAAAATTCTTGCACAATAACAGTTTATATTTCCATAGTTTATATTTCAGAAACATTTCCATTGTTTCTGAATACAAAAATGTTTTTCGCACAACTGGCCGCTGCCTTGTGAACTGCACATTCCCGAGACAAACCTGCCATGTGGTATTGAGTTTGTTGACGTAGTTGACCATTTCATCTGAAAGAGGAGGAAAGGACGATCTGCTCCGAGCACTGGTCAGTACAACCAGGCTGCACAGAGTGGCCAAGAACTGCCACATGTTGGGAAACGAATTCCTGATTTACCTGGAAAGAGAGAAAAACCTCATGAAACCTTTCGCTGTCTGACTTTTATAAATAAACCACACTGCTTCTAATGTGAGAATAGAATTAAGACAGACTGGAAGTCAGCAGACCTAGGATAAAGACCCAGCAATCTAAAAGCTGTGTGATTTTAGGCAAGTTTCCCTCAGCTTCCTCTTTTGGAAAGTAAGGCAAGAGGTAACTAGAAAATTACCTCTAGGTGACCATTTAAACTCTCTGGGCCTTCTCTGTGAAATAAGGGATATATATATCTATATAGATATATATAGATATAGGTAGATATATAGATAGATATATATAGATAGATAGATAGATAGATATATTTTTTTAAGGCAATTGGGGTCACACAGCTAGTGTCAAGTGTTTGGTCTGAAGTTGATTTTGAACTCAGGCCCTCCAGACTTCAGAGGCGGTGCTCTATCTATTGTACCACCTAGCTGCCCCAATAAGGGATTATACTAAAAGTTCTCTAGGGAGAACTTAATGATTAGGAAACTGCCTGAGGCCTGATTTTAAAATACTTTTTAAAAACACTCTTTTTGCTATGCCAAAAGTCATGCAGAGAGGAAAGAAGAGTTGAAATTCAAACCCAGGTCTTGACTGCAAATCTGATATATCTCCTAATAGCTTACCATCAGTTTGGCCACTGGGAAAGGGGGAAGGGGAAAGAAGCAAGCATTTATAAGCACCTACTATGTGCCAGGCACTGTGCTAAGTATTTTACAAAGATTATCCTCACTATAATTCTGAGATATAGATATTATTTTCCCCATTTTACAGTGGTGGAAATGGGGCAGGCAGAGAGAGATTAAGTGACTTGCCCACACAGCTAATAAGGGTCTGAGATTAGATTTGAACTCTCTAGGCCCAGGGATCTACCCACTGGGCCACCTAGCTGCCTATGTCCTCCAGACCCCTGGAAATATCTTCTGATCTAGCAACCCTTGGGGGTTTGACATCAACCCAATCACTGTACCCTTAGGACTTCTGGCCCTTCCTCAATCTGCCCTGTGGCCAAACTTTCTTTCATGTGTTGCTATCACCTCCAATTGGATGAGCTCCTTGAAAGTGGGGGGGGGGGCTGTCTAGCCTTTTCCATTAGTAAATCCCTTTTCATCTATTTATTCAGCAGGTTCCATGCCCCCACCCTGGGCAGTCTCTATCTCTTAGAAGAGCCCAGAGCTAAATTTCAAAGAAACCAAAGCTGTGTGTGTGGCCCCTGCCAAATCTGTTGTAACTTACCTGGCTCCTTGCCACACAGAAGCTTTACCCAGCTCTGAGCTGTTGCTCAAGAGATGATTATGTATCATTTTGCTCTTTACAGGACAGGCTTACTAATAACAAAGTAACATGATCTGAAAAAACACATTACTCGGGCCACTAACACTGCAGAGTATCTTTGTCTCTGCGCCACTGCTGGGCCCTAGAGTGGCATTTATATTATTTATTTATATTATGTTATTGGATCCTCATAGAAAGATCTGTAGGTCCTATTATCCCCATTTTATGGATAAGGAAACTGAAGCTGAGGAGGTAAGTGACCGGTGCAGGGTCATACAGCTAGTAAGGGTTAAAGGCAAGACTAGAAATCAGGTTCTATCCACTGTGCCACAAGTATAATCTGAAGAGAAAATTCAAAACTGAATGCTGTGCCATTAATAATAAATGACCAAGCTTAATTAAATTAAATTTAGATTGTTCATTAATTTGGCTGAACTGCCCTCCCCCCCTTTAAATCTTTGGTCAAAAGTTATGGCTCCAGAAGTTGAGGTTGCTGTTCAGTCAACTGTGGAGGTATTCTTGGCAAAGATGGTGGAATGATTTGTCATTTCCTTCTCCAGCTCATTTTGCAGATGAGGAAACTGAGGCAACAAGAGTGACTTGCTCAGGGTCACAAAACTGTTAAGTATCTGAAGCCAGATTTGAAATCAGTAAGATTTCAATCAGTAAGAGTCCTCCTGATTCCAGGCCCAGTACCACCTAGCTGCCCTAGGAGATGGGGTAAGGGTTACCTATTTGGAAACGAGAGTGATCAAAATAAAAGATAAAAATAAGTCTTCCCTTAAGGGGCCTTCTTTGGTGCCTTATTTATGAAATAAGGGGACTGAACACTCCAAGGCCTTTTCCAGCTCTGACTTTTTACCTGGGCCAATCTGTTTTCCTGACAAGGCTGGTAGTTTCCCAATTCATGGACTGGCTTATGTTTAACCCATCTGATTTTAAGAATTTGATAGGCATTCGTTTCTAGCAGGATTTTTGATAGATGGCAGCTGGGTAGAACACTTGGTATAAAGTCCTGAAAACCAGTTCAAAACTCATAAGATACTGTGTGGTCCTCTTACTCTCACAGTTCCTTTTCAGGACAATGAAAAAAGTCTAACTCACAGGATTGCTGTGAGGATCAACTGAAATTATATGTAGGCCTTGCAAACAACAAAATCCAGGTTCAATCTGGGCTGCTGATACTTACTGGACTATGTGACAAAACTCTCAAGAGACTACTCTCTAAGACCAAGTTACTGTGTTTGTGTACTGAGTTGTGTTTCCACAATGGAGAATTCCTCATAACAATCAATTTATAGAACCTCTCATATCTGATTCAGTGAGATAAAGTGGAAAGAAAACTGAATTTACAATCAGGTGGCTTGGGTCAGGTCCTAGCACTACTCATTACTTATTAAAACTAAGTGCCAAATTCTCTGGCGTTGGATGGACTAGATTCCTTCCGAGGTCTATCTAGCCCTAAATCTATTCACGTGTAGAATACTAGATCTGTTTTAAGACCAATGACTTGTCCAAGATCAGAGGTGAGATCTGAGATTTGAACCCAGGGCCTTTGACCCCAGAACCACTTCTTTTTTCTACTGTACCACAATTGGCCTCCTGCATTCCCCCACAAGACTAGGGCAAAACCTTCTCAACTTCAACTGCTCCAACGTCTAGCAAAGTTCTTAATTGCTAGAGGTCCTTAATAAGTCAGTCAGTAAACAAACATTAAGTACCTACTATGTGCCAAGCAGGCACAGAGGGCTGGGTCTGGAGTCAGGATGACCAGCGTTTGATCTCAGTGAAGAAAATGGCAAATCACTTTACTTATCTTTGCCAAGAAAAGATACTCACAACAACCCTGTGCCAGGCACTATGCTGAGAGCTTGGGATACAAAGGGAGGCAAAAAACAGTCCCTGTCCTCAATGAGTCTTACAATCTAACGGGGCAGGGGGGAGGGAGGAGAAGACAACGTGCTTGTGAGACGTATAGAGGATAAACAGAAAATAATTAGTAAAGAGGGCACCTAGATGGTGAAGTGGATAGAGAGCAGGGCCTAGAGTCAGGAAGACCTGGATTAAAACTTAACCTCAGACACTTTCTGTCTGTGTGACATTAGACAGGTTACTTAACCCTGTTTGCCTCAGTTTCTTCAAGTATAAATGAGCTGGAGAAGGAAACAAACCACTCCGGCATCTTTGCCAAGAAAATTCCAAATGGAGTCCCAAAGACTAGGACACAACTAAGATGACTGAATTAGCACATTAACAATTAGCATAGAGAAGACACTGGAATTAAGAGGGGTTGAATATATAATTGACATCATATTGCATATTGGGTGGGGGGTGGCAGGAGGGAAGAAAATTGGAACTCAAATTCTTTAAAAAAAAAAAGAATTTAAAAAATAAAATTTTTAAAAAAGGAGGGATTGGTTAAAGATTTTAGTTGGGACAACTTAAATGGAGGCCAGGGAGGTCAGTAGTTGATCAGGAGGAAGACTGTTTAACCCAGTTGTTTTGCTCTTGATATTATGGTAATGGTCTGTGGGGAATGGGTTGCAAGGCCTTTCTTTGCTTGACTAAGCAGTGGCTGGAAGTCACAAGGTCTCTGGTGCTGATTCAGTGTGACCTCCTGGCAAGTCACTCAGCCCCTTTGAATTTCAACACTCAGTAGGTAAGGGGGTGGGGGTTGGGGCTGGGGAAGAGACTGACCTCTAGCCAGGCACTAGGTATTTAAGTCTGAATTAAAGTGTCTGAGTTTGCCAGAGAAAAGATGCTTAGCTTATAAGCCTTTTAAAGACGGTTGTGTAGATTGAGTCTTTTCCCCTAGAAGAAACTTAGCCAGCCCCCACCCCCAATCTGAGAAGGTAGTTCATTTTCCTTGTGGTATGCTAAGCACTCATGTTCTGACAAAGATTATATCCAAAGTCAGGTTTGGTATTTTATATGGTAAACAGCAGCTACCATAGTAATCAAGTCTCAACCTCTCATTTATACAGTGTACTCAAGCTTTATAGAAAAAGAAAGCTCCCAGCTACCACCTTCCTAGACTTATTATTGGATAAAGGATTTCTACCTGCCAGAACCTAGCACGTGAGTGCTAATGTCTAATGTGCTCAAAGTGCTAATGACCAGCAGGTCCTCCCCTTGCCAAGCCACCCTGGGCCCAGGGCCTGATTAACTCTCCAGAAAACCATTAATATCTCCCCAACTGGATAATGTCTGAAATACCCCCACAATGACTTCCTCATTTAGAAGTGGGAGTTCAAATCACATTCCTATGACCATAGGCAATTCAGTGGATAGAGCACTGGGCTTGGGGTCAGTAAGACCACCAAGTGCAAATGCAGCCTCAGATACATCCTAGCTCCTCTTTGCCTTCAGGATTCTGATTCTTTGTGACCCCTTTTGGGATTTTCTTGGCAAAGATACTAGTTTGCCATTCCTTTCTCTAGCTCATTTTACAGATAAGGAACCTAGGCAAAACAGGGTTAAGTGACTTAACCAGGGTGGTCACACACCACAAGCCAGATCTGAACCATCCACTGTGCCATCTAGGTGTCTTCTTACTGTTCATCAAACAAGGTACTCTACCTCCTGACGATGAACATATTTTCTTTTTTCTTTTTTTTTTTTGGTTAGGCAATGGGGTTATTGACTTGCCCAGGGTCACACAGCCAGTAAGTGTTATGTGTCTGAGGCTGGATTTGAACTCAGGTCCTCCTGAATCCAAGGTCAGTGCTCTATCCACTGAGCCACCTAGCTGCCCCCAAAATATTTTTGTTGTCTGTCCCTCTCCCTTCTTATTTCTACCTCCTGGCTTCTCTGGCTTCCTTCAAGTTCCGGATAAAACCCTACCTTTTAGGAAGGCTTTCCTGATCACTCTTCTGTTTTCTCTCTTATTTCCAGCTTTTCTGTTTTCTCTCTCGATTATTTCCAATTTATCCAATACTTGTCAGTATACATATTTATCTTCTTCATTAGATTTTGAACTCCCTGAGAGCAGGGACTGTCACCTTTCTATACCTAGTGTTTAGCACAGTGACTGGCACATAATAAAAATGGTTAATAAATTAACAAAAATAAATTGATCAAGTTATCTTTCACAAAGATGCCAAAATAACCTTCCTAAAGTACAAGTCTTAACTATGCCAGCAATCATCTCAGTCTTCTGGCAGTAATGAATGCCTCTAAGATAACACAAAACTTCTGCATCTGGTATTTATGTCCTTTTAACACGAATTTCACTATCTTTCCAATCTTATTTGATATACTATGCAAAGTAGCCAAAATGAATTACAAGAATTTCCAACCAGGTGGAGGACAGTCTCTAATTCCTTTTTGTAGAATCTTGTCTTCCCTTAGGGCTCAGCTCCCAACTATAAAAGTCCTCCTAGATCCCCTGGGGTGAAGTGAACTCTTTCCTTAAAGATAACTAGAATACTTTGACTTATCTTGGCTATCAGTATTTGTTATCTGCATAAGAACAGTTAACTACTAGAAGGTAGAAGGCACTAGTTTTAATCTTTGTTTCTTCAGGGCGAGTGCATTTACGGTTTTTAAAAAAAAACATTTTAAAACAAAATGTGACAAGTTTGTAGTTTTGTACATAATCATTTTTAAAATTATTTTTGTATGTTAGAATATTTGCTGATTGTTGTAAGGTTCATAAGAAAAACAAGTTCCCCTCTGCCCCAAAGTCACTGGCACTTGGAGGCCAGATAAACACATGGGTGGGGTAAGTTATTAAGCAACTGCTCGAAACAATCATGCAAACCATCCAGGAGGCAGACAAACCATGAAGTCATATGCATGCCTGGTTATAATTTTATACTATTATAGCTTAAAAGGGTCCCCCTCTTCTCCTCTGCAGCAGCAATCATTTAATTAGCTATTTAAACAAGGTATAGTAGAAGCACCCAGAAACAACCAGGAGGCCAAAACATAAAGTTTCTGGTGCTATCTCTGCTACTTACCAGTTCTGCAAGGCATGCCTGGGGCTTAGCAACTTCGAGGGGTTCACTTGTATAAGTGTCTCACTTATACAAGACAAAATTTTCTAAGATATCTAAGATACTCCTGCACTTCAGAGGGAGCAAGGGGTCACAGTTTGGAAGGTCTCACTGGGGCCAGGATGGGAACTAGCCCCGACCAAGTCAATGCTATCTACAAAGGAGAGGACATTTCTAGGGTTCTTTTAATATATTCTGTCCATCCTCTGTGCAGAAGAAAAGATTAAAGTCTTTGCCAGACTTTAAAAAGCTAAGAAACTGCTTTCACAGCATTAATTAGATAGAACTTCAGCCACCCACCTCATAGCCATTCTTAATTAGCACCTAACTAGGTTCCCAAGCCTTTTATTCCCTGGGACCCAGCCACTCCAAAGAATTTTTATTCTGAAATGACTGGACAGGCCTGGCCAGCTCTCTTATAACCTCACCCCACCCCCAAGTCAGGACAAGAGGCCTTAGTGGCCACAGTCTATAATTTGGCCCTACCAGTCTGTTCCTTATAACTAATACCGCCTGGACCCCGCGGCCCCCCCCCCCCCCGAATTATACTTGCTACATATACCTCATTTAAATCATGGTTGTGAAACTCAATTTTTTTCTTCTTTTAAAATCCCAAACTTAATAAAATAAGCACTTCAATATTAAAAGAACAGGAAGATCGCACACGAAACCCTGATTCTGTCCTACAGCCTGCCTTTTCCTTATAATTGAAGGAATAATTTTCAAAGTTTTCTTAAGTACATGAAAAAAGCTTCATCTATCTCTCTCAACCCAGCACTGGCCCTTCTCTCTCCTACTTCTCCATGGAGGGAGAAAGAGAACCTTGTAGCATATACAAGCAGAGATACAGTCATGCAAATAGATATACAGTCAAGCAAAAAAAGAATTTCCACATTGGCCTGTCTGAAAACATATGCCTTACTCTCCATCTTGAGTATCTAACCCATAATGGCAGCAGGGGCTGCTGGGAACCGTAGTTTTTCCTCGTGTTTAAGGAAGGATAAACTGAAAGGCAGAACTCAAGCCAGCAGTGGGAGCCAACTGCCCAAGTGAAGGGTGCTGCCACCCTGAATGAAGGCTTGACTGGCTTGCTCCTCTGCCTGGACCTGGTAAATTTCCACCCCTTCTACTACTTCCCCTCCCCCTCTTCATGCTGCCTGCGCACAATTTGGAAACTCCTGCTCTTTATACAAACTCTGTTTATTTGCAGATCGTGTTTTTATAAGTCATCTCTGATAAAGATAAGCTGGTATTACACTCCTGAGAGTTGCCAGCTTGCTTTGGAAGAATGGTTAAGAAGGGTAAGAGTGAGGTAGGAGAGCATAAAAAGGAGCCTATGAGGAACAAAGTGAGCCCACCTACTACAAAAAAGGCTTCAGGCCCATTCCACCTGTAAGAAGGAGGCTAGCATGCACTTATGAGTCCTCTGGAATCCTGGTCCATGATTTCATTGGCCAGAATTCTTAAGTCTTTCAAGGTAACTTTTCCTCAAAATGCCATTGTTATTATAAAAACTGTCTGGGTCCTTTTCATTTCACTCTGAATCAGTTCATACAAATTCCCCCAGGTTTCTCTGCATCTGTCCTTTTTGTCATTTCTTATGGCACAATGCTGCCTTTAATATCCTCTATATACCATGTATCATAATTTGGTTGGTTACTCCAATTGTCAACTTTTGTCCAGGCCTGTGATTTCACTGGCATTTTTAGAGCTGCCTGGAGCACAGAAAGGTTAGGCGAGTTGCCCGAGGCCACAAAGTCAGTCTGTGTCAGCAGCAGGACTTCAGAGATTTTCTACTCTTTGAGGCTAGAGCTCTTTCCACTATACCTCAATGCCTTGGAATCTCAGATTATTTTTTTAAAATAAATAAAATGGGAACTAAGGAAGTCTCTGCTCAAAAATCTGTCAAATACATTAGGAACCAAGAGTCACTTTAGAGCTGTGTAATGACCCTGAGCAAGTCTTTCTGGGCCTCAATTTCTTTGTAAGATGTGAATGAGATACCTAAATATCTGCCTATATCATGGTGTTACTAAAAGGATAAAATGAGAACTTATGACATGCTTTGCAATCATTAAAGCACCAAATAAAAAACTGGCTACTACTGTTATAATGAAGTGTTTCACATATATTATTTCATTTGATCTTCAAAAACCCTTTGAGGTTAAGTGTAGGTTTTATTAGCTCCATTTTACAGATGAATCTTCAAATAGATTAAAAGGGCCAGGGGCAGGATTCAAGCCTATATCTTCTAGTGCCAAATCTGGTGCACTTTCTGCCATACTAAGACAAAAGCTTCTGTCTTGAATGCTGAAGGAAGGGTCTCAATAGGCCCCATCCCTTTACCTTACCTGTGCCTTTGATATTTTCCCTTGGTTTCCCTGCCCATTCTGATCCCATTCTGGCTCTAGACTACATTCTCATTGATTTATAAATCTGGAAAACGTGAAGTGAGAGACAAAAGACCTATGAGTCAGAAGATGGGCACTCCAATCCTGCCTCTGACACTTGCTAGCTGCATAACCTGAGCTTATCTAATACCAAGTTGCAGAGCAGGTTCTAAGCCATTTTAGTAGAAGTTCTTATTTTGGCAAATAATCATTCCAATGAAATTGCAGGTCCAGGAAAAGGCTAATGTGCCATGGGCTGTGCTGGAGCTAAGATGCCAGTCATTAGGACCTACCTCACCACACTGAGATGCAGGTGATGCAAGTATTATCACTTTTACCAGTTGAGAAGTGACTTGCCCAAGGTCACTGAGTTAAGAAAAAGCAGAGCTGAACTTGAACTTGGCTCTTTTGGCTCCACTTCTATCACTTTTCTCACTATACTCCATCATCTGCCAATGACTGTGCTAAAGTGCTGTAATACAGAGAGAAAAGACCCGGTAAATCTGTCCTCCTTGCCTGCCCCACAGAAGGCAGAAGTCTTTTCTAAATCACTATTAAGGATAGGTTTTTCATCAGGATACCAAAGTAGCAGAAATGTCAGAGGTACTACAAGGCCTATAAAGACCAATTTCTATCACCAGGCAGAGTGTATACCAGGAAAACCACTAAACCCTTCACCTGCCTTCAGACTGAACCCCATGCCACCCTTCCCTCCACACAAGGCTGTGCATCTACCCAAACATAGCAGCTACTGTCTACTGGCACCATTGATCTTAACTTCTGATCACCACCCCCTCCCTGAAAGATGCAGTGACCTACAGCCAGTGCAAAGGTCTCCCCTTCCCTTATCAGTTAGAACACTGACCTTGTACGTCTTGTCTCTTGGCCTCCTGGCCCCACCCTTTTCTGAACTATTCCAAGAAGGTATCTCATCTAGTCACATAGAAAGCCTATGTAAGTAAGGAGACTGAATAAAAACACAGGGCTTCACAGGGCTTCTCAACCTGCTCAGAAAGCCTATGCTATCTTTCATTAGGAACATTTTATTTGGAGTTTGAGGAGAGTGGATACTTAAGATTTCAAGGAGCCCTCTTTTCACCGTGTAGGTACTTCTAAGGACACAGGCAGCAGAAGTTACATGAGTTGCTGCAACCCTTCCAAATCATACCAGCTAACAATCCTCTCCACGATTGAGGGATTGGCCCTCAGACACCAAGTACACATAGAATACTGCTGGGCCTTCCTAGCTTGGCAGAACCATATAAAACCCCAGAAAATTATAAACTATTTCTCACTTTCCAAGAATGAGGACTAAAACATTCTGGTAGAAGCTTTTCCCAATTACCTTTGCTCATTAGGGCTTTCTTCTTCCTCCAAATTATATCGTATTCACTTACAGGAATGAAATGCTTCAAGCCTGAGCATTTGTAGAAGGTTCTTCTTACTGACAGAGCATTACTCCTCACTTGGTGCCTGTGTGAAGGGCACACACAGTAAACTGGAATTTCTGGAAGCTGACATTTCATTGTGGTTACCTCCTTAGGACCTAGTATGTAGTAAGTACTTAAAAAAAAAGCTTGTTGGGGCAGCTAGATGGCACAGTGGATAGAGTTCTAGCCTTGGAGTCAGGAGGACCCAAGTTAAAAATCTGGCCTCATACACTTGACACTTAGTAGCTGTATGACTTAACCCCCATTGCCTCATCAAAACACAAAAAAACACCCCCCCTTGAATTGTTATATTAAACTGAGAACTGACAAATTACAAAGAGATAAAGTCTAAGCTTTATATGAAGGAGCATTTCCTAAATGGAGTGGGCTGACTTTTGAGGCAGTGGGTTCTTCCTCTAAGTTTTTCAAAATTAAATATTAAATTTATTAAACTTTTAAATAAACTTTAGTTGAATTATACACTATGTGCCAGGTGTTGTGCTATAAAGACAAAAGAAAAGTAGCAGTCATCAAGTACATTCTACCAGTCATGCAAGTGAAATTCAAGGCAAAAATTAACTATGTACAAAATAAGTGCCGGGGATGGGGGGAGGGGGATCTTGGAAGAAAAGGAATAAAGGCCTCTAATAAGAGGTAACATTTGAGCTGATACTTGAAAACTTGGAGCCCCTCCTTTCACACTCAAACTCTAGTAAATGCAGTAGTCAAATAACCCGAGCACAGCTCAGTTCTGCCCATAAGTAAACTAGTCACAAATTCCAACTTTGGGCAAAAGGGGCAACTGGTAGCCAATAACTCTCATTTTCTCTTGCCTGGGTAAACACTTCCTTCTTTTCTTACTCTTGCCTGTGTTTCCTATGGCTACATCCTAAAAAAGTAGAGGATCAGCTGAGAAGTTGTTTCAAGAGAAAGAAGGTTCCTTCCAAGAAGCCAGCTGCATATCCCAGTCAGACTCCCCCCCACCCCCAGTGGCTTATTAAACTATAAGTAGTTTGTGGTTAGTGTACCATACCCATCATGCCAACTTTAAACGGGAAGAGCTGGGCTCAGCAGCAGCTGTGCTGTCCCTGTCCCTGGTCTAGCTCCTTGAGCTACTTCTCAAATGGGAAAATACAAAAGTTCTAGAACACCAGTGCTGATTAGGAAAACATATTGGCTGCACCCATGCACATCACCTCTGCTGGAGGAACGGGGTGTAAGAAAACTGCAATGAGCATCATCTAGGTAGGCCTCAGAAGTACAAATAAAGGAAGGAAGGAGGCTTTTACACAAATACCAAGCACTTCCTCAACTCATCTTGTCCACTCGTCTGTGCACCATCTTCCTAGTCACCTGGTTCAAAACTTCTCCTTCCCATTTTCTGAGATTAGACCACATCTCTTATATGCCTTTCCAAGACCAGCTATTAAAAATACACACTAGTTCAGCTTCATTTCATGCCTAGGCTTGAGAGGAAGATTCTCTACAGTGTTAAGTACAGGGCTGTCATTCTAGTGTTAATTCTAAACACTCCTGCTTAAAGGTCCAAAGAGGGGCAGTAACCTCATTCCTCTAAAACCTCCCTGCAATTTGGGTAACACATTTAGTATTCTTAAGCAACAAAGTTTCATAGTCAAGACTGGGCAGGAATTTAGAGAACAGCTTATTTCACCAAAAACAGTCACTAAACTCTAGATAAATCCCACTGAATTCTTTCCCTAATCAATTCAATCCTAATTCAACCACTTTTTCCAAGCCTTTCCAAATTGAAATCAAGAGATACTGCATTAATTGAAGTATTCAAAGTCTTTTGGAGGGGAGATGGAAGGGTTTAAAGTGAAATCCATCAAGAGCCTTAATGAACACAATTATTCCCAGAACATTTTACACAGTTTCTTCAAAGAAATTGGTTATGCCTCTGGGTAGGGAGAGGGGAAGAAGGAAATAGGCATAGCACCTATTGGGAAGAAGGATTTAGTCCAAGACATTCTTTCTGAATTAATACAGAAAAAATGGATAAGGCTTTAGACTAGGATACTGAGAAAAATGCATGAATATAGGTCCCCCCCCCCAAAAAAAAAAGTGGGGGAGGAACATCTTAGTGTGGTTCCACACTCAAAACAGCCTTCTTTCTTGCTTTTAGTTTTTCCCTTTACTAATCAGTTACCTACAATCTCCTTATATAGAAGAAACCTGGTCAGGCTTAGAAGCAAAACTAAGTCAAGAGTTGTTAAAGGTTCAAAACACTGTTCTGCTAGTCACTTCTCTCTGTGCCTTGTGATTCTTGGCTGAAAATCCTTCAGTGTCTCCATGCTACCTCTAAGATAAAATAGAAACTCCTTGTAATCTGGCTTAATTGAGGGCTCTCTACATAATCTGGCTTCAATTCAAGACTCCAAGCTTCCACAAGCATCCACCCTGGCACCAGCACTACTTTGGTATACTTTACAGAGAAACTAGACTACCATCTGTCCCCAAACTCTTTTTGTACAAGCTGTCCTCTATGACTAGAACCTGGCTCCCTACTCTGCCCATAACTCTTACTGTCTTTTGCTTTGATACCCCCTTCCCCACCCTATCTCATGCAGATACTCAATTTGTTTGCACTACACCTGCAGAATGCAATGTTGCCATTTCCAGGGCATCACCTGGCACAAGGTCACTTAAAATCAATTAGGTCTGGTGTTGTGTTGCCCTTTTTGGCCAATAATAACCATGAACCAAGGGTGTCCAGGAAATCTTGGAACCATCTCAGTTCCTAGAGACTCAAGAGTAAGACCAGAAAGCAGGATTTACTTGATGTGATCTCCACACGGTATCACATCCTTCCACTACAAAGGAAATGCAGAGTTTCTTTCATCCTGGGTAATGTCCTAGACCAGGAGTCTCCTGATCAAGAACACATTCTGTGTGTCACCAAGGAGGTTTCACCCCTGCAGTAGCTTTCCATCCTCGGAGAGGAAGGACCTACAAACAGGTCAGATGACATTAACAGAGCATCTCCCTAAATGTAGACCTGTATGCAGCTAAAGGGCTTTTTACAAATATTTGCATTATCATGGATTAATCCCTCCTACTTTTTTCTTGCACCCTTTCTGAATACACTACCAGAAATTTCATTTCAACTACTTACCCAGAGAGCAATTTGACCCATGTTTACTATGGGCCAGGCTTCTCTTTAGCAATAGGGAGACTAAAGAGGGCATTACAGGGCACTGGGGACAATCCATGCAAAGTTGGGGTGTTGTGTATGAAGAATTCTGGCAGTTTAACTGGACTAGACAATGTGTGGTATGCATGAAGAGGCAAAAAGGTAGAATACGCCCAGGCTATAAAGAGCTCAAAACACTAGAGAGATTTACATTTGAGCCTGAATGATCCTACATATAAAAGATAGCCCCTAGAATTTACTGAGTAGGAAGGGGATGATGTGACCTATGTTTTAAGAAAAGTTACTTTGGCAACTGGGTGGAAGATGGGTTGGAATGAGGAGAGTTGGGGATGGGGGGATTAGGCTACTAGACTACTACAGCAATCCAGGAGAGAGGTAATCAAGGCCTAAACTAGGGTAGTGGCAAAAGAAAAAAAGGAGATGTAGCAAGGGTAGAAATGACAAGACCTAGCTAGGGATTAGAGATATGAAGTGTTGAGGATTACACTGAGGTGGGCTAACACCCACTGGGGGTGGCTGGAAGGATGGTTATGCTTCCAATGATAAAAGGGCGAGGTGTGGACATGAAGGCTGATATCATAAGCTTACAGAAGACCAGCTACTACTAAAGATGCCAGGTCCTCACAAATTAGGAGAGGCCTCTGGTTGCGTGATTCAGTAGCATATACCAATCAAATAAAGACCTGGTAGTGATATAGACCTGTGTAGTCAAACTCAAATAGAAACAGAGGCCATAAACCATCCCTGAGGATCCTTGTAGGTGCAATTTGACTTAGAAAACCACATATTAACATTTATTATGTTATTTATATTTATATCTATTTTGTTAAATATTTCCCATTTGCATTTTAATCTACTACAAGCAGCACTTAGGAGTGTCATGAGCAGCATGTTTGGCACCTCTGGGATAGAGGTAAGACTGTCAGCATTAGAGAAAAGTTGAATTTCCAAAGCATTCAAGGTTTAGACTCTGAACCCTGGATTAACACAAATCTCTTCCCCCATGTATTCGATAAAGACCTGATGGTAATTTATATATTGAAGGCAAATGGCAACTACAAGGCACTTTGCATAAAGTGTTAGTCTTGGGAGGCAAGAGTTCAAATCCAGCAGCCACATAGTAGCTGTGTTTCCTTGGGCTCACTCTGGGCCTCACTTTCCTCATCTGTAAAATGGGGATAACAAAGCACCTGTCTCATAGGGGGTGTGGTGAAGATGAGATAATAACTATAGGCAATAAACAGAAATCCTGTCACAAAAGTACAAATTGAGATAAGTACCTTGGTAGGATGGAGATGACAATGTCTTGGTAGATCTGAATTTTCCCTTTCCCCTGAGGCTGCCTCATTATTATTAGTTATCACACAATAGTAATACAGATTCTTCCTCTCCCCTCATTTTACAGAGGGGGAAAGTGAGGCCCAGTAATACACTAGTAACCCAGATATGACTCTCCCATCTAGTGCCTCTTTCCATTATTTTGTATTGTTCCCAGAAAAGCAAAGTTTCAAGAAGCAGTATGTTTTCTATTAAGGTAAGAACTTATGTTGTATTTAGGGCAGCTGAGATTTCAGTTTCTCAACTATCCTAGGATTACTCTGTAATGTCTAGTAGCTTCAGGGCTGCAAACCCTACCAGGAAGACAAGATAAATGAGCACTGGCTTGAGTCAAAAGAACTGGGTGACCTTGTGAGAGACAGCCTCTTTGGACCTCCATTCCTCATTTGTAAAGTAAGAGATTGAACTAAATTTCCTAGGCCGAGCCAATGCCCCAGGTCCAAATCTACCCTCCTATATAAACCCCATCTGCTCTAAGACAAATCAACTTGGAAAATTATGTTAATTCTGTGACTTCTAAATGCTACTGGCCAATCCAGTTCCTTCCTGGTTTTCCAGAGCCAAGGCAAGTCATTTGTAAGTTTAGAAAAAAAAATCTTTTCACTTCTGGCCTAGCTGTATTTTCTGATACCTGAAGAGAACTCAATGAGATGCTCCAGAATTCCCAGGTCACATCTAGGCACCAAATGGCAGCAAAGTCCTGAATTGCATTCCAACAAACCCAGAGCTTTCTCTCCTCCAGTTCTGAGAGCACCAGAGGCAAGTTAGTAATTTAAAAAGTTCAAAGGACCTGATTAGAAGCTCATCCCTTCTGTGGGAAAAATGAGATGTTAAAGCACTATTGGCAGAGTTTTGAACGATTCAACCATTCTATAGAGCAATTTGGAACTATGCCCAAAGGGCTATAAAACCATTTAACCTAACAATACCACTACAAGGTCTGTATCCCCGAAGGGATAAAAAACAGGAAAAGGACCTATGCGTACAAAAATATTTATAGCAGCTCTTTTCTGGTGTCAAAGAATTGGAAATTGAGGTTATGCCCATAAATTAGGGAATGACTGAACAAACTGTGGTATTCGATTATGATGGATTATTGTACTGTAAGAAATGATGAGGATGCTCTTAGAAAAACCTGGAAAGACTTAAATTAGCTGATGCAAAGTGAAATGTACTGTGTACAAAGTAACAGCAATGCTGTAAAATGATCAGCTATGAATGATTTAGTTATTCTCAGCAACACAATGATCCAAGACAACTCTGAAGGATTTACGATGAAAAATGCTATCCAATCCCAGAGAAAAAACTAATGTGTCTGAATACACTGAAGCATACTTTTTTATATTTTGAGGGTTTTTTTGTCTGTTTTCTTTCACAACCTGACTAATATGGAAACGTTTTGCATGACTACACACGTATAACCTATATCAAACTGCTTGTCTTCTCAATGAAAAGAGGAGGAAGGGAGAGAATCTGGAACTCAAAAGTTTTAAAAAGTAATGTTAAAATGTTGTTTTTACATGTAACTGGGGGGAAATTGAATTTAAAAAATGTTTTTTTTAAAGAAGCTCATCTCTTCTGCTCTGGGCCTACATGATAGCTAATGACAATCCCAGGCACTGGTTTACACACTTTTTCTCATTCATTCCAACCTTCTGCAATCTGGCTTCTAATTTCTCAGTTTCTGATGGTTAATTTTCATTCATTTCTTTCTTCACCTTTCTGTAACATCTCCAGGTTACTCCTTCTCAGTTTCATATGGATCATTCACTTCCCACTCCTAATTATGGGTGTATAGCTTAGGGCTCTATTGTGGGCCTCCTTTCTTCCTCTCTACACTCTATATGATCTTACCAGCTCCTACAGTTTCCATAATCTCTATGATGATTCACATTTACTACCCATTTGGTCTTTGATAACTCACATAAACATTCTTGAGTTCAATTTATCTCTAATGTGTGTGTGGGTGTGTATTGGACTAAATAACTTCTGAAAGCATTTCAGCTCCTTGATCTTATGATTCCGAAATCTATATATCTAAACCTAGACTGTTTTCTTAGACATAATCCAACAGGATGTCCCACTAACATGCAACTGACAAAATTCATTATTTCCACTCACTCTTCCACCCCCTGCACAACCTGAGTCATTCAGAACTGCCCACTCACTCTCACCCAACATATCAGTAGAAACTTGTGGTTTCTATCTCCACATTTCTGGTATAAATCTTCTTTATAATGACACAAAAAAATCAGCACATCTCTTAAGCCTGAACTACAGCAACAGCTTTCTCCTTCTAATCTGTCCTTCTGATTCTAGCCTCTCCTTTTCCCAATCTAGCTTCGAATTAATATTTTTAACACACGAGTCTGACCAAGCCACTTTCCCCTCAAGAATCTGCCCTGGCTCTGTATTTCCTCCAGGATAAAATAAACTTACACTGGCACCTGACGCCTTTTACATTCTGGCTCTTGCCTATCTTTTGGCCCTTTCTCCTACCACTCCCTACCCCCCCTTTACAGACACATTATTCCTCTTTTTCCTACAATCCACTTTGTGGCCAAAATTGGATTCTCCAGAACTTAGCATCCCATCTTCTAACTCCCTGCCCATTGTCCCATGCCCGGATTCTAGTCTCACCTCATCTCCACCTCTATAAAGACTTCCTCCAAATTTCAGCTCACTGTTAGCCTAGTTCTCTCCCTCCTCAAATTATCCTGTATATACTTAATCTGATTACTTGTTGCCATTTCCTTCAAAGAATGCAATCTCCTTGAGAATGTTTCTTTTGCCTCTTTATCCTTAGCGCCTAGCATGGTGCCTTGCTCATGTAGCAGGGGCTTAATAAACGCCAGTTAGACTGGTTTAGTAGTTTACAGGGATAGGATAGAAAACCTTTCTAGGCACCAATCAGAGCTTTCCCTCACCCCTCCCTTATTGCATTAGTAACTCCCGAAACCCCTCCCCGATTCAAGGCTCCTTTCTAAGGCTCGCAGGAGGAAACCAGATTTTCCCAAACGGATCATCTTCCCAACCCTGACACGCCCAGGTGCGTAGAGCTCCTACTTCAGAAAGGACACCAGGCTCCAAGAGGGTCATGAATTTCCCCACTCATTTCTCCCTCGGGCATCGAGGCCCACGGAAGCCTGGCTCCCCATAACCCTTCCCGGTGCCCTGGACTACCACGGGTATCGGCCAGCACGGGCCTCCTCACTTTCTCGGCAGCTCCGGGCTCCCCGACAGTATCTGGGAGGCTGCGGGCGGTCCCAGGTTACCCACCGCCCCTTTCCCTTCTCTCCCTTTTACTCCACTCCTGGCATTTAGTCGCGGGGCTCAGCTGGCAACCTCCCCGTGCCCGGGGGCTCTCCTCCAGGCAGGTGGGGCACGAGCCACCAACACAAAGAGACCTGGGATAGGAGGTTCGTTCCCACTCGCAGCCAACATCCCTCCCGAAAGGAAACCCTTCCCCCCACCCTTGGGGTTCACAAGGGGCTGCTGCAGCTTTCACTTTCAGCCTTAGGGACAACTCTGGGGGTTCTTAGGCTCCTGCGAAGCGGCCACAGGACGCCCCAGCACCCCAAGGGGAGAGGAGGAAGGGGGGAGGGGACGTCTGGCTGTGCTGGTTGTTTTGCTCCCACAACAGAGCAACCTTTATCATGCCTCTGCACGCTGCAGCTGCGCTCGGGCCTCGCGGGGGCCACCGCACTCACCCCGTTGTCCCGAACGCCGACATCCTACCGCTTCCCCAGGGGCCCCTCCCCAAATTCGGGGGCCTCAGAGTGAAATAAGTCCTAACCGACTGGGAAAGATAAAAATGCGCCCTCCTACCCCACGTTTCGAGCCCAGAAAGCGAAAGGGGGGGTTCTTCTCCAAGCAGCAGTAACACTCTCCCTCCATGCAAGTATTCCCGCCCCCTTCAGACTCACCGTCCCTCCTATGCGGAACAGGATCGCCCAGCCACCAGCAGCGAGCACCACAACAGCTCCCAAAATCCGTCAGCTCCGGAAAGAGCATTTATCCCCAGCTCCAGCCCAGCCCAGCAGGCTCTGATCCCGCCCCCAGCACCGCCCAGCTGCTGATTCATTTCACGTGATTTCAGCCCTGCCTTGGGAGGGGACTGCCCAGTGTCTGGAGAGTACCCTCTCTTCTTTTCACCCCTCCCCGGAGCTAAAAGTGTGACCCCCCCTAGCTCGCTCTGTCTGGGCGTAGGCCACTACACCTCTACCCAGAAAGAAACAAACATTGTTCAAATGCTCCTGGAGCCCTAGAAAGGTTTTGTCTTGGTTGGCTTCAGAAATGACTGAACTCAAGGCTGCTTTTCAATGCTATTCGAGTTGCTTCCTCCAGAAGAGAGCTAGATAAATGCTAGTTGAATGAATGAAGGGATGAAGGGGACTGTTAATTGACGGACAAAAGGCAGTCTAGCCAACTTTAGGTTAAAAGATGAGGCCTTTGTTCTTCAGTTCAATCAGTAAACATTTATTAAAGGCCTTCTATGTGCCAAGCTCTAGGGATACAAAAAGAGGCAAAAGACAGTCACAGCTCTCATGGAGCTTACAATCTAATGAGGGAGACAACATGCAAACAAATATGTTCAAAGCAAGCTATAAGGGGCAGCTAGGTGGCACAGTGGATAGAGCACAGGCCCTGAAGTCAGGAGGACCTGAGTTCAAATTCGACCTCAGACCAAACACTTGACACTTAATAGCTGTGTGACCCTGGGCAAGTCACTTAACCCCAATTGCCTAAGGGAAAAAAAAGCTATATACAGGAAATAATTTACAGAAGGAAGACACTGAATTGAGAGGGGTTGGGGAATGCTTCCTGTAAGAGCTAGGATTTTAGTTTGGATTTAAAAGAATACAGAGAGGTCAGTGTGAAGATCTCCACAGATGTGACTTGATATGGGAAATACCCTAGGAAACATTCCCTTGGATGCCACAATAAGATTAATATTAGCCAGTAAGAGTCCAACTTCCAGTCCAACCCTCTTTTCCTAACCCCCAAAGAAAATGAAGCCCGGAAAACTTAAGTGACTTGCCCAGGTCAATAAATAAATCAATTAATATGCTTTGCAGCAGCTAGGTGGTACAGTGGGTAGAGTTTGGGGCCTGGAGTCAGGAAGACTCATCTTCTTGCACTCAAATCTGGTTTCAGATACTTACAAGTTGTGGGACCTTGGGCAAGTCACTTAATTCTGTTTGCTTCAGCTTCCTCATCTGTAAAATGAAGTAGGGAAGGAAATTCCAGTACCTTTATCAAGAAAACTCCAAATGGTGTTAAGAAGAGCAAAACAACAACTTAGGTACTGGGTCCTGTGCTGGATTTATATGACATATGGGTGCTAGGCACTTTACAAATATCTCATTCCATCCACATAACAACCCTAGGAGGTAGGTAGTGTTGTTATCCCCATTTTACAGTTGACTAAACTGAATTAGACTGTTGAGTGATTTGCCCAGGGTCACACAGCTAGTGAGTATCTGAGACCAGATATGAATACAGGTCTCCTGACTCTAAACCCAGAGTTCTTTTTCACTATACCAGATTGCCTTTGTTTTCATAGGCATGTAGGTTTTAGAACTGGAAGGGACTTTAGAGATCTAGCCCTGATGTTTTTATGGGAAGAGAGAGCCAGAAAAAGGAAGTGATTTGCCCCAAAATCACACAATCAATCAATAAACATTTATTAATCCCTTGTTACTTTCCAGGCATTGTGCTAAGCACTTAGGATTCTAGCACTGGTGACACAAATACTGCCAATGTGAAGAATGGCAAAAAACAGTCCCTACTCTTAAGGAGCTTACATTCTAATGAGGAAAACAACATGTAAATAAATAGGTATATACAAGTTACATACAGAATGGTTGGAAGACAACCTTATGAGAGGTAAGGCTCCAGCATCTTGCACTCCATCTTGTGTGGGGTGTTTAAGGGGGACAGGAGGGTGAGTGAGTGTGTTGGGGTGGGAATCGGAAAGTTCTATACAGGTGGTTTAAGTAACTAGATTAGGATTTAAACCCAGGTTCTCCAACTACAAAACCAAAGCTCTTTCCAGCATCTACTTTGCCTCTTTTAGATAATTTCCTGCAAGTTCCTGGCCATTTAATTTGAGGCAATGCCTAATTTAAGCCTGACTCTAAGGATATAAAATGCAGATTGTCACTAACACAGATTTCATGCAACCTTTCCAGTCCAAGACTGTAAGACCTATTCAGTGTGCTGAAGCCCCAAGAAGGCTGACTTTGGGTTCAAATTGTGCCTCTGATATTTAAAGCCTTTATGATTGGGGGGAGGTCACTTTGTGTTAATGAATCCCCCAATAGACAGAAATGAACTTCCTGAGAGAAAAAGCAGTTAAGTTGTTACTATGTGCCAAGCACTGTGCTAAGGGATAGGAAGAAAAAAAAATACAAGCAGATACTTACCCTTAAGGAACATATTCTAATGGGGGAAGACAATACATAAAAGGGAGTTGAAAGCAGTAAGTAGGATGGAGTGAGGAAGGGTGAAAAGTAAAAACAAAAACAAAAATAAACTATCTCTGAAGTGGTTGAATTAGAGGACCCTTGAGGTTCATGCCAACTGTAAATTATACAGAATCTTACAACCTACCCATGGAGTATCTTTCTAATCTCCTGATTGATAGGATCAGATGGGTTGGAGATGGAAGTAAATGAAATGTGAGTAAAGGGAGAGAAGATAGGAAGGTAGAAAGGGCTTCAAACAGGAGCTTTCATTGACGGGATCCATCAGGCATTCACAGTATGACTCTCTTGAGCCATTTGGTGGGAAGGGAGACCTAGAGAAAAGGAGGGAGACAGAGAATGTCTTAGGAGTAACTACAATTCACAATGTTAGGGTTAAATGTAATCTGATCACAAACCCAAAAGAGTAGACCAGCAGTCATATAACAAGGGAGGGGTTTTGGGGTGAAGGGCACCTTATGAAATATCTAAGGACCTTTTTCTTTTTTGCAGGAAGGAAGCTCCAGGCCTTCCTCATCCCTACCAGTCTGTCAGCTTGTTGTCCCCAGAATAAATTCAGAGCTTCTTTAGAATTCTATTGGGTGGAGTTTCAAATTTGAGGAAGCACTCAAAATATGGCCCAGTTAGCCCTTCCTTATTCTTCCAGTTGGTCCAGCTGAAAGGAGCTAACAAGCCTATGCTGTACTTCAGTTTTATAATTTAAAATGCATTGTGTGCCATTGCTTTCTAACATCCAGCCTGCTTCTTGCCTCTAATAAGCCCAGCCAACAGAATTTTTTTTGTTGTTTTCTGGCAAAGGAAAGACAAGTTGATTTTCAACAATTAAAAGGGACTTTCTCTCTGAGTTGTTAAGGTAAATTTACTGAGAGGTGGGAAGTAGAGCAATGGAATTGGGCAATGGATAGATACCAGCTGACATTTAGCAATTTTACATAAAAAGTAAATAGCCTTTTAAAAAAGCATGTAAAATCTCCCTAGAAAGTATGGCTCATTGATAATTCAAAATAAATTAAGAAAGAAAGAAAGAAGGAAGGAAGGAAGGAAGGAAGGAAGGAAGGTAGGAAGGAAGGAAGGAAGGGAGAAAGAAAGAAGAAAAGAAAGTATGGCCCAGTGGAGTGAACACTGGCCTTAGAGTGAGAAGTCCTAGGTTCAAATCCTGATCCCCTAGGTTACAAGTGACATTTCCTCCATAACACATTGTATTTCTCTTATATGTTTATTATGGTTGTTTTGAATTATTGCTTTTTTTTGGTATCTACTACTCAATGCTCGTACAAGATTTCAAGATCTTTAAAGGTAAGGATCGTGTTTTACTTGTCTTCATAACTCCCTTGGTGACAGCAAAATGCTCTGCTTAATGTGTGAATTTTAATAAAAGTGTGAGTGAATTGTTATATCAAAGTCATAAAAAAATTGAAGTCATATCTTGACACTGTCCATTGTCCTGATGTGCTAGAGTCTAGAATGGTTGGAGAAAAGTGGCTGACTTTTATTCTTGGGCTTCAATGTCTTTACTACAGTCAGTCGTCAGATCAGTTACTCTTTCATACTGTATGTACTAGACAGCCAAACATGGAGCAATGAGTGGAAGTTTCAGAGAGGCAAATTGCCCCTTGATGTAGCAGGTAGGTGACATTGTAGATAGAGTGTGGGGTCTGCAATCAGGAAGACTCATCTTCCTGAGTTCAAATTTGACCTCAGAAATTAACTAGCTGTGTGACACTAGGCAAGTCACTTAACAGAAGCCATACACGAAATCCGCTTCTGATCAACAGAGATTGGCATCCCTATCTCTGACATCAAAGTACTCCAAAAATCCCCTTCCAAATGACCCTTTTTATATCTATGTAAACCAGGGAAAAATGATCTTGATATTTTGTTTTGTGTAGGTATCCTTGGTAAGCTTATGTCCAGGAAATGTACACATCTCTAACAAAGGTTGGGGCTTGATCAGAGCCCCAAATACCTGTTTGTGTGTAAGTCTCCAAGGAGCGATCAATTCCTTGGACAGTTACATACCTTTCTCAAGAAAAATGTTCCTTGAGATAAATTGCTTTCCCCCATAACATAGTTTGTTTGTTACTTAATGCTCTAGTCTCCTTGGTCCTGGCCATTCATTGGTAACTCTAATCTATCTTTATGTCCGGTCATGAGGTGGTTACACAGGGGGCTAGGGAGGATCTATACTCCTCAGTTTCCCTTACAACTTCACACACTGAAAGTAGACTCTAATTCCTCTTCCTCCAATTGACTGGTTCCTCCTAGAACCTCCATTTTAAGAAGGATACCTAGGCTACCCTTGTCATCATTCCTGTCCCAAGATGAAGGCAGGGATTTTCTTTCTTTTGGCTTATATTTATATCCCAGTATTTACCACAGTGCCTGACACATAGTAAGCTATTAATAAATGCTTGTTGACTTGACTTGCTTTGACTTCTTTTTTGACTTGACTTCTTTCAAGACTCAGTTTAAATGCCACCCTTTGTAGGAGGTCTTCCTAGGCCTTCCACCCACCCTAGTCTTCTTCTCTAAGGCTACTTTCCTTCTTTTCTATAAGTATGTTTTATGTTCCTATTTATTTATTTGTTGTCTCTCCTTAGTACAAAAGGTATTCAAGAGCAGGGCCTTTTCAATATTTTTGCCAACCTTGTATCCCTCATGCATAGCCCAGTGCTAGGTATATAGTAAGCACTTAATAAATGCTAGTTGACTGATTGATCAGTAATTATTATAGGCTGATCTAAATTGACTATAACCAAATAATTGTATCAGTGAGATAATAATTAGTTTTCAAACTAAATAAAGGTAAGATTAGAATATAAAATTATAATGAAACAATAAAGTAAATGCAGTAATACGTGAAAATTTGACTTAGTTATTATTTCCTACAGAAATGAGATTACCTAGCTGGGGTCTACCCTAAGTCAGCTGTAGCTTTAGAATGCTTATAGTTTTGACCATAGATTTATTTTGGCCTGGATTCCCACCTTTTTTTTTTTTCAATTAGTCCTTTGGTAATTTCACAGATAGCTGTGGGCAGAAGAGCAGAAACAGTGTGCATACATACCCAGTGTTCATACAGGACATTGTCATAGAATTTGAGAATTAGAAGGGACCTCTAGTGACCATCTACACCTGAAAAGAAATCCCTTCAACACTCTTAGACAATTGGCCAAGATTTTACTGGGTAGAACTAGAAACAACAGCTCAGGGGCAGCTAGGTGGCGCAATAGATAGAGCACCAGCCCTGTAGTGAGAAAGGCCTGAGTTCAAACCCAGCCTCAGACACTTACTAGCTGTGTGACCTTGGGCAAGTCACTTAACCCCAATTGCCTAAAAAAAAAAAAAGGACAAATAGAAACAACAGCTCATAGTTCCAAAGAGGCTAATTTAAACTTTCTGTTAGGAAAACCCTCCTGGCAAAATCAGAGCCATACTAAAGTGGACTGGGCCAGTTTGAGAGTGAATAGAGAGGGTTCTCCTTGTTGGAAGTATCCAGCAAAGACTGAATGAATACTTGTCTGGTACCCTTTCAGGTATGGGTTGGAATGTGTGGTAGCTGTGGTTCTTTCCGGAGCAGAATTTCTGTGATTCTGTCACCTTTGAAAAAGTAGTAGAAGGGACTATGAGTACATACTGAGGATTCTGAGTCCATAGTTTGCTCTTCTGCCCAAGGCTACATGCCTAAGATGCCAAAGGACTGACTAGTAGATATCAATACCAAAAAACATCTGTGTTGGAAAGTCCAAGTATCCTAAGGCTCCAGCTGGGTGGGGCAGACCAAGTTGTGAGGATCAGACAATTAAAGCTCAGTACATTGTAAAGGGCCCTACTCTTGTAGTCTGGATGGAGATGCTAGGAGGTATGAACCTGGGCAAATCATTTTACTTTCCTGAATCTCTGTTTCCTCAACAGTAAAATGGGGGTAAAATACTTGTACTAGCTACTTCATGGAACTATTCTGAGAAAAGTGCTCAAAGCACTATAGAAATGTAGAAGAGATTTGTCTGAGATCAGGAAAATGAGGTTTTGAACACAGTAGAGATTTAGATGTAGAAAGGAATTTAGATACCACGCAACCCCCTCATTTTTAGGATAAGGAAACTGAGGCCAAAGAGGTTAAGTGTTTTGCCCAACATCACTCAGGTAGTAAGTGGCAGAGCTGGAATTTGAATCCAAGTCTTCTGACTCATAATCTAGCATGCATTTCATTGTACCATACAACCTAATGATATATGAACGTAGCCATGTATGGAGGTTCTATGGAGGTTCCATTTACTTTTGACACTACTCCTTTACTTTCTCCCCATTTCTGGTAGTCCTGCTCTTTCCAGTCTTCTATTGCAATCATCAATACCATAAATATTTATTAAGCCTTTACTCTATGTCTAGTTCTTTGATCTCCAAATTGAAATAACCTTTTATGTAATGTACTTAAGGTGTTCTATTAATGCCCTCAAGAGAGATAGGGAATTTTGAAGAGAGGTGGGTTTATGGGGAAAGATGATGACTTCTATTTTGGACATGTTGAATTTGAATTCTGAGAGGATATCCACATAGAAATATGTAGAGATTAGGGATGGACATATAGATTTGAGATTATCTGCATAGAGATGATAATTGAACCAATATGCCCTGATGAGGTCACCAAAAGATAGAATGTAAAACAGGGGTTCTTAAACTGTGGTCCACTCACCCCTATGGGACTGTGGATTTCAGAAGATATGAGAATTTTTTTTAATATTTAGATAACTATTTCACCGTATTTTAGGCATTTAAAAACATTGTTTGTAGAAGGGAGTAAGCATTTATTAAGTGCCTGCTTTGTGCCAGACACTGGGCTAAGAAGCACTTTTCAAATATTATCTCATTTCAATCTCACTCTGTAAGTAGTATTATTATACTAATTTTATAGTTTAGAAAACTGAAACAGGCAGCAGTTAAGTGACTTATCCAAGGTCAAACACCTAGCTAGTGTCTGAGGCTATATTTGAACTCAGAGGTCCATAGGTTTCATAAGACTACCAGAGGAGTCCATGACACAGGTTAACAACCTCTAGTATGTAAAGAGAATAGGGCCCAATACAAAGGTTTTAGGATTTGCTTAGGGGAAATGGTGATTCAGCAAAGGAGACTAAGGAGTGGTCAAATAGGTAGAAGGAAATGCAAGACAGAACATTTCTTTAAAGTTAACTGATAAGAGAGTGTCCAAGAGGAAAGGATAGACAATAGTATCACAAGTTGCTGAGAGATAAAGAAAAACAAGAAATAAGAAAAAGCTATCACAAGTAACAGTAATGAGAAATAATTTGTATTCTTGCAGAGTAGTAGGGTCAGGAGCCAGATTTCAAGGGGTTGTGGTATAAGTGAGATGGGAAGATGTGGAGATAACCAGTATGGACAGATTTTTCTAGGGATTGGTCTACTTGTGGAAGGGATACACAATGTAGGATGATAGCTTGTGAGGTCAAGAAGTTCACATGAAGATTTTTTTTTTTTTGCTGCAGTTTGTAGGTAGTAAGGAAGGAACCAGGCAATTAGGAGAGACAGAAGGTGGGAAGACTTAGAGGGAGTGATTTGAGAAGGCAAGGAGACAGGAGGGGATTCAGATTAGACATCACATTTCTCACCATTCAAACACTGGGATCCACCATGACCATATTTCAAATCAATATCCCTTCTAGGTCCTGTGATTGTTGGATTGCCTTCCATTACATTGAGGACTCAGATATCAGACCTTTCCAGACAAGACCACCAAGATTCAGCCCAGGATGAGAGCCTCATCCCCACTTGAGTGAGAAAATAAAATCCACATTGGAAATGGGGCAGATAACTGAGCTTGCTGATTGTGAAGGTTGTGGCAATCTCTTGTCCTTTGGCTAGCTGGTTCTCTTCTTGTGGTCCCTGAATCCTTGTGAGTAGGAGTCTAGGTGAAAACTCCCTTCCCTATTACTTCAGAATTTGCTAAGCTTCATTTGAATCCGTTCCAGCTCTATCCCCTCAGGCTCTATCTGATCTTATATTCCCATTTCACTCTCAGGAATCTCTATTGTTAACAAACTTCCCCCCCCTTTTTAAAATTAAACCTCTTATTCCTTCCATATTTTTGAATTTTTGAAAATCAGGATCTTTCCAGAAAATTCTGCATCCCTAGTCATTCCCTCTGGTAGTGGCTATACCTTCTTTTATTAAATTAAATTAAATGAAAGCTTACCAAGTGCCAAGCTTTGGGGTAAATACTGAAGATAAAAAGACAATTGTTTCATTCTTGGTACTTGGATCACCCATGCCTGACACAGTGCCTGGCACATAGTAGGCACTTAATAAATACTTGTGGATTGAGTGCTCAACAGAAATTAAAGTCACTGTCCTCAAAGATTTAACATTTTTAATGTGGGGATAAAATGTGCTCATACATCTATTTGTGCACGTGTGTTTTCAAAATATGTATAAAATAGAAAGGGAAGTCATTGTGATTTTTTTTTTGAGAGGGGGTACCAGAAAAGACTGCATGACCCTTGAAATGAGTCTTGAAGGAAACCAGGAATTCTGAAAGGTGGTGATGAGAAGGGGAAAAAAAATTATAGACATGGGAGACAACTAATGCAAAAGCACAGAGATAGATGGAATGTATGTTGTTGTGGTCATTGTTGAGTCCTTTCAGTTGTGTCCAACTCTTTATGATCCCATTTGGGGTTTTCTTGGCAAAGACACTGGAGTGGTTTGCCATTTCCTTCTCCAAATACCATGTGTGGAAAACAGCAAATAGGCTTGACTTGATTGTAGTTTACAGATGGGGGTAATGTATAATATGACTGAAATGATAAGATGGAGCAAGGTTGTGAAGTGCTTTAAATGCCTAACAGGATTTTTATATTAGAGGTAATCAGAATCGCTGAATTTATTTAGTAGAAGGTGACATGGCCATACCTACATTTTGGGAGAAACTACTTCAGCATCTATATAGAGAATTAATTGGAGTGGAGAGAAACTTGGACAGGGGCACTAATTAGGAGGCTATTGCAATAATCTATTCCTAAACTAGGGTGTTGGTAGTGTGAGTAGAGTGAAGGAGACATATTAGAGAGACATTATGAAAATAGAAACAAGATTTGGTAATGAAATATATGTGTGGGGAGAATGAAGAGTAGAAGATGACAGAGGTCGTGAACCCACCTGACTGGAAAGATGGTAGTAACCTTGAAAGTAACACAGAAGTTCAGAAGAGGAGTAGGTTTGGGGAAGTAAAGATAATGAGTTCAGTATTGGCCATGATGAATTTGAAATGCCTGTGAGACATCTAGCTTGAAATGTCCAGTAGGCAGTAGGTGAATCTGGATCTGAAGAAAAAGATGAGAGCTGGGTGTATAGATATAGGAGTCAACTGCATAGAGACAGTAATTTAACTCAGAGGAGGTCACCAAGTGAGAGGAAATAGAGAGAAAATAGAAAAAGACCTACAGAAGAGACAAGAGAATTCCAGAGTTAGTGCCCCTGGGGCAAGAGGAAGAACTGAAATATTCCTTGTTTCTCATGGACACTTCTAGACTCTTCCTCTGATTCAATCACTGAACAACTTTGTCTCCTTTAAGGTTCACTTGATTTCTCTATATCATCCTATGCAGATCTACTGCACTTTTCTACTTTTTTCTTAAAGAGTCTAGGGTATGATTCACAGTATTCCTCTCCACCAAACCTCTGCCCTCATACCTACTATCACTAAGCACTTTTTACTTGGTATATATTTTATATTCACTTTTTTGTGATAATAATAATAATAGTATTTATATATCAACACTTTGGGGCAGCTAGGTAGCACAGTGGATTGAATGCCAGTCCTGGAGTCAGGAAGATTACTCTTCCTGAGTTCAAATCTAGCCTCAGACACTTACTAGCTGGGTGACCCTGGGCAAGTCACTTAACTTTGTTTGCCTCAGTTTCCTCAACTGAACAACAACAAAAGTGACTAGATGCTATATGCTGGGCTAAGTGCTTTATAAATATTGTTTCATTTTATCATCACAACAACCCTGGGAGGTGGGTGCTATTAATATCCCTATTTTATAGCTGAGGAAACTGAGGCAAACAGAGGTTAAGTGATTTGCCCAAGATTTTTATTGTTCAGTCTTTTCAGTCCTGACTGATTCTTAGTGACCCCATCTGGGGTTTTCTTGGCAAAGATACCAGAATGGTTTACCATTTCCTTCTCTAGCTCATTTTACAGATGAGGAAACTGAGGCAAGCAGGATTAAGTGACTTACCCAAGATTATACAGCTAGTAAGTATCTGAGGCCAGATTTGAAATCAGGGCTTCCTGACTCCAGGCTTGGCACTATATCTGCTTCACCACTTAGCTTTCTGTGTTCGTATTATATTCACCAAAGTAGAATGTAAGCTCCTTAAAGACAGAGATTTTCATTTTAGTATGTATCCCCAGGGCCTAGCCCAGTGCCTTATGTGCAGTGGTGCTTAAGAAATGCTTACAAATGAATGAAAAATAGTAATTAAATCAAATTCAGAAAACATTTGAAACTTAAAAAAAATAGTTCCTACCTTTAAGGATCTTACATTATGCAAGGGTGATACAAATGTTTATGTGTAAATGCATAAGTAAATCCAAAGTATTTTTCAGGGTGAATGGAGAACATTTAACCACTGGAGAAATTAGAAAAATTGTCATGTAGGAAGTGGAACCTCAACTGAGCTTTAAAAAAAGATAAGGATTCCAAAAGATAGAAGTGAGAAGGTAGAAGACATGGGGGGTGGGTGGAGGGGTTGGTAGGTGAGAGATGGAATGTTGTGGAAGGGGATTAGCAAATAGGCCAGTATGACTAGTACACAAGGAGAATAATGGTAGAAGTCTTGAAAGAAAGGCTGGAGCCAGATTGTGAAGAGCTTTATTTTTTTTTAATTTAGGTTTTATTGATGTGTTTTGTTTCCACATTATATTACAGACATTTACAGATTACCCTTATTCTGTTAGAAATTTCTTCAAAGTAAAGCTAATAATATGACGGTGTCATCTGAAAGTGCATACAGCATTCTATCTCTTTATTTAAAAAAAATCAAAATAAATGTATTTTTCTTCCTTCTGTCTCCCACACTATTGAAAAAAAATGCCTCATAACAAATATGCATATTGATAAATTCCCTCATTGACTGTATATGGAAGTAGATGTCTCATGTGTCCTCAATCTATCAACTCTGTCAGAAGGTAGATAGTAGGTTTCTACTGTTGAATCTTGGATGCCACTGTATTGATCATAGTTCATTGATCTTTCAAAGATGTTTGTCTGGACAATTTTGTTGTTATTATATAAATTGTTCTAGTTCTGTTCATTACATTCCTCATAAGTTTATATAAGCCTTGAAAATTGTTGGGTTTTGTAATTATATTGATTTTTTGGTATAAATTGTTCCCAATGAGAGAAATGATTATTTCTCTCATATCAATAACTAATTGTAGAATCAGAACCAAGGTTTTGGTCCTTTTCTACCTCCTCATCTAGAAATCAACCAGTGTGGGAGATCTTGCAAAAAACTTATGCAGGCTAAGATGTGATCAGACAGTAAAAGAAATCATAAGCTTAGGCTAATGGAAGGATTCCTGCTCATTTGTTTTCTCAGACATGTCTGGAAAATGTGTATCCTCCCTTTTGTCAGACAAATGATATGGAACTTGTTAAGTCTCTTGACCAAGACTTGGGTGATCGAAATCAGGTACCTTAATACCTTCATTAGAATGAGCCCACATTTTATTATAATATTCATTTTCTCATTAATTGTTAACCAATCAGAGTTTATTGTCACCCTCAGGAAGAACCACTCTTCCAAGAGCATATAAACTGTGAACCCACCACCATGAGGGGTCTTTGGCCTCTGAGAGTGCCACTGACCTTTTATTAAAATGCTAGCATTATTAATAAAATGACTACCTAGAAATTATGTCTGCCAAACTTTTAAAATGTCACACCAAGTTCTGCTTACTTCACTCTGCACCAATTCATATACATTTTTCCATATCTCTTTGAAATAATCTATTTCTTTATTTCTTATAGCACAATAGTATGTTATCATATTAATATACCATAGCTTATGCAGGCATTCCTCAGTGGATGCGCATCCCTTTAGACTCCAGTATTTTTGCCACCAGAGGAAGAACATATTTTATTCTAGAGGCAATTTAACATTTTTATCAGTTACTTGGATGATGCTGAAGATAATATGCTTATAAATCTGCAAAAGATACAAAAATGGGAGACATGCTGGATGATAAAGTCAAGTTTCAAAAAAAAATCTTGTCACATTAGAACATTAGGTGGAATCTAATGAGATTTTATTTTATAGGGACAGATGTAAAGTCTTGCATTTGGTTAAAAATATTCAACCCCAGAAGTACAAGATGGGGAGCAATAGTTATAAAGCAGCTTGTCTGAAAAAGATTTGGGGGGTTTAGTGGCCTTCAAGTTCAATATGAGACCACAGTGCAATCTGGCAGCCAAAAAAACCTCATTCTTTCTTGGGCTGCATTAAGAGAACCAGAACTTCCAATGAGGAGATGGTAGTCTGTTTCTACTCTTCCCTAGCTAGACCATATCTAGAGTACTGTATTCAGTTCTAGGTCTTCTTCATATATGGGGGTGGGGGAGGGAAAGGGGGATGGTCTCAGATGCTATGGAAACAGTTCCTACTTATGCTACTTGATTCTTATATCATAGGAAGAATCAGTCCTCATTTCTCCTCTTCCTGCACAGCACTAGGGTATCCATGTTAGCATGTCCCACTGAATGTTAGGGTTCAGAGGGTCATCTTTCTCTCGTCCTATGTGTCTCATTATCTACTATTTTTCTCTGGGGCAGCTCCTCTAGTTTCATGGTATAGTACATAGAATATTGGACCTGTATGGCCTTGGGTGAGTCCTTTCATTTCCCTGGGCCACAGTTTTCTCAGCTGTTACAGACAAGCCTGGGAGCTGCAATTTCCATAGTGTAGGGAACAAGGAAAACTCCCTCTACCCACAGGTTGGCATCTTCTCCACAACTTAAGAGTCTTGGAGACCTCCCTAAGACCCAGAGAATTCCAGTATCCTGTCCAGAGTCACACAGTCAGCTGAATAAAGATGCTAAGCCTTGTACTACTTGCCTAATAGGGCTGCTCTGAAGCAAATTTATTCACGTCAAGTACTTTGTAACTATTTTAACATGAGCTACTACATGCTGTATAGCGTTAGCTCTTCATGATTTTTTGGGGGGGTTTATCCCTATATTTCATTGAGCAAATGGGTAGTACAGGGAACAGAGTGCTGAGGTTAGAGTCACAAAGACCTGAGTTCATATTCAGCCTCAGACACTGCCTAGCTGTGTGACCCTGGACAAGTCACTTAACCTCTGTTTAACACTGGAGAAGGAAATGGCAAACCCCTCCAGTATCTTTTCCAAGAAAACCCCATGAACAGAGATCCACAGGGCCATGAAGAGTTGGACACAATTGAAATGACTGAATAACAACAACAAATTATATCATTGGTGTAAAGAGCTCTCTGTAAGGAAATTCCCTCTGACCATGCAGATAGGCAATTGTCTACATATTTTTGTCTTGGAGAGTTTCACTGAACATTGAAAGGTCGGCAATTCCTCAGGGAAGCCAATATGCATGAGAAGCAGTATTTGAACCCAGGTTATCCCAACTGCAAAGCCAGCCCCCTATCCTCTACACCACACTCCTTCTCATGTTCCTTCTATATTTCTATAACAGTTTAAGTTCTAGCTATCCCAGGATCAAAGGATTTAATACCAGAATAACAATAACAACAATAACAGTATCTGTATGGTCCTTAAGGTTTGCTAAGTGCTTTATAAATATTATCTCATTTTAATCTTACAACATTTCTGTGAAGTAGGTGCTAATATTATCCTCATTTTACAGATGGAGACACTGAGACAGACAAGCTTAAATAACTTGCCCTCAGTCACACAACTAGGAAGTATCTAAGCCTGGATTTGACCTCAAGTCAAACTCCAGGTCCAACATTCTATCGACTCTGCTGCCTCCAACAGCAAGGAACTTTGGAAATCATCTAGTCCAATGCCTTCATCAAGTGAAGTAAGTAACTGAGTTCCAGAAATGGGAAGTGATCCAAGAATACAGGTAGTATGTAGAAGATCCAGGATTTGAACCCAGATCCTTTGACTTGAACGTATATATTTTTTCCACAATACCATATTTGCCTCTCTTTCAAGGCCAAGCTAATGTCACCTCTTCAATGAAATTTGCCTTGACCCCTATGCCTACCCACAAGTAATACTACTGGTCTTTTCATATATTTCTATGATTATCATAGATAGATAGATAGATAGATAGAGATATAAATACATACTTATATCTCTATCTACCTACATATACATACACATATGTGTTTGTGTACAGGGTATCCTAAATGGGTTAATGCAGTTTTGAGTTTTAATAACTTTTTAGGGACATACACGCACACACACACCTCTGTGCGTGTGTGTGTGTGTGTGTGTGTGTGTGTGTGTGTGTGTGTGTGTGTGTATGTGCTTCCTCTGTCCCATATTCCTATCTAGGTTGTAAGTTCCTTGATGGAATGATTTATCCATCTTTGTATCTCCCAGGCACCATGCTAAGCCTAAGGAATACAAAGAAAGACAAAAGATAGTCCCTGCTCTCAAGGAGCTGACAATTTAATGGGGAAGATAACATGAAAGTAATTATATACAAATAAGATGTATTCAAGACAAATTGGAGATACACAAATGAGAGAAGGCTTTAGCATTAAAGGCTATTGGGAGAAGCTTCTGTAGAAGGTAGGATTTTAGATGGAACTTGAAATAACCCAAGGAAGCCATGAGATAGAAATAAGAAGAGATAGAATATCAGTCATGGAGGGTAGCCAGGAAAATTGCACACAATAAGATAAAATGTTTTGTAGAAGGAACAGCAAAGAGGCCAGTGTCCCAGAGGGGTAAAGTGTAACAACACCAGAAATATAGAAGACTAGATTATGGAAAGCTTTGATTGCCAAACACATATATTTTATCCTAGAAGCAATAAGAAGCCATTTGAATTTATTGTATAGGAGGGTAATGTAGCCAGACCTGTGTTTTAGATAGATTTATTTGAGATTTGAAGGGAAGATGGACTTGAGTTAGAAGAAATTTGATTCAGGAAGATCAAGTACTGGACTACTGCAATAGTCTGGGCATAAGATGATGAGAGCCTGTACCAGGGTAGTGACAATGTCAGAGGAGGAAAGGGAACATATATGAGAGAAGTTGCAAAGATAAAATGGATAGGACTTGGCAACAGATTGACTATGGGTAGTGAGAAAGAATAAGGAATTAAGGGTAACATCTAGGTTTTGTGTCTAGATGACTGGGAAGATGATGGATGGTATCCTCAACAGTAATAGGAAAGTTCTGAAGAAGAGAAGGTTTTTGGGAAAAGATAATGAGTTCAGTTTTGGACATGTTGAATTTAAGATATCTATGGGACATCCAATTCAAGATGTTTAATAGTAGTTGGAGATGCTAGTTTGGAGGGTAGGTGAGAGTTTAGAACTAGATAAGCTAGATCCGAGAATAATCAGTATAAAGTTAATAATTGAATCCGTGGATGCTGATGAGATCACCAAATGAAATAGTATGGAGGGAGAAGAGAAGAAGGTCCCTCTGGGATATCTGTAATAAGTAGGACTGATTTGGATGTGAAAATTCAACAAAGGAAATGGAGAAGGAGTGCTCAGAGAGGTAGGAGGAGAACCAGGAAATAGTAGTGTTACAAAAATCTAGAGAGAAGAGAGTAACAAGGACAGGGAAGTTTTTAACCATGTCAAAGGCTGCAGAAAGATCAAGAAGGATGAGGATTAAGAAAAGACCATTCAATTTGGCAATTAAGAGATCACTGGTAACTTTGGAGAGAACAGTTTCAATTGAATGATGAGATCAGATGCCAGACTATAGAGAATTAAGAAAAGAATGAGAGGAAAGAAAGGCATTGATTATATAGAAAACCTTTCTAAGGAGTTTAGCTACAATGAGGAGGAGAGAGATGGGATCATAGGTAGTGGAGATTTTTGAGATTGAAGGAGACACAAGTATGTTTGTAGGGGATAGGGAAGCAGCCAGTAGACAGGGAAAAATTGAAGATAAGTGAGAGAGTAAGGATAATGGAGCAATCTACTCAAGAAGATAGGATGGGATGGGATCATTTGTTCTTGTAGAGGGTTTTGCCTTGGCAAGAGAAGAGCCTCTTCTTTGTATGAGACAAAGATGATAGAGGCAGAGGGCATCTGGGTAATGTGAGATGATGATGGAAGAAGGGAGAACTCTCCATGAATGGACTCAGTCTTTTCAGAGAAATATGAGACACGGTTCTCAGCCAAGAGGATGGGGGGATAGGAACTATGGGAGATTTGAGGAGGAATGAAAAGGCTTGGGAGCCCTCCCTTTTCCCTCCCTCCATAATGATTTTAATTATTTAAGTATAAAAAGATTTCCTTGCTGCAGAGGACAGAGTTAATTTCATCATCTTTTATCTGAGACCAAGACTAGTCATTGAAGTTAAATAAATCAGATTGTGTATACTGTCATCTTTGTTTTGCTTATTTCACTTTATATCAGTTTATACAAATTTTTCAGAGTCCTGAATTCTTCACCTTTATTGGTTCTTATAGCATAATATATTTTTAAGACATTTCCCAGTTGCTAGCCACCCACTTTGTTTTGTAAACCAGTGGGTACTTGCTTATAGCTAGATGAAATGGAATGGAAGGATAGCTGCTGTCATCAAACAGGAGATTTTATATACTTGTCATCTAGGTAGAAGACAAATGCACCAGCCTGAGAGTCAACACTGTTCACAGTTTTATCCATCTATCTTATCTCTCATTCCTTTCACAGTCATACTCTGTGATCCATAAAGACAGTTCTATGATGTTCCCTAAATTTGTCCACCTGCTCTCCTTACCACTCCAGAACCTTTCCTTTTATCTTTCTAATCTACATAGCATGAATATTTTCTTCAAGAGAAGACTTGGGAGGCATCAGACATTATGAACGTTAAATAACCTCACACACAAAAAATGAGACTGATAGACAGGAAATGACTGATTACTGATATGGTAGTCATTTCTAAATTATCTGTCTAAGTACAATCAGACCATCCACATGTTAGTGTAAAGGTTAAAATCAACATTAGATCATAAGAATAACAATGATAACTATGGTGTGCAATTAAAGTCGTGCCAACTTGACCTATTTAAAGAAGCTATCGATGACGAATAAAAGTGCTAATGAATAAAAGAACAAATACCAAATATCAATGGCTATCACCATCTCTCAAAAAAGTTTATCTAATATAAATTTTTAAGGCAATTAGAAAGCCTAAAGAACCTGAAAACTACCAGCAAATATTTGAGCTCCTCATTAAAAGGAGTGACATAGCAGTGAAGGGCAAAATCAATTTAGAATATAAACTCATTTGCAAAGTCTGAGTTGCCCCCATACAGCTATCTGTCTGCATGCAGGTTCTGCATACCCTCGAGGTGGACGGGCAAAAGTCTATTGCCCAGAACAAGGCCCATGTGGCATCCCTGGAGGGCATTGCTCCCGAGGACTGAGTCCTGCTTCTAGGTGGCTCCCGCTGGAGGATGAAGCCCTCTTGGGGCAGTGTGGGGTGGAGCCTCTGTCCACTCTGGAAGTGGTTGCTTAGATGCTAGGAGATAAAGTCCATGGCTCTTTGGCCTGAGCTGGAAAAGTGAGGAGTCAGACGGCCAAGCAGCAGCAGCAGCAGAAGACTGGGCATGCTAAGAGGAGGATGCAGTACAACTGACACTTTGTCAATGTAGTGCCCACGTTTGGCAAGAAGGGCCCAATGCCAACTCCTAATCCCCTGGCACTTTCTGTCTATCCCCAATAAAGCTGCTACGACTCGAAAAAAAAATCTTATGGAGGAGGATGCTAGAAGATTGCAAGAAGTATCTCATAAAATAGTGAGAAGCAGTGAGGGGAAAAGAAAGTATATGGAGGGCTTGGTGAGAAATGAAATTAAGGCAGATTATTTTTAGAGAATTTGAGGATGAAACTGAAAAGAGAACAACAAAGAGGTTAATAATGGAAAGAATCTTCTTTTTACCATCAGTGACAATGGATCCACTAAGTTTGGATTCTAACAGAGGAAGCTAGGTGTTGCAGTGAATAGACTGCTGGGCTTGGAGTCAGGAAGACATATTCAAATCCAGCCTTAGACATTTACTAGCTGAATGACCCATAGAAAGTTATATAAACTCTCTTTGCCTCAGTTTCCTCAACTCTGAAATGGGGATAATAACAGAATCTACCTCACAGAGTTGTGAGGATCAAATAAGATCATGTTTATAAAGTGTTTAGCATGATACCTGGCACATAGTAGATGCTATATAAATGCTTATTCCCTTCCCTCTTTCCCTATCACCCCCCTACCCCAGCATCACAATTACCAATGTTTTACGTGAAAAAGTAGAATTAAGACTACATAAAACGAAGACAGAATGTGGCTATGCCAGACCAGTTATGCTTAGAATCAGGTCTATGCTGGAAGTGTCATAATTTCGAGTCTATTGAGAAACAGTTTCTCAAGATATTTATTTTCAAAATTGGTGAGTATCTCCTGGTCCACATATCTAGCTGGCCCTAGCCATGCTCCGCATTCTACTCCAACCACCTTCTTTCTTTCTTTCTTTCTTTCTTTCTTTCTTTCTTTCTTTCTTTCTTTCTTTCTTTCTTTCTTTCTTTCTTTCTTTCTTTCTTTCTTTCTTTCCTTCTTTCTTCCTTCCTTCCTTCCTTCCTTCCTTCCTTCCTTCCTTCCTTCCTTCCTTCCTTCCTTCCTTCCTTCCTTTCTTTTCTTTCAAATTAATTAATTTCTTTTTAGTTTTCAATAATCACTTCCAAAAGCTTTTGAGTTTTAAATTTTTCTCCCCCTCTCTCCCCATTTCCCTCATCAAGATGGCATGTAATCTGATATAGGCTCTACATATACATTCCCATTGAACATGTTTTCATATTAGTCATGTTGTAAAGAAGAATTAGAACTAATAGGAGGAACTACAAGAAAGAGAAAACAAAACAAAACGGAAGAAAAAGAAGAGCAAATAGTGTGCTTGGATCTGCATTCAAACTCCATATTTCTTTCTCTGGATGTGGATAGCATTTTCCATCATAAGACTTTTCAACCATCTTCTTTCCATTCATCCTGCTGCCATTAGAGTGTCCTCTTCTTTTCTTCTAGGCTTCCAGCTCTGAATCCATACACAAATCAATGCTGCCATTGCTACTACAAAGGGCCTATCAATCACCTCACTATGGATCCACCCACAATCCCTGTTACTTCTGAAATTGTAGAATTGTGAATTTAGAGCAATAAAGTACCTCAGAGATCACATAGTTCAACCCACTTATTTTATACATGAGGAACTGAAGCCCATAAAGTTTAGGTGACTTACACAGGGTCACAGAACTAATAAGTATCCGAGGTGGGGTCTCCTGGACCCAGGATATCCCGACTCCAAGTCAGCACTCTATTCACTAAACCATCAAAACATCCTTCCCTGGTAACCACTCCCTCTATGTGTTATTTTTTCTAATTATATATAAGCTTCTTGAGGGCAGGAGCTGTCTCAGTTTTGTATTTGTACCCTTGATGCTTAGCTCAGTGCATAGCACATAGTAAGCTCTTAGTAAATGCTTTTTCATTCATTCATTCATCTCTGAAATGTGGATGATAACACTGGATACAGGATACTCAATGATTAGGAAAAAATCATGGAAATTATCACTACTGAAAAAGGACAAACATATCTATGGCTATTGATCCATATTCCTACTTTTCCATTTTTATAAAGTCTTTGTGAGAATAATCTCTACATTGTCCTTGATGAAACTATAAAAAGGGAACAGGAAGTTTTTTGAAAATAATATTCCACAGTAGACCTCATCTTTCTAGTTATACAATTGGCTGATGAAGCAGCATAAGATGCTACTATATTTATTATCTGTTCAACACAAAAAATGACTAATTAGTAGAGTGAATTTCCATTCTAAAGATTCTGTTCTAGCAAGTTATCTCATATGTATATATGTAAATGTAAATGTGTATGTGTGTACACATATATATATACATACACACGCACATATATACACACATATGCATACACATATAGATATATACAGGCTTGGTGCCCCATTATGACACCCGTGTCCTTTCTTTTCCCTGACTAGGATGGCTCACTTGGTCCAGTTTACCCTCACAATGGCAAGTGTGTGTGTGTGTGTGTGTGTGTGTGGGGTGTATTTCTAAGATAGGGTGTAATCGAAAGGATTATGTACTGCGCAGTTTCAATTTAGGTTCGGATCTCAAGGTGTAATTGCGTGTACTCAGTGTAAACTTAACAAATAATCACATTTATTTTTACAATGATTAATAACGATTAAAGCAAAACACACAAATAAAGGTAAGAATAACATCCAATATAATAAGTAATAATCAAAATAAAGAAAAGGGGGAATAAGAAGAGAAAGGATACACACTCACTGACCAGGCGAGCTCAAACACCTAATAGACTGGGGAGACTGAAGAACAGCCAAGAGGTCTGGTCAGGGAGGCAATGGAGCGGCATCCTGCTCTGACTCAACAGAAGCCATGCACGCGATCCGCTTCTGAACGCAACAGAGATTTGGTGTCCCTATCTCTGACATCAAAGTTCTCCAAAAATCCCCTCCCAAATGACCCCTTTTATGTCTATGTAAGCCTGAAAAAAACAATCTTGATATTTTGTTTTATGTATGTATTCTTGGTGAGCTCATGTCCAGGACACGCACACATTCTAACAAAGACTGGGGCTTGATCACAGCCCCAAATACCTGTTTGTTGTGTAAATCTCCAAGGAGTGATCAATTCCTTGGACACTTACACACTTTTCTCAAGAAAAATGTTCTTTGAGATAAATTGATTTCCCAGGTAACATAGTTTGTTTGTTACTTAATGTTCTAGTCTCCTTGGTCCCAGCCATGCAACTCCAATTTATCTTTATGTCCGGTCATGAGGTGGTTACACAGGGGACTGGGGAGGATCTGTCTTCCTCAGTTTCCCTTACACAGTCTCTAACCACAGCTATAACCTCACTGCTACAGCTCACTATCAGAGTCCTATGGTGTAACCAACCAGCCTGACTGTGCCTCCTGAGCCTCATTGGTATGTTTCTTATTTACACAAAGTAATCACAATGATACCTCTAGCTCTCACACATGAAACATTTACTAAATGAAAGGGCAAAAGAAATAATAATTCTCACATAACGTTCACTCAAAATAAATCAAAAGCAGGACTAATCAAAATATGTCTACTCAAACCTGGGTCACACTCTTCCACTTATGGGGGTGGGATCTGAACCTCTAAAAGGAAAAGCCACGTCCCTGGAGTTCTCCTGGAGCAATCAGCCCTTCCCAGTTAAATAACTGCCCTTTCATTGTCTGCACCTAGACCTCCACTCTTTGATCTGATCTAGACCCCAGTCTCCCTTGGCCACATGGTCCAGGTCCCTGGTGTTCTGTTATCTCACAGTCACCCCAGCTTACTGGCCACTCCAATCTAGATCCTCCCTAGACCCCTCCTCACAGTCACCTCAGACTACTTGGCCACTCTTAGATCCCTCCTAGATCCCTCCCACATTCTTTCTGTATATAAGATCCATCCATTAAGGGGCTGAGATTCTTAAAATCTGGCCAAGGCTGGGATTCAGTGTGGCCTAAGGCTCAGATTCAATCTAGCCCGATTGTCAATATGAGCTTTACAAATGTTCTGATTCTTTAAGGGTCTGGCCAATATGGTAGATCTTCAATAAAGCTTGTCTTTGTCTGAAAGAAGGCTTGGGTAGGTCGAATTCATTCGGGCAAGACCCAAGTGTCGCTATTTCGGAGTCCCAGCACTCTAGTGCCCCTAAAGCTCGACACCACCAATACACACAGGGTCTGAGAGGGAGAGAGAGTGGAACACGCTTAAAAAAATCTAGGAGGAAAATACATATACTTGGGGCAAGTCACAACTCTGGCAGCATGCTTGGATGTTGATGGTCTCTTTTAGGTCATATTATGTACCATGAGTCTTCTTTTCTGAGCCTCTCTCCTCTCTTGCTAGACAAAGTTGCCATTCTGCCACTCTCAGACAACTGAAGCAATGTTAAATTCTCCTTTAGTAAAGCTTCAATGTTACTCTTTCAATGAAACAATAACTCTAAATCCAAGGTCTGAAGCTTTCCAAGTATTTCCTTGGCCAGCACTGAAGTAGTGTGAAGCTATTTCAGTGTCATATAGTTTCTTTAAGCTGAACAACTGCAAAGCTCCTTCATTCTGTTCTCTGGTTTTGAGAAGTTTCTCCCTCTCAAGGCAGAGAAGTCAGTAGAAGGTAACAAAATGAAGCTTTTGAGGATTTCCCGTTTCTCAGGTTGTAGATGTTGCTAAAGAGCTAAAGAGTCCAGTCAGCACTTCACATAAGAACCAGAGGATTCTGCTTTCTCCCATCAGCCTCCAGCAGCTATGATACTGTTTTCCTATCAAATAGCTCCCCAAATAATAATAGCTAATATTTATGTAGTGTGTGAATTATTATTTATCATTTATTAATATTGTTTAAACCTAATTTTATGTGGCTAAAAAAATTGTCTAACCCAAAAAAGCTTACTGTAGAGGTCAGGTTGACCTCAGAGACACTCCAGGATGGTTGTAAGGAAAGCTCAGATCCTACCCAGTGCTTGTTTTGGGTCTCCACAGATCTTGTTTTGAATCTACCCAAAGCTTGTGTTATGGGTTTCCCAAAGTAAATGGACTTACCTGCTGATATACATTTCCAGCTGCCCTTATCTGTATCTATATTTATAAGAGGCCAATCAGACAAATGTCCTTATGCCCTTGTCTGAACTTTACATAATGTGACCTCACAAAGACTTGTAGAGGGTGTTACTCCTTCTTTTGCCCTCTCTCTATCAAAAGAACTAATAAATTTCTTTCTGAAACTATTTCAGATTTTGTGATTTGTTCTCTCTAACAACAAATGCTTACTATGTACTAGGCACTGAGTTAAACACTTTACAACTATTATCTCATTTGATCCTTGCAACAGCCCTGGGAGGTAGGTACTATTTTTATTAATTATTATTATACCATGTAATGAGCTGTAATGAACATGAGGGCAGTGACTATCCTTTGCAATGCCTGACACAGTAGATACTTACTAAATATTTATTGATTAACTATTATTCTCATTTTACAGATGAAGAAACTGAGGCAAGTACCAGATAAGTGGCTTGCTCAAGGTGACATGGATAGTTAATGTCTGAGACTGCATTTGAATTTCAGTCCTTCTGACTGCAGGCTGAGTGTTCTCTCCACTGTGCCACCTAGTTGCAGTAGAGTCTGCTTTTCAGCTGTGCTCAGCTCCTATTCAGTTCTCTTTTCTGTTCTATAAGTAAGCTCCCTCTGTCTTCTCATGCTTCTGATATTCTAATTTCCTGTCTACATTTAGCTTCCAGTGCCTCAAATCAGGGTATCTTTATTAATAATTTTTTCCCTTTAAATTTTTTTATTGATACCTATTATTTTTGCACATTTAAACATCTTTACATGTGTTGTTTATTTATTTATTTAAATTTTTTTCTAAATTACATGTAAATAAGAATTTTTAATGTTCATTTTTAAAAATTTTGAGTTCCAAATTCTCTCCTTCCCTCCCTCCCCACTCCTTGAGAGGGCAAACATTTTGATATAAATTATACATATACAGTCATGTAAAATGTCTGTATTAGCTATGTTGCAAAAACCCCCCAAAAACCAACAACCAAACACAGACCAGAAAGAAAGAAAGAAAAAGAAACAAGAATAATAAAGTCTAAAAAGAAGCTTCAATCTATATTCAGATTCCATCAGTTCTTTCTCTGAAGGTGAAAAGCATTTTTCATCACAAGCCCTTCAGAACTGTCTTGAATTATGCTATTGGTGAGAATAACTGAGTTCTTTACAGTTGATCATCATGCAATATTACTGTTACTGTATACAATATTTTCCTGCTTCTGCTTATTTTACTTTGCTTCAGTTCATTTAAGTCTTCCCAGGTTTTTTTTTTTAGAAATAATTTCTAACTCAGGTCAAAAAAAATCCAAAGTCCACAGTTTTATCAGCTAAAACACAACAATACACAGTTTTCCCATAGCTCCCAAACTGTTCTTCAATGATTTGTAAAAGGACTAATGATGGTTCCTTCTTGCTATTCCCATCTATAGTCAGTATTTATGCCTCTGAACCACTTTCAAACTTTTTTTTTCCCTTAGGTCCTCAGAACTGTCTCAAGCTGCTTTTCTTATGTAAATGTATTTTTCTGTTCCTTTTGGCAAATAAAATATCTCTATAAAAAATAGGCAGCACTCTATTTTGAAATCATGTTTCCTTGAAAAGACACAACAACAGATATAACTTTCACAGTCCTTTTATTATTAACATACCACACAAGGCAAAAAAGGGGAAACCATTTTCTAAAGGTGTTTACCATTGTCATAGAGGCTGTTCAGAGCAGAGTTCAAATTGAAGAACAATTTCCTAAAGAAGGTAAGGGGCGCCAGTTACTGCTATTTGTAGCTGACACAATGCTGACTTCATCAAGTCCCAGAACACTGCAGAGTTTCATAAATAAGCTCTTTAATCACTCAAAAGTATTTGGCTTAACTATCCACACAGGAAAAAAATCAAATGGTTGAATAGTGAAGAATGATGGGAAAATGCATATTGTTCAGATTATGCTATGTTAGATGAATAATAACGAATAATCACTTAACCCCTATTGCTTCTGAGGGTGAGAGAGAGAGAGAGAGAGAGAGAGAGAGAGAGAGAGAGTTGTATAGCAAGTGGAAGGAGGCAGGGTGGGAAGGAGGGAAGTAGAGGGAGGGAGGTAGAGGGAAGGAGGGAAGAAGAGAGAGGATGGAAAAGAGAAATAGAGAGAAGGATAGAACAGGTCCATCAGCACATATATCAAGGTATATGAGGTGTTCGGGCAAGACTGAGGGCTTGCAGAGACTTTTTCAGGGCTTCTCATCCACCTTTGGTGTCCACCTGCCACCCAACTCTCTAGCATGTGCAGAGTCCACATCCTGGTAAACCATCTCAGTAGATAGGCTAACCCAGGTTAAAGTTAATCACAGGGCTCAAACTCATAGGTGAGTTAGGGCAATGTCTCCACCAAGCACGTGAAGAATGGCAGAATGGGTGGATGTAAACAATTTGTTCCAAGGGCCATGAAGGCAGTGGAAGCATAAACCGTTGAGATCTTGGAGCTTAGTTAGACAAAGAAGAGGGTCATCCACCATATCCTGAGCCACCACCAGTCATCTTGACTTTTGTCTTGCCACTGGACTCCATTGAATCTGGAAGAGAGAGCGAGGCTGATGAGTTCGTGTAACTTTACCTGACTTAAATCCAATTTATGCACAAGTCAAAAGACATCACCCATACCATTTTACCATTTTTACTTACCTCAAAGTCCTGTGGTGACAGGCAAGTGATGAAGCAGTGAGTATGGATACACTGGGAGCTGTAGTCATAACCCTGCACACAGACAGCTCAGGTCATAGGGTCATCTTCTCACTGAACTGAAGCAGCAGTAGGATTCAGCAGCCCCATGGGTGTCTGAGCAACCTTTTTAAAGTACTGCACTGCTCACTTTCTCAGGTGAGGAAGGGGCTAGAAACGGTGCCCTAAAAGTTATCTGCTTCACATAACTTAACCCTAGCCTGCTTCTGCAGCAGTCTGGAGATCCTACCTTTTGGTTGAAACACAAAGAAATGTCCAAAAACTTTTGTGAACATGATTCCACTCACTGTTAATACATGGAATGTGCACACAGTTATGGACATGAAATCCAACTGCTGCTTGTGCTAATTTTGACCTAACAATTAATGCCAAGAAAACAGAGATTCCCTACCAACCAGCACATTCATGTGTGGAACCATCAGTTACAGCATACGGAGAAATTTTGAATGCTGTAAATAAGTGTACTTACCGTGGCAGTATACTGTCCAGGAAATGTCCACAAAGATGATGAGCTAGCTCAATGTTTGGGAGGCTCTGAGGGAAACTGAAGTTCTATAGAGCCATTGTGCTAACCTCATTGTTTTATGCCTCTGAAATCTGGACAACAAACCAGTGCCAAGCTGGGAAACGGAATTGCTTCCATTTGAATTTTCTTAGGAAAATTATGAAGATCATCTCGCAAAATAAGGTACCCGAAACTGAGGTCATTTCTCAAGCTGAACTGCCAAGTATTCAAACATTACTGCAGAGAGCGCAACTCTGGTGGGCTGACCATATTGTTTGAATGCCAAATGCACATTTGCTTAAAAGACTGTTTTGCAGAGAACTCACACAAGACAAGTGGAAGTCAGAAGCCATGATACAAGGACACTCTCAATGTCTGTCTGAAGAAATTTAGAATCAATTATGAGACATGGGAAACAATAGCACAAGACTACCCAGAATGGTGTGCCCATATCAAAGAAGGAGCAGTAGCTCAAAAGAAATGTGAGAGGTGCAAATTTAGATATCTCCACTCCAAATGATCAGATGGACTACTTATGCTGGACCTGTGGTATAGCCTTGTATTGGTTTGAACAGCCCTAGTGGGACCCACTGTACCTTGACTCCAACATAGTGATGTCAACAAAGGACAACAACCAACTAACCAAAATATATTTTGGAAAGATACTGCTGATGGATATTGGATTGGGCCCAGAATTAAATAGAAGGAAGTGAGGGAGCCTGGATTACATTTGGAAAATTGTGTATTGCAAGCTTCTTCCTGAAACAAACGAACAAACCAAAAAAAAAACCAACGTCTTTAACATAAACATTTTTCTGATGATGCTGCAAGGCTGCAAGTCATGGAATACCACAGCTTTCAAAAACTGAATTTTCAGTTCACTAAAGAGGCAAATGATACATGGCATGTGTGAATAGGCTAATCATGGAAATGTACTTAAGAATGAGTGTGAAAGATGTCATTAGAAATGAATGCCTGGAAAAATAGATGAGTTGGTCATGTGACAAGAGCAAGGAATAAGATAGACAGCCTATGAGCTCCATTGGCACCCACACAATGCCTAGAGGTTTAGAGGAAGCCCTTTAAGCACATTGCGTGGACACTGGAGATATATGAGAGGATGTAGACAAGCATCACATAGGGTGAGAAGGCATAGATCGGTTACTATCTGTACTGTTGGAAGGAGTACTGACATTGATCAATTGAAGCATCAGAGTTGATTTCTTTTGGGAAGCATCCCAAGACCAATTTCTCCTCTGAAGCCTTCCTGAAGGTGTGATCATAGATTTTTAGAGCTAGAAGAGACCTTAAAGATCACAAATATAACAATTTTATAGATAAGGAAACTGAGGTCCAATGACTTGCCCAACATCATGCAGTTAATTAGTGGCAAAGCTGGAGTTTGATTCCAGACCTCCTGGTTCCAAATCCAGTATTCTTTCCATTGCTCCAAAAGAGTTCTTCCTACTCTGAGAACTGTTTTATAAGTTGCCCTATCGTCTCCATAACATATTGTTTTTTTCTTTCAATTTTCTTTTCCTTTTTTTGTATGTGAAATCATGCAAAACATAATTCCATATTAACCATTTCAGAAAAAAGCAAGAAAAATAAAGTGAGAAAATTGTACTTCAATTTGTATTCAGAGTTCTTCAGTTCTATCTCTGGAGGTGGATAGCATTTTTTTCAACATGAGTCCTTTGGAATTGCCTTGGACCATCATATTGATTAGTCACTAAGTCTTTTACAGTTGATTATCATTACAACATTGCTGTTACTGTATACAATGATATCCTAGTTCTTCTCACTTCACTTTGCATGCATAGGTGGTTTTTTTTTTCTGAAACCACCCCTCTCATTATTTCTTATACAACAATAGTATTCCATCACAATCATATGCCATAACTTGTTCAGCCATTTCCCAGTTGATCAGCATCTCTTCAATTTCCAATTCTTTGCCCCACAAAAAGAGCTGCTATAAATATTTTTGTATGTATAGGTCCTTTTCCTTTTTCTTTGATCTCTTTGGGGTACAGAACTAGTGGTGGCATTTCTAGATCTCAAAGGGTGTGCACAGTTTTATAGCTGTTTGGATATAGTTCCAAATTGTTCTCCAGAATGATTAGACTAGTTCACAACTCCACCAACAGTGCATTAGTGTCTCAGTTATCCCACATCCCCTCCAACACCCAACATTTTCCTTTTTTGTCATGTTAGCCAATTTGATAGCTATGAGGTGATATCCCAGAACCGTTTTGACTTGCATTTCTGTAATCAATAGTGATCCAGAGCATTTTTGCATATGACTATAGATAGCTTTGATCTTTTTCTTCTTAAAACTACCAGCTCACGTCCTTTGGCCATTTATCAACTGGGGAATGGCTTTTATTTTTATAAATCTGACCCAGTTCCCTATATATTTGAGAAATGAGGCCTGTATCAGAGAAATTTGTCCTTTAAAAATTTTGATATTCAAAAATGAAACAAAAAAATTTTTGATATTACTTCATTGTCTAGGGTAATTTTTAGCAAAATGTAGTTTCCCTGGTTATCCCTTTTAATTAGGTCTATTCTTGCTTTTGCCTTGTCTGACATCATGATTGCTACCCCTGCAAGCCTGTGAGTGTTGATGCTTACTGGTTTCTGGGCTGAGAGCTTTGGAAGCTACTGCTGTTGCTGCAGCTGTTGCAGCTGCCTCCAAGTCCCACGGGTGGTGCTGCTGACATGCTCTGGGCCAACTCCCAACCTGGTGTTACAGACCTCCTCAACCTTCCTAAGTTATCTTAGGCTGGAAAAATGTCTCACTCTGTCCTTTTGTTGTCTCTGCTGCTTCAAAATTTGATTTGAGGAGTTATTTTAAAATTGTTTGGAGGGGAATGTTGAGTGAGTTCAGCTTGTGGCTGTCTCTAATCCACCATCTTGGCTCTGCTATTTTATTTTAAAATCCCAATTCTCTTCCTCTCTCTACTCTCTCCCCCATCCATTGCTATGGCAATAAGTACAAATTCATTACAAATTTGAAGTCATGCAAAACAAATTTTCTCATTAAACATGTTCCGGGGGGGAAAAAAGAAAAAGAAAGAGAATGCTTCAATGTGCACTCTAAATGCATCAGTTCTTTATCTGGAAAAGGACAGCATTTTTCATCATGAGTTTTTTAGAGTTGTGATGGGTCACTGTGTTGATCAGAATTACTAAGTCTTTCACAGATGATTATTTTTGCATACTGTAGTTACTGTATAGATTATTCTAGTTCTGCTCATTTACTTTGTGTCAATTCATATGTCATCCCAGGTTTTTCTGAAACCATCCCCTTTATCTTTTCTTATAGTACAATACTATTCCATCAAATTCATATACCATAACTTGTTCAGGCATTTCGTGGTTAGTGGGCAACCCCCCAGTTTCCAATTCTCTGTCACTACAAAAAGAGCTGCTATAAATATTTTTGTACATATGGGTCCTTTTCCTTTGGATAGCTTTTGCTATAGACCTAGCAGCAGTTTTTTCTGGGTCAAAGGGTACACACAGTTTAATAGCTTTTGAGACATAATTCAAAATTGTTTTCTAGAATGGTTGGACTAGTTAACAGTTCCACCAATAGTGCAATAATGTACCAGTTTTCCCATATCCCCTCCAGCACTTGTCATTTAACTTTGCTGTAATCTTAGTCAATTTGATGGGTGAGAGGTTGCACATCAGACTTGTTTTAATTTTCATTTCTTTATTTAGTATGATTTAGAGCATTTTTTCATATGACTATTAATAACTACTTTCTTCCACTGATTTCTTCCTCCTCTGCCTGTTCATATTCCTTGGTCATTTATCAATTGGGGAATGGCTTTTATTCTTACAAAGTTGGCTCAGCTCCCAATGTATTTGAAAAATAAAACCTTTATCAGGGAAACTTATTGCAAAGATTTTCCCCCCTCAGTTTCCTTCTTTTCTTCTAATTTTAGTTTCATTGGTTTTGTTTGTACAAAACCTTTTAAATTTTATGTAATCAAAATTCTTCATCTTACCCCCTCCCCCACTTGAACTTTTTATCCACAATAAACTGTTAATATCCCTTTAGGTTTCATCTATGCCTTCTAAAGTGTTGAACAGAGACTCTACCACATCTTGGGTCAATAAATAATTGTTGACATAAATTGAGTTTCTAATATTCTTAGCATTGTTAATTAATGGTACAGCCGTTAACTCCTGTTTATAAGTTCAGGGCTATTTTTCCCATCTAAAAGCAGTGAAGGAGCTATTAAATCCATTGGATTTTTATTTTCTAGGCCAAGGAAAGACTTAGCTTTTCCCTAAATCTTATTTACTCTGGATCCAAGAATTCTGGGTAGTCTAATTATAAGATCAGGAGGAAACTTGATGAGTGACTCTGGGCAAATAATGTAATCTTTTATGATATTTCATGTCATATTGGGTTCAGTTTCCTCTCTGTAAAATGGGTGATGTTGATGGGAGAAGTTAGACTAAGTGACCACTTTAGAACTTAAAAAGTCTCTTTTAACTTTTAAGAGGTCTTTTTCAGTTCTAAGATTCTATGAGTTTGTGTATCAACTTTCTATGCCTCCTGACTTCTTTTAAATACTAGTTAAAATCCCACCTTCTACAGTAAGACTTTCCCAATTTTTATGAGTTTTGTGGGTCTCATGGTGGGCATGAGTAGGTATGTTACAAATGATGACTTGCATTCAAAAAGTAGCCTGAAAGACATCACCAAAGACTGGGAGAGGAGGAAGGGCCATCGTGTAATGAAAATGATTATGTCCTATTTATTCTATTGTTTGTACATCGTTGTTTGCATGTTTTTCCCATTAGGTTGTGAGCACCTCAAGAGCAAGGGCAATCTTTTTACCTTTATTTGTATTTTCAGTGCCTGGTGAATAGCAGGTACTTAATTGATTGACTAATTGACTGATTGGCTTTGGGTCTGAACAGAGTTGCTGATGTGGCAGCAAGAGTGAACATTGGGCTACAGAAGTGTATGGCAGACTATGAGAGTGCAGCCTAGGGTCATCTCAGTATGCCCAGTATGACTAATGGAGGAAGTTTGCTGGATGCCTTGGAAGTAAGAGCTCCAGGCTGCATTCTCAGAATTGCCCAACTGTTCCATGGACCAGGAAGTGCTACAATGAGAAATGCATAAGTTTGCCGCATGCAATAAGTAAGTTCTAAAAGCACGTGGGTTGTGAAACCTTCCTTAGTATTCTTAATCACAGACTCAAGCAGTTTCACAATGCTTGAACCTATTTTGCTTTTGAATTTTTTATTGGTTCATATTGGGTTTTGTGAGTCTTGTGGTGGGCATGACCTAAAAGACATTGTCAAGAATATAGGACTGGAAAAGGAAATGGGGCCTTTTGTAATGAAATACATTACATGGAATGAAACTGAGAGATAATAGATGGACAGTCCTAGTGTTGATCTGGTGACCACAACATGTAGAAAGAACTAGTGGAAGGCCACCAATATGCTGGGTAGGTCTTTGGTGGACGAGTAATGAAAAACCATAAGCAAGAATCTTGTAGTGTATATCATTGCTGGTAACATGTTCCTCAATGGGCTCCATTAAAGAAGCATTAGAGTAAATGTATATTTGAGTGTTGAGGAAAAACAAAGGAAAATGACCATCATTATTTTCATATCCCTAAGAAGAACAATTCTTCAATGCATTAGGTTTCTTGCCCCTTGGTCCTCTTTTTCAGAAATAGAAATGTGGAAGTAAGCCCAACTTCTTGTGATTTGAATATGCTGAGCTTTAACAGAATCTGATCCTAAATAGGGCTTATCTGTCTTCTTTTTCTCTCTACTGGTATTTGCTATGTGGGAGGTACTGGCAAACAGATCATAGTACTAGAGCAGTAGAATTGGAAAGGCAAGGGAAAGTTATTTAAATAAAGGCAGAACATGGGTGCTAGACTGTGAAAACAGGGAGAGATAGAGGAATAGGAGGTCATGGAATCACATGTTCTCAAAATCAGAAAGTTTCCCAGGCCACGTAGTCAGGTCTGTACCTGGATCAGAATCCCCTCTACTTTTTGCCTAGCAAGTGGGCCTCTGTTTGAAGGTCCAGGTGAGAGAGGGCCCTCTCCCACTTGGAGGTATACTACAGTTTGCCCTCTGTATCCAAAGCTAGCTGATACAGAAGGATCTAAAAGATTTGATTTGGCAGATCTGTGCCTTTTGAATGTACCTTAGTTCTGGCTCCAGAGCCAATCAAAATGGCTCCTCCCTGCCATGTGGTTAGAGGCCCCAAACCACGTACAGAATGTGGACTTCAAAGTTGATGTGGGATTTTGTCAGAAATCATAAGGACTGGGCTCCTTGGTTCCACTTCCCACTCCCCATGAGACAGAGAAGCATGGAAAGAATTCTCTGAACTGGTGCAGAGTGAAATAAGTAGAACTAAAAAAACAATACACGGAAAGGGTAGCACTTCACAATATTGCTAATAAATTTCTGTGCCCCCTCCCCAATTCTAAATGTGGCAGAACTGCTGTGAATCTGCCCCAGCAAAGGGAGTTTCCTTACTGGGAGCTTACCAATGAAACCACAGGCCTGGATTTCCCCCAAAAATTCTCTTAGGAGTTTTTGTTTCAAAAGGCAGATTTTGCTTCAGAAGTTAGAACTCTGATGAAGTAGTCAACAAAGAGGCAGCTGGCTGTTTCTGTATCCCAAAGAAAATGCTGACTGGAAGTTTCCTGGGTCTTTCAACAAGTTTAGTGAATAGAAATCAGTCAACAAGAATTTACCGTGCACTTAATATGTTGATAGGCAGTATTCTAAGTACTGGGGTTAGAAAGACAATAAAACAGTTATTGTCCTCAAGGTGCTTGAATTCTATTGGGGGAAAGAATAGTACTTTACTTAACATCTCTAAAGTGAGCCCTCTTCCCTCCTCTGACCTGGACACCACTCTAGGGCAGGCCCTCATCCCCTTGAGCCTAGACTATTGCAATAGCTTGCTGATTGGTGAGTCTGCCTGCCTCTAGTCTCTCCCCACCCCAATCCATTCTCCACCCACTTGTAAGATCTTCCTAAAGTACAGGTACATATCATACCCTCTCCTCAGTTCAATAAACTCCATCATCTCATGGATGAAATTTTAAATCTTCTATTGGTGTTCAAAGTCTTTTATCACCTGGTCCTTTCCTACTTTTCCAGTCTTCTTACACCTTACTCCCGGTAGTGCTGGCCTCCTGGCTGTTTCTTGCACAAGGCACTCCTGTCTCCCAACTTTGGGCATTTCACTGGCTTTTTAACATTTTCAGTGTGTCCTTCATCATCTCTACTCTGGTTTCTTTCAAATCTCAGCTAAAGTCCCACCTTCTGCTGGAAGTTGTTCCTGATTCTCCTTAATCTCATTGCCTTCCCTCTGAGATAAATTCCATTTGATCCTATATATCAATGTTTTGTATATGGTTATTCACATTGTCTTCACCATTAGACTCCTTGAGAGCAGAGACTGTCTTTTGTCTTTGTAGTCCCTACTCTTAGGGCAGTGTCTGCCATATAGAAGGTGCTTAATAAATGCTTATTGACTGACTGATAGTATGTGTGTGTCTATGGACTGGAGCACACCCCATGGAGTATGGCTAAGAAGGAGCCTGTAGGGGATGGGGTCAACTTTGTGAGGTGAGTAGTGAAGGTAATATTATTATCATTCTATCCACAAGAAAGTTAAGGATGAGAGAAGACTAGTCACTTGACAGGGCCACCTGGCTACTGTGTCGGAACTGGGACTTCAGTTCAGGACTTCTGACCAATGAGTTTTCCTCTAGGAGATGACCTAGGAATATAGATTTTAGAGTTGCAAAGGACCTTGAGACAATCTGATCCTCTCTCTTCATTTTGTGGAAAAAGAAACTGAGGCTCAGAGACAGAAAAGTTATTGCCTCAGAACACATGGCTAGTGAATTGAAGAAACTGGTTGAACTCAGGTGTTTTACTAGAAGACCTGTGATTTTTACTTGGAAATCTGTGATTTTTCTATTCCACTCCACTGGAGGAATTTATCTTCAGTGGAGAAATAGCTCGAGTCAGTAAATAGTTTCTAGGTATAAAATGATTTTTTTGCTTAGGGAGCTTGAAAGCTACTTTTAAATATTTAAATGTGTACTCACTGTCCTAAGCCTTTAAGAGATCTCCAGCAGTTCACTTTATTTGCAAAAGTTTTGCACCCTTTTTTTTAGCAAACAATAAACGGCTCATTTGTAAAATTCAAAAATGACTTAATAACAAATGACAAAAACAAAACTAGCATTTCCTCATACTAAGTATAACAGAAAAAAATAGGCTTGTGCATGAAACCACAAAACCCTATTATATACAGCTTGTTTTTCTTTTTAAATATACATATATATACACACAAACATACATACACACATATACACACAAATATATGCAAACATAATATATAACATATACATATATATGCAAATATATACACTCCATATTAAAATAATTTAACATATAACCTTCAAAGTTTTCATGCTTATCTGTGTTTCTTTCCTGCCTTCTTTCTCTTCTGTTCTGTGCATTTTAAAAAAATGTTCAATGATACTCTTTGGACTCCTCCTCCACAGTGGAAAAATAAAAAAAACAAAATGTGCTTGGTCGTTATTTTCTATGCATTATACCTTTGTCTGAAAATGTCTTCAGACAATAGAGATTCTTGTTGGGGTTTGAAGTCATACATTTTCATTTCTAATCATGGTGACCCAGCTGACTTATCTCCATCTCTTCAAAGGGACTTCTGAGCTCCTAGTATGAGTTTGTTAATTGGATGCTAGGTGAAGCAACTGTTAGAGCCAATAGACAATTGCTGTGGGGGAAGAAATGCAAAGGCTGAATCACACCCAGGTGACTGGAGTCAAATCCTGTGTCTGGGTGAGACATTGGCATGCATTGATAGTATCAGTGCCCTTGTTTCTTGTCATTATCATCAGTTGACATTGAGATCATAATGTTGATGCTGGCTGTTGTCTTACCACCTCCTTGGCATTTGCTGTCTATTCCTGTAGTTGGGTTGGGAGTTGGGGGAGGAGAGGAAATTTGGATCAAGAGTCCCAGTGGGCCAAAATCTATCCTTGGTTTAGGAATTAGTTTTAATTGAGTGCCTGACAAATTGGCTTCACAGTAGTCTCCAGGGCCCACTGGGGACCCTTCATCTTCCTGTGGCTGGAGGCCCCTCTTTATGGCTTAGGAGGCTATTGGGAGTCTGAGGATTGGCACCAATAAAGACTGAGAAGGTAATTGGGGAAGTGGGGTAGAAACTCAATTGTTCTTCCATCTGTGGGTAGAAAAATATTTTTACATGTAAATTGTCAAAAGCCATCTGTGTGCTGTTAGGAATAATATGGAGATGTGAAGATAGGAGTGGGGGTAAAACTGAATAAACTATTCTTTGAACAGCTCCCCTAAGCATCTTTTTAAAGCAGAAGGCAGTAGGATTTGGAGTCAAAAGACATAGGTTCAAATTCCACCTCCAATACATGGCCTGGGACAAGTCACTTCATCTCTCTCTGAACCTCAGTTTCTTTAGCTGCAAAATGGAGACAATAATATCTGCCTTGCCTATTGCATAGGGTTGTTGTGAGAGAAGCACTTTGAAAAGTGTCATAGGAATGTTAGCTTACCATCTATCAGTGTTGTAGCAACTTTAAAAAATAGTATATTATAATTCTGTCTGATCATAGCTTCTTATCCTTCCAATTCTCTTACTTTCTCTTTGCCCTCATTGTTTTCTCCAAACTAATTCCTATTCACCCAGCCCAACTCTGAATTCCCTTGCTTCTATACTGAGCCTTGATCCTTTATTGTCTCGCTATGCTCTCTACTCCAGAATGTCTTGTCTTCCTGACCTGCTGTTCCCACCCTACAAGTCCTTTTTTAAAAATTTTTTTATTAATTTATTTTGATTTATCAACAATCACTTCCATATGCTTTTGAGTTTAAAATTTTTCTCCCCCTTCCTCCCCACCAGCCTCCCCAAGATGGTGCACAATCTTATAGAGGATATACATTTACATTCCTATTAAACATATTTTCACATTAATGAAGTTGTAAGTAAAAATTAAAACCAATAGGAGGAACCATCAGAAAGAGGAAACAAAACTCAATAGAAGAGAAAAAAAAAGATGGCAATTCAACTTTCACAGTTATGATTATTATCTGTCTTTTTTTTCCATCCTTTTTTTCCCATTTATGCTTTTCTTTCTCCTCTCTCCCTTCCTTCCCCACCAGTACTTTGCTTTTTGGCACCGCCTCAAGTCTCTCCCCCTTCTTCCCCTCCCCCCTCCACCACTTCTTCCTGCCCATAGGGCAAGTTAGATTTCCATACCTAACTGATTATGTTATTCCCTTCTTGGGTTTTTTTTTTTTGGCTAGGCAATGGGGTTAAGTGACTTGCCCAGAGTCACACAGCTAGTAAGTGTTATGTGTCTGAGGCCAGATTTGAACCCAGGTCCTCCTGAATCCAGGGCCGGTGCTCTATCCACTGTGTCACCTAGCTGCCCCGTGTTATTCCTTTCTTGAGCCAAATCTGATGAGATTAAGGTTCAAACAATGCTCACCCCCCCCTTCTTTCCCTCTGCTGTAATAGGATTTTCTGTCTTTTCCTGTAATGCAATTTACCCTTGTCTGCCTGCTCCTTTCTCAGTACATTTTCTAAGATCAGACTAATCCACTTACTTGGATCCATTTAACCCACTTGATTAGATTTTTTTTTCATTATTACATCAAAGTCAACTAATATCCACCCCCTTTATGTATATTCCTTTAACATGGTGTAATAACAATACAGTTCTCAAGAGTTGCAAGTGTCATCTTCCCTTGTAGGGATGTAAACAGTCCACCCTTATTAACAACATTTTGTATCTTTCTGTCCCATTAACCTTTTTATGTCTTTCTTGAATCTTGTACTTGAAGATCAAATTTTTTGTTGAATTCTGGTCTTTTCATGGGGAAAGTTGGAAGTCCCCTATTTTGTTGAATATCCATCTCCTCCCTCAAAAAATCATGCGCATTTTTGCAGGGTAGTTGATCTTTGGCTGCAATCCAAGCTGCTTTGCCTTATGGAATATCATGTTCCATTCCCTGAGGTCTTTTAATGTAGAAGCTGCAAGGTCCTGTGTAATCCTGACTGCGGTTCCATGATGTTTAAATTGTTTCTTTCTGGCTGCTTGCAGCACCTTCTCTTTCATCTGGTAGTTTTGGAATTTTGCTAGTATATTCCTTAGCATTGTCAATTTGGGATCTCTTTCAGGTGGTGAGCGGTATATTCTTTCTATGGTTATTTTACCTTCTAGTTCTAGGACTTCCAGGCAGTTTTCCTTTTACCGATGAGGTATTCTTGCTCTCTCATAGAGTCATTAGTTTCCATTTGTCCAATTCTAGTTTTTAACAGATTGTTTTCTTCTGTTAGTTTTGTACTTCCTTCTTCAATTGGCCAATTGTATTTTTAAGGGATTTTTCTTCAGTGTACTTTTTTTTCCAGTTAGCCAATTGTGTTTTTTAAGGACTCTTCTACCTCTCTCATTAGACTTTTAAAATCCTTCTTGAGCTCTTCTAAGAAGGCTTTTTGGGCTTCAGACCAGTTCATATTCCCTTTTGATGTTGCAGATGTGGATTTGTTGACAATGTTGTCCTCTTCAGAATTTCTGTCTTGATCTCCACTCTTCTCATAATATGCATCTATGGTACTGATGGGTGTGGCCCAAGCCAAGGTCTTCGACACTTGCCCCAAAGGGAATCTGATTCCTATTTGTCTACAAGCCTCAGCCCTTATCTCCCTTTGAAAGCCCTAGCCCCACCTTTTTGATCTCATTATCTATTCCCATTGTCTATTCAATCTCTCAGAACTTCCAATCAGAATTCTCACCCATACCCTTTTCCCAGACCCTCTCCTGGTCACCCAAAGTCACTTTAGTATATAAGATCTACCCTGGCCCTCATTTGGGGCTGAGAATCTCATCTCAAAAGGCTGAGACTTTCTCATGCCTGCCTGTCCTTATGGGGTCACCTGGCCAATGTGATTTATCACTAATAAACTTTTCCTCTGGCTGAAGAAGATTTGAGTTGAATTCATTCAGGCAGGGCCTGGTACTGCGATCTTGGGGTTCCAGCAGCACCCCAAAGTCCTAGACCTCTTCAGTACATTTCTTTTTACTCATGGTTTCTTTATTCCCTGGCCTTTAAAGAGATTGAGCTCTCCTGCTGAGGAACAGAGGGCACTGACCCAAGCTTCTTATGTTGGGAGTCTAGTCTTGGTCACTGGCTTTGTGTGCTGGGGCCTCTTATGTTGGCAATGGAGGCTGTAGGGTTTTGGTAGCTTACCTCGTGTTGGGCTGGAATCAGCAAGGCTGGAAGTTTCAGGCAATTCTAGGTTGCCTGCTTTTCCTTTCCTTTAGCTTTCTTCAGCTCCTTTTAGATGGGTGCTACAGGGTGTTTATCTGCCTGGGGCCCCTTGCAATGCTGCCTCCCTTGTTTCTGCTAATGCACTGGGAGATTCCTTTGCAGTACAATGCTGAGGCATCTGGTGATTTTCTGAGCTGGTTTCCACCAGTTCCCCCACCCTCACTGAAGCACTCGGAGGTGCAGGTGTTGGTGTTTGCCTGCTTTACTACCTGGGCTTCAGGATTTCCTCCTGGTTGACAGTTGGAGGCTGTAGGGTTCTGACAGCTTACCTAGTGTTGGGTTGGAATCAGCAAGGTTGGGACTTTAGGAAGACTCTAGGTTGCTTTCTTCAGCTCCTTTCAGATGAATGCTGCACGGTGCTTAACCACCTGGGGCCCTTTGTAGTGCTGCTTCCCTTATTTTTGCTGAGGTACTGGGAGACTGGTTTGCTGGGCTGCTGCACTGCTGTTCCCCGTCTTTCTTCTAGATCAACTGTTAAAGGGTTTTTTTTTTCCTAGGGTGATATTTTCTGGGTTTTCAGAGGTTGATAGGGGAGGGTGAGAGTGACTACCTTTTTACTCTGTCATCTTGGCTCCTGGAAGCCCCTATAAGGCCTTTTATACCTGGTTAAACCCCCACCTGCTCATTTCTCTGCTCCCTCTCCCAGGCTAGTGAGAATCACTAGAGAACAAATTCATAGCTCACAGCTTATAATTTCAACTGGGTCCTTGCTACTGTTAAACAATCCTATTTTACTCTCCTAACATCTAATCTCACAGGAATTTATTGAGCACCTACTACAATGCACAAGACATGCTCCTAAGTGCTGAGGAGACAATGAAAGCAGCTGTTCTAAATTTTTTTATTCTCTCAAACATCCACATTTCCCTCCCTTTCAGCAACCTTTTAGCACTTATGGTAGCTTAGTGTTGGCACTCATTTAATCTATATTGTCTGGTGTAGAGTCTTCTATGTATACTTTCTCTAATTTCTTTTTTGCTACTGACTTGGATAAGTGGATTTATTTGCTATTTGCTATGTGTGTTCATTGTGGAACTGATATTTGGTGGGAAGGATCAAACCTTATATATAAAGCCTGAGGTCTTCCTTCCTCATTAAGGAAAAGCAATCAGGGATTTAGCTTGACCCTAAACATTTTGTCCCCTAGACTAATAACATTTAAGGGAGCAGATTGATGTAATTCTAACCAGGTATCTGCTCTGAGGTGAGCAGAATAGGTAGCCTTTAGCCCCAGTCTCCTGGAATCAAAGTCTTCCTTGGAGAAGGTGGAGGGAAGAGATGCTAGAGATGTTTATTCTTGCTTCTTTTTGAATCACACACATGACCTTCCCCCCACTTGCTTATATATTGTATAGTATTAAGAGTCCTATCTTCAGAGTCAGAAGACCTGGGTTCTTATCCTATCTCTTAAACTCACTAACTCTATGACCTTAGAAGAATCATTTGACCCTCCCCACCCCAGGCTACAGTTTCCTTATCTGTAAAATGATGCAGTTTAACTGGATGGCCTCAGAGTTCCCTTCTAGCTCTAGCTCTGTGATCCTATGATTCTATAGGATCCCTTGATTTCTTTCCTGTTAATCATTATGGCATGGGGCTTGATGAATTCTTATGTTGCCTTAAGGAATGTAGGTTAACAGCTTTCCTGGGTCCTTTTCCTACCACAGTAGTGTCAGGATGATAGGCTGGGCACAGGACACCCCCTAGATAGTGATGTCTATTGTTTTAAAAATAGTTTTAAAAATGAATCAATTTTTAACATTCTTGAAAATTTTTTTGAGTTCTAAATTCTTCCCTTCCTATAGCCCCTTCCTCATCCACTGAGAAGGCAAGCAATATGATGTCAAATATACATGTGAAGCCATGAAAAACATATTTCCATATTAGTCATGTTGCAAAAAAAAAAAGCAAGAAAAATAAAGTGAAAAAAGTATGCTTCATTCTGCACCCAGAATTCATCAGTTGTCTATCTGTGACACAGCACAGGTAAATAGCATTTTTCATGATGAGTCCTTTTTTTGTATTGATCAGAGTAGCTAAGTGTTTCACAATATTTCTATTACTGTGTACACCATTATTCTGGTTCTGTAGTGGTCTAATTATTGATCACCTCTGCTAAGTGGTACAGTGGATAAAGAGCTGGGCCTAGAGTCAGGAAGACTCATCTCCCTGAGTTCAAAACTGAATCGAGACACTTACTAGCTGTGTGATCCTGGGCAAGTCACTTAACCTGGTTTGCCTCAGTTTACTCATCTGTAAAAAAGTGAGCTGGAGAAGGAAATGGCAACCACTTTAGTATCTTTGCTAAGGAAACCCAAATGGAGTCACAAGGAGTCAGACATGATGGGAAACAACCAAACAACAATTGCTCTTAAACCCAATTAGGATTGAAGAAATCTTACAGTGCTTTTTTAGCATTTTTGAATACCTCATTCCACTGCCTGCTTTTCCCTGTATATTCATTCTTTTAACATTCTTCTTTACCCTAAAAGTTCCCATATAGTTTTCCTGCCCTTGTCTTTCCCTGATGATTATATGTTCTTTTTTTTTTGCCATGAGAATGTCCCTTCTGGGCTTTGTCCCTTGTCTGTCTCTCATTACTATAACCAATAATCCAGCCTCCAGCTCTGGTTCAACCTCAGGATTCTCCCTTAGGTCAGGGATGGTACATGGCAGTCTTTAGACATAGGGCGGGCATATGGGGCTATATTTATCCTGAACCCTGCCCCTTTCTTCTCTTAACTCCTCAAGTCAGAGTTGAATAATAACATCAACTTTGACAGCAACAACACCATTTACTGACATTTGTATAGCACTTTAAGGTTTGCAAAGCGCTTGGCATGGTAGATGATTTCTGAGCTCATCTGGTCTAGCCTGAGTGGGCTGAGATTCTGAGTGGAATCCCTTCTACAATATTAGACAAGGGCTCATCCAGCCTGTTTGAAGAGGTACCTATCACTTGGGGCAAAGACATTCTGCCTTTGAATAGCTCTACTGGTGAGGGAGAAGTTCTTCCTTAACCTATACTGACCTTTCTGTAGCTTCCAGGCATTTCTCCTGGTTCTGTTCTCTGGGGCCAAGCTCTCTTCTTCCATGTGACTACACTTAAAATGTTTGGTGATGGCTATTCTGTCCTTTTAAGTCCTGTCTTCTTCAGAATTCACATTCTCAGCTCCTTCAACACACCTTTTTACAGCCTAGTCTCCAGTCTTGTTGCCATCCAAGTCTGCAGGTGCTTTGGGTTATCAATTTCCTTTCTAAAATGTGATGCCTGGAATTGAACCTAGTAATTCCAGATGTGCTCTGACCAGTTACGTAGTGTCATGAATAAAGTACTGAATCTGGAGTTGGGAAGACCTGAGTTTAAATCTGGCCTTAGACACTAACCAACTGTGTAACCTGCACAAGTCAATTAGCCTCTCTCTGCCTCAGTTTCCCCAACCGTAAAATAGGGACAATAATAGCACCTACTCTCCAATGTTGCTGTAAAGATCCAAAAAGATATTTGCAAAGTGCTTAGCACAGTACCTAGCAAATAGTAGGCCCTTAATAAAAACTTGTTCTCTTCCCTTCTCTAGTATTGCCTCTCTTGTTCTAAATTCCATGCCTTTCTGTGTAGCCTAAAATAACTTCAGGGTTTTTTTTTATGGCTACATCACAGTGTTCTCTTAAAATCTTTTTCCTACTGTCAGCTTTCAGTTCCCAGGCCCTTGCCTGAAAAATCTTGCCATAGAGACACTGGACTTTGGAAATGTCTCTTTCTCTTTTATTTCTTTATTTTTAATTTATGGAGTAAAACAATATTTTTTATAATATAGTATAATAAAAAACAATGATTACACATGAAACTGCAAATCTGTTATGCACAACTTGCTATTTCTTTTAAATATATTGTAAAGTTGTCAAGTAAATTTCTTTTTTTCCCCCTTTTCTCCCTCCCCCTGCCCTAGAGAAGGCTACCATTAGACACAAATATGTATATAAATGTGAAATTATTCTATACATATTTCTATTTATCAATTCTCTCTCTGGATGCAGTGTCTTCCTTCATATGTTCTTTGTAGTTAGTTTGGGTATTTATAATAGTCAAAATGTTTCTATTCACTCAAAGTTGTTCGTAAGAAAATACTGCTGTTACTATGTACAATGTTCTCTTGGTTCTGCTCATTTCGCTCTTCATTATTTCATGCAAGTCTATCTATGTTTTTCTAAGGTCATTGAGCTCATCATTTCTTATAGCACAGTATTCTATCTAGAATTATGCCCAAAGAGTTATTAAACCTATATCCTTTGACCCAGCAACATCATTACTAGGTCTATTTCCAAAGAAGATTAGGGAAAAAGGAAAAGAATCAATATATTCTAAAATATTTATAGCAGCTATTTTTGTAGTGGCAAAGAACTGGAAATTGCCACTGAAAATGGCCAAATAAGTTGTGGTATATGATTGTGATGGAATGCTACTGGAAATATCTTAACAGACTGTTCCAGATTTTGCCACTTAGGTGATACTTTTCATAGGGCATTGAGAATTCTGGGTAGGAGAAGCCACAAGAGTTCCAACACGTCCGGATAAGTCTGTTGTTGCTTTGACCTTGTCATTGAGACTTTGGGGTGGAAGAAGCTGGGAGAGAATCTATCTTGAGAGCCACAGGTCTGAGAATTAGAAGCATTAGAAGGAAACACTTTGGTGTGAGATGCCTTTCCCTCTCTCCTGTGGTCCTCTACCCACAGGGACCTTTGTTGGTGAAAGTTTAAGATAGGGTGGGAGTGAGAGGAGTTCAGAGGCATTGGGACCTAGGTTCTGGAATGGAGAACTGCAACTGTTAGAGGAGTAGATTTGAATTCTTGATCTGCTTTCTTTCTATTTGTGTGATAATGGATAAATCATTTGTACCATCCTTGGCCTCGGTTTCCTTATCTGTAAAGTTAGGGAGAGGGCAGCTAGGTTGTGAAGTGGATAGAGCACTAAGCCTGGAGTCAGGAAGACTTGACTTCAAATTCAGCTTCAGATACTAGCTGTGTGATCTTGGGCAAGTCACTTAATCCTGTTTGCCTCAATTCCTCATCTATAAAATGAGCTGGGGAAGGAAATGACAAACCATTCTAGTATCTTTGATCCAAATGGGGCCACAAGAAGTTGAACATGACTGAAACAACTGAACAACAACAATAACAAAATTAGGGGGTTGAACTAGACAGTGGGGTGTACTGGCTGCTAGGAGGCATGCTAAATAGACAGTTAAGTGACAGAGGATAGAGTACTGGAGCTGTATTCAAGAAAACCTGACTCTGAATACTGCCTCAGACACTTAGTAGTCCTGTGACCCTGAGCACATTGCATAATCTTTCTCAGCCTCCGGTTTGTCATCTGTAAAATGCAGTTAATAATAGAACCTACCTCACAGGGTTGCTGTAAGGATCGGATGAGATAATGCATGTAAAGTGCTTTGCAAAACTTCAAAGCACTATATAAATATTATTATTATTAACATTGGAAAGAGAGATGAATTTGGAGTCAAAGGGTCTGGATTTGGATCTAGGCTATGCTATGTGTTACTTGTATGACCTTGCTTTTCTGGGCCTGGGTTTCCTCTTCTATAAGATGGCAAGACTGGACTAAATCTCCTCTGTTGTTCAGTCATGTTTGACTACACTTGGAGTTTTCTTGGCAAAGACACTGGAGTGGTTTACCCTTTCCTTCTCCAGCTCATTTTACAGATGAGGAAACTGAGGCAAACAGAGTTAAGTGACTTACCCAAAGTCACACAGCTAGGAAGTGTCTGAAGCTAGATTTGAACTCAGGAAGATGAGTCTAGCTGCCCTTAAAAAGTTCCTCTAAGGTCCCTTCTAGCTCTGAATTTATGATCGTAAGTTTTCTTTGGTTCTAAGTCTTAACTGTTTTGTGAGTAATCATTTCATCTCATTTTTTCTCTGTCTTCGTTTCTCTCTTACCTCTTCCTCTATGCAAACAGTTCTCAGTGGGATCATAGAATCATTTCTTTTTTTTTTTTTAGGCAATTGGGATCAAGTGACTTGCCCAGGGTCACACATCTAGTCAGCGTCAAGTGTTTGGTCTGAGGCTGGATTTGAACTTAGGTCCTCCTGACTTCAGGGCCAGTGCTCTATCCACTGCACCACCTACCTGCCCCCATAGAATCATTTCTTTAGAGTTGGAAGGGACCCCTCAGGCTATCTGGTCCAACTCTCATTTAACAGGAGATGTATCTTGTGTAATAATAATGATGATGATACTAATAACTAGCATTGATATAACATTAAAGTTTGTGAAATGTTTTACAAGTACTATCTCATTTCATTCCCACAACTACTTTGGGAGGCAGGTGCTATTGTTATCACCATTTTACAGATGAGAAAACTGAGGAAGAATACAGTTAAGGATTTACCCAGGGTCACACAGTTACTAACTGTCTATGGCCAGATAGGAACTGAGGTCATCATGACTCCAAGGCCAGAGTTGTGCCACATAGTTCATATTTACTATTCAGGATTATTCATTGTTGAGAACTTCTCATAATTGGGCCAAGAAAAGACTGTGGTTCCAGATTACCTGCTGGCCATAGCCTCCTTCTATATTGTTTGAAGAAAAGATCAAATTACTTAAAAGGAGAGGGGAAAAAAGGCAAAATCTATATCTTGACAATAGACTCCATTCCAGGAATTCTCTTTCTTCTTTTTTAAAAAAATATTTATTTTAAAATTTTTATTTATTTATTTGTTTTTAGTTTTCAACATTCACTTCTATAAGATTTTAAGTTCTAAATTTTCTCTCCCTCTCTCTGCTCTCCAATCCCCAAGATGGCATGCAATCTACAATCATACTAGACATATTTCCACATTAGTCATGTTGTAAAGAATTAGAACCAAAGGAAAAAACCAGGAGAAAGAAGAAACAACAACAAAAAAGAGAAAATAGTATTCTTCTATCTGCATTCAGACTCCATAGTTCTTTCTCTGGATGTGGATAGCATTTTCCATCATGAGTCTTTTGGAATTGTCTTAGATTCTTGCATTGCTGAGAAGAGCTAAGTCTATCAAAGTTTGTCATCTCATAATATTACTGTTACTGTGTACAACGTTCTCCTGGTTCTGCTCACTTCACTCAGCATCAGTTCACATAAGTCTTTCCAGGTTTTTCTGAAGTCTGCCTGCTCATCATTTCTTATGGAACAATAGTATCCCATTACATTCATATACCACAACTTGTTCCCCAGTTGATGGGCATCCCCTCAATTTCCAATTCTTAGCCACCACAAAAAGAGCTGCTATAAATATTTTTGTACATATGGGTCCTTTTCCCATTTTTATGATCTGTTTGGGATATAGACCTAGAAGTGATATTATTGGGTCAAAGGTTATAGCCCTTTGGGAATAGTTCCAAATTATTCTCCAGAATGGTTCACAACTTCACCAATAATGCATTAGTGTTCCAATTTTCCCACAACTTCTCCAACATTTACAGGAATTCCCTTTTGATAGATTTGCTGTGCTTTGAGCCATGACATAATTGTGGGTATAAAAGCACTGCTAGCCCTTCTTCGGAAATGTTCTGGTATTCTGACCCTTCATGTTCATGATGCAGAATTGGTCAAGGCTTATTAATGTGCTAAATGGACATGAGTTGTCTTTATTATTATCTTTAAACAGCATGCCATAATGACATTTATATTATACTATGTGTGTATTATCTCGATTGAGACAATAGCTCTCTGAAGTAGGTTCTGCAGATATTTCCATTTTTCATGTGAGGAAACTGAGATTCTGAGAGGTTAAAATAAATTTGCCTGAAGTCACATAGGGAATGAGTTTCAGGGGAGGGATTCAAAACCGCGTGTTTCTGACTTCATGTCCAAGTGCAGAGCTCCTTTTCCTACATTGTGGAAAGAGCATTGGACATGGAGTAGAAAAGCATCCCAATTTTAGCTTTTCTATTTACATTCTGTATTACCTGGATCAAGTCTCTTTCCCTCCCTGGGCTTCAGTTTCCTAATCTCTTATGTTTTGTTGTTTAATCGTATCCAATTCTTTGTGACCGCATTTGGGGTTTTCTTGGCAAAGATACTGGAGTGGTTTGCCATTTCCTTCTCCAGTTCATTTTACAGATGAAAAAACTGAAGCAAACATGGTCAAGTGACTTGCCCAGGGTAACACAACTAGTAAGTATCTGAGGCCAGATTTGAACTCAGAAAGATGAACCGTCTCAACTTTGGGCCTGGCACTCTATACACTGTACCACCTAGCTGCCCCTTCCTCATCTCTAAAAGAAGCAAGTTGGACTAGGTGGTGTTCCAGGTTCATTTCAGCTCTAATGTTTTATGACTTTGGTACTAGTTAGGGCACAGAGATAATCAACAAGCATTTATTAAATGCCTGCTCTGTGCCAGGGGCAGCTAGGTGCCACAGTGAATAAAGCATTGGGCTTGGAATCATGAAGACTTACCTTCATGAGTTGGAATCTAGCCTCAGGCACATCATTTGTATGACCCTGGGCAAGTCACTTAACACTGTTTGCCTCAGTTTTTTTATCTGTAAAATGAGTTGGAGAAGGAAATGGCAAACCACTCCAGTATCTTTGTCAAGAAAACCTCAAATATAGTCACGAAGGGTCAGACATGACTGAAAAACAACTAAATAATAACATGTGCCAGGCCTATGCTAATAGATAGGGATAGGAATGGGGATTAAACATGCGATTTCATTGGCATAAGGAACTTCTGGTTGAGGAAACTCCCTCTATCAATGCGGGCTATCATTCTCTCTGCAGTTTATTGTCCTAGAGATTTACTCAGAGAGCTGAAAGGTTCAGTGCTCTAAGGTCCAGGGTCACACAGGTAGTATGTGTCAGAAGCAGGATTTGAATCCCAGGTTTTCCAGGCTTCAAGACTGGCTCTCTGTTCATTATGTCATGCTATCTCAGCAATGAGGATACAAGAATAAAAATGAAATAAAAAGGAACCTTTCCCTTTCGCTCAAACAATATAGAAGGAGGCTATTCTCAACAGGTAACCAAAACCATAGCCTTTTCTTGACTCAGTCCCTCCCCAAATGGGATAGTGGATTCAGAGTGGCATTCAGAGTCATGGTTTAAATCCTGCCTCTATAATCTATACCTTATGTAACCTTGAGCAAGTCACTGAATTCCTCTGGGCCTCAATTTTTTTTTTAATGTGTAAAATGAAGGAGTTGGATTAAATGGCTTCTAATTTCCCTAGATCTTTGATTCTGTCATCTCCCACCATCCTGTTCTTAGATCTAAGAGACATTCTTTTTTTAAGTCTTTGCATTTTTTTTTAAATTGCAAAATGCTACATATATATGTGTATATACATAGACATACACACCCATTTGATAGCTACAACATACATCGTACCAGGGAAGACACTATGTATATATACATATATTTGTGTATGTGTATACATTTTTGTGTATGTATGTACATACAAATCCAGCTTCAAAAACTTACTAGCTGTCTGATCCTGGGCAAGTCATTCAAACCTCTATTTGCCTCAGTTTCCTTATCTGTAAAATAATAGCACCTAGCTCTTGATCTTGTGAGGATCAGAAGAAGTAATAATTGTAACAAGCTTGCCTGGCACAGTGCCTGGCACAGAGGAAGCACTATATAGATATTAGATATTATTATCGTTGCTTTGTGTGTGTTATACATACACACACCAAATATATAAAGAATAAATGCAAGCTAATTTTTTGGGAAGAGACATAAACAAGCATCTGGGGGTGGGGGAGGGAATCAAGAAAGGACTTCTAAGTCCTTGAGTTGAGTTTTGAAGGAAACAGAGGATTCTAAGAAGTATCCAGGATATGAGGAAGAAGTGCATTTCAGGCATGGGGGACAATCAGTGAATGCCAAGGGATGATAAATAAAACAATTTACCCTCAGAGCAAAGAGCCAGAAAATGGGGAGGAAAAGATAGAGATCAAGAGAAGAGAGAAGGAAGAGGAAGATGAAAAAGACAGAAAAATTAAAGACTAAATTGAAGGAAGAAAGAGATGGGGAGAGAGGAAGAGGCATGGTGTATAGAAAGAGACCAAACAGGAGTCAGAGAGAGATTTTGACGGCATCCTTTTGTTGTCTTGCCCCTGGCTCTTTATAGATCAAGTTAAAAAATCCTCAGCTTGTCATTCAAGGTCTTCCACTATCCGACCTCAGCTTACCCATCTAACCTTATCTTCTACTACTGTCTAAGGTAAATGCTTTTGTCCAGTTGGGATAAATATGTCTTCTGTCATTCCTCTCTCCAATTCCAACATGCTTATTTCTGTCTCCATGTCCTTGCTTATCTTGTTTCTCCCCTAGCCCTGGCTGTCTACTCTCCTTCTTACATACTATCTTCACACTAACTTTCAAGGTCTGATTTAGATGGACTTCTTGAAATGTTCCTGGATTACTGTAACCCACAACAATCTCTTCCTGTTCTAAACTCCTTCAACATTTGCTCTTTAAGGTACCAAATCTTGTGTTTTACTGAGTAGTAACTTGAATTTCTTTCTTTTTTCTTTTGTTTAACTATTCTTTGTCTTCATGCTTCCCATTCATATTTTTCCTTCATATCTCTCCAACTAGGGTGAAGGAACCAGGTCAGGTCCTCTCTTATGCCTTCTACAAAGAATATCCCAGCTTTGGGAAATGCTTGTTGAATTAGCTGACTTGTGGCAAAGCAGGAGAAATGGAAGGGGGGCAGAGAGAACAGTGTGAGCATGAGTGACAATGTGACAGTCATAGAGCTGAGAAGGGTCTTAGAGGCCATCTAGCATAACTTTTCACTGCAGACAGCAATCTTTATCTTTAACAGATGGGTAAATAGCCTCTTTTTAAACTGTTCTAGGTACAAAAGGCTCACTACTTCATGAAGCAGGCTGTTCTGTTGTTGAATAACTATTATTAGAAGTGTTTCCTTTACAGGATCCATGATCTGACCTTCTGCTTTTGTTCTTCTTCCCTCTGGAAATTATGCTTTTCTCTTTTAATATAATTTTTTAATTGATGTATTTTTATATCATCAAGATTTCTTCCAGTATTCCTTCCCCTCTCAGAGAGCAATCCTATATAATAAATGATATCTTTAACAATAACAAAAAAAAAGAAAAGAAAAAATCAGCAAAACTGATCAATACATTGAAAAAAAGTCTGAAAATATGCACCATGTGCATTTGTAGACTTCCCACTTCTGCAAAGAGGTGACGTGGGTTTTTCTCTCTCACATCTCTTCTTGTGAGCCAGTTTTGTTCTTTGTAAAGCATGCATGTTCATGCAACATTTATTATTGTGTATGTGTTTGTGTGTTTTTTCTTTCCATTTATACTGTTGTATTCATTGTGTATATTGTTTTCTTGGCTCTGATTCCTTCCCTCTGCATGAGTACAGACAGGTAGATGTTTCCATGCTTCTCTGTATCTATTACATAATATTCCATATATTTGTGTACCACAATTGGTTTAGTCATTACCTGGTTGGTGGACATCTACTTTTTTCCCACTTCTTTGCTATCATGAAAAATACTGCTAGAAATATTTTGGTATATATGGAGATCCTATGCTTTTCACTGCTACCTAGAATAGTATTTACCTTTTGGAATTACCTTGTCACATTGTTAACACATAATGAGCTTTCAATCCACAAAAATCCTCAGATCTTTTTCACATGTATTCCAGCATTGTCTTTTCTATCATGTACATGGGAAATTGATACTTCAAGATTTTAAATTTAATACAGACATGTGATCTCATTAGTTTTGGCCCATCTTTGGAGTTTGTCAGCATCTTTCTGGGATGCCAGCCTACATACATTGCCCTTCCCAGTTTCCTGTCATCTGCAAATGTAACAACCATCTCATCTTTTATGCTATTGTCCAAGTCACTGATAAAAAATGTTGCACAGAATAAGGACAAGGAGAGATCCCTGGGACTCTCCACTGTGGACCAGGATAACAATATTTATTAAAATCAAGTGATCAATCAATCAAGTATGTGTATTATTTAGGTGCTAGGGATAGAATTACAAATAATGAAACAACTCTAGTTACGATGATCTTAAATCAGTAGATAGAGCACTAGGCCTGGAGTCAGGAAGACCTGAGTTCAAATCTGGTGTGTGATCCCGGACAAGTCTCTTAACCACTGTTTGCCTTAATCCACTGGAGAAGGAAACGGCAAGACACTCCGATATCTTTGCCAAGTATGGTCCATGGGGTCACAAAGAATTGAACATAACTGAATTGACTGAAAAACTATACACACACATGTATGTATACACACACACACATATATAAATGCACACATGTTTGTGGACTTAAAGGTAATGAAATACAAGGCAGTTTGGGAAGAAGGGAAATAGAGGTTGAGAGAATCAGTAAAGGCTCATGTAGAAGATGATACTTGTGCTGCATCTTGAAGGAGAAAGTCTAGAAGGGGAAGGTGAGTAAGGTCTGCATCTCGGGCATGTAGGACAGCTAGTACAATGGATCAGAGACAGAGGGTGGAGGATTACGTAGGAAGAATGGAGAGAAAGTCAGTTTGGCTGGATTGTGGAGAGCAGGTGGGGGATTTATGCTCATTGAGACTGGGAGGATAGGTTAAAGACAGATTGTGTAGTTTTGAAAGCTTATGTTTTTTTCCGCCGTCAATAGCCACTAGAATTGATTGAGTGGGAGAGTCATGTGGTCCAATCTGTATTTGATGAAAATTTCTTTGGCATTAGTGTGTAGCCCAGACTGGAATGGGGAGAGACTTGAGGTAAGGAGACCAACTAGGAAGCTAGCATAGTAATTTAGGGGAGGAAGGCTTGAGGTCAGGCAGTAGCTGAGTGAGTGGAGAGAAGGGGTAAGAACATAAGAGATATGAATGCATGGGCTTGGTCGACGTTACTCCATCTTGTCTTCAAGGATATTACTTCACATGCCTTGATTATAAACAAATTTAAATGTTGAAAATAAGACCCTCCATGAAACTTTTTTTTTACATGCTTTTAAAAATATAAGATTGAAATTCCTTTAATGTCTCACCATGGTATGAGGTGTGAGGGAGTACCCTGGGTTCTTAGTTATGTCATAGAAACACAAGCTCTTGTAATTCTGAGTGATCTGTAAAGACTTTGAGTGTTTGTTCAATGAAAGATTGTGGACCTGTTGTCTGAGACTAGTTTGGAGAGCCTTGTCACTTCTAAAATAAGAGAAGACAGGGAAAGAAAGTGGAGGCTGGAGGACAAAGACAGGAGGTGCCGGGGAAGTACCTTTTGACTTCTTCGCCCTGTTATCCAAGGCTCTTCTCCAATTTGGGGAATAGTGGCTCAAATCATGACATCTGCGTTCATTTTTGTCTTCATCGCCCTTTAGGTGTCCATGGGCAAGTAATTTTCTTTCTAGATCCCTCTGTCCCTGGTTCAACCTCAGTTTCTCAGTTAGTAAAATTGGATGTGTCACCCTGACTCCTTACATAAACATAGTGAAGACATTAAGTGTCAAGAAGGAGGAGGTATTATGTGGAGACCAGATGATCATTCCAGAGCTGGGGAAACAAAATGACTCACAAAACTGGGAGGCTGTGCATGGGGTGTGCCATCAAGGTCCCCACCCCATAACATTGAGTGGGGACTGTAGGCAGAACATGATGAAAGACTTCATCAATAGGGTCGTAGCTAAAGTTTTAAAACAACAAACCTAAACCCCCGCCCACTGGGAGAAGTTTCCAGAAAGCCTGGTTTGTTGACCCTGTTGTTTTGATCCGAAGAGCCAGGTTGAGTTAACTATGGGCAGCTAGGTGATGCAGTGGATAGAGTACTGAGTTCAAATATACTTCTCAACTGTGTGACCCTGGACAAGTCTTAAACTTAATCTGTTTGCCTCAGTTTCCTCATATGTAAAATTGGGATAACAGCACCTACCTCCCAGAGTTGTTGTGAAAATCAAATGAAATAATAATTGTAAAGTGCTTAGTATACTACCTGGCACATAATGAGGGCTATATAAATATTAGCTATTATTTTTCTTGAATTTAATTTTTTGTTAGCTATTATTAAGGGATTAGATAAGACATGTCAAAATAGGCTGAAAGTTTGGTGTAGTCTAACCCTAAGGGGCCAGCTTGCCCAGTTACCTGCCTCTAGGCAAGATTCATTTCAAATCTGGGGCTCTCTCAATCTGGAGTCCACAGGGGTCCATTATTAGATTTCGGTGGACTTGGATGGGGAAAAAAAACTTTATTTTCACTAATCTTTGGCTTCCTTTGTAATCCTATGTATTTTATTTTATGCGTTTAAAAACGTTCTTCTGAGAAAGGGTCTTTAGACTTCATTAGATTGCCCAGGGGTTCCATAACCCACAAAAAGCTTAAGAACCCCTGCCCTAAACCTTTCCAAGAAGATGCCTTTTCAGTTTGTAAAGGTGTCAAGAGAAGAGAAATCTGTAGAACTTAGGGATAAAGCATAGAATCACAAAATTTTAAAGCTGGAAATAAGCTTTGCAGCTTACTTGTCCATCTTAGAGATCACCTAGTCTAATTCCTTCATTTTACAGAACAAGAAACTGAGGCTCAGTGAAGGAAGGAGATTTGCCCAAGGTCACACAGTAACCTAGTGCCAAAAGCAAGCCTCCTGACTCCTATTTTTCTGATTCCTTTGTACTACCCTTTCCCCTGCTGAGTTTTTCAGGAGACTGTGTTCTATCAGGAAGTTCACATTTTAAAAACTGCTGCCAGCTACTACAAGTTGATTGTAGCTGAAAGCTGTGTCTTAATAATTTGTGAAAGTTAAAGAGCATGGTCCTGCGGTTGTAGTCTCATAGAGGAGAACAGGAATTCAGTTCTTTTCTGTGCTAATGTGAACCTCAGGTCATATACTCCTTTTGTGGCAAATTCTTCTCCTCTGGTGATGAAAGAGTGAAAAGCCCTTTGGGATTCTCAAAGAGCAAGCTCTTGGTTTAGGGCAAATGTAAGGAATTCTAATAATTAACCTTTGGTGGTTCACCATCAAGAACATTTAGATTATTTAAAGAATGTTCACGGACTTTCACTAATGAGTATGAGGGACCTCTGATCTTGCCTGGGGTGACCGGTTTTTGCAGATAGTGTAGAAGTGATTGCTGCATCATATAGGTATTATAATATCTAAGACTGGAAGGGACAATTCATCATTTTACAAATAAGGAAACAGACTCAATGCTATTCTTTTGGAAAAGCTGGAGAGCTGTGAGCAAGATGGTAGTATAGTTAGATGGATCTGGAGCTGGTGGGACTAATATTGAACGGGAGTTTCCCCTGGAGTCCCTCAGGGATTTGTGCTTATTTCCATGCCAGGAGCCAAATGTTCAATGCGTTTTATTATTAACTTGGGGAAAGTGGGAAAAGGAAAGTAACAGCACGTATTAAGTACCTACTGTGTGCAGGTATGAATGCAGGGCCTGGAGCCAGGAAGACTCATCTTCCTGAGTTCGAATCTGGCCTCAGACACTTGCTTGCTGTGTGACCTTGGACAAGTCACTTAACCCTGTTTTCTTATCTGTAAAATGAAGTGGAGAAGGAAATGGCAAATCACTCTAGTATCTTTGCCAAGGAAACCCCGAATGGGGTCACAAAGAGCTGGACAGAAGCACTTTACAAATACTATTTTATTTAATCCCCACAACAACTCTGTGAAACGGGAGCTATTATTATCATCCTATTTTACAGGTGAGGAAGTGGAGACAGACAGAGGTCAAGTGACATGCTCAGAGTCATATAGCTAGTAAGTGTCTGAAGCCAGATTTGAATGCAGGTCTTTGTGACTCCAGGGCCAGACCTCTATCCACTTTACCAAGTAGCTGCTAGTCAAGGTAGCTTGGAGAAAGGACTGCATGGACTCTTTTTAAAAATTTCAGATGATTCAAAGCTGATTAGGTCGGTGGTGGGGTGGGGGGAAGGTAGAGTGAGTTTCTAGCACATTGAACAACATCGTTCAGATCCAACAAGATATTTGGCTGGCTAGAATATTGAGATAAAATGTAATATGAATGAATGTGAAGTTTTATTTGGGGGTTTAAAAAATCAACTTTATAATATAAGATAGAGAAGACTGGGCTATATAGCAATTCATCTGACTAAAGATCTAGTGGTTTAATATTGTGGACAAGATTTTTATTTTTTGGCTAGTCAATGGGGGTTAATGAGGTAACGGGGCCCAGGGTCACCTAGCTAGTGAGTGTTACACATCTGAGGTCAGGTTTGAACTCAGGTCCTCCTGCCTTCAGGGCCGGTACTCTATCCGCTGCACCACCTAGCTGTCCCATGGGCAAGATTTTTACTGAGCCAGTCTCTAAACTGAGATTGCTAGAAACTGCACAAAGCAGGCCTAGAGACAGGAGTGCCAGGAATCAAGTAGTTTAATCAGTTTCAGAGAGAGGAACGTTCTTTTAGCTGAAGTAAAAGCACAGGTTACATGCTTAAATCACAAGTGGGGAAGGAGAGGGGGAAGGTGGATTACAAACAATCATTTAATGGTTTCCCACTAGAAGCCTGTAAGTCCCACAGTACAATTCTGGAGTCAAGTCTGGTTATCCTGACCACCTCCCTAGAGTACAGAACCACAGTTCTGTGAAGGGAACAGGTTCTGCAATCTTTGATTTGCTTCACTTCAGATCCAGTGATTGTGAGCATTGTCAGAGTTTTGATTAATCAGTTTAAGCTGCATTTGTGAGCTCTGACTTCCAAGCCAGAGAGGCAGCTCATGATAAAACGAAATTATTAGTATATTCATTACACATATCATATCAATTAGTATGAAAATTATAAATTTCTCTTCTCAATATACATAGTGATGCTCTCTATAATCAATTTTGTGATGTGGCAAGCAAAAAGCGAATCTAACTTTATGCTCTATTGAGAGAGGAATGATGGTCATAACTAGGGAGATGATGGTCCCCATCACACGGAGTAATGTACTCTGTTCCTAGCATCATATTTTAGGAACAACATGATTTGAAGAGAATCTAGAGTAGGGCAATCAGAATGGTTAAAGGTCTCATGTTCCTGCCACATGAGTGTGATTTGAAAGAACGAGGGGTGTTTAACCTGGAGACAAGAAGACTTAGAGAGAACATAATTACTATCTCCAACTGTTTGAAGGACTGGTATAGGGATTATACTTCTACTCATCCCCAAAGAACAACCCTGCAACATTAAACAGGAAATGAAAGAAGAAAATTAAGGAGCAAGCTAGGTGGCACAGTGGATAGAGCATTGGGCTTGGAATCAGGAAGACTCATCTTTATGAATTCAAATCCAGCCTCAGATACTTCCTAGCTGTGTGACCTGGGTAAGTCACTTAACCCTGTTTGCCTCAGTTTTCTCACCTGTAAAATGAACTGGAGAAGGAAATGGCAAACCCCTCTGGTATCTTTGCCAAGAAAAACCCAAATGGGGTTATGAAGAGTCAGAAATGACTGAACAACAACAAAAATAACAACAACATTGGAGGGGAAAAAAGCCTCAAACTTTGGAACAATTAGAATTATCCATAAGTTGAATGGATTGACCTGGGAAGTAATAGATTCTGCTTCATTGGAGGACTTTAATCAAAAACTGATGATTAATTGTCAGATATGTTGTAGAGGGGATCCTTGTTTAAGTATGAGTCAGGCTGGATGGCCTTGAATAATTTTGAATAGTAATTTTGAAAAAGTGTATCTGTCTGTGAATGTGTTGTTGTTCTTTGTATTTAAAGAAAATTTGGTGTTATTTCCTCCATTTCCATGCCTAACTAACTCAGTCAGTTGACAAACTTTTATGAAGTGCTGACTATGTGCCAGGCACTGTGCTAAGTGTTAGGGATACAAAGAAAGGCAAAAGGCAGACCCTGACCTTGAAGAGATGACAATCTGATGGCTGAAGAAATCACTTACAAAAAAGCTGAAAAGGGGGTGGGGAAGGGTATGATGAAGATCTAATGGAGAATCTGAGAGGAGCTTTCTGACATCTGTCCTCTACTCTCTCTGGTCAAAAGGAGGGAAGGGTCCTAGGGCCACAGGGGTAACTGAGAAGGTATGACTTTTAGAAATGACTCAGTCTTGCAGGAAGATGAGTTAATGGAGACCGTGATGAAGCCTAGGAGATCGGTAGAATGGGAAAACTCAGATGATTCCCTTTAGCCTAGGGGATTTGCTCCCAACTCCCTCTTCCTTGTTTCCCCTCCCCTTTCAATCTTTTGAAATCCTGCCCTTTTTTTTTTTTTGGAGTTTATCAACAAGATTTATGGTTCACGTACACTGAGAAAAGCTTGCTGGATGAAAGTTGGGGTAGTGGAAAGAATATTGGGTTTGGAGCCAAACACCCTAGGCTTGAGTCCTGGCTCAGTCACTTACTAGTTGTATGTTCTTGAACACATCTCTTCACTTTTCAACTTCAATTTCCTCAATGGTAGGATGAAAAAGATGTATTAGATCTAGTGTTCTTAACCTGGAGTCCCACAGGCTTCTTTTGTAATATTTTGTGTTTTATTTTATGCATCTAAAAACATTATTCTGAGAAGGGATCCATAGGCCTCACCAGACTGCTAAAGGGAGCCATGTCACCAAAAGTGCTAAGAACTCTGTTCTAGATACTCTCTATGGTTTCTTCCAGCTCTATGAAATGTTTCCTCTATGCAGCTTTCCCCAGTTACTTTTGTCCTTTCTCAGAGGTAAATGACCCCTCTCTCTTCAGAACTCCTAAGGAGAGATACTTTATTTGTACTAGTGTCATTGCATATAGTAAGTGGTCTACCATATTTGGGGAATTAATGCATTATGGTTCTCATAACAGCCATATGAGAAGCATATGATGAGGAGTAATGCCGGTAGTTATGGTTTGGGGGGCTGGGAACCTCAAAATGTAACACCAGCATCACAGTAAGATTCCTAGTGAATCTACTATTGTGATGCCAATAGGAGCTGGAGTGATTCTTGGGGAATCTTTGAAATTTGATGGGGATAAGATTGGTACTTATATATAAGAAAAGGCCGGGAGAAGATCTCGGGATTAAGGATGGGATTAAGCAGTGGTAAATAGCCTGGGGTGGCCCAGGGGCAACAGGGAAAGGGTCTAGATGAGATTAAGGAGTGGCAAGTAGCCTGGAGTGGGCCTGATGCAGACAATGAAAGTGATAGGAGAGCCACAGTGAAAGGGCAGTTAAAAGGGAGTCTTTGTCAAGGGGAAAGGTAATCTCTACATATAAGACTGGAGTAAAGGAAGAGAGAGTGAAGGAAGATGTTTGAGTGAAGTGAGATGAAGAGGAGGAAAGAAGGGAGAACTCCCAATGAAGCTCTTAAGTTTTTCAGTGAAGTAAGAATTACAGTCCTCATCTGAAAGGGAAGGGGGAGGGTGTGCCATGAGAGGCTTGAGGAGAGATGGGAAGGTTTGAAACAGCTTCTGGGGAGTGTGGGGTAGTGAATCAATAAGGGAGGAATATAATATTTTCCTAGATGCAATGAAGGCCCAGTTGAGAGGGGACAATAGAAAGTTGTAATAAGCTCAGTTAACGGTTTTGTGGTTTCAGGTAGCTTTAGTCAGTTGTACATGAATAGGAGTAAAGGAGACAGACAGAGGGAGTAATCCAGTGTTGGACAAGGTCTAATAGTTATCAGATCAAGGGGGCAAGGGAATTGAGGGTGGGGGATAGTGGAGAGTTGAGTTGGTTAACCAAGGAGTCTAGAGAGTGAAGGGAAGTGAGTCTACCCAGTACAAAAGTGATGGTCTGGGAAAGGGATGAGGGGTGGAGGGAATGGAGGTCATTATGAGGATGAAGATGGGTGATGAGAATTATGGTAAAATGAAGGGAATTTCAGAGTTCACGAATATGGAAGTGGAGTTCTTGTGGGCTCTGGCAAGGCCAAAAGTATGACCCACTGTGTAGCTGAGGTATGGTGGAGGAGGAGGCCATGGGAATGGCTATCCAGTTTGCTTGTATGTGCCTCTTCATGCCTATTCCATGTTCATATGTCCTCATATGTGTGTCCTTCCTTTGTATTCTGTGGTCACATGTGTACTCTGTACTAGGCACATCAGTTCTGCTGGATGGAATTTTCCTTTACCCTTAAATTCGCAGATACTATCTAGAAGCCCCAGGCTTTCCTGGAACTTTCTTCTCAGCAATAATTTCTAGCCATCTTAATCTCCCTAGCTAGAGACCCTTAGGCACATTTCCTCAAGTAGGTAATAGGGTTGTTTTCTTAATTTTCCTTTCTCTTTCTCTGCCTCCACTTGCATAAATCCTCCTTAGTCTTTCATTTATTTATTTGTTTGCTTGCTTATGTATTTGTTCTGAACTTAAGAAATAAAACAAGCATTTCAATAACGTAGTAGGATAGAAAAAAAAAGATGATTGCACATCAACTGCAAACTTTTCTTAACCTTTCCAAAATTTTTCTCAGGGCAAGACTGAAGGAAGGCTTTGCTTTTCAGGGTGAATGTGGTAGTCTGAGGAGAAGGAGTCAGGTAAGAAAAGGGTCATTCCCATGCTCTGGGGACGCAAGGGGAGGAGAGAAGAGGGGCTGGATAGAAGAACAGCTGCTCTGTGGGAATAGGACTCCTTTCCATACAAGCCCTGGCACTTCCCTCAGAAAAATCTCTGCTTAGCATTTTTTAAATTTCCTCTTCTGATAGAATCACATGTCCCTGGGGAAATGGCAACTGAACATAGTAACCTCGTGTCCTCTGATCATGCAGACTTTGTCAGGTCACATGGTCCCATAATAGAAACCAGACAATTCCTTGTTCCAGCTAATCTTCTCAGGTAACAATTAAAGTTTTAACGGTAGGGGGGAAAGTATGAGGTAAGAACCCTTTACCACCCCCCTCATGCACTCCTTAGCACAAAAGGGGGCCATTTTATAGCTTGTCACTCCTCTTTCACCAAAAGATGAACACTGAAACTGAGATGCTGAGATGTCCCCAGGACTGTAACCTTTAATATGGGAAGCATCATGATGTAGATACCTCTGCAAAGGATTCTCTGAATCATAGGATTTAGAATGGAAAGGGATTTTATCCAGGCCAATACTCTCATTTTATCAAAGAGAATTCAGATCCAGAGAAGAGGAAAAACTTGCCCCAAGTTACTTAAGTAGAAAGCGCCCCCAGCCAGCATAAAAAACAAAGCAACAAAAACCTCTCTAACAAAACAAACAAAAAACAGATCTTTTGACTCCATAGCTGGTGCTTCTTCCATTTAACCATGCTGCTAAGAAGGCCTAGTATGGTTTGCAATAATTTGAAAACAATGCTGGTCACTTTAGCAAAAAAATGAGGAGGAGGAGTAGTGGTAATAGTCACAATAATAATATTAATGATTGTGGAACTATAATTTGGTATAGAATGTTGTGACAGTGTTATTTGGGTTTCTAAACTCTAATTGGTTTTCTTCACCACTTAGTAAAAATGTATAAATGGATGATTTTTATGGTAATTCAGTGCCCTTCTTCCTCATTTTTGCCTTTTGGCTGCACTGGCTTCCTTCAGGTTCCAGCTAAAATCCCACCATCAACAAGAAGCCTTTCCTCTTCATTTCTTCTTAATTCTAGTGCCTTCCCTATGTTGATTATTTCTTATTTATCATATATATGTATATATAAAAGCTTGTTTTTTGCACATTATCTCCCCTATTAGATTGTGAGCTCCTGGAGGGCAGGGACTATTTTTTTTAAACTTTTCTTCATATTCCTAATATTTAGTGTAGTAACTGGTACAAAACAGGTGCTTAATGACTGTTGACTGTCTGACTGACAGCAACCTGTTAACCAAACCAACATATTTAAAGGCAAAATCGTTGGGGTGAAATTTTCGGATGTGATAGGCTGGTTCTTGGTTCCAACTCCACAGGGATATGAATGCTGAGGAATGATCCCCCATGAGAACTTCCTGGGTGCTATGTTCCTCCAGCTAGTGAAGGTTACTGGATGAATCTTACTCCCACCTGTGTAAAGTGCTAGCTGCTCAGATGTAGGTGCAAGAAGAGGGAAGCAGCCCAAAAGTGGGGATTTTCATCCTTCCTTATAGTATGAAAAAGAGAGCTCTCTCTTAAGGATAATAACATTTATATTGATTTCTCCTTGCTTCTAACAACAGCAGCAGCAGTAGCTCATATCTATAGAAGTGAATTAAGTACTAGGCCTAGAGTCAAGACCTGAGTTCACACCCTGCTTCAGATGTTTATGAGATATGTGACCCTAGGCAAGTCACTTAGCTACTATCTGCCTCAGTTTTCCCAACTATAAAATGGTGATTATTATTACATTTACATCACAGGGTTGCTGTGAGGATATAAAGACAAAAATAGAGCCATACCTGCCCTCAAGGAGCTGAAAACAGAGTGTCCACAGATAAGTGTATGAAATATACCTTCAGAGTAAATATAGAGACATTTGAAGGAGGAAGACCAATAACAGTAGGGAAGATAGCAAAATTCCCCCTATAGGATTTGGCCCCAGAAAGCTAGAGATTCTCGTAAGTAGAGGTGAAGGAGTACAGTATTCCAGGAAAGTAGGTAGGTATGGGGGAAAAAAAGAGACCTATGCAAAGAAATGAAGTCTAGAGATGGAAAGTCATGTACAGGGAACCTTAAGTAGGCAAGTTTGGCTGGAACACAGAATGTATGAAGGGGAGGATTGTGTGATCAGCTTGGAAAGGTGGTTTGGAATCATATTGTGAAGAGCTTTGATTGCCAAAGAGAAAAGTTTGTATTTTAGCTTAGAGGCAATAATGAGCCACTGAAGCTTCTTGAACAGAAAGAATGATGTGCTCAGAATATCCATTGAGCAGCTATGTGGAAGATGAATTGGAGAGGGGAGAAACCAGAAACAGGGATACCAATGAAGATGAAGTTGTAATAGTTTAGGAAAGAGGTCTAAAGGCCTGCACTATGGTTGTTGCTGAGCAAGGGGAAAGGGACAGATATGAAACATGATATGGAAGCAGAATAAACAAGTGAATTGTCCAGCTGTTTAGCAACTAATTATATATTGGGTGGGGTGAGGGACAGTTACAAAACTTGTTGACTGGAAGAATGATGGTGATCTCATCATAAATAGGGAACTTTGGGAAATGGATAGGTTTCAAGGGAAGACACTGAGTTCTGTTTTGAACATATTGAGTTTAAGATACCAAAGGACTGAAGGTAAAACACTCTACCCACCCCCTCCCAGAGAGGTGATAGACTTAAAATGCAGGGTGACACAAACATTTATGGACACGGCTATTGTGGAAATTTGTTTTACTGGGCTATGCATATAATCTAGGACAGAGCCCTGGAGTACATACACCTACACAAAGGTACATGATTCAGCTAAGAAGACTAAGAAAAAGATGGGTGCAAAATTAGGAGAGAGCAATGACAGAAGAATCCAGGAAAGAGAGTATGTAAGAGAGAAGTCAACAGGGTCAAAAGCTACAAAGCAGTCAAGAAGGATAACGACTGAGAAAAGGTCATTGGACTAATTAGAAGATCACTGATAACCACGGAGAGAATAGTTTCAATTGAATTTCATAAAGTAGAAAAACATATTACAAAAGATTGAGAGATGAGGAAGTAGCAGCAAATAGTGCTGGCAGCTTTCCCAGGAGAATGACTGTGAAAGGGTAGAGAGATGGGCAGTGGATAGAGTGCTGGGCCAGGTATGGCACACACAGCTTTATCATACTGTTCAGAAAACTTATTATACTGTTTAAGTCTAAATTTATGTGACTAGTTACCGTTTGAACCCAGAATGCCTTCCTGAGCTCATTCACTCTCTAGAAATGCCAGAGACGGCTATAAGGAATTATGGGTTCCCTCAGGTTCTGGAAGCACCCAAACTATTTGTATTTTGTATTGTTGTGACTCATTGCTAAAGAGACTTTGTGTGCTGGTATCTTGTGGTAAACCCTGAGTGGTTCTTTGCTCATGTACAGTGCTACAGTTAAAAGAGCAAATAGCTTTTGACTGGTGCTTTTTTGACTGAGGCTTTGTGACATCAGGTAGCTCAGAGAAAGAGTGGGGAAGGACAGGGTCTTCTTTATGCTGGTACTACGAGGACCTCACCAATGTGGCAGCTACTATAGGGGTTGACAGCTAGGCAAGCTTGTGCCTTCAATCAATAAACATTTATTAAGCAGCTATGACGGTGCCGGGCACTGTGCTAAGCACTGCAGATACACAAAGAGACAAAAGACAGGACTTGCCCTCAAGGAGCTTGCAATCTAATTTACCTTTCCATGTTTTTGTTTGTCCTTTCCTGATCTTAAGCCAATGGGTATCTTGGCAGGGTGGACCTTCTAAGTTCGAGAGGTCTGAAGGTTCTGTCACAGGTTGTAGATGGATAGAGGCAGTGGGAGAATCCCTAGAAACTATTTTAGCACTCTTGGAAAGGATAGCCACTGAAAAGCAGAGGGCTACACCAGTCTGGGCATTTACCTGTAGAGTTGCAAGAATAGTACCAAATTGAGGTGAAATGTATAATGCCTAATTAGTAGTGCTGCAAACTGATTTATTTTCTAATGGAATTAAGTAACATTTCCCCTCCCCAAAGATTATAACAATAGTTATGAGATAAACTACATAATACTATTTAATTTCTTCTGTTAATATGTTTTTGGGAATGTACTGTGTCATTCCTTTTCTGTTTAGGAATAAACTACCTGTCCTATACGTGATTCATATTGTATCTCTTTTACTTCCCCCTTTGGGGAGATCTAGACACAAGTTATAACCTAAAGACTTTTTTCTTTAAAATTTTTTATTTTGTAAAATTCTTAACTTAAACACTCAAAACAGCATTTCCATACACACAGCAGATTCCACATGAAACCATAAATCCCTATTTTATACCACTAGCTTTTTAAAAAAGTTACATAATACATTCTACATGTTATTTTAAAAACTGTCCTGCTTGTCCGTGTTTCCTTCCTAACTTCTATTTTTTTTTCCTGTGCATTTAAAAAAAATGTTTCAATGACACCCACCCCCAACTTTTTTTTTTGGTATCACTATTGTTAATTTCCTCCCTGCCTCCCCTCTTCCCCCCACCATTTAACTAAGGAAAAGAAAGAAAAAAATCCCATGTAGCACATAAGTATAATCAAATAAAACAAATCCACACAGTGACCGTGTTCAAAAATCTTCCTGTACCTTGTGTCCATCATCCTTCTGTCAGGGTTGGGTAAAATGCTTCATTATGGGTCCACTGGGGAGACATGGTTGGTTGGTCATCAGAGTTCTTGAGGCTTTTAAAGTTTTTTTGCCTTTACAGTGTTGCTGTCCTTGTATAAATTGTTCCCTTGGCTTTGCTCACTTGACTCTGTCAGTTTGTACTGTGACAAAATTTGGCAATGGATTGGGCATGCAGTATGAGTAAGAGGGTTGAGGATGATGCCAAGATTGCAAGCATGGGTGACCAGAAGAATGGTGGGGTTCTCAACAGTAACAGGGAAGTTGAGAAGAAGGGAGAACTGGATGAGGAGGTGGGGAGAAAGGAGGGAGATATTGAGTTCTATTTTTGACATGCTGAGTTTGAGCTGTTTGTGGGACATCCATTTCTAGATGTCGAAAAGGCAGTTGGCACTCAAGAGGGAGCACCAGAGTCTCAGCTAAAATCCCACTTTCTACAAGAAGACTTTTACAATTTTTTTCCCCATGCACAACCACCACCCCAGGTCAACTCCTCAGGTTTAGACTCTCCTTGTTTTTCGAATTTAGAATGCTGGATCTTCAAGGCTCTCTTTGACATCTCACAACAGGGAACCGAAGAGAGTGCTGCCATTGCACACTCTTCATTATCCCCTTCTATTGCACTTCCTCAGCATTTCCAAAGTCTGCATCTGAGGATTTCTGATCAAACTGGGGACTCTTCCTCTCTTGCTGCTTTTGGACACAGAGCCTTGAAGACAGCAAGTGTGAAAGTTCCCCAGCTTGGTCAGAAATTCTCAGGTGGAGATTTGGAACTAGCATTCCCCCTAGCAGTCTGATTATGCTGGAAGGGGCTTTTTTTCTACTGCCATCAGGTTTCTGGAGAGTCTTGTGTGCAGTTCTGAGTTGGGAGAAATCACTCAGTAGTTTATCATTGGATATATTGATCAATACTCATTCCTGTGTAAATTTCAAGGTTTTGCTGAAGCAAGTATATAGGAACCAGGCAGTTATACCTCTGGTATAAGCAGCCATTTTGGCTAGAAGAAGTACTTATAGCAAGTCTTAAGCAATTTCCCCCTTAATTAGGGAACTTAATTAACTGAAGATCATGAGGTAGGGATGCCTAACCCTCCTAATTAGAGGTAGGCTCCTTCTAGGACTGAACCCTATTCATACTGAATTGCTGGATACAGAACAGGGGAATGGCTCAGTATCCCACCTCCATGAGGCCCATCATTGGTGTCTCAAGGCGACAGATAGATAGATAGACATGCAGACAGACAGTCAGATAGATGGATGGATGAATGGATGGATATAGAAAGACAGCACCCTTATTGATTTAAGAACATTAATTCAGGTATTTATAAATATATATATATATATATACATATATATATATATATGCACACACATATATGTGTAAAAATGTGTCTATGTATCTATATCATATATATGTAGCTCTCTCTTTTTCTCCCTGTGGCTGTATGGGCGGTCCAGGGAAGACTAGCATCTCTGGTGTGAGTGCTTGCTGAGCCTTTTTCAGGGCTTCTTATCTATCTTTGGTGTCTACTTGTCACTAAATTTTCACTTGTGGCACCAAGAAGCTGTAGCATGCAAAGCGGCCACACCCTGGTAAACCAATTGGACAAATGGGCTAAACTAGGTTGAGGGTAACTGAGGGGCCTCAGATCTATCAGTGAGTTAGGGGGGTATCTTCCCCAAGCATGAGAGCACTTCTCCTGGCAGAATGGATGGATGAGAACAATTTGTTTGGAGGAGAACGTTTGTTTCTGAAGTGGGTGCTGTGGAGTGCTTAGAGCTTGGTCAGACATGCCAAGGTCATCCACTGCCTCCTGGGCCATAGCTAGTTGTCTTGATTTTAGCTCTGCCACTGGACTTCAATGACTCTGGAAGAGAGTGAAGCTGATAACTTTGTGCAACTCTGTTTCACTTAAATCTGATTCATGATCAAGTCAAGACATCACCCTGTGATGTCATGGGTCCTCTTTGAAAACAAGGGGCAAATAGCAACAATGACATATGTTTACATGTACACATACATATATAAATACACACAAGCATGTATTTGCATCTACAGATATGTACCTAACATGTATATGATAATAGATGCTAACAAAAAACTCCATTTTGTTCTTATAGAGATGTGAACTATGGATTTCCAGATAATGGACAGTCTTAGATAAGAGAACTGTACCTCAAATCATTCTCTTAAAGGATAGAAAAGCATCTTAGAATTTAGTATGTGGAAAAAAACTTGAATAGCCAAAATGATTTTCTTCGATAAAATAAAATAATTAAGAATGTAATTTGTAAAAATAAAAAAAAAGGTTGAATATAAGCAAACCCTGGGCCAGCAGACAAGAGAGTTTTGACTTTAAGCAAGTCCTTTCCTTAGGCCTCAGTTTTTAGTTTTGTCAAATGAGGGAATAAGCACAGGTAATTTCTAAGAACCCTCCCAGCCTTAACATTCTGTGTTTCTGGATTCCAAGTCTTTCTGTGAATTTGGGAAATATTGATTGTAGTTTAGAAATGACACTATTAAGTACCAAATTAACATCCTTCTTGCTTTCTACTTCTTTCTCTTCATGGGCTAGTGGGTAAGAAGGATGGACATGGAGTCAGGAAGATCTGGGTTTGAATCTTGCTGCAGACAGTAACTGGCTGTGTAAGTCTGAGTATTTGAACCTCAATTTGTTCTCCAGTATAACTGAGTTAACAATAGTAAGTGCAATTGTCAGGGTTATTGTGAGGGTCAAATGAGATAATGTATGCAAAGAGGTTTGAAAGCCTTAGTGCTACATGGCACTCTTCCTCTCTTTCCTCCCCTCCTTAGCCTGATCCTGGTCCCATACCTGCCTCCCTCATAGCCCTTCCTTACCTAGATGCTCAGTCTCAACACACTGGGGCCAGATGCAGATCCAGAACGATGAGGAGGTCCTGATGTTATGGGGGCAAGATGTAGGAAGTGTTTTCTGGATCTCCCTCTTTGTTGTTGTTCAGTTGTTTCAGTCTTGTCCCACTCTTTGTGACCCCATTTGGAGTTTTCTTTGCAAAGATACAGGAGTGGTTTGTCATTTTCTTCTCCAGCACATTTTGCAGTTGAGGAAACTGAGGCAAACTGTTAAGTTTCTTGCCCAGGGTCGCACAGCTAGTAAATGTCTGAGGACAGATTTGAACTCAGGTCTTCCTGACTCCAGGGCTAATACTCTATTCACCACACCTCCTAGCTGTTTAGACTTCTCGCTGCCTTTCTGTAAATCAAAGAGGTTGGACTAGGTAATCTCATAGGTACCTTCCAGTTCTGAAATCTCTGGGCTATAAGGGATCAGAGGTGAGACGGGTTGTTAAATAAAGCATCCTCAGAGCTGCCTTCAGGCTTTGTCTACTTTTTACCTCTTCCAGAAACCTGAGGGGATAGAGTGGGGTGGGAGATAGGGTTAGAGAAGGGCCAGCCATTGGAAAACACAAGTGCAAAGATTGTAACCATTTAGATCTAGTCTTCTCAGAGCAGCAGAACCAGGAGGGTTAGTTTGGCACATGGAATCAGTCCTTTACAGCATAAACTCTGGGCAAGGGCCATGAAATTTAAATAGGAAATAATGAGCAACTTTGACTGAAGAGAGAAAGGCCCATTATATAGCCTGAAAAACAATTTTCCTACTGATATCCATTTTAAATACTCTTTTAAAAAAATTCAATTTTATTTTATTTTCAGTTCAGAATTCTCTTCCTCCCTTGTTCCCTTCTCCACTCATTGAGAAGGCAAGAAAGATAAAATCCATTACGAATGTGTAAAGTCATGCAAAACAAATTCCCTCCCCCCCCCTTAGCCAGATTTAAAGGCAGAAGCTGGTACTTGGGGTTGCTGCATCAAGGTTTGTTTCTCTGGAGTGGGGGAGAGAGCCAGAAGGCTCCCTTTGTTGTACGGAGGCTCAGTCATGACTCCTCTCCTCTTCTCTCTACACTCTTGTGGCGCTCTTATCAGTTCCCGTGGATTCAGTTATCATATTTAGGGGGATGACATCCGAATCTACAGTCAGCCTTCATCAGTCAGTCAATTAATCAGTCAGTCTACTCCTACAACATCGTTCCCATCCCTGCAGTCCACTTTTTTCCACTCACATTGCCACTGCCCTAGTTCATATCCCTTTTATTTCTGCCAAGACTATTGCAATAGCCTTCCAACTGGTCTTGCCTTTGGTTCCCCCTTTCAATCCATTCTCCCTACAGCTATCAAAATGATATTCCTTTTTTTATTTTTTAATTTTAATTTATTAATTTATTTTGATTTATCAACAATCACTTCCATATGCTTTTGTTTGTTTGTTTGTTTTTAGGCAATTGGGGTTAAGTGACTTTCCCAGGGTCACACAGCTAGTAAGTGTCAAGTGTTTGGTCTGAGGACAGATTTGAACTCAGGTCCTCCTGACTTTAGGGCCGGTGCTCTATCCACTGTGCTACCTAGCTGCCCCTTCCATATGCTTTTGAGTTCAAAATTTTTCTCCCCCTTCCTCACTACCACCTTCCCTAAGAAGGCGCACAATCTGATGTAGGCTATACATATACATTCCTATTAAACATATTTTCACATTAGTGTTGTTGTAAGTAAGAATTAGAACCAAATAGGAGGAACCACCAGAAAGAAGAAACGAAACACAACAGAAGAGAAAAAAAATACCAATTAGTATACTTTAATCTGCATTCAAACTCTATAGTTCTTTCTTTGGATGTGGATAGCATTTTCCATCATGAGGCCTTTGGAGATGGCTTAGATCCCTGTATTGCTGAGAAGGGTTAAGTCTATCAATATTAATCACTGCATAATTGTGTACAGTGTTCTCTTGGTTCTGCTCATTTCACTCAGCATTAGACCATACAAAGTCTTTCCAGGTTTTTCTGAAGTCAGCCTGTTCATCATTTCTTATAGCACAATAGTATTCCATTACATTCATATACCATAACTTGTTCAGCCATTCCCCAATTGATGGGCATCACCTCAATTTCCAATTCTTTGCCACCACAAAGGAGCTGCCATAAATATTTTTGTGCTAGAAGTGCTATTGCTGGGTCAAAGGGTATGCACATTTTTATTGCCCTTTGGGCATAGTTCCAAATTGCCCTCCAAAATGGTTGGATCACAAAATGATATTCCTAAAGGATAGATCTGCTTATGTCATTCCTCAGTTAGAGAAGCTTCAGTCACTGTTACCTGAAGGATGAAGTACATACTCCTCTGTCTGGCCTTTAAAACCCTTTACAATCTGGCTCTAGCCTATATTTCCAGGTTTATTACACTTTATAGGCAACTAAGTGATATAATGGATAGAATATTGGTTGTAGCATCAGGGCAACCTGACTTTCAAATCCCATTTTTTTTTAAAAGATGTTTCCTGAAGGTCTGACCTTTAGGGAAGTTACTTAAACTTTCTCAGCCTTGGTTTCCCCATCTCTAAAATGAGAATAATAATAGCACCTACCTCCCCCATTAGACTGAGCTTGAGAGCAGGGACTGTCATTCCTAGTGCTTAGCACAATGCCTGACACACAGTAGGCCCTTAGTGTTTATTGACAAGGTCTGGCATGTAGTATTCCCTAAATAAATGCTTTTGATTGCTCCTATCAACTTCAAACTCCACCCAGGGCCGTCCTACTGCTGCAGGGAGTTCTTGAGTCCGGTGATAGCCTGGAATTGGTTGCTGCCTGCCGCCTGCACCTCCCTCTCACCCTTAGCGCTACCCCTGATTGCAGACTACCATAAGATCCCCGGAAGGTCTGGGACCAGAATCAGGTCCAGGGGCTATGAAACGACCCCGCACCTCAGAGGGAGGGCACCAGCCTGGCATTTGAAGCATCCTTCTGCTGAGGGCAGACCCGCCTTCATTTAGGGCCAGCCGGCTGTTAGCTAAAACAGGTAAAAAGGGAACAAACCAGATCCTTGATCTATACTGGTCTGGCCTGGAACAGCAGAACCTGGGCCACTTCTTACAATCATGCAGAGAGAGCTCCATCTGGTGGCCGACCTTGTCAGGACAGCCTCTTCTCCATGAGTCTGGCAAACAGATGGTTACATTTCTTAGCCTATTGGGGGTGCAGGGAATGGAGAAGTGCTAGGGGCCTGTGAGGGACTCGGGAGCAGAGGGAGAGGAATCTATGACCTGAATAACCCTTGCCCTTGGTATCCTATGAACCCAATCCAGGATCACAGTTTCTCAGAGATTCAGATGTGAAGCACCCTGTTCTGGGTAACACCAACAGCAACATATACTTTATTTAGCCCTTTAAAAATCATTTTAGAATTAAAAAAAAGAAAAAAAAAGATATAGAGTCAACTCCAGCTTGTAATATCTCCTCCTAACACAATAGCATCTGTGAGAATTCATTTGGACCCCTTTCTATTCCAATCGGTATTAATCAGTCTGCTATGATTCCACAGGGGGTAGAGGTTATAAGGTCTGAATATTAGTCCCTAGAGCTACGAACTGCAGATTGTAAGTTTGCTTGCTTAATCAGAGGAAGCTAACTAGAGGCCCACCGCCTTGGTTTTTCCTTGTCATGGTGACCAACCCCGATGTGGTGGAGGTGACTCAATTACCTGGAAAGTCCCCCAACTTATTTTTGTACCTGTGGACCATTCTCTCTTGTCCAAAATGAGCAAGTAACCATCTTATGACCACTCAGTCAGTGAAGATGCCCCATGTTTCACCTAAACCAAGATCCCCCCTGCTGACATACCATTTTTAGCTGATGCATCACTTTTTGGCCCTTGAAGCAAGGTCTATCAGCCAACTGGGTTCTGTATTTTGTGCAGCTCCTTTAGAGTGTTCAGGTATCAAATCTAGCATCAAGCCTTATAAAAAAGCCCTGGAAGAAGGGGGCATCTCAGCTCATGAGGAAGACCTGATGAAGTCCACTTCATGAGAGGGGACCATGGACCCTTTAATAAAGTGACATTGGCTCAGAGTTCTTAGTGAGTTTTTTGTAGGTTGGGCAATTGTAAATCCCACACACAAGTTCCTACTTTCCATTTTTTTTTAAATTTCAATTTTTTTATTTTTTCCATATGCTTTTGAGTTGAAAATTTTTCTCCCTTCCCCCCCCCCCCAAGACGGCACACAATCTGATATAGGCTTTACATTTACATACCCATTAAACATATTTTCACATTACTGAAGTTGTAAGTAAAAATTAAAACCAATACGAGGAACCATCAGAAAGATGAAACAAAATTCAACAGAAGGTAAAAAATAAGTGAGAGCGATTCGACTTCCATAGTTCTTTCTTTGGATGTGGATAGCATTTTCCATCATGAGGCCTTTGGAGATGTCTTAGATCCTTGCATTGCTGAGAAGGGTTAAGTTTATCAATATTAGTCATCACACAACGTGGCTGTTACTGTGTACAACGTGCTCTTGGTTCTGCTCACTTCACTCAGCATCAGTCCATACAAGTCTTTGCAGGTTTTTCTGAAGTCTGCCTGTTCATCATTTCTTATAGCACAACAGTATTCCATTCCATTAATATACCACAACTTGTTCAGCCATTCCCCGATTGATGGGCATCCTCTCAATTTCCAATTCTTTGCCACCACAAAAAGAGCTGCTACATTTATTTTTGTACACGTGGGTCCTTTTCCCATTTGTTTGATCTCTTTCGGATATAGCCCTAGAAGTGCTATTGCTGGATCAAAGGGTATCCTGCTTTCCATTTTACTGATCATAGTTGACCTTGATGGTCATTTTCTGCAGATTTCAACTGTAAAGAAATGTTAGGTAGTGGGGAGCAAACCCTGAATTCCATCCTTGGTCCTAGGTCTAGGGATGGCTCTGGGATCATCAGCCTCCTCTATTTAACAGAAGGCTTCAATAATCAGGCAGAGTTGAATACTTTCAGCTGAATAGGGCCTTTCCTCTTCCCTCCCTACTCCCTCCTAGACATGCTTGGGCAAATTCTTTCCCTTTTATGGGCCTTAATTAACCCTGTATAAAATTGGACTAGATGATCTCCTGACATCCCTTCTAACTTTAAAATTCTGTGATTTTATGGGGGTAGAATTTAGATGGCTACATGTTTAAGTCCTTTATCTGGGACCTTGTGTCCAATAGGCAAATTATTTGACTTTTTGGGCCTCAGTTTCCTCACATGTTAAATGCAGGGGTTGTGCTCAATAATCTTTCTAGCTATATATTTATAACATTGGACAAAACATTTCTCTGCTTTGGGACTCCCCAACTTCCTCTGTCAAATGGGGTTGGTTTTCTATTCTCTCCATCAGAGGTGGGTTTTTTTCTTTTTTTGGTGAGAAACATCTTTATGGAATTAGGAGGCTCTATGAATAGCATTATTATTTGTCTCAACCTAGAGATGTCACAAGTCAAAAAGTCACTCAGCCTGAAGCCCAAAAGCCTGGATGCTGTGGTCAGATCAGAGGTTCCTGAGGGATGGTTCCACCAGAAGGTAAAAGGAAACAGTCCCTTCCCCCCAACCGAGACTCTGCTTTTCTTTTTCCTTCTTATCTCCTTTAGTACTGCTTGGCTAAGGCACTGGGGCCCAACCCCCTGAACTCTTCTGTCTTTCCTTCCTGGGGCCTGAGGTAAGGCTGACACTTAAAGCCCTGTCCCCTCAAGGCAAGGGTGGTCAGAATTGTCCCCACAAAGCCACCCCTTTGCCCTGGCTCTGGCTCCACGTCTGCACCAATATCCGGGAGAGTCCAGGGCTGGCCGCCATGGCGTCAGGGGAGGAAACAGTCAGCCTCAGCCTGGGCCAACCAGAGCAAAGTGCTCCAGGATGAGAAGAGCACTGGGGACTGCTTGGGAGCAGAAAACAGGAAAATGGAAGCAGATAAGGGAGAGGGTCTGGAAAGGGAACTGGAAGCAAAAGAAATATAAATAAATAAATAAAAACAAAATGCCATTTAGAAGTCCTGCCTCGACCAGGGTCCCCTAGCCTCAGGAGGAAGTAGCCAAGACAAAGCAAGCTCCCCAGTGCTCTTAAAGCACAGGCCAGGGGGAGAAAATAAATGGAGCCCTGATGTTCCTTCTAGCGCTAAAGCCAATAAGCCTAAGGCAGTTTCTGTTGTTCCTGGTGAGGTGTGGGTGGCCAAGTGGCTGGGACAACCTCTGAGATGCAAACTTCTCAGAAGCCTTTGTTCCTTAAAGTAGGGGTGGTGATGGTGGTTCCTGAAATGGGAAGTAAGATTGTTGGGTTTTGGCTAGTGTCATCAGTGTAGCACCTTGTTCTTTTGAGTGTGTGTGTGTGGGTATGTGTAATTAATTTACGTCTATCTTTTTGGGAGAAGCAGCTGGATGGGGGGAGCTAGGTGGCGAAGTGGATAGAGTGCTGGGTCTGGAGTCAGGAAGACTCATCTCCCCAAGTTCAAATCTGGCCTCAGACACTAGCTGTGTCACCCTAGGCAAGCCACTTAGCCCTGCTTGCCTCAGTTTCCTCATCTGTAAAATAAGCTGGAGAAGGAAATGGCAAACCAGTCCAGTATCTCTGCCAAGAAAACCCCAGCTGGGTAAGGAAAGTTGGATGTGACTGAAAAACGACTTAACAGCAACAGAAATGTATAGAGAAGGATTTATTGAGCACTTCCTAGATTTGGATGAGGTGTCCTGAGATCTGGAGGACACTTCGACTTGTAGAGGAAACAGCAGGTACAGGGGATAATTCAACTTCACTACTGTAAGGAGTGGTGATTTCTTGGTATAGGTGCTCCCTCCATCAGCACAGACTGAAACCCCAGCCCTCCATGCCTTTAAGAGATAATCCTCATGAGTTGCCATGGCAGAAAACCCCCTACCATCAAGCAGCCAACCCTCCAGTGATGGGCTTTTCTGAATTTAGTGGTCCTTAGACTTATTGGCCAGAATCTTAACGAGGGTGTGTGTATGTGGAAATGGAGGTGACTGCCTTGGTCGATGAGAGCCCAGTCCTTACGAGCAGGTACAATGTACTCTGATATAATTCTCATGTGGACTTGAGCATACACAGGTTTTATTTCTGGTTAGCTTACTGTATAAAGAAGAGGAGCCTTTTGAGTGGCTGATGAGTTGGAACCAGATATGTATTCAGAAGGCACTAATTGTTCAAGAAATATTCTCTTTCCTGCCTGAGAGGGAAAGAATTGCTCTAAGCTCTTGGTATAGGAAAGGCCCAAGTCTTTATCATCCCACCCAAGCTGCCTTCATGTGACCCTGGTCTGGCTGTTGCAGATATTTCTATTTTCTATTTTATATATTTATATTTTTTAGGGGTAAGGAGTGTTGGAGAAGGCTATGACTTTGAGAGCTTTATAAAGTCAGAAAGCAAAATACTATAAGTCCGGTGCTGGGAGTCCAGGCCAGAATTTGCTACCATCCCAGTTGTCATTGCTTCTCTGAGAAGTGGGAGACAAGCCCAGTGATATCTGAGCCTTGTTTGGAGGTTGTGCTAAATTTGGAAATCAACTTAACTGGACAAATGCTTTGCAGCAATTACTTGAAGTTTGAACTCATTCTTCCTAGGGACTGAGGTAGTATAGGGAGAGAGGGCCCTCAGGTGCTGGAGGGGGGCATATTTGTTCTTCTGTTCTTGCTATATCCTTACAATAGATGTTCTTTTGTAAAAATTAATTGGTGATGATTTGTTAAATGAGTTGTCCAGTAGTTTCAGTCATGTCTGACTCTTGGCAACTCCATTTGGGGTTTTCTTGGCAAAGATACTGGAGTGGTTTGCCGTTTTCTTCTCCAGCTCATTTTACAGAGGAGGAAACTGAAGCAAATAGGGTTAAGTGACTTCAGCGTCTGAGGCCAGATTTGAACTCAGGAAAATGAATCTTCCTGACTGCAGGTCTGGTGAGCTATCCTCTGGGGTACCTAGCTGCTTATTAAGAGATTAGGTTGGTAATCATTAGTGACTGATATTGGAATGAATGCTTGAGCCAATAGCATTAGAAAAAGATGTCTGTTTTCAGAGAATCAATGACATCTTGACTTGATGGAATTGCATTTAAGTGAGGCATCGTTGCACTCTGTCTTCCAGAGTCATTGAAGTACAGTGACAAGAAAAAGTCAGGATGACTGGTGAGGCCCAGGGGTGCAGTGGATGTGACCTTGGTATCTAAGTGCTCCATGGCTCCTGCTCCAGCCATCTTCATGGCCTTTGGAACAAATTGTTCTCATCTGCCCATTCTGCAGGGAAGAAATCTTCACATTCTTGGAATAGACATCCCCCTAACACATCTCAAGGTCTGAAGCCTTTTGGTTACCCTCAACTTGATTCAGCCTGTCTACCAAGATGATTTTTTAGCAAGGCGTGGCTGCTGTGCATGCTACAGCTTATTGGAGCCATAAGTGAGAGCTGGGCGACCAGGTGGACACCAGGTATAGCCCCCTCCTTATGAGTTCCCACTAGAATCCTGTGGGTGAGAGATAGCTTTGCTTAGGGACCCACCTGACTCTTCAGATGCTGTTTGGATAAGGATTCCCAGAGTTTCTATAGACTACAAAGGGAAAGGAGAAAAGAAAGCAGGGGGCCACCCACGACGCTGTTCAAATTCTGATCAGGTGTGTTAGCGTTCTTTTTACACTTTTTCCTCCCAGACAGATTTTCACCTATTCTAGCTGATATACAAAGGAATGATGATGATGATGATGATGATGATGATGATGATGATGATGATGATGATGATGTCTGGTAAGAGTAACTTACATTGCTATTTCATCAGTGGTTACAAAGCCCTTTACCTGCATTTTCTCTTTTATCCTCACAACAACTCAGTGAGATAGACAGGCTTATTTTGGTCTCCCTGTTTTACAGATGGGGGAAGTGAATGAAGCTGAGGGAGACTGAACGGCTTGGCCAACGTCATGTGACTGCTAAGTGGCAGAGCGGGGACTTTGGCTCGTGTCATGTGACATAGAAGAGAAGATGTCTGAATCTAGATGTCTCAGATGTTTTGAGCTTCCACAGGCTCCCTTTGGTTGAGGCACAACTGAGTGGTCTCTGAGAAAACTGCTAGTGCTTTTCTCTCCGTTGGTTCCATCTCCCCCCTCCCCTTTCCCTTCTTCCCCATCATACCTCTTTCACTTCTCCTTTAATATCTTCTCTTTCCCCTTCCTATTCCTTTTCTCTTTTCACTGTCTGTGTCTAGCGCCTGATGGCAGTACTTGTGTGGCTAAAGGAGTCATTGTTGCCCATTCATTGTCCTCCTAATCCCTGTCTGAGTCTTTCCAAGATCTTGGGTCAATTGATTAATCAAGCAATAAGCATTTGTTAAGGGCCTATCCGTGGACTAAAATGTTGTTCAGTCCTGTCCAACTCTTCAAGACCCCATAGATACATCATGCCAATACTGTCCATGGGGTTTTCTTGGCAAGGATATTGGAGTGGTTTGTCATTTCCTTCTCTAATGGGTTAAGGCGAACACAGGTTAGGTGACTTTCCCAGGGTCACACAGCTAGTAAGTATCTGAGGCCAGATTTGAACTCAGTTCCTAACTCTAGACCTAGAGCTCTACCCACTGAGCCACCTACTTGTCTCTTAAGCGGACTAAGATACAACAGACTTATCCCTGGACTAGGTTCTCTTGAACTCGAGGTCTGCAAGCAAGGAGGGGAAGGAGAGGGCATCACACATACTCAGGTCATACCCACATGACTGTCATACAGCTAGGTATGAATGAAACATCATACATTTGGTTCCAAGTAAGAGTAGGTATAATGTGGTTAGCTATGTGACCTAAGGCAAGCTCTACGGGACTTAGAGATCATGTAGTTTAGCCCCATTTTATAAATGAAGAAGCTAAGGTTTTTTTTTTATGTTGTCTCTCTCTCTAGAGAGGCAGGGACTTTCCCTTTTGTCTTTGAGTTCTTAGCACCTAATACACTGCTTAGCCTTTAATAGGCGTGCAATAATTATAATAACTAACATTTACATAATGCTCCCTATGTGCCAGGCATGGCTGCCAAGTGCTTTACAATTATTATCTCACAACATCCCTGGGAGGCATGTGCTATTATTATACCCATTTTATAGATGAGGAATCTGAGGCAAACAAAGGTTAAGTGACTTGTCCAGGATTACACATTAAGTATCTTTTTTTTTTTTTGGTTAGGCAATGGGGTTAAGTGACTTGCCCAGGGTCACACAGCCAGTGACTATTATGTCTCTCTATTTACTTCGCCACCTAGCTGCCCCCTACACGTTAAATATCTAAGGTCAAATTTGAACTTAAGTCTCTTCACTCCAGTCCCAATGCTGTGTCAATTACTAGCTGTCCCTAATAAGTGTGAATTGATTTTTTTGTCTTTATATTCACAATACCTGACACATAATAGGCACTTAATAAATGCTTATTGATTGATTAGCCATTATAATGATCTGAGCTAAGCCCTTGCTGCCCAGTCCAGGTCTTCTGACTCCTGGTCCAATATTCTTTCACTCTACCACACAAGGGGTAGTGATTTTTAGCCTTTACCGTCCTGATAATTATCTCAATTCTGCACTTCACCTGTCACCTCTTCTCATAACATAGACATGGGCATGACTGCTGCCCTTGTATGTGTTACTGTGTGTCACCATGAATGCAGGACAACACGGGATTAGTGAGCTCATGAGTGATGGACTGTGTGAGAGATAGTAGGGCATGGGGAAGACGAGGGTGAGGATGGGAGGTGGCTGTTTTCAGAACAGCAATCTGTCCGTGTGTTTTTGTCTGCTCTAGTTATCAGGGTTGCTATTTCCATGAGTAATAGTGGAGCCTTCCCGGGGCCATGCCAGACACTGAGGAGGGCTTTGGAGGGGGTGGTGAGATGGAGAGGGTAGGGGGTGGGGTGGAGAGGGTCCTCTCTGTCGTCAGAAAACTTGAGCTCCTGCCAAGGTTTTGGCCTGTCAGTGAGATAGCAGGGGTTTTTTGGAGACAGGCTTGACCTGGGGGTCAGCTTCTACTCATTGAGCTAAGTGGGCTCAGTGTCAGACTGTACATTAATGGTGATAAGAACAGGATAATGGCAGCCAAACTCCCACGGCCTCTTAAGGCCTCAATTGAGTGTGTTGGAGGCTGGGGAGAGGTCAGGTCAGGGAAGGGACAGAAGGAATATCGTTAGAGAACCTGAGCTGCTCTCAACAGTGTGGGGTTTTTGCACTGCTGAATTCTGCTCTGCTGTGGTCCAACAACCTGGGCTCCTATCGTGGAACTTAGATCTGTAAAGGATCTTGAAATCATGGAGTCCTTCTTCATTTTGCTGGTGTGAAAACTGAGGCCCAGATCACACAGCCAGTTTGGCAAAGTTGGGCTTTGAATTTTGAGCTAGGGGGTCCTCAGAGGCCCAGTTCAGAGTTCTTTTAGACCAAACTGACTCTACTAAACTGGAATCTTGAAGTCCACTGGCTTTAAAGCCATTCTATTACCCCCAATGCCTTTGGAGTAAAACAGTAACTAGGACAGTGAAATTCACCTTGCTGACAAGTCCAAAGTAGTTACCAGAATAACATTGACCAATGTGCCCATTTTTTTCCTAATCCTTCTTACTATTTTTCAAAGGTCAGAGTAATGATGCCCCCCCTGGTGAACTTTACAGGGAAAACAGGGGACCTTGTCAAGATCAGAGCCCTATTTCCTGATTTTTATTTCTAAAGACACTTTCCCTTCTAATCTTTGGACCCAGCCTAATATGCATTGCTGATTGAGTTGATGACATGGACATCTCTTCCCAAGCAATGTTCTGGAAGAGATCTCTATGACTTCTAGCCTATTCTTGTTGTGATCTTAAGTTGGGCACTAATAATCATACCCTAAGACTCTAAGGACCCAAAAGTAGTTCCTACTTTTTAAAATGGTGAAATTCATGCATAAGTGAATCTACAGAAGATCCAGTTCTTCATAAAAGGGACAACAGTAGAGTCTCCAAATTACAGGCCTGTGAACTTGATTTCAATTTCTGATGAAATTCTAAAATAGACCGTTAAAGGATTATTAAAGGGATTAAAGGGGTGTAATGACAGCTCTTGTTAGAGGGATGGTTCGTGAGCAATAGGAATGAAAGTGGTGATCACCAGGAGTTAGCATTCTTTCATCAAGGATAGATTATGTCGGACTGATCTCATTTCTTTTTTGACTAATAGATCAGGAGAATGTCTTAGACATAATATGCTTGGATTTCAGAAAGACATTTGATGCACTCTTGCTGTTTTTGTGGACAAGGTGGAGAGGTAGATGTAGATGGATGATAGTACAATTAAATGGACTTGGAACTGGCTGAGTGACTGGACCCAAAGAATAGACATGAATTGGTTGATGGGAATGGGAAAGAATGCCCCAGTGATCTGTCTTTCACCATGAGCTATTCAAGATTTTTATGTGGTGCTTATATAAAAGTGTTTGGATTTATTGGAAGACTGAATCAGTATCTTCTAAGATCTCCACAAGCTAGGAGAATTTGCCAAGTCTAAAACAACATTTAACAGTGGCAAATGCTAATTCTTTCACTTGGATTTTGATAGCCCTCTGTTTGGTTTTTTTGGTGAGGCAATTGAGGTTAAGTGACTTGCCCAGGGTCACACAGCTAGTAAGTGTCAAGTGGCTGAGATCAGATTTGAACTCAGGTCCTCCTGACTCCAAGGCCAGAGCTCTATCCACTGTACCACCTAGCTGCCACCTTTTCACTTGGATTTTGAAAAGAAAAATGAACTGCACAAATACAGGATGAAGGAGGCTTGGCTAAATAATAGTTTAGGTGAAAAAGAATTTGATGTTTCAGTGGGCTGAAATCTTAGTTATTAATCTGTAGTGTGACATGGTAGCCAAAAAGCCTGGTGGGTACTCAAGTCTTCACGGTGGAGCTCGGCATTTAGAGTGAGGGAGGTGATTCTCAATTGCTCTATTGCCTTGGTGAGACCACATCTGAATTCAGTTCTGGCAGCTACGTTTTATGAAGCACATTGGCATGCTAGAGATTGTACAGAGGAAGGCAAATAAGATGGCGAAGGGATGGAAGACTGCCGTGTGAAGACTGCGTGGAGGGCCTGAGGATGTTTAGCCTGGCCATGACCTCTGCAGTACCTTTCAGCTCTGAGTCCATGAAGCTGTGACCTGGGTTTGAATCCTTGCTATGTGACCAGCGTCCTAAGACACCTTGGACATATTGCTTATATTTTCTGATTCTGTTTCCTTAACTTTAAAATGAGGGAGTTGGATTAGTTAACAGGGTCAAACAAGAGCCACTAAACCAAACATGAGGATCACCATAGGCTCCATGTTGACTTAGAAAACCACATATTCATGTTATATTCTATTGTATTTTTATTTATTTTGTTAAATATTTCCCAATTACATCTTAATCTGGTTGGATCTTCACTAGGGCTACATGTCTGTTTGAACTTCTGGACCAGATGACCTCTTGGTTCACTCGCAGATAGAAATCACATGATTCTATAAAAAAAGACTTCCGGGGGTACAATACCTTTTAAATATTTGAAAGGCTGCCCAGTGGAAAAGGGGTTAGGCTTGTTCTCTCTGACTCCCAAATGACAGAGCTAGAGGGAATAGGTGGATTGTTGAAGAACTAGAATTCACAACTCATAAGGACTCCCTCCCCTTGGGGCCCTTCCTTCCCTCTGATGGGAGAGGGTGGAGAGCAAAGCAGTCCTCCCAGATACTTTATGTAAGAAGGCTCTCCTGGGCCAGCCATCTCTTCATTTCCCATTCAACTATATGCCTCTGGATTTCACCACGCTCCCAGGAACTCCATCAACCTACATCAATCCTGGAAGTCACACCTGGTTAGTCTCTTCCCTCCCCTCCACCTCCCTCCCTTTTCAGCTTCTTTATCTTTCCTCTCCACAACAAGGACTATCTTTTGCCTCTCTTTGTGTCCTCAGGCTTAACACAGCCTCCTGGAAGTAGTAGGTGCTTAATAAATATTTATTGACTGACTGAGCTGTCCAAAAGTAGACAGTTGCACTGTACAAGTAAGTTTTCACTTGACTCTCAAGCAAAACCTTGATGATTGTTGGGTATTTTATAGAGTGGCTTTCTTGTTAAGGTGTAACTTGGACTTGAGAACTTTTGAGGTTTCTTCCAACGCTGAAATTCCATAATTGCTCATTTTTTCTTCTGGAGACTTTTAGGGCCATTGATCTTGCTCCCAAGTAGTGTTTTGTATTTCATTAAATATTCAAAGAATAAGTTTTGATAAATGAGGCTTTTAAATTGATTTCTCTGGGCCTCAGTTTTCTCCTCTGCAAAATGAAGGAGTTGGATGAAATGATGTCTAAAGTCCCTTCTAACTCTGGACATTCTGTGAATCTACGATTTCTACTGTACGTTACAAAATCAGAAGTATATATGGGTATAAGAAGTTACTGTTTCCCTTTCCCTGTTGTTCATCTTTCCTTTCTGTTCCCCCCTGCCTAGGCAGAGTGTGTCTTTATGAACCCGACATATATTTATGTGATTATTTCTGGCACGAGGAGGTCCTGTTATGCACAACCTCTTCCGTGCTGTTTTCTGGAACCAGTGGAAAGGAACCTTTTCTGAAGGCTCTTTTGCAGTGGACAGAATTCTAGACCTGGAATCAGTAGTCCTGGGGCCAAGTCTCAGCTCTGCCATTTGGGTAAATACTTCTCTTCTCTTTGCCTTAGTTTTCTTATCCAGAAAACGAGTGGTTTGGATTAGATAATCTCTGAGGCCAACTAGCCCAACATCCTCATTTTATTAATTTTTCCCCCGTTCTACTTCCTTTTCTTTTGATTTCAAACTTAAACACCAAATAAAATGAGCAATTCCATATACAACAGAGAGCATAAGGAGATGATTGTACATGAAACTGCAAATCTCTTCTATGTATAGCTTGCTTTTCTTCTTAAATGTAATACATTTTAAATTATTAAGCATAGTCATAGTTTAAGTACAGTAAATTCATCATATAATTTTTTCTTTTTCTTTTTTTTTTTTGCTTTTTGGTGGAGCAACCAAGGTTAAGTGACTTGCCCAGGGTCACATAGCTAGTAAGTGTCAAGTGTCTAAGGTCAAATGTGAACTCAGGTCCTCCTGGCTTTAAGGTCTGAGCTCTATCCACTGCACCACCTAGCTGCCCCTCATAACTTTCAAAGCTTATATATGTTTCTTTCTGTCCTTCCTTCTGCTGTCTTCTCATTGGAGAGGGCTTGGAGAGTGTAATCCTATCGCATTGTATTGCTACTTGAGATAGCTGTGTAACCCTGGGCAAGTCACTTACTCCTGTTTGCCTCGGTTCCTCTGTAAAAGAAGCTGGAGAAGGAAGTAGCAAATCATTGTAGTATCTTTGCCAAGCAAACCCCGGATGGGGTCATGAAGAGTTGGGCATGACTGAAATGACTCAACCACAAACATATGTACTTGCCTCCTTTGAAAGAATGCAAGTTCCTCAAGAATAGGGATCATCTGATTCTTCATATCTGTGTTCCTAGCAGCTAGCACAGTGCCTACTGTACTTCGTGTCACTGCTGAGTCGTTTTCAGTTGAGTCCAACTCTTTGTGACCCGTTTTGGGGATTTCTTGGCAGAGATAATGGGCCAGTTTGCCATTTCTTTCTCCAGCTCATTGTACAGATGAGGAAACTGAAGCAAATAGGGTTAAGTGACTTGCCTCAGGGTCACACAGCTAGCGTCTAGATGCTTGATAAATGCTTGTTGTTTTTTTTGACTCAAGGAAGAGAGTTTTCCTTTCTATTTTCAGTGCTGACAGATATTGAGAGATCTATACAGCTGATTTTGCACACAGACAATCTCAAGTAGCAATTGGCCAAATTTCCAGTCAAACCCAGAGACAGGAAAGCTTAGTCCCACATTGTGTTTACTATCTTGGTCTAGGGAGTTGCCTGAAGGAAGACCCCTAGAACAAATCTAATCCTTGATATTGCAGTGACATCAACTGGTCTAGGCTGGGCATTGCACTGGTGACGTCTCTACTTGTACCTTCATAGCAGTGGAATTCATGCCAATAGGATAATTTACAAGATCTCTGTATTTGAAGTCTGGAGATGTGGGTGTGAATCCTGACTCTGCTACTTGCTGCGTGACCTTGGGTGATTCTGAGTGTGATAAGAGTTACTAGCTTTTTTTCCTGTAATACAGAGTATATGAAATAGGGAAATGTGGAGAAAGACTGAAAAGGTATGTGAGGCTCAGCTCGTAGAGGAATTGAAGCATTAGGTCAAGGAGTTTGCTTTTTATCCTATCGGAAATAGGGAGCCATGAAAGGTTTTTGAGCAGGGGAGTGACATGGTCAGACCTGCACTTTGATGTTTCAGTAGATCTTACCAATATGGGTACCAGCATAGGTCAAAACCCAACCATGCCTGCCTCCCACTTCTGTCTGTCTTTCACAATTAATTGGTCAGCCATGCAAAAAGTAAATTAGAGATGGGAAAGACTGGGAGGCAAGTAGATCAGATTAGACTTAGGTGACAGTCCAAACAAGTGGGGCTGAGGGCTGGAGCTAGGGTCAGCTGCCCTGTGAGTGGGAAGGAGATAAACAGTGATTGAGTACCCACTATGCACAGCACCAAGGGAGATATAAAGATGATCAGCACATAGAGGGGGAGGGAAAAGAGTGAATAAGCATTTATGTAGCACCTGCCTGAGTGCCAAGTACTGTGCTAAGTGCTTTACAAACATTTGCTCTTCACAACAATCCTGGGAGGCAGGTGCTTTATTATCCACATTGTACATTTGAGGAAACTGAAGCACACAGAGGGTAAGTCACAAAGGTAGTATCTGAGGCTGGATTTGAACTCAAGTCTTCCTGATTCGCCTAGTACTCTATCCACTCTGCCACCAGCTGCCTTATCAGGGAGAGTCTGTCCAAGGTTACAAAGCTGCTATGAAACAATGATAGAAGTAGGACTTGAATTCAGGTCTTTAGACCCTTAGTCCTGAGCTCTTTTCCTTGTCTGACCCTGGTAGATTCCCTTGTGAGCAAAGATGTGTACATGCAACACTTCAGAGTCCCCAGTGAAAGTGTGGCTTTGTGTGCAGCCAGGCAGATATTGTTGTTTAGTCACTGCAGCTGTGTCAGACTCTTCTCTACCCCATTTGGGATTTTCTTGGCAGAGATACTAGAGTGATTTGCCATTTCCTTCTCCAGCTCACCTTTTTTTTTTTTTTTACAGATGAGGAAACCGAGGCAAACAGGACTTGTCCAAGGTCACACAACTAGTAAACATCTGAGTCCAGATTTGAACTCATGAAGATGAGTCTTCCTGAGTCTGAGCCTGAAACTCTATCCACTGGACAACTTAGCTGTACTATCTAGCTTTCCCCTATTCCTCAGCTCAGCTGTTCTCTTCAAAGGAGAGGCAGGCACCTTGGTAGTAAGCTTGCCTTTCCCTCCCCAACTTCCTCAAGTATGCCTGGATCCTTCCTTCCAGGGCACCAACCCTCCTCCAAACTGCCCACCCTTCTTCACTTCTGTGTTCTTTTCTCCAATATTTCTCTCCAGGGAGCCAATGGGAGAGTCCTTGTAAATGCCTGGTTGACCATGGAAAAGTCTCAGTATATGCACTGTTGGACCTCTTAGCTGGGTGACTGAAACGATCTAGTTGGACTCAGAACAGAGTCATAGAATGTTCCAGCTGGAAATCATCTTAGACGTTGTCCAGTCCAATGCCTTCCTTTTGACAGAGGAGGAAACTGAGACTCAGAAAGGAAGGACTGGCTCAAGTTCACACAGTTAGTTAGTGGCAGACATGGGTCAAGAATCCAGGTTTCCTGATTTCAAATCCAAGTCTCTTTCCTCTGCCACATTACTAAGTCTTCTTCCCTGGCTCTGTTTCCCCATCTTTAAAATTAGAGGTTTTTCTAGCTGATTTCCAAGGTTCCTTTCCAGATCTAATATTCTGTGATTGGATGATTCACTCCTCCTTTCATGGCGTGGCGAATAGGGCACTAGACTTGGAATCAGGAAAGTCTAGGTCCAAATTAAGCTGTGTGACTCTGAGCAAGTCACTTAACCTCTCCATGCCTCAGTTTTCTAATCTGTAAAATGGAGAATTGGACTTGATGACCTCTGAGGCCTCTTCTAGCTGTAAGTCCATGATCCTCCATAATATTGCCATATGTTACAGGCAGCAGGAACTCTAGACTTGGAGTCCGAAATCTGATCTGGGTTTGAATCTATACTGATAGTCATTTAATACCTGTGTGATCCTGGGAAAGTCATTTGATGCCTCTCAGCCTCAGTTTCCCTATCTGTGAAATGGAGCTAATAATATGCATAATACTTGATTCATAGGATTGTTATGAGAAAAGTACTTTGGAAACTTTATAGAAGTTATGGAAATGTGAGCTGTTATTACTGTACACACACATTATCTTCTTTCCTGTCAGGATAAGAAAATTAGTGGGGAAAGTGCTGCCTGCCTGTCTAGTTCCCATATGTGGGCGTCGCAGATAAGTGGCCACTCAGAGCTGGACAATAATGAAGTGGCCTGACAGCCGCTCCCTTGGTACCCTCCAGGATAGGGCAGGGTGGGGAGTTTGGATACAATAGCTCTGGTTGGGAATCAAAAGGCCCAGGCCCAGGCATTCCTGGGACCAGGGGAGTTAACAGCCATGACATGGATGTTTCAGAAGGAGATGGTGGAGGAGGCTGGGTTGTACCCTTTGCCAGGGAGAAGCAAGAAAGTTGGGCAATGTGTGGGAGCTTTGGTGTGACTCAGGGCAGAGGGAAGAGGCAAAGCTAATGAAGGCGAGTGTGTTTTAGTGGGAAAAGCATCGTACTTGGAGACAGGAGGTCTGGGTTCGAGCCCAGCCTTGCACTTCCTAACTTCCATGATCTAATTAGTCAGTCTGTCAGTCAGTCAATCAGGCAGTCAATAAACATTTATTAAGTGCTTACTATGTGGTAGGCACAGTGCCAAGATATGAAGAAAGGCAAAAGTTTCTTTGCTGAGGATGAGATGTACATATTCAGACATGGCCAATGGAAAGATTTGTTTTGTTTGCTTCTACTTATTTGTTATAAGAGAGGGCTTTCCTTTTCTGGTGGAGGAAGACTTAAGGAGAGAATTATTATAATTATCACTATCATTACAATCATTGTTATATGTAGAGTGTGATACAAAAACCAAATGAAGCAAAGGAAGAAAAGAACATTGATGCATCATTTAAGAATAGCCAGAAGTGAGCAGGAAGAAGTTGAGAAGGGATATTGACAAGCAGAGCTGTTAGCTCTCACTTATGTAAATTCAAAGTATTTTCAAAACAAGCTATATGTAATTGAGATCCTTCTTCTCATATCATAGTTCTCTTTTTTCTACTCTTTGTATGAAAAATGTTTGTCAAAATCATAAAAACCCAAAGGAAATTTTAAAAAAGACTGGCAAAGACAGTCCCTGCCTTCAAAGAGATCACATGCTAATGGGGGAGATGGCCAGACTTAGTGTGCCAGTGTGTAGAGAAGAGGAAGGGACAGATATAAGAGATGATACAGAAGTAAGAATCGAAAAGTCTCAGTGGCTGATTGATTTCTCCCTCTAAGAGCTTCCTCCTGCCCCCAATACATCCCACACTGTAAGGCTTTCAGCCTTTGAGGAATAGGGAGAATGACAAGGGCATTAATATTTTTGAGGAATATGATGAGGGAACTCAGGGCTAAAAATAATGGTTTAAAGTTGTGAGAGTGGACAAGATATCCACAGGACATGTATGGAGAGGACAGAGTCTTAGGAAATGCCAACATATATGGGATGTCAGCCTGGTGGTTTGGAATGAATGTGGGGTTTGGTTCAAAATATAGAAGACCTGGTTTGTAGTCTGACTATATTATTTACTAGCCCTGTGTGTCCTTGGACAGGTCACCTTACTTCTTGGATTCCTAGGTTCTTCATCAGTAAAATGGGTGTAATATTTGCACTAGCCCTCACAAGATTATTGTGAGAGAAGTACTTCATAAACCTCAAAGCAATTTCAGAAAAACCTTGAAAGACTTACATGAACTGATATAGAGTGAAGCGAGCAGAACCAGGAGAACATTGAACACAATAACAGCAATATTGTTCAATGAATAATTGTGAATTACTTAACTATTATCAGCAATACGATGATCCAAGACAATCCCAAAGAACTCATGATGAAAAAATGCTATTTGGCTTCAGAGAAAGAACTGATGTTAAATGAATACAGGCTGAAGCCTGTATTCACTTTCTTTCTAGTTTTTTTTAATTCAAGGTTTTTTAGAATATCAAAATATAGCAATTTATTCAGGAAACTGAATATGATCAGTTGATTCTTTCCTTGAAACAAGTGTGTGACAACACAAGAAGTGATTTTTTAAGTGTGTGGGTGAGTAGGGGATGGCTGCGGAATAAAACAGGTCGATGTTGAATTAACTGAAGTTCAAGTTTTCTTGCACAGAATTACTAATATGCAAATTTTACAAGATTGCACATATATGACCTGTATCAGATTGCTTACCATCTCAGGGAAGGAGGAAAGGGATAGAATTTGGAGCTCAAAACAAACCAAAAAAACCCCAAATGTTAAAAATATACATTGTAGTTAAGGAAAAATAAAATATTAAGGTGAAAAAAATGAAACTTCAAAGCAGTACAGAAATATGAGCTATTATTGTTCTAGTGATGATTAGGTGGGAGGAGTAAGAGGAGCTAAGAAAGGAGACAGAGAAAGAATTGCTAGAGAGGTTGGGGCAGAATAAGGAAAATTGACCAGTTGCTAGGCATAGAATCCTGGATTCCTGAAAACCACCTTGAAAGATCATCTAGTCCTTTTTCACTATTTGGTAGTTAAAGCTTTTCAGACTTATAAACTTTGGAAGAGAGAATTTCTGACAACTTCTCTTGCTTTTTAAGATTTTAAGTTTTTTTCATTTAATAAAAATTTATTTTCTCATCGTACTGGAAAAAAAGAAAAAAAGAAAACCCAAACTCTTACAACAAATACACAGTCAAGCAAAGAAAATTGCCACATTGGCTATGATCAAAAATGTCTATCTTATTCTGCCTATTGTGACTTAACCATGCCTAACTCCTCTGGGACTCAGTTTCCTTAGCTATAAAACGAATGGATTAGACTAGAGGATCTTGGGGGTTGTCTGACATAGTGGAAAAGACACTGGGCTGTGACTCAGGAAATTTAGGTTCTATTTATGAGTCTATTATTAATTATCTCTGGAATGAGTGCCTTTTACCAACTGTGTGTCAATTTCCTTAGCTGTGAAGTGAGTGGGTTGACTTAAATGACCTGTGATATGCCATTCAACTCTGACATTCTCCAAGTTTATGGCAGGTACTGAGACAGGCTATGGCCTTAACTTCCCTGGGATACATTGGGCATTTGCTGGCTTGTCCTGGTCATGAGGAAAGTCTAGGAGTGCAGGGAGAACTCCTGCTCTCTAAAGATTGGAGGTCAGGAGCCTACAAGGCAAATGCTCATTCATTCAGGACCTCAGGGGCAGATTTCATTTCCCCCCCTGGATAGGGGAAAAGTGGCAGGAGCTTTGGAGTATTTGTTCCCTAATGAAGAGGGCCTAGTTTTTTTTTTTGAGAGCCTAGTTTAACTTTATATGAGATCATATATATGTAAAGTGCTTTGCAAATCTTAAAGCACTGTATAAATGCTAGGTATTATTGTGATTATTATCTGTTGAATATATTATGTGCACTTATTATTTCTCCTGTTAGATTGTCAGCTTCTTGAGGGCAGAGAGTATCTTTTGCCTTTTTGTGTCTCGAGCACTTAGCACATTGCTGGGCACATAGTAGGTACTTAATAAATATTATTGATTGATGCATTAGAACATAATAAACAGGAATTATTTTATTCTTTGTACTTGTTTCCCCAGTGCCTCATTTAATACTTGACATATAGTAGATAACATGTACTCATTGATCAATTGACTGATTGATCATAGGCTATCAAAGTTGCCAGGGACCTTAGATAGCTGAATTAAAAAAAAATTATTTGGAATGTAAAATTAAAGAAAGGAATGTTAAATGTCTTTATATCATACTGAAAATTCTTCCCCTATCCCTTCTATGACAAATTAATTTGTTTTTATAAATTATAGTTTTATTTTTGCTTTTAAATCAATAAATAATCTAGGACAAGCATTAAGTTTGTTAGACCAGCATTTGCTCATGACGTCAGGTTCAAAGTTTCCTTTTCTTTTAAAATTTGTCTTATGTTTTGTATTCTTTTTCTCATAATACTTAGCTTTTTTGGTGTTTAGATATTTAGATCACAGAACTGCAAGTTTGAAAGGGCCCTTGGTGGCTAGTCTAAACTATATCTGACCAATAATCATCTCTATAACATACCTATTTCACATTTAGACAACTCTAATTTTTAGGATGTTTGTCTTTACATTAAATCAAAATCTGCCTCACATAAAATTTCTTAACAAAATATTAGATAATTTACTCAAAAGAAAATGTGGCTTTTTTTTACAAGATATATATGTATAATAAATATGATTATATATAAATGTTTTATATATGTATGTGTATATATAACATAATAAAGACACATCTAAATGTGAAATATTAAGCAAGGCATCATAAAACATCTCCAATCCTTATAAACCTCTTTTCTAGGCTATGTTATTCATTTGTGTTTCTCTTCCCATGCCATGACATCCCAATCACAATAATATGCGTTAGGAGGGTAAGAATAATTTAGATCTACCAATAAATAATTTTCTGAGAAACTAAACTAAAGCTATATCTTGAAAATTTGTACAAAAATATTGTTAGTCAATTCTTATGTATTTTTCATTATACCACAGGGAAGTTACTGTTCATACCACATGTCAAATGTACAGAAACTCTGACCCTTTCCCTGCCTACATATTTCACAGGATGTCAGAGCTGGAAGGGAGCTTAGAGCACAGATCAAAGAATTCCAGAACTGAGAAGTATCTTGGGGATCATCTAATCCAATCCTCTCATTTTACAGATGCGGAAACTGAGGCCCTGAGAGAAAAGAATAAGAATGGCTTGCCTAAAATCACATGATGAATAAATGGAAAAGTCAAGATTAGAATACAAGTCTCCTGACCCCCTGTGCTCCAGAACATTATTTTACATATTTCTTTCTTTAGTTTGAGAGAGGGTAGATTATCTAGATGCTGCTTAGTTATTCTATTATTGGAGCAAACAAACTGAAATCTAATGCCCTTTGATTCTTAGTCCCCAACTCCCTTTCCAGTCTTGTTTTATTTTACTTCCGGTCTGGCATTCGCCACATTGGACTTCTGGTTGTCTCCCCATCTCCATGCACCATCTGCTGGACAATCTCAAGGTTGACATTACCATCCTCTGGGCATGTGCACAGGCTACCTTCTCTCTTCTTTCTCCAAGTGTCTAGAATGTGGTGAGGAGACCAAAGACAGTACAATGTCACAGAAGGATTGCTTGGAGGAACTGGGGATGTTTAACCCAGAGAAGAAAAAGCTTGTGATGGCAAGACAGCTGTTGTCCAGCATTTGAAGGGCTTGGTGTTAGCGAAGAGCAGCAGTTCTGGGCTTCCTTATCTCTGCCTTTCAGAGTCCCTCTTTTCCTTCAAGGCTCAGCTCAGGTCTTAATTTCTCCCTGTAGCTTTCCCCTGATGCCATCAGCTGCAACTGTCCTCCTTCCCCTCCTTTCCCACAGAGCAGGTGCTTCATTCTGAAAGTTTGTTGATTTGACTGTTGAAATATAGTGAGTCTCATGCAGGCTTGGAGACTTTGGCTTTCCCACATTGGGGTGAGTCCCATTTTGTCTTTCACCTCTAGGTCACAACCCTGCCTGGTTACCAACATGTATAAATGATATTCCAGGTTCCAGCACAAAATTTTACCCTCTGCCACCATTCAGCCCACTACCCTCACACATATGCCTCCTTGTAGTGTCATCTTCAGCACCTCTAAAGTCTGGAATTATGCCCATGGCTATCATCTTAAGTTGGAATCAGCAAGTTCTCAGGAACTGGAAAGAAAGATGATATAAACCTTCTAGACTGTGTATATTATTGGGACCTATGGGTACAGTGATCTCTTGAGGCATTATGATACAGTGGAATCTGACTCAGAACAGGGGCAACTAGATGGTGCAGTGGATAGAGCAGTGGCCCTGGAGTCAGGAAGACCTGAGTTCAAATGTGACTTCACACACTTGACACTAGCTGGGTGACCCAGGACAAATCACTTAACCCTGATTGCCTTGTAACAACAACAATAAAAGAATATGACTCGGAATCATGAGATTTCAAGGTGGAAAAAATATTCTGACACCTTGATTTTTATAAATGAGGAAATTGAGGTTGAAAGAGGCAAAATATGTTGCCTAAGGTCACATAATTACATGTCAGACCTAGATTCTAATCTAAGCCCTCTGATTCACAATCCAGTGTCAGTACATCACAATATCTTTTTTTAAAAAATTTACTTTATTTTTAATTCATGGAGCAAAACAAGCATTTCTATAGGATAGTGCAATAAAAAGGATTGCACATGAAATTGCAAATCTACCATGTACAATTTGCTATTCCCTGCAGATGTACAACAGGATCACGTAAATTTCTTTTCTTTTGCCCAAAATCATACAGGTAGTATCTGAGGCAGGGTTTGAACCCATATCCTTTCACTTCAAGTCCAGCACTGTACTGTACCATGTTGAGATAGAGATTTCCTTCCTAGCTTGGGAAAAAGTTTGGAAAGTTAGACATGTGATATAAATACAAAGAATTATTGTTATTATTGAGCTAGCTGAGGGGAAAAAAGGGCGTTGAGGTCTGAGCAGACTATTCTGCTGTAGTCTGATGGGAAGGTGACTATCCCATCCCTGGAATGTGGACAAATCTGACCTGGAGAACAGGAGTTTGCCTTAAAAAAAAAAAAGGCCTTAGGCCTTTTACCTTTTGAAGTCTGGCAGTTGACACATTGCAGAATACCCTGTCTGAGCCAAAATAACCGAAGCCTTCATGTCCCCCCCTTGGCTCCACTCCCTCCACCCTCTTCTAGGGCGTCCCCCCTGTGAGGGGCTGATATGAAGCTGGATCATGCAGATGAAGTCATTTGTTTTGGTGCCACTGAAGGGAAAGGGATGAGGGGGCCAGGCGGATGGGAGAGGGGTGACCAGGGAGACACAGGGGGAAGGCTCTGTGTATAGACTGCCTTGTCCTGCCTGGCGCCTCAGTGGGGGCAGGACTACTATGATCCTTCCTTTCATAGCCAAGGTGCCTCATCAGGGGTGGTGACTGTCCCTAGAGAGGGAGGCAGGGGTCACAGCCTGAGAGTGGCAGGGGCAGTGGGAATGGAGTGACTGCTAAGCTGCTAAGAATAAAGAAAGAGAGAGAGTGGTACTTGGTGGGAATTAGAAGAATTATTCAAATTATAGATAGATAAGATAGCTATTTAATCATAATAATAGCTAACATTTGTATAGCACCTATAGTGTTCCAGGCACTGTGCTAAGTGCTTTACAAACATTATCTTCTTTGATCCTCATAATAGGCCTAGGAAGTAGATGCTATCATTATCCCCACTTTATAGATGAGCAATCTGAGGTGAACAAAGTTTAAGTAACTTACCCAGGATCACAAAGCTGGTAAGGCCAGATTTGAACTCAGTTCTTCTTGACTCCAGACCCCACACTGTATTAGGTATTTATATATAAAATCACTTTACTTCCACTTCTTTCCACTGCTCTTAGTACATTTTGGGTTTAAGCAGGACAAGGCTAATTCTTTCCTTACATCATAGCCCTTAAATGCTTGAAACCATCTATCGCATATGTCCTAAGGGCTTTAGGTTAAATATTTCTAGTTCCTTCATGGGATCTTTGTGGGACATGTGATGTACTTGAGGCTTGGTGCCTGCATGGGACTTCAAGAGGTTAAGTGATACTTAAGGGTCATCCAATCTAGTCATCCTCTTCTAGACCCTCTTTAGCTCAGCAGTGACTTTAAAATGTGGTGGCAAGACCAGGGCAGAATGATTGTTGCCTTCATTCCTACTATGCCTCTCACTGCATTGAATTAGCTGTCCTGGGATGTTAAGAGCATCCTGAGCTGGTAGTCCATTCAAATGTTGTATGTTTTTCACACAAACTATTATACAACCATGTCTCTTCCACTCTGTACTTGTGGAGTTGATGGAACATTGGGAAGCAGTGTTACACAGTGGAGAGATATCTGACCTCAAGTTCTGCCTCTGACATGGGCTAGGTGGCCCTGGGCAAGTCACTGAACCCCATACAACATTTTAAGGTAAATTGTGAAGTTGGAGCTGATCTCATTGGTAGAGGGAATTTTCCTACTTGGAAGTTTCCCAAACCAATGACATTATGGATCTGTTCTAGCCAACAGGTAATGCATTTGTCAGAAGGCATCTAGGGTATTTTCTTGGGCTTTTCCCAAAGGTGTAATATTCCCCTCGCCATCCAGAGAGGACTTGTTTACAAACTCTTACCCACCTCACTCCTCCTGCTGCCTTGAACTTGCCTGGCTCCTCCTGGACAGATGGGAACAGAATCTGATTCAATATTGATTTGGGTTGGAAAAAGGAAATGGAATATGTTTTGAAATAATGAAATTATAGAAACTTCTCTTAGCTTCCGTCTCCATTCCATCCATATCTGGGAAATTTTCTTCTGTCTAATGCACCCTTAGCTCCTTCATCCTTAGTATGGAAATTATATGTTGCCAAGGGCTTTATGGTCTGTTTAGGTTTAAATATATTCCTCCCATAGTATTGTAACAACAGTTTGAGTTGTTAAATCCTGGTCAAATTCATGCTTATGAATGTCATGTGTTTAGAATTTCTTTTGAGTATGGAAATACATTCCTCAGCCCAAACTTGATCCATATTTTACCAATGAACATCATAAAATTTTTTTCCCCGTTTTGGGCATGACCTAGACATGTGAGCTAAGGTAACAGTAAAATCACTGCAGTGCCAGTGTGGGAATTTTAATGAGTCAAAGAATATGAGAACAAGGACCCTTAGAGATGCACCTATCATTACTGGGGCTTCAGTCCTTTAGGATTGAAGGATTCAGCTTGGTTCATCTTTTGTTTTTCTTGGGTAGAGCAGGAGTGGGAAAATAAGCAGAGTATGCCACCTAGTGGAATAAGTGGGATCCATCCCAATCAGGATCAAGAGAAAAAGGTTTATTGCTATTTCAGAGTTTGAAGAACCTTAGCGCTGGAGCCCATGCCCTCATTGTACAGAAGGGGAGACTGAAGCAGAAGGAGGGGAAAGGACTTGCCCAAGGTCACATAGTCATGAACTATGTTAGTCAGGATTGGAACCCAAGGTCTCACTCGGGGGACTTCCAGTACAGCTTGTAGATTTAGAGCTGAAGTGTACCTTAGAGTCCTCCAGTCCAACTCATTTATTTTCTAAATGAAAAAAAAACATAACTAAATGGTGTTTTCAAGGACACTTAACTCCAAGTTTTCGGGTCAGGGGATTTTGGTTTGAGTGCATGTGTGATGTGAGGAGTTCGTCTACCACTGCCAATGAAGTTGGTGATGAAGACTTTCTGGGCCTCCTTATGAATTAAATGTCATATGGTACAGTGTGACGCATGTTAGTTTTATAGTCAGAGGCCAAGGTTCAAATCCTGGATCTGCCATTTGCCAACTATATGATCTTGAACAAATTATTTAACTTCTCTAGGCCTCTGATTCCTCATCTGTTAAATGAAGGCATTGGACTAGATGACCTCTAAGTTCCCTTCTAGCTTGAGAGCTATTAACTTATGATGGTTGGTAATTTTTAAAAATTTAAGGGAATGGATTTCATGGTACTAAAACCAAGGTTCTACTGTCTCTCTGTCTCTCCCTCCCTCCTGCCCCCCACTTCACTCCAGGTTATCTCTCTTGGTGCTCCATGACATACACTCATCCTAAATCCCCTGTCCCATGCTCTGCTACCACCTCTAGCTTAGCTCCTAAAAGCTCCTCTCTATACTTCCATGAAAACTGTATTTCATTTTTAGAATTCAGAACCAGAAGGGACCTTAGAGGTCATCCAGTCCAAAGCCCTCATTTTATGATCAGGAAAAAGAAGCCCATAGAGATAAAGTAACTTGTCCAAGGTTGCAGAGGTTAAAGTTAGTTGAATCAAGATCTGCGTCCAGATAGAATCTTTGACTCCAAATATGGGATTCTTGCCACCCCCCCACACACACCTGGCTTTATTCAAAGAGGCCCTGGGCCAATAAAATCTGTGGGCAGAAGGAGGTTCATTTCACTAGAATCCCCTAAGGATAATTCAATGGGAACATGATGCTACCGCCCTTCAAAAGAAGTATTAGAAGATGAAGTTAATTTTTATTTGATCACAGTAGTCAAACAGGATGTACACAGAGTAAATCCTCTGACCAAAAAAAAAAAGTATATTAAAAAGTATTTTTTGATTAGAAATATCAGAAATTAGAAAGCGTCTGAAAAACATTGGGACATTTCAATAGTACTGGAGATACAAGGTTTTCTCAAGCCACCTTCGGCCCTCTAAGCTTCAGGAACTTTTAATGTACTCTCCTAGTTTTGTTGGGGGCACCCTCACTCTTCCAGCCAGTGATGTTCACAGCTTCAGTCATCTTTGATTCCTTACCCTCCCTCCCCGAAAATATTCAATGAGTTTTGAAATCTTGACCAGTTTACTTCTACAACATCCCTTGAATCTGGCATCTTCTTTCTGCTCACATGGCTACCATCTCAGGTTAGGCCTCTTGCCTGGACTATTGCCGGAGCCTCCTTATTGATTGCTCTGCTTCCCAATATATTCTCTACGCAGCTGCCAGTAATATTACTAAAGCACAGGTCCGACCATGCTATCCCTAACCTAAACTCTAGTGTCTCCCTCTGGATGACCTCTAGGATCAAATGCAAAGCTCTGTTTGACATCTAAAGCCCTTTGCAACATGGCTACAAACTACCATTCTGGTCTTATTTTATATGACTCCCTTTCACACCCTCTTTGGTCTAGCCAAACTGATCTTTGTTTTTTTTTTGGCTAGGCAATGGGGTTAAGTGACTTGCCCAGGGTCACACAGCTAGTAAGGTTATGTGTCTGAGACCAGATTTGAACTCAGGTCCTCCTGAATCCAGGGCCAGTGCTCTATCCACTGTGCCACCTAGCTGCCCCCCAAACTGATCTTCTTGCTGTCCTTCACAGATAATATTCCATCGCCCATGTCTATGCTGGTCTTCCTGCCTGGAATATGGTTCCTCTTCATGACTGCCTCTTGGAATTCCTAGCCTCCTTCAAAGCTCTGTTCAGATTCTAACACCAAGTGAAGCTTTTCCTGATACTCCCAGATATAGATGGCTCTCTTCTCCCAATTGCCTTGTATTTGTTTTGCTTTTACTTTGTATATGTTATCTCCTCCTATAGAATGTAAGCTCCTTGAAGGCAGGAACTTTTTTCACTAGCACCTAGCACAATGCTTAGCCCATAGCATTTATATAATGCCTTATGGTTTGCAAAGGGCTGTACATATGTCCTCACTAGTAACTTAATAAATTCTTGTAGATTGGTGAGTATCAGGAAAATAGTCCTGAAAAAAAATTTTCTCAGTGAAAGTCTTCTTCCCCTCCTCCTGCCCCCTCTGAAATTTTCCTCTTAGAGCTTTCATATAATGGTATCTGAGTCCAGATCAAACTTGACCTGCCTTCAAATTTTACTACCTAATCATCTAGATGCCAGCCAAAGGGCTGATATACTGTAGATATGGCATAAGAAATATCTCCCAAAGACCTGATGCTTTCTAAGCTTCCAAAAAGGTTCTTAAAATAGATTCCAATGACCTGTTTCCAGATTCAACGTGTGCCCACATTGCTTTTCCGCTACCTTATTCTATAGCTCCCATTGGTAATTCAGAAATAAAAGTCACTTGAATCATTTTCCCTTCTAGGAGGAGTTTTTAAGACCAAGATCAAATTCCCATTTAAATTTTTAAAAATTCTCCCAAATTTATCACATCAGTGAGAAAGAGGGTTATATGGTCAATCTAAGCTGTGGCAGTGAGTTCATACTAGTTAATGATGGTATACTGAGAAGTAATAGAGAGGTCACAAGATACAGTGACTGTTCACACTAGTCAGAGACAGGAAAATAGAATCACCCAGGGCAGAGATAGTCAAGAAACATAAGACAGTGAGAGTAAGGTCACATTTGGCAATGATTACAAGGTTATAAAGGCAAAGAGAGTGAGGTCAGAGTGGGAATCGATTGAGGTTATGCTAGGAGGTGACAGTGAAATCATGTTAAGCAGTGAGAGTGAGGTTACTACACAGGTCGATGAGAGTAAAGTCGGCTGAGTCTGTTACAGTGAATTCACACAGAGTAGCAACAGTGAGATCAAAATAGGTGGTGATGGGGAAGTAAGTATAAAGGCACATTAGACCAGTAGCTAGAAGGGACCTTAGAGGTTGTCTAATGAATCCAACATCTTCAATTTACAGATGATGGTCTAGAGAAGTGGAGTGATTTAAGATTACACAGCTAAGTAAGAAGCAGAACTGTGATTCCAGCCTCCATTCTTTAACTCCAGATTCAGTACTTTCCCCACCATTCTGTAGTTAACTATGAGAGACGGATTCTCAATTGCTTCTATGACCTCCAGGATCAGTGCTTCTGTAACAAGATATTTTCTTCTGTAGGTCCCTGATAGAGTCTGGAAAGTCTCATTAGGCTGCCTGGCTCTTGTTGTTTGCCCAGTTGAATTAAATCTCCACCAATTCATACCTTAATCATCAAGCTCAATTCTTGATCAGGTCCTAAACTTATAGAAAAAATGACTGAGAAGGGAAGTGATCATTAGGACTTCCATCATAAAAATCTCTAAGTTAGAAGAGATTTTAAGCAATCATCACATAAAAACCACCCTTCTCTGGTGGATTGAGTCTCAACATCTCCCCAAAGTGGGCACTAGTTTTCTGCAAAGTTACTACTATTGGGGAAGGTGGTAGGGAGGAGAAGGGAGGAAAGGCTGGGAGGACTGAATAACAGTTGGGGGTGGTTGGGAAAGGTAGGAATAGAAGATTACTTTTTTGTTTGTTCCCCTTTTGACTTTTAGGGCTTTCTGGTCCATTCTATCCCAACTTTTTTTTTTGGGTGAGGCAATTGGGGTTAAGTGACTTGCTCAGGGTCACACAGTATCCCAACTCTTGATGTGACTTCCTCTCCCAGCCCCTCAGAACCTACCCTTATACTGTTGTTGAGTCTTTTCAATAGTGTCTGACTCTTTGTGACCCTATTTGAGGTTTTCTTGGCAAAGATGCTAGAGTGGTTTGTCATTTTTTGGGTATTTATTGTATTTTTATTATATTTATTATAATTTAGAAACATATATAGCTATGTTCATGTTTCTTCCCCTAATCCTCACTTGAATTTAAGCACCCTCATTGCAAAGGCAAGCAACTCAATATAGGTTGTACATGTGCAGTTATGCAAAACACTTCCTTAGTAGACATGTTGTGAAAAACTAACTCTATTTCCCTTAATTCTATCCTGCCCCCCATTTATTCTATTCTTTCTTTTGACCCTGTCCCTCCTCAGAAGTATTTGCTTCTGATTACCCTCTTTCCCAATCTGCCCTCCTCTCTATCATTCCCCTGTTCTCTTGTCCCCTTCTCCCCCTATTTTCCTGTAGGGTAAGACAGATTTCCATACCCAGTTGAATGTGTATGTTATTCCCTCCTTAAGCCAAATACTATGAGAATAAGATTCGTAGAGTGGTTTGTCATTTCCTTCTCTAGTTCATTTTATAGATGAGGAACTGAGGCAAACAAGGGTAAGTCATTTGCTCAGGGTCACATAGCTAGTAAGTGTCTGAAGCCAAATTTGAACTCAGGAAGATGAGAATTCTTGACTTCAGACTTGGCATTCTAGTTGCCCAGAAAACAATGCCCATAATGACTATTGTTCAGTCATTTCAGTTGTGTCTGATTCTTTGTGACCCCATTTGGGGTTTTCTTGGCAAAGATATTGGAGTGGCTTGCCATTTCCTTCTCCAGATCATTTGACAGATGAGGAAACTGAGGCAAACATGGTTAAGTGACTTGCGCAGGGTCACAAAGCTATTTTTTTTAGGCAATTGGGGTTAAGTGACTTACCCACAGCTAGTAAGTGTCAAATGTTTGGTCTGAGGCCAGATTCGAACTCAGGTCCTCTTGACTTCAGGGCAGGTGCTCTATCCACTATGCCACCTAGCTGTCCTGGGGTCACAAAGCTATTCAGTGTCTGAGGCCAGATTTGAAGTCAGGAAGATGAGTCTTCTTGACTCCAGGCTATTACTGTGTACAACATTCTCCTGGTTCTGCTCACTTCACTCAGCATCAGACCATTCAAGTCTTTCCAGGTTTTTCTGAAGTCAACCTGTTCATCATTTCTTCTCTCTCTTTTTTTTTCTTTTCTTTTTCTTTTTTTTTTGGTGAGGCAATTAGGGTTTTAAGTGACTTGCCTAGGGTCACACAGCTAGTAAGTATCAAGTGTCTGACGCTGGATTTGAACTCAGGTCCTCCTGACTCCAAGGCCAGAGCTCTATTCACTGCTCCACCTAGCTGCCCCCCATCATTTCTTACAGTACAGTAGTATTCCATTACATTCATATACCACAACTTGTTCAGCCATTCCCCAATTGATGGGCATCCTCTCAATTTCCAATTCTTGGTTCACCACAAAAAGAGCTGCTATAAATATTTTTGTACATGTGGGTCCTTTTCCCATTTCTATGATCTCTTTGGGATATAGCCCTAGAAGTGCTATTGCTGGGTCAAAGGGTATGCACATTTTTATATATAGCCCTTTAGGCATAGTTCCAAAGTGCTCTCCAAAATGGTTGGATCATTTCACAACTCCACCAACAATGCATTAGTGTTCCAATTTTCCCACATCTTCTCCAACATTTATCTTTTTCTTGTTTTGTCATCTTGGCCAATCTGATAGGTGTGATGTGGTACCTCAGAGTTGTTTTGATTTGAATTTCTCTAATCAATAGTGATTTAGAGCATTTTTTCATATGACTATAGATGGCTTTAATTTCTTCATCTGAGAACTGTCTGTTCATTCCTTTGACCATTTATCAATTGGGGAATGGCTTGTGTTCTTATAAATTTGTTAATTCTCTATATATTTTAGAAATGAGGCCTTATCAGAGAGACTGGTTGTAAAAATTCTTTCCCAATTTTCTACCTTCCTTCTAATCTTAGTTGCATTGGCTTTGTGCAAAAACTTTTCAATTTAATGTAATCAAAATTATCCATTTTGCTTTTCATGTTCTCTTATCTCCTGTTTGGTCATGAATTCTTCTGTTCTCCATAGATCTGATAGGTAAACTATTCCTTGTTCTCAGTTTACTTATATATCAGCCTTTATATCTAAGTCATGAACCCATTTTGACTTTATTTTGGTATATGGTGTGAGATTTGGGTCTATGCCTAGTTTCTGCCATACTCTTTTCCAGTTTTCCCAGCAGTTTTTTTCAAAGAGTGGGTTCTTATCCCAGAAGCTGGGGTCTTTGGGTTTATCAAATAATAGATTACTATAGTCATTGACTACTGTGTCTTGCATATTTAACCTGTTCCACTGATCCACCATTCTATTTCTTAGCCAGTACCAAGCAGTTTTGATGATTGCTGCTTTATAATACAATTTAAGATCTGGAATTGCTAGGCCACCTTCCTCTGCATTTCTTTTCATTAGTTCCTTTGATATTCTGGACCTTTTGTTTTCCAAATGAATCTTGTTATTATTTTTTTAACTCTATAAAATAATTTTTGGTAGTTTGATTGGTATGGCACTGAATAAGTAAATTAGCTTAGGTAGGATTGTCATTTTTATTATATTAGCTCGGCCTACCCATGAGCAACTGATGTTTTTCCAATTATTTAGATCTGATTTTATTTGTGTGAAAAGTGTTTTGTAATTGTGTTCATAGAGTTCCTGGGTTTGTTTTGGTAGGTAGACTCCTAAGTATTTTCTAATGTCTACAGTAACTTTAAATGGGATTTCTCTTTCTATCTCTTGCTGTTGGGCTTTGTTGGTAATATATAGAAATGCTGATGATTTATGTGGGTTTATTTTATAGCCTGCAACTTTGCTAAAGTTGTTTATTATTTCAAGTAGTTTTTTTACTTGATTCTCTAGGATTCTCTAAGTATATCATCATGTCATCTGCAAAGAGTGATAGCTTTGTTTCTTTTTTGCCTATTCTAATACTTTCAATTTCTTTTTCTTCTCTCATTGCTAAAGCTAATGTTTCCAGTATGATACTGAACAACAGTGGTGATAATGGACATCCTTGTTTCACCCCGATGTTATTGGAAATGCTTCTAGTTTGTCCCCATTACATGTGATGCTTGCTGAAGGTTTTAGGTAGATGCTACTTATTATTTTAAGGAAGATTCCGTTTATCCCTGTGTTCTAGTGTTTTTAATAGGAATGGTGTTTATTTGTCAAAAGCTTTTTCTGCATCTATGAGATGATCATGTGGTTTCTGTTGTTTTGTTGATATGCTCAATTATGCTGATAGTTTTCCTAATATTGAACCAACCCTGCATTCCTGGTATAAATCCTACCTGGTCATAGTGTATTATTCTTGTGATAAGTTGCTGTAATCTATTTGCTAATATTTTGTTTAAAATTTTTGCATCTATATTCATTAGAGAAATTGGTCTATAATTTTCTTTCTCTATTTTGACTCTTCCCGGTTTAGGTATCAGCACCATATTTGTATCATCAAAAGAATTTGGGAAGACTCCTTCTTCGCGTATTTTCCCAAATAGTCTATATAGTATTGGAATTAATTGTTCTTTGAATGTTAGGATTTGCTTGTAAATCCATCTGGCCCTGGAGATTTTTTCCTAGGGAGTTCATCAATGGCTTGTTCAATTTCTTTTTCTGAGATGGGGTTATTTAAGTATTTTACTTCCTCTTTGTTAATCTGGGCAATTTATATTTTTGTAAATATGTATCCATTTCACTAAGATTGTCAAATTTGTTGGCATATAGTTGGGCAAAATAATTCCTAATTATTGTTTTAATTTCCTCTTCCTTGGTGGTAGCTTCACCCTTTTCATTTTGATACTGTAATTTGGTTTTCTTCTTTCTTTTTTAATTAAATTAACCAAAGGTTTATCTATTTTATTGTTTTTTCATAAAACCAGCTCTTAGTTTATTTATTAGTTCAATAGTTTTCTTAATTTCAATTTTATTTAATTTTTCCTTTGGTTTTCAATATTTCTAATTTGGTTTTAGTTGAGGATTTTTAATTTGTTCTTTTTCTAGTTTTTTTAGTTGTATGCCCAATTCATTGATCTCCTCTTTTTCTATTTTATTATGTAAGCATTTAGAGATATAAAACTTCCCTAAGAACTGCTTTGCTGCATCCCATAAGTTTTGGTATGTTGTCTCATTATTGTCATTCTCTTGAATGAAATTATTGATTGTTTCTATGATTTGTTGTTTGACCCAATCATTTTTTAGGATTAGATTATTTAGTTTCCAATTATTTTTTAGTCTATCTTTCCATGGCCCTTTATTACATATAATTTTTATTGCATCATGATCTGAAAAGGATGCATTTAATATTTCTGCCTTTCTGCATTGGATTGTGAGGTTTTTATGCCCTAGTACATGGTCAATTTTTGTGTATGTGCCATGTACTGAGAAAAAAGTATATTCCTTTCTATCCCCATTCAGTTTTCTCCAGAGGTCTATCATACCTAACTTTTCTAATGTTCTATTCACCTCCTTAACTTCTTTCTTGTTTATTTTGTGGTTAGATTTATGTAGTTCAGAGAGGGGAGGTTGAGGTCCCCACTAGTATATTTGCTGTCTATTTTTCCTGTAACTCCCTGAACTTCTCCTTAAGAATTTGGATGCTATACCATTTGGTGCATATATGTTTAGTAATGATATTACTTCATTGTCTATAGTGCCTTTTAGCAGAATGTAGTTTCCTTCCTTATATCTTTTTATTAAGATCTATTTTTGCTTTTGCTTTGTCTGGGATCAGGATTGCTACCCCTGCTTTTTTTTTTTTTTAACTTCAGCTGAAGCATAATATATTCTGCTCCAGCCTTTTACCTTTACCCTGTATGTGTCCTCTTTTCAAATGTGTTTCCTGTAAAGAACATACCGTAGGATTATGGTTTTTAATCCATTCTGCTATCCTATTTGGTTTTATGGGAGAGTTCATCCCATTCACATTCACAGTTATGATTACTATCTGTGTCTTTCTCTCCATCCTATTTCCCTCCTGTTTATGCTTTTCTTTCTCCTTTCTCCTGTGTTTTGCTTTTGACCACCACCTCCCTCAGTCCCACCTCCCTTTTATTAGCCCCCCTCCTTTTTCTTCCACTTTATCCTTACTACTTCTTCCCTCCTTTCTATCCTCCCTCCCTTTTCTTTTCCCTTTTCCCTCCTACCGCCTGTAGGGCAAGTTAGATTTCTATACCTAACTGATTATGTTTTTCCCTCCTTGAGTCAAATCTGATGAGAGTAAGATTCAAATAATGCTCATCTCTCTCCTTTCTTTCCTTCTGCTGTAAAAGATTTTTGTGCTTTTCCTGTAACTATAATTTACCCTTGTCTGCCTCCTCCTTTCCTTTTCTCTCAGTACATTTTTTTAGATCAGATTAATCCACTTACTTAGATCCATTTAACCCACTTGATTGGATTTTTTTTATAATAATAAAATATCAAAGTCAACTTATACCCACCCCCTCTATATATACCCCTTTAAAATCTTGTATAATTGAAATTGTTTATTTTATATTCTCCTCTATCCTTTTTTTAATTAGAGAGTTTGGTTTTCTTAAGAAGTATTTCTTTGGGGGGCAGCTAGGTGGTGTAGTGGATAGAGCACCAGCCCTGGAGTCAAGAAGACCTGAGTTGAAATCTGGGCTCAGACATATAACATTTACTAGCAGTGTGACTCTGGGCAAGTCACTTAACCTCGCAATTGCCTGGCCAAAAAAAAAAAAGTATTTCTTTCAGGGAAATTTGGGACTAAAGAACTAGAGTTAATTTCTGCATTCAGAAGGCTCTCTGGCTGTGTAGTAGTGGGGATACACTGACAAACCAGTACTCTTTACTTTTAATTATTCTAGAATCCATCATGATCACCTGATTCTCACACCCACCCCCAATATACCCCTCTTCTCCTTTTGTGTACCCTTGTTAGGCCTCTTAGAGCTCCTCTAGGTGGTCTGGATGCATGGGATTAACCTGTGAACCTGGGTTAATTGAAAGAAAAGCCAATGCTAGAGAAGGCTTAGGATCAAAGGCCCTCAGTCTATTTTCTGCTGTTTGTCTGTTTCTTTAGCCAACTCACCTGAGACATGGGGATCTTCTAACCAGCTAGTGCTTCAACCTCTAGTAGGCTGTATTCTTAATTTTAAGGATCTTCTAACTACCTAGTGCTTCAGCCTCTAGTAGGTGGTATTCTTGATTTTGGCTCGAAAGGTCTGATTCTGTTCTTTTGTGTCTGTTTTTTCTTTTCTAGTTTTCTTTCTCTCAGGTTGGCTTCAGAATCACAGAACCTCTGAGTTGGCTGGAACCTCAGAGACCATGTAGTGCAACCTATACCTCAATAACACTTTTATAGTGTCCCAATCACCTTCAGTGAGGGAGAGCTTATTACCTCCCCAAGAAGCCGATTCCACTTTAATAGTTCTAGCTTCAGTTCTCTTTCCTCAGTGAAACAGACTGGGGCTCTTGACCTCAGATTGTGTCACAGTTCAGGGTGTGTCCTCTATTGATGGAATTTTCTTTCCTCATCTCTTCCTCCTGGCTTCTCTGGCTTCCTATAAGATAGCTCAGATCCTACTTTCTGAATGAGGTATCTCCTTGTCTCCTCTGGCCTCTTCCCCATGCCTCAAAGCATTGTACCGATAGTATCTTCCTCTTGAAATTACTTTTAATTTACATTGCATATATTTTATATGTACATAGTTATTTGCTTGTTGGCTTCACCATTAGAATATGAACCCCTTGAGGTCAGGGACCTGTTTTTGCCTTTCTTTATAATCCTCCAGTGCTTATCACAGTGCCTGGAAGTGCTTCAATGCTTGTTCACTGACTGACAGACTGAACAGGGTGGGAAGGGGCACCTACCCTGGGCTGCCTTCCTTTGAATTTGATTCTGGTTTTAATTATGCTTAGGAATTAAATTTCAAACTAAAACTTTGTTACAAAACTTAAAGATAGTGGTAACTGCTGCCCTCATTGCCTCCCCCCCCATTCTTCTTGGGGTCCTGCCAACTGTGTTTTCCTTGGCCCTAGGTATGATGGCTATCCCAAATTAAGGGCCAAGAGTGATTCAGCTAGAGAAGAGATCTTGGAGATCAGCTGGGTACTAGCTTAAGCAAGACATAAAACGAAACCTTCACTACCAAGGTCAGGTCACTTGTGGATCTTTTCTTAAGGGTTTTGTTCTGTTCCCTAGTGGGAGTGAAAGAGATAGCCTCCTTGTTCTAGAAGGTTCATTGATCAAAACTACCTTCTGGTACAATGTGGAGGACTCTGCTTAACCAGGGAGAAAAGAGAAAGAAGTGAAAATTTTTATCTTAGGGACCTTCTTATTTCTTTTTATTGCCACTGGGAATGATTGACTTGGAGGTCATTTTAAGAGCTGGGTCCCCACAATAAAAGATGGAAAGGCAATAATAATCCAATAGCTAGTATTTATATATATCACTTGAAATTTGCAAAGCATTTTGCATATGTTATCTATTACATATATTAACTAAGGTTACTTTTTACAATAACCCTGTGAGGTAGGTGCTATTATTATCCCCATTTTATATATGAGGAAATTGATGCAGATAGTAATTGAATGCCTTGTCCAAGGTCACACAGCTAGTAAATGTCTTAAACTTGATTTAAATTCAGGTCTTCTTGACTAAGTCTGCTACTCTCTCAACCATTCCACGTAGCAAGTGAGAGGTAAGAGAGTCAAAGAATAGCATCCTATGAGATTCCGAGGGCTATTTTATTTTCCATAAACTGTTTCCAGCTAGTGTACCTTTCTTCTTCCTCCTAGGCTACTTGGCCCATCTCTTTCTTCTCTTTTCCCTTTGCCTCTTTCTTTTTTCCTCTCTTACTCCTATAGTGAGAGCATCTAGGGCTTGAGACTTAGAATGGCTGTCCTATATCTAACTCTGATCAGTTCTCCTTTCCTGGGTGTTAGGTAAGGAAAAAAGAGTGAAAACTGGAGAGTTGTGTTGCTTCTCAGGGACTTGGACCTACCCAGAAATTGAAGGGCACTGGTGGTGATAAAACACCAAATGTGGGGCAGAGGTGGAAATAAAACACCAAATAAGAGCTGGAGACTTCCCATCTTTTCCCAACCCTCATCCCCCAATATAGTTGCAGCTACTTGCAGTAAGACTTCCTGCACCATCCATATAACCATATAATTTCCATTCTCCTATATGACTTTAGACCCAGAGATGAGAAGTAATTTTCCCAATGTTTCTTCATTTGAAAAATGAATAGCTTGAACTTGAAGCTCTCTAAAACCCCTTTAGCACTCATGATCCAGCCCTTCCATTTCTCACCTCACAAGTCCTAGATTCTCGGCTTCTCACTGATTCAATAGCACTCATCTGAGCACTTTAGGGATCTCTTTAATGGAGCTCTGGGATGATGGCTGTCTCTGTGAGGGTATCCAATGTGTTCATGCCATATGAAGATGACTTGAAGGAGGTGGGGTTGATTAGCCTGGAGAAGAGAAGGCTATGGGAGAAACATGAGAACTCTCTTCAAGCATTTGAAGGGCCATCAGCTAGAAAAGGGATTAGATATGTTCTTTTTGGCTCCAGAGGGCAGATGTAGGAGCAATGAGTAGAAGCAAAGTTTGAGGTAGGAAAAAACAAACAAACAGGTCCAAGCCTTCCTAGCAATTAGGGCTGCCTTAGGAAGAGCTGGGTATATTTCAATGATGATTCTTTTTCAAGTATAGGTTGGATTAGATGGCCTTTTCCCATTCCTTCCAACTCTAAAATTGTTTGATTACATGGCAGAGGCTCAGGGAACTTACTCTTACCTACTCAATCAATCAACATGTACTTTTTTAAAGTGCCATTATATGCCAAGCATTGTGCTAGGCACTAGGGACATAGGTACAAAGAATTGATCTCTCTTGGAAAGGAACTTTTAACATCTGTGGGATGCACCAAATATGATGAGTATCCCTCTTAATTTCCAGTTCTTTAGCAATGTTAAAAGAGCCTCTACAAATATTTTTATACATATGGGTCCTTTACCTCTTGGATCAGATTGATGAAGTTGACAAAATAAGAAAATGACAAATGCTGAAAGAGCTATGGGAAAACAGGTGTATTAATACATTGTTGGTGAAATTATGAACTAGTCCAGTCATTCTGGAAAGCAGTTTGGAACTATGTTCCCAAACCTATCAAACTATATGTATCTGTTAACTCAGTGATACTCCTCTTAGTTCTATACCTTTAAGAGATCAAAGAAGAAAAGGACCCATATAAGAGCTATTTTTGTGGTGTCAAAGAATTGAAAACTGGGGACTCCCAGTCCCCATTGGGGAATTCCAATGGGGAATGACTGGACAAGTTATAGTATATGAATGTGATAGAACACTCTTGTGCTATAAGAAATGATGAAGGAGATGGTCTCAGAGAAACTTGGTAAGACTTGTATGAACTGATGTAAAGTGAAGTAAACAGAACCAGAACAATGGAGGCTAAGGGTCTAAGTTGTGATGGGGCCCAAGTTTGTCTTGACACTTGAACTTCTATAATCTCACCTTTAGTAGCCTTAGACAATCCAACTCCTCTCCTTCTATCAGTGACTCTTTCAGAAATGTCTTAATACCAATCATTTCTAATGATTAAAGTAATAATATCTAGCATTTAATAGCACTTTAGAGTTTGTTCCAGTGGTGGGGACTTTCTTAGTTTCCCTGAAAGTACAGTCCACAAACAGATGTGTGACCTGCCTGTGTGTTGCCTGGTCCTCCTGTCTGAGATAGGAAAAGGTACAAGCTTCGTAGAGCTTATGTTTTCTTTGGGAGACAAGATTCAGACACAGGACATGGTTATATAAGATTATAAACATGTACATCACTGTGTTCAGAGATAGTAATGGGCAAGGATGAATGAGCCTTCACGTGCTGGTCCTTTATTGCTTTAAAATGCTTCAAGCTAAAATCCCAGGGGAGAGCTTCTTGGGTTACTGTTTCAGTCATAGGAACTCCAGAAGTAGCAAATTTCACCAGGATGACCAGAGAATGAGAGCAGGTACTGGGCACTTCAACTTCCAGGCACATGTCAGTAAGTGCTTCATCTTAGCTAATAGTCTTTGAAGTCCAAAAGAATCCTTCTTGGGCAGGGTGGCCCTGGTATTCTAGAAATGAGTTGGGTTTAACTCTTCAGGAATCACTACAACCTTCCCTTTGCGGTTCTCATGTGTGCTCAGAAGGTGAGGGCCACATGCCTCTGAAGGATAAGCTTATTATCAAAAGCTCACAGCTGTAGAGTTGGAAGAAAAATTAGAAGTCATGTAGTCCAACTCCTTTATTTTACAGATGAGGAAACCAAGGCCTAGAGAGATGAAATGATTTACCAAAAGTCCCATGGGTAATGATGGAGGTAGGATTTGAACCCAGGTTCTCAGACTTGAAGCCCAATGTTCTTTTCATCGTGCTACACTGGACCATGATCTGACTACTGCTAGGTCAGCTCAGGAGAAACTCTTGGCCCATTGGCTGAACTGTTCTTTGGAACTTGTCTGATAAAGGCTTTGTGACCTCAGGTTATACGTACAGGAACCTACCCTAATTCAGTTCCATAGTTCCTGGCAAAGACAGATCATTGTGCTTGACTGGATAAAGAGGTGGAATGGTGGATAGACTCTTGAATTTGATGCTATAAGACTTGAGTTCAAAACTAAGATCTGCACTTACTCTTTTTGTAAGATCTTGAGCAAGTCCTTTAAGCTCTATTTTGCTGGTCTGAAAAAATGTAGGGATTCATTTCTAAAATTCCTTTTGGATTTTTGGATTGTATTTGTGATTTCCCTTCTTTTACACAACTCCCAGGAAGTCAGCTCAATTAACAACTGCTGTGCAATTTATCATCTTAGAAAGTTGCCTGGAGGTATTGAGAGGTCAAGTGATTTGCCCAGGGTCACTCAGCCACTACATGATACTGGAAAAGTTGCTTTAATCTCTTTCATCCTCAATTTCTTTATCTGTATGAAGACAATAATAGTATCTACCTTATAGGGTAGTTGTGGTGATCAAATGAGATAATGTATGTAAAATGATTTGCTAACCTAGAAGGGCTATGTAGATGATAGCTGTTATGTGTCAGAAGTGGTACCTGAGCCTAGGCCTTCCTAGGGAGCAGCTCTCTGTCCACTACTCCATGGATTACTCTCAAGGATTCTTACCCATTGCTCTAATGAATCTGTGATCTAATTTTTAAGAAGTTTCCTTCATCAGTGCAAGTCCCAACCCATTCGCATCTGCCCATCCTGTGTGACTCTTGTCCAAATTCTCCCCAAAGTTGCATATAGAGGGTTCACTCAACCAGGTGGGAGCCTTTCTTCCTTTCTCCTGACATCATGAGGGTACCAGGGGAACATTATGATCACCTCTCTATTATCCCTTGTTATGGTTATGTGACCAGCCCATCTTGCCTTCCTGTCATCTAATTCCTTGATCATATCCTTTACTGGTGTTCTTTGAAATTCCTCATTGTAGCCTGTTCACATCCACGATGTGCCTCTCCATTTCCCTCTGTGTGATACTCATCTTTGGCAGTAATATTTCATGACTTATAGCCATGTAGCATCACCAAAAAAAAAAAAGGAAAAAATGGTATTATTGAAAAGATAGGCCTTTGCTTTCATGGGAAAGCAAAAGAGCTTTGGAATTTTCCAAAAGCCATTCAGTCTTTTTTCCTTTTTGTCTTTTTTTTAAACTCTTGAACCAGCTCATTGTCTCTCTGCATTGTCTGTTCCAGAGAGTATACACACTGTTGAAGACAATGGAAAAGTTCTATAGGGTGTCCATTGAAATGCATGTTAAAATACAGGCAACAGGCTTTCTTCATCTACATTGCCTTGCCTATGTGGAAGGACAGGCCAAATGACTCCGAATGATTACAGAACTCTTCCAGGAGGCTCTCCAGTATATTAGGGCTTGAGGCAATCAGCACCATGTCATTTCGAAGGAACATCTGGAGGACCTCACCACCCATAAGGAATTGCTCCTTGATCTTGACTCTGTGCTGCGTCTCCTTCATCACAATAGTACGTATCTTGGATAAGCACACATCTTTTTGTTTTATGCTTTGACTAGTGATTATTATCAGAGGATCATTCAGTAGGTTTATTCTTATTGTTACATATTTCTAGGAATTCTTGATCTTGACATATGGATGGAAGACACCTTGTCTGTAAAAGAGCCTATAAGGGGTATTTCGTTCCACTGAATAAATTTTTTTCTCATAACTGGCAAACAATAAACTCAGGGGGATCTTATATACTCCACAGCATTCAGTTAATTGTGAGATAGTAAAGGTGTTAACTGCTTTTGAGTATAGCTTATTTAAGCAGATTAAATCTCAGAATCCTAACATTACAAACTGTGAGTTCTTGTTCAACTATGAAATCCCATCATCCATAGGTGATGTGGCATTGAAATGCCAATCCTGAATTCTGAAGACTTGCATTCAAATCTTGCCTTTTTTTTTCTAGCTGTGTAAACTTGTCCGAATCTCTCCAACTTTTCAAGTCCCCATTTCTTCTTCTGGAAAAATGGGCTGATAATACTTGAACTGCCTTTCATCACAGGGTTGTTGTGTAGAAAGCTTATTGTGACCCTTAGACACTAGTTAATGTGAGTGATTTTTATTTCTTGTAAATACTCAGCTAAGTTTAGATGGAAGTAGTTGAGGCAAGCCTAGAATTATTGCCTTGTTTAGTAATTCAATGATAATCCTCCCAACAGAATTTCTGCTGATCAGATGAGGGGGCAGGGATTAACTAATAGTAAAAGTCCTGCTTCAGGTGTATGTAACTGTCAGGGGCCAACAGAGCACAGCAACGTCACCAATATGATGCATTACTATAGTGGCCTATTTGAAGGAAACATGGCCACAGTGAAAACTGTCAACTGGGAAGAAGAAGAGGCAAGAACAGAGGAGCCCAATTCCAGGGGCAAGGCAGCAACATCATTCCAAGAGGAGTGGATAAGTAGGATAACAATTAATGTTGAGTTAGGAAGAAGAGGGTGGAAATCAGTGAAGCAGAATGATCTGGGCTTGACATTCTGGGTGAAAAACCAGCATTGACTCTGGAAGTAAAGTTGAGTCAGAGCTGGGTCAAAGTGAGGCATCTGCTTTTTGACCTGCCAGGGCATATGGTTGCCCATTTCCTTTAGGTAGTTTTGAAGGTTGGTGCATCAGAAACCTCCTTTGGAGAACATGTTCTGACATGTTGAGCAAAGAAAACTTGGCAGATGCTTTTGGTCATTGTCCTCTACTAATCTGTTTGGGGGTTCCTTCTGGTGCAGTGGATAGAGCATTGGGCTTGGAGTCAGGAAATCCAGCCTCAGACACTTCCTAGCTAGGTGACCCTGGACAAGTCACTTAGCCTCTCTTTGCTTCAATTTCCTCATCTGTAAAATAGGGACAATAATAGAACCTATCCCCCAGAGTTGTTGTGAGGATGAAATGAGAAAATAATTGTAAAACACAGCATAGTGATTGGTGCATACTAAACAGTTAGATAATAATAATAGTGATAATAATTCCAGCCTGACCATTTGCTTAAAGATGATGAGGCCTGATGGAAAAAGCTCTGATAAGGTTTCTGTCTGTTAATTCCTTAAATTCAGCTCAAATAAATGCCTATCCAAATGGCACAAATGAAGGTATCCGGTAATTATTATCTTGCCACTAACTGATAACTTTTTTGTGAAGTGGGTAATTTTGAGCCTTTCAGCATGGAAGCTCTTTGCACTGATTCAGATCAATAACATGTCAGTTACTTTATAATTCTAGAGAACTGCCCAGAAGTGCTGAGAAGTTGAGTAGCTTGCCCATGGCTATGCAGTTAATATATGACAGAGGGAAGACTTGAATTCAAATATTTCTGGCCCCAAGGTCAGCTCTATATCTTTTATCCCATTCTGATTATCATAAAAAATGGTAAATAATTGTTATATCAATGAATGCTGATTATCATAAAAATAATAACTGTCATAACAATGATTTAAGATGGTGCTGGGAAGACATTAGACCATTTTGAAATGCCAACTACAATCAAGAATTTCTTTGGGGGCAGCTAGGTGGCGCAGTGGATAGAGCACTGGCCCTGAAGTCAGGAGGACCTGAGTTCAAACCCGGCCTCAGACCAAACACTTGACACTTACTAGTTGTGTGACCCTAGGCAAGTCACTTAACCCCAATTGCCTAAAAAAAAAAGAATTTCTTTGGAATGCGTTGGCAAAGCCCTTGGAAATTAGGTCCTTTGGAAGGGTGGTGCTCAGTAGTCTGTTGTACTCCTTTTTGATCCTTTCAATGTGAGAACCAGTTCTAGCTGTAGCTTCTTTTCAATGCTTTCATGATTAACAAAGGGATTTCTTCCTAAATGGAATTCTGTCTGCACTGGCAGAAAATACATACTGATGGCCCATCAATGCATGGAATTACTCAGGCAGTTTATCTACTAACCACCCCCAATATTCATAGACTATTGCTAGTCTAGAAGCTGGTTTTGATAATAATAATAGTGATAATGATAATAGTAATAAAAACTAACATTTGTATAGTGCCTATTAGGTGCCAGGCTCCCTGCTAAACACTTCATAAATATTATCTCATTTGATCCTCACAACAACCCTGGGAGATGGTTGCTGTTATCATTCCCATTTTACAGATGAGGAAACTGAGGCAAACAGGTTGAGTGACTTGCCCAGAGTCACACAGTTACTAAGAATCTGAGACCACATTTGAACCCAAATCTTTCTGACTGTAGGTCCATCATTCTATCCACCGTGACACCGACTTACCCCCAATTCAAAATAATAGTAATAGCTAACATTTTACATACCATTTACTATGTGCCAGACACTTTACAATTGTTATTTCATTCAATCCTCACAACAATGCTGGGAGGTACGTGCTATTATTTTACAGGTGAGGAAACTGAAGTAAATAGAGGTTAAGTGACTTGCCTAAGATCACACAATTGGTAAATTGGTTAGGTCATCTTGACTCTAGACCTAGTGCTCCATTCACTTTGCCACCTTGCTGCCTTGAGATCAAGAACTCGCTGTTTTCCATCTTTGTATGCATGGAGCTTAGCACATGGCTTTTGTATGTAGCTGATGTTTAATAAATGCCTGCTTATTTGAATGGTGTGGAGATCAACTGAAATCTTTAAGAGAATCAAACTATTTCTGATGCAGGCTGATAAGTCAAATCTCTTATCTATCTTAGTCAATAAATCAACAGTCAATCAACAAATAATTATTGAACACCATCTAGATGGCACAGTGGATAGAACACCAGGCCTGGAGTCAGGAAGACTCATTTTCCTGTCTTCCATTCAGGTTACATTAGTGGTGATGGCCTATACACAGGTATTCAGAAGATGAAGAGCCTTCAAAGCCAGGACTCAAAATGATGTCAGTATTATTGAATGAATTGAATTGGAAGATTTCCCTCCTGTATAAGCTCAAGGTTCCTCATACACTGGGCTGATCCAAGGCACTAAGATTTCCTTGGGAGAAACTGCTACAGACATTTTGATTGTGTTTTTGGATGGATGAATGCTGGCCTACATGGAATCACTCCTCTAGCTATTTGATCTAAACTGACTGGGGTAATTCCATCAAAACCCCAGCCATTTTTACCTGAGTTCTTAGCTGAGCTAGCAATCAACTGATTGTAAGATCATGGAAGAGGATAATAGATCGAAGGGATCTCACAGACCATCTAGTTTAATTCTCTCATTTGTCCATGGAGGCTAAATGACTTGTTGAGGGTCACATAGGTAATAAGCTTTGAAAGTGGGACTTGAATCTATGTTTTCTGACTTGAGCCAGTGGTCTTTCCACTAGGCTGGGGAAACCGTTTGGACTTCAGTCTTCATGAATAATTGCCTTCCTCTCTCTCTCCATTTTTTCTCAGACTTCAACTTTTTATTTTGGTCCAAATGTGAAAAAAAATGGAATTTGCAGGCAAGAGTGTCACATGAGTGAAACGCTGGTGGCTCACTGCAAGGAATCTATGGAGTGCTGCATACTGGAGCACCCTTGGTCCTGAAATCAAGAGCCTGGTGATACAATGTCTTTCCAAATGCAAACTCCACATTCTTCAGACTCTGATCTTCTCCTCCTCCCTAGGCCTTCCATAGATTGTAGACACCATGATGTTATCATTCTCTTGCATGAAGCTTTATGGATGCAAGAGTTTAGCAAATCTTTACTCATATGAGTCTCACTGAAATTTTGTGAGAATGGTAGGATGAATTTTACAGAGGAGGAGGAAACTGAGGTTGAAAGAAAGTGATGACCAATGTCACCTTTCCTAAGGTAATATAAGTGGCTAGGAAGCCCAATGGTCCTGTGTTCCAGTTCTCTGATTCCAAAAGCGTGGAAGGCAATGGTAGGTGGGAGATAGGAGCAGGTCATAGAATTTCAGAGTTGGAAGGGACCTCAGCAGTCATCTAGCCAAACTCATAGCTGAATAGGAATCTTCTCTGCAAGACACCTGACAGTCTTTGCTTTGAGTCCTCCTTCTATTACCTGAAGTGGCCCATTACACTTTTGAATAGCTGTAGGTATTAGGAAGTTTTTCCTGTCATCAAACTTAAATTTTCCTCTTTATGAATTCTACTGTGTTGCTGATTGCCATTCTACTGAATTGCTTCTAGTTTTACTCTCTGGAGCCAAATTAAATGAGTTTTTACCCCTCTTTTTTTTTTGCATCAGTCATTCAACCATGGTGGTTATCATGTCCTTCCTATCCTATGAAGTCTTCTCTTCTCAAAGGCTAAAAATTCCTAGTTCCTTTACCTGATCTTCATATAAAGTGGCAGAGAGGAAAGGACATTTGACTTAGCAGCAGGAAACTTGTGTTTGGCTCTTAACTCAGAAACCTGTTAGCTACATGTCCATGGACAAAATGTTTAACCTTTAGGAACCTCAGTTTCCTAATCTGTAAAATGGTGTAGTAATACTTATACATCTTATCGCTCAAGGTTGCTGTAAAGCAGTGCTTTTCAAGCCCTAAAACATTATATAAATGAGTTATTACTATGTTTTCCCCACCCCAATCTTCTCTTATTCAGGCTAAATGCCCCCAATTTCTTTGGATGATCCTGACATGTCATTATCTTCAGTCCCTTCAGTGTTATGTCTGTCTGCCTCTGGATACTTTTCAGGTTAGTGGTCCTCTGGATAAGGTACCCAGAACTGAAAATCTTCCAGAGAGGTGGTCTGCCAAGGGCAGATTGTCAAGTTTCTAGTCATGGACATGCTCCTTCTCTCATTGTTGCTGAAAATAACATCAGTTTTCCTGCTTTCCACATCCCACAGTTGACTCCCATTGAGCTTGTAGTCCGGTTAAACACAGATTTTTTTTCAGCAAACCATTTTCCAGTCATACCTCCCCCTGTATCTTGTATGTATGAAGCTTTTTTTCCCCCTCCCTAAGTATAAGACTTTATATTTATCCTTTTAAAATTTCAATTTACTAGATTCAGGCCAATTTTCTCACTTTCATCTTTATATCATCTGCATACTTGATAAGCATTTGTCTTTATCCAAATCTTTGATTAAAAAAAAATTAAGTCTGGCCTAGAGTCAGAAGGACCTGAGTTTAAATCCATCCTCAGACACTCACTAATCGTGTGATCTTGGGGAAGTCTCTTAATTCCAGTTTGCCTCAGTCTCTTCAGCTATACAAACTAGCACTTACTTCCCAGAGTTGTTGTGAGGGTCAAATAAGATAATGACTATAAAGTGCTTAACAGAATGCGTGGGTATATAGTAACTGCTAAATAGACGATGTTGCTGTTGTTGTTGTTAATGTACAGGCAGAAAGCCAAGCACAGATTCCTGGGACACTCCACTGGAAACCTTCTTCCAAGCTGACATCTAATCATCGATGACTACTGTTTGGTTCAGACCATTCAACCAGACTCAGGAGACATTTCTTTGAGGGTTTAAGAGAGGATGGTAGAATTGTGCTTTCTCTCCCTGTTTGCTTTTGGCTGTTAGAAATGGAAATTTGTGCGAAGAAATTCTCAAGGCTACTATTTACAGATATTTACACATTAATTGCTTACAGAAGTCTTTGGGTTGAAGAGCAAGTAAAAACCCATGAAGAAGGTGTTAAGATTGTAATCCATGATTTTTCTTTTTCAAATAAAATTTCTTGTTGCCTTTAACTGCGCAGCTATAAAAAGTTAGGAAAAAATGGGATAAATGACTGAGTGAACCTGATTTTTCCTGGTGCTTTGGCTCCCTCCTTTACTTTGATCTTGAAATCACCTCTCTCAATGTAGCTTCTCTCAGCCCCAATCACAGTCTCATGGGGAGCATTGAGAGTGACTGAAGAGCATAACCAGTGCTACCTAGGAGTAGGGTGGGTTTGCAATTCTCTCTAGGCTCAGCACTGGGATTGGTTATGATTTGGTCTCTTTGGGTGGGCAGGGCTGGGCAGAGATAGGGGCTAGTCCCAGAGCAATGAGCTTATGGCTATTATGAGACAAAGATAAGAAAAAACAAACTTGGGCTGTAGGCTAAGGGTACAGGTAAAGGCAGAGGAGGTAGAAATGAGAAAGGGAGAGAAGGTAGGGTGATAAAATTGGTGAGGTCAAAAGAGAGGCTGCTGGGCCCTGAGGAGGACCATCCTAGGAAAGCAAGTGGGGAGGAGGAAGGAGTCAGGGGTAGAAGAGACAAGAAGAACTGGACTCTGTCAGAGTGATGAACAAGCATTTGTTGAAGGGGAGTCTGGGTAAGGGGAAGCTAAATGGAAGGGTAGTGTAGAGCTTTGCATTGAGTCTCCCTCCCTCTTTAGATTTGCTGGATTACAGAGCAGCTCCTCTTCTTCCATGACACAGTGGCAGCTTCTGCAATCCAGAAAAACTTTTAAAAGGCCAGAGAGTTCTAAAAGAAACAGTAGGGATGGGAATCTCCAAACAGTGAAATCAGGGCATTTGATATTCATAATTGCCAGCAGCTATCTTCTTAAATCTTGGGAATGATCATCTCCCAGGCTTCCATGAAGACAAGCCCTGACTCTGATGACATCCTGTCAGAGTCAAACAGCCAGTCAGAAAGTCCACAGAAAGGTAACGCTAGACACGTTATGGGGAAGATGCAAGACACATAGGAGTCCTCCTCAGGGACTCCATAGAGATAAGAAATAACACAAACAACTAGGATTCAGGCTGGTATCAAATACAAAATCCTCTGTTTGATTTTTAAAGCCTTCTGCACCCTGGACTTCCCACCTTCCCAGTCTTCTTATACTTGATTCTCTTACTTGTACTCTACAATACAATGGTTTGTCTCTCCTTACCTAAACTTACCGCTAGAGTAGTTTGTCATTTCTTCCTCCAGCTTATTTTAGAGATGAGGAAACTGAGGCAAACAGGGTTAAGCGACTTACCCAGGGTCATACAGCCAGTAAGTGTCTGAGGTCAGGTCTTCCTGACTCCAGGCCTGGTACTCTATCCACTGTGCCACTTAGCTGCTTATTTGCTTCAAATATTTCCTTTTAAGGATCAGAGTGTCAGGGGAATGAGGAGATCAGGGCTTTCAAAGATGTATCGAAGAATATATCAACTTTATTGCCCCACATAACTCAACTTACTGACAGGGGAAGGGAGGACTTCATGTTCTTGTTGTGAATCCAACATTCCACAGGCTATCCTGATTCTCTTACCCCTTCTTTCTCTGTTGTGTGTGCAGGTGTCTTTCATCCAGTTCTTCCCCTCATCATCTTTCCAACCTGCCCACCATATTCCTCCTCTCTCCCAACTAAATCTCTACTTCAGACCTCTGCTGCCCAGGACACAGTTACTCAACACACATGTGAATGAAAGCTTGAGGTTACTATAGTACATTTTGAAGTTAGCCCCAAACTCCCTGGCTCCTAGTTTCCCTTTATCTCTTAGCAGCAACCTTATTTTGAGTGTTCTCTTTCCTGAACAGTGTCTTTATTTCTGGATAAACACTTATCGATCCTTAGCATGATGCCTGGCAAACAAGAATTTCAGAAGGAATGAAAGATCAATGTTTATAGCTTCTCTTAAGCTACAAGGTCCTTCAACTGGAGTTGGTACTTTCTCGGGAAAACATCAACCATGAGGTTAACTCTTGGGGTAACCACAATAAAGACCTAGGCCAGCGCTTCTTAAACTGTGGGTTGTGACCCTATGAGGTAGCTGAAGGGGTCATGAGTGGAAAAAGTTTAAGAAGCCCTGACCTAAACAATTGGATTTGGTTTTGGGAAGGTTAACCTGGAAGTGGTGTGTTAGTTAGATGGAACAAAGGGAGAGGGAAATAGATGCATGAAGAGGTGGAAGTGTCAAAACAAGGGTGCTTTTTTTTAGGGGGTATAAGGGAGAGCTGAGCTGAGCATTTCTGTAGGTAAGAAAGACTGTAGGAGATGTAGGAATCCATATAAAAAAGGATTAAAATTTTGAGAGGGAAGGATCAATGAAATGGGTTTCAATAGAAAGGGTAATGGGAGGAAGAAGGGGAGTAAGGATAGTGTTCCTTTCCTCTACACATGAGAATAGAACAGAAAGAAGGCCAAAAGAAATTACAGACAATAACTTTGAAACTTACATGTTGAATTTTTTTTTGGCTTTTTGGTGAGGTGGTTTGGGTTAAGTGACTTGCCCAGGGTCACACAGCTAGTAAGTATCATGTATCTGAGACTGGATTTGAACTCAGGTCCTCCTGACTTCAGGGCCAGTACTCTATTCACTGTGCCACCTAGCTGCTCCTTGAATTTTTTTATACTTAATATGTAAAAAGAAAATTAATTTCTTCATGATAGAGATTTGCAGTTTTATGTGTAATCATTTTCTGTTCTACAATGTATACAGAAATACTAATTTTGTTTGCTGTCTATTCAGCTCATAATAAAAAAGATGAAATGCAAAAATGTTGGCTTCATAAACCATTGTGGTAGAATAGTGTGGCCCTGAAATTAAGGGTGAGCTTTGAAGGAGCCGTGGTCCTTCCCTCCTTACCATCCACCCTCGACCAGATTCTTTCCTAGGGGCTGGGAACTCATGTGGGGATGATGTGTGTAAGAGGCAGAGATATGTAAGGATTGTGGACTCCCTGGGGTACAGATTTTAGCCAGCACTGTTAACAAATGCTTATTCATTGAAATCCCATTTCCAGCTCATAGATACTCAGAAATACCGAGTAGGGCTACTGGGACAGCTGCTTCCCCCAGGTAAGGGCAGCTGAGAAAAATATTGTTGATAGTTGATAGGGTCTGTTTATATCCTCCAAATATACTGGAGTAACAATGTCAGTATAGGATTCCCTTCCTTGGCTTGTGTTAGACATCAGTGGCATCTGTTAGAGAGGCTACCCCCATGGGAAGTTTCCAATTGTTTGCAGAGGATTAAGGATGGGACAACGTAAGGATTGGGTTTCTGGGATATATAGGGGGAAAGATTCTAATTCCAATTGAGTATTACCTGCAATGACTACCACTGGCTTCAGCTCTTCCTTAAGAATGGCTTTATTAGAGCACTACAAGGTTTGCAAGCTGCATTTTGTCCATAATCTCTTTTGACCTTTACAACAACCCTATGAAGAAAATGCTGTTATTATCCCCATTTTACAAATGAAGAAACTGAGGCTCAGGGAAGAGTCATATGACTCTTCCTAAGCCTGTTTCTCCTTCCAGGAAATAATAAAGAAGTATTAACGCAGAGCTGGAATAACATGAGAGAAAGTCCAGATCTCTGGCAAGTTGTTTTTCCGCTCTGGACTATAGTTTTCTTAGAATTCTTGTAGAGGTAGAAACAGCAATTTATTAACTTCTTTCCTTTGTATAATACTGCTTCTTAGAGGGTTGGTTCTGGACTTTCTGGTGCCCTGAGAGACTATGAAAGGTAGGCAAGAGGGGAACCACTAGTACAATCCAGACTTGACCCATAATTTGGAGAGGTTGATGGACTTCATCTTCACTCACAATGCTCCAATAAGATTGATTGAGGACACCTGAGTATTCAAAAATAAGCTCAGAAGTATGTTGCCAAAGAAAGGACAGAGTGGGAAAGGGTAAGAAGGGGTAGGAGAGAGGTCTAAGATCACAGTCTTTGAGGGAGGATTAGGCTTAAATTCTATCCCTGATAAGCTTCCTGCTGGGCTTTATGGAGAGCAGTACCCTCTCCCTTCTCTCCATGAAGCCCTCCCTTTAGACCTAGTTCAAGTCCCACTTCTCTTTGAAGCCCATAAGAATCTATCCCTTTTCTGAATTCCTGCTGAATCCATTGCGAGCACCACTCAATGGACACCACTCAGTGGACACTTAGACTGTGATCTGGGCCAACAATTGTTCATTCTTTATGTATATATCCTCCTTCCCTAACTAGACTATGAGTCCTGAAGACCAGAGACTAAATCTTCTATCTCCCAGTACCTCAGGACCAAGTACCAAGGACAGTGTCTCCTATGCAGCAGGAGCATGTAAATATTAGTTGAAGAGAATGATGACCAGAAAGTCCTGGTTACTTGCTAGATTTAGCAGAAGGACTTACTGTTCCAGGAGGATGGTTTAACATCCTGAGTGTCTCTGGTTGTAAATCTTAGAGTTTCTCCTCCCTGCCTCTCCCAGTTACCAAAGCTCTCCCCTACTGAAATTACTTTCTATATGTTGTATTTTAGAAGTATAGTGTAGTTAAGTGTAATGTAGTGGTTGATGAGCTGGCCTCAAAACCAGGAAGACCTGGGTCCAAGTTCTGGCTCTGACATATACTGGCTATGTGACCTTTGGCAAGTCATCTGACATCTCCATGTTATAGGTAGTTCTCTAAACTATAAATTGAAGAAAAGGTGCCCCTTGCTTTGGTAGAGGAAATTTGTCACAAGGAGCTAGCCATACCGATGAAATCACAGGTGCAGTCATAGGCGCTCCTATATTTTATATTTATTTAACTGTGTATGTGTTTTTTTTCTCCCCAATGGTAAGTCCCTTGAAGATGAGGATTGTTTCACTACTGCCCTTGTATTCTCAGCACCTAGCCCAGTGTCAGCACCTAGTAGATATTTAATGAATATTTGTTGAATGAATGTGCCTGTCACATCCTTCAAAGTTGGCCAAAGATGGGTAGACAGAAAGGGCAGAGGTGTGAGAGGAGGGGTTAATGAAAGAATCATTTGTTTCTCAGATATCCTTGACCAGATATCACTCATCTAAGTAATTTTCTGGGCAAATGTCATACAGGTGCAGGTCCTTCCTCCTCTGGCTGTTTCGCAACCATGCTGAGAAAGTGAAGACCTATGGAAGCATGATGGAGCTTTTGTGCACATGGCTTCCCATAAAGGCTTCCCAAGTTCCTTTCATACTGGTTGGTTTTGAATACATCTAATCTTATGCTTCTTCTCTCCCTCTCTCCCCTCCTCGATTTTTGATTATGGCAGGGCTTAGCCTTGACTGTGGCTAAGTTGTTTTCTTTTGGCCTATATGGGGTGAGGTAATACCCTTCTCTGTATGAATTGGGACAATTAAGGACAGGATGCCTTCTACAAACATCTTTTAGACTTAGTAATCCATAATGAACACACAGATACACTGAGAAATAGGCAGAGACACTGTTTAATGTTTGGGTGGGAAATGGAAATGATTTTGGTACTGAGAGCATCAGCTTTGACAATAACAACAACAATCAGTAGGGAAATGGGCAACACCCCTCCCTCATCCCCTTCTGGATCTCAGTGGATAATGGGAGGTCCTCTGCTCTTATTTCAGTGGAAAGAACATTGGTGTCAGAAGGCCAGAGTTCTAATCCTGGCATTGGTATTTAGTACTTGAATGCCAAAGTCCCTTTGCTTCTTGCCCCCTCAGTCTCTTCATCTATAAAGAAAGTAGTTGACATGATGGTTTCCAGTACTCCTTTTAGTTTTAAATCTATGATTTTATGGTCTGATGAGGCTACGGTCGAGTGTTGGTGAGGGGATATCTATATCCACCAGCTTTTTATGGATACAGCACAATGTTACTTGTTGGCAAAGAAGAAAGTGGATTTCCGTACTCTTGCAGGTTTTCCGGCATCTTCCAAGTCCAGCCCAGCAACGAGCAGCTTTGATATGAGCTACACAAAGAAATAATCATTGTTCTGTGGTTAGTTTCCTGGGGCACTATGAGGGACACATACTCTGGATTCACCCTTGCCAACTCTCCTATTGGGACTATCAAGGGGTTAAAGGTAAAACTCTTCGATATCTCATGGTTGGATGATGCAGCTTAATACCAAGATGTTGTCCACAGGCCCCATTGTAAGCCTGGAGTCATTCCTGACCAAAGCTCAAAATGGCTGCCAACTTTTAAATCTCTGAATCACAATTATTCATTGAGAACCTACTATATATCAGGCATAGTGACCAACAGATTTGGTTGGGGAGCTTGACATGATTAGAAAGTTTACAGTTTATAGATGAAACAAAGAAGGAAAAAATGATGTTTGGTATAGTGTAAAAGGCACCATGCTGGAGTCTTGGGTTTAAATTCTAGCTCTGCCATTTATCTGCTGTATAACTTTCCCTTTGAGCTTCAATTTCTCTATATGTAAAAAATAACTTTGGACTAAATGACCTAAGGCCTCTTCAGCCCTGACATTCTGTGAAGTTGTCCTTGGGAATACATGCTGCAGCCCCCAAATATCTGAGGGAGTCCTCAGATTGACACACTAATAACTCACTTTAAAGTCTACAGAGTGATTCCCACAGAAAAACTCTGCAAGAGTTTTTCTAATCCCTACTTTGAGAGTTAAGAAGCCAGGATTCAGAGAAGTGAAGAGACTTGTCCATGGCTGGTCAACCTGGAGTCAACCTCAAGCTTGTTTTCCCTGACTCTAAGGCCAGAGTGTTCTTTCCATTCTATGCTGCCTGTCTAGTTCTCATCCTGGCTCTCTCACAATCTTGCTCTGTGACTTTGGACCAATCCCTTCTTCTTTCTCAACCTCAATTTCCTTATTTGTTATGTGAGGGTTATAGAATGTCTGTCTTATTCAAATTACAGTGTCATGATAAAGCTAAAATGCAAGGAGTGTGCAGTGCTTTGAAAATTCCATATTTGAAAATTCTATAAATGTAAAGCATTTCTCAATTATTTTTGACTCTATTCTGATCTGACCTGGAATCTGAGATGCCACTGGGAGCCTTGGAGTTTCAGGGCAGTCTAATGTGAAGATTGGTGGGCAGTTGTATTTTAGAATCAACTTCTCAACCCAGACACTGAATGCTTTTTCCAGACCACTGTACCTAGGGCCAGGTATAAGAGTATGCAAGGGAATCACAAGATGGAAGACTTTGAGAACTGTTCTTTTGGCCTAAGAAACTTACTCCTGCCTCTTGAGGTATTAGTCTCTGTTGCTAAGGATCCACACAATACCCTATTTGGGAGCCTAAAGCTCTTTTTCCAGAGTAGAAAAAGTCAGACAGTTCCTTCTATCACATGCTATTGAAGTTTGTGGCACCTACTATTGTACTCTGCATTGGGTACCTTTTCAGGCTCTCAATGCTAAGCATCTCAGAGGACCCTCACATTGCTGAGAAGGAGCATTCAGACCTTAAACTATTCTTAGTATTGCTATCCTGGGCATTTTTACTCCAGAGCAACTCCTAAGAACCTCTTCCTCTCTCTCTAGTCTTCAGATCGTGTTTCAGGCCCTAAGGTGCATATACTGTTCCCATTCCCATTGTCTTTATGCTCCAACCTCTGGTAGCCTCATTTTCAAACTGTGCAGAAGACCCAGGATGGGTCAGAGGATAGGGAGGATGACAGTGGAAGGGGAAGAGTAGCCTAGGAAGGGAACAGTATCTGGAAATGCAAACTCTCTATTCCCTCCCCTCCTACCTGGAGTCAGCCCTTACTCACCCTTGGAGTTGCTCTACCCCCTTTGTCTTTATACAACTTCTTCAGGACATTGTCTCCCTTTCCCAGAGAAAACAATGTAGGGTAGTGGGAAGGAGCCTAGATTAGGATTTAGGAGAGAGAAGCTGATCTTGACTCTCCCCCTTAATGGCTGTCCGACTTAGGGCAAGTCCATGAGGCCCACTTTCTTCCCTCTTAAATAAGGAGAGCATTTGATTGGATGATCGAGCTTGGAAATTCTCTGGTTCTTTCCTTATAATTGTCTCTCAAATAATTTCCATTTTACCTGGAGGAATGTGGATGAGGATGAAGAAAGCCACTAGGATGACCCAGAAAAAGATCCTCATGGCTGATGGGGCCAGTGAGACAGATCGATCCAGGCTGAGGGAATCAGCAATGTTCTGTCATCAGGCAGACAGTGGCAGGTATGTCTAGGGGTGGGCAATATGTCTGAAGAATCTTTGTGACAACACTTCATGCTCTACTGAGCAGTCAAATGAGCAGGCAGATAGAATGTTGTAGTCAGTCAGACATTCACTCAGTAAACAAGCACTTAGATGAGGGGCCTTATACAGTGGGTATAGGCCCATTGTTTTAGATTCATGTGCATGCCCTGAACTTGCCTGCCTGAAAGGAGATGCAAGCCTTCTTTTATTCTTTCATTCCTGGTAATTCATAGCAACATAATCTTCAGCTCATCTCAGAAGTCCCCCTCTATGAGAGGCCTTTCTAGATCTCCCGGGGTCACAGGGAGAGAATAGATTTAGAGCTGGGAGAGAGAGTGGTCATCTAATCCAACACCCTCAATGGACAGATGAAGAAACCGAGACCTAGAGAGGTTTAGCCACTTGCCCAAGGTCACACATGTGATAGATAGAAGAGCCAGAATTTGAACCCAGGTCAGGTTGTCTGACTCCAGATCCAGTATTCTTCCCACTGTATCACAATATTAGTTCTCTCTATTGCTTTAAAATCACACTGTATTAGTTTGTCTGTTTAAAAATTACAACTTCCCAGTAGAATGTAAACTCCTTCAGGGTAGGGACCATTTTTTTGGTTCTGTCTTTGTATCCCTATCACCTAGCTTAGTACCTTGAACATAGTGGATACTGAGTAAATGCCTGTTGAAATGTGAATAGTAATAACAATAAGAATAACTATCATTTATATAGTTCTTTAAAGCCTGAGGAGCTCTTTACATATATTATTTCATTTGATTCTCACAACAATCTGGGTAAATAGATGCTATTTTTAATCCCAACTTTAAGAGATGAGAAAATTGAATTTGAGAGAAGTTAAGTGACTTGCCTAGGGTCATGCAGGTATTAAGTATCTGAGGCATGATTCAAACTTAAGTTTTCCTGACTTAAAATCTAGTACTCTAGGCATTGTGTTACCTAGAATTCATTCAATCAACAAGTATTTATTCTGTTCCTGCTGTTCACATAGCACTGTCAAGCTCTTTGTGGGTAGACAAGAAATGCAGAAGTGTGTGCATTCTTGGCTAACTAAACCAAAAAAACCTGCCCCATATGTAAACAGAAAGTTGTTCCTTCTCACAGAGATTCAGACTCTGACACAGATAGTAGTCAAGAAGAGAATGAAGTCTCAGAATACACCCCTTTACTTAGACCATTAGCTCCTGTTAGTGCCCAGTCATTTGGGGCTTTATCAGAATCTCATTCCCATCAGAACGTGACAGAATCTTCAGATTACAAGGAGGAGGATGACAATGAAGATATTGTTAGTAGTGATGCAGAAAAGGAAGTGAATCAAGAGAGGGTGGTTGTCCAGTTGTAGCACAGTGGTGACAGGGATTACAACATAGCAAATATGGTTTGGACTTCCAACTCTATTCATCTTTATACCTTGTATGGAAAAAAAAAGGTTCATCAGCTTATCCCTTTGTGTGTATTTAAGTATATACTTTCATTGTCCATCCCCCCCCTTCAGTTACTGTTGTAGAGAGGAATCTCAGTGTGTTCTATGGTTTAATCAGATTTTATACACACACACACACACATATATATATATTTTCTTAATCAGGTTTTCATCCACAAAAAGCACACTTCTTATTACTAAAGCATAACATTATCAAGGTGCTGGACCTCAAGCATCATTCTCTTTTTGGAATGGAATATAGCCAAAAAGTTTCAAAAAGAAAAACCACTACAAGTATGGATTACGGTGAAGACTTCATTACAGTATACAAGTATATTTATTACCATGATGAATTCCGCTGCCACACCAAGCATGGTCTAACCCAATTTCCCAGAATTTTTGGTATCAACTTGTGGGTTCCCCCTAAACTGTCTTCATTATTGACAGGTTAGGCCATTCAGTATTTTTCTCATGAATACTACAAAATGAAATAGAAATACTTAGTAACAGAATTTTCTTTCCCATTCACAAATAGTATTTTAAGCCAGAAGACAGCAGTTTGTGGTAGAGTGCAGAAAAATTTGATATTAAGACGGTTCTCATATTTAATAGTGTTGAATATTAGTTTGATCCAGCAGCTAGCTAAGCTAATACGGCCCCACATTTATACTGACTTAATTTTCAGGATTAAAGGATTGTGTGTTTATGTATGACCAAAGCAAAAAGATAGGCAACCCTGCATAGAAATACTAACGAAAATTTTAGCAAATGTTCTGTTAATCTTCTGATCATATATACGTATTTACACATATACTTATATATGTGTATATATGTATACACACACACACACACACACACACAGACACCTCTTAATAATGCTAATCTCCTAAACTAAAAAAAAAGAAAAGAAAAGAAAAGAAAAGAAATGCAGACCCTTGAGATCCTTTTAGTCTAGTCAGGGAACAAAGACAAAAATATGTCTGAACAAATGCTCTGGAATATGCTAATATCTGAATCCTAAGGCATAGGATTCAACTGAGTCAAGTGGAACCCAGGGTGGGGGGGGCAGGGTATCAGTCAGGGCAGGCTTCTTAGAAGATACAGAAGCCAGAGAAGACAGTGCCGTTGCCTTCCAGATGCTTACAGCTGAGGTGGGGAGACAGACATGCATGCGGAAGAAACTTGCTCAAAGCTGAAGAAAATCTCAAGAGCTCATGTCAAAATTCAGGCAGCTCCAATCAGCCCGTGAGGAGGCATCAGAGTCAGTCTAAGCTCCATGTGAAGTTATGGTGAAGGTAGAAAGCCTTCGGATGGCATTGGCTGTGGGGACAAGCTGACCTCACATAGAGAGATTAGTCAGGCCTGTGGTGGAGGGATGGCTACTGGGGATTAGAAAAGGAGGGTGAAAAGAACCAAAGTTGGGTTGGAGACCTTGGCCTTTCTGCCACTGAACACCACACGCAAATTGTTCTTGGCAGTTGCCAGGCAGAGGGTGCTGGTGCCCTTGGGCTGGGCTGCTCCCACTATTCCAGGCTTATTCAGCCTATTCCCTATTAGGGATTTACTTACAGGATTGCTGTCTTCTAGTCCCTGTTCCATTTTTTTCCTGCTTTTTTCCTTGACTTTTACTGTTTCTTCAACTGCAAAGTCCCCTAAGTGATGCCTGTCCACATCCTATTTACCCTTCCAGGAATAGCTAATAGGACACTGCCTCCATGAAGCCCTCCCTTATCCTTCTGTTGGGGAGTGATTTCTCCCTCATCTTGCTCAGTCAACAAAACAAGTATTTATTAAGTGCCTACTGTGTGCCAGGTCAAGGTGCTGGTAATATAAGAAGAAAAGTGAAAATAGTCTCTTCTCAAAGACCTTACATTCTTTCAGGGACACAATGTGTGTGTGTGTGTGTGTGTGTGTGTGTTGTGTGTGTGTGTGTGTGTAGGCAAATGTAATATACATACAATGTAGGTATGAAGTAACCTTAGAGGAGCAGACACTAGCAGAATGGCTATGTTCAGATTTATCTGGGAGACAGTGTGTGTAGACATAGACAACACACATAGGAAGAAGATACAAGTAAACCTTAGAGAAGACACTAGCAGTGGGGTGGGGTTGGGGAACCAGAAAAAGTCTCCTGAAGAAGATGGAATTCCAGTAGAGTCTAGAAGGAAACCTGGGATTCTGAGAGGCAGAGGTGAGAAGGGAGGACATTCTAGGCATGGAAGTCAGACAGTGCAAACATATAGAGAGGAGAGATGGAGCATCATGTATGAGAAACAGCCCAGGATGTTTTAAGTAGACTGAAAAAGTAGAAGGTGCCAGGTTGTAAAGACTTAAATGCCAAGCAAAGGATTTTCTATTATAGGTGGCACAGTGGATAAAGTGCCAAATCCTGACCTGATTCATATACTTATAAGCTGTGTCACTTAACCTATGCCTGCCTCAATTTCCTCATTTGTAATAGGGGATAATAAGAGCATTTACCTTCTAGGACAGTTGTGAAGATTTAATGAGATATTTTAAAGGTGCTTTGTAAACTTTTAAGTATTGTCTAAATGCTATTATGATTATGATTATAGCTAGATGGTGCAATGGATAGAGCCAGGGTTTGGAATCAGGAAGATTCATCTTTATGAGTTCAGATTTGACTTCAGACACTAGCTGTGTGACCTGGGCAAGTTGCTTAACCTTTTTTTGCCTCAGTTCCTCATCTGCAAAAATGAGCCAGAGAAAGAAATGACAAACCATTTCAGTATCTTTGCCAAGAAAACCCCAAATGGGGTCAATAAGAGTTGGACATGACTTGAAACTACTGAACAAAAATAAAACCAAAGTATTATTATTGTATTTGACCCTGGAGGTAAGAGGGAGCCGCTAGAGTTTAGTGAGTAGGGGGTGGTGGCGAAATGGTGAGACCTACACTTTATTATTTTCTGATCACATTTTATTTTGTACTTTCTTGTGTTCTGTCCATCACGTATTTACAGTACTAGGTTATAAGATATATGAAGGCAAAGCCTAGAGTCTTAACTTGTTTTTGCATCATTCCCAGTGCCCAGCTCGCCATTGGTGTTTTATAAAAAGTATGTTGGATGTTTTGCTGATTTTGTCAGCGTAACTGGAACCTGTGATTCCAGCATTAGCAGAGAGGGGCCTGGGCAGTCAGCAAGAGCTCCTAGAGAAGGAATGCTGTGAATCAGGCTTGTGAAAGCTGTGCGTGATAGGAGTTGGCCAAGAGGAGGAAGGAAAGCTCTTTTTAGAAGAGTGCAGAAGTATGGGCAAAGGCACTGAAGTTTCAATGAGTAAGTGATCTGTGGATGCGAGCAATCATCTAAGCTTCCTTGGAGGACTGTGGGATGTGGGGGAGGGACTAGTGAGAAGGCTGCAAAGTGAGGGAGAGTCAGTGAGGGCCTGGAAGGCTCTGCTGAGGAGGCTCTATATTAGATGATTATCAGCCTCTACGGAAACTGGTAAAAACAGCCTTGGTATGGTGGAGCTGCTAAGGGTCTGGGTTAGGACAGAGTTTTGGGAATAGCTATGGGGCTTGAAGTGGAATGGGACAAAGTTGATGGTCATCTGACTTCCAAGTATTTCAAATGATTTCTCTTTTAAAGACAGGCACTAGCTAATTTTTACTCATATAATTGAAATAATATAAAGTCAGGGCAGCTAGGTGGCACAGGGGATAGAGCGCTGGCCCTGGATTCAGGAGGACCTGAGTTCAAATCCGGCTTCAGACGCACAACACTTACTAGCTGTGTGACCCTGGGCACTTAACCAAGTCACTTAACACCATTTCCTAGCTCCTCTCCCCCTCCCTCCCTGAAAAAAAAGAAAGAAATAATATAAAGGCCAGAGAATGTAAGAAATGGAAGGGTTCCTTTGAAAGAGCAGAGTAGAATCCCACGTCTTTTGCAGATGAGGAGATTGAGGCTCAGAGCAGTTAGATGGCTTTCCCAAAGTCATACAGCTAGCTAGTGTGTGGGCAGGCATCAAGCCCATTTTCTGGCTCCCTGTTCCACAGTTGTTCACCTCACTGTTTTCCCCTTTTCAGAGTCTTTCAAAGTACATGAGTGTGCTTTATCACTGATACCATTTCTTTATGATTGCTCCGTCTTGAGAGACCCATTTTCAGAGGCCTTTAATATTTTCCTTAAAGCATTAGGCCACTGAAAACGGGTCTCTCAAGACGGAGCAATCATAAAGAAATGGTATCAGTGATAATTCACATTCATATAGGTTTGGTTTTCCAAAGGTTTTCCCACACAATCGTCTTGTGAGGGAGGCAGTATAAGTATTCTTATTCCCATTTTACAGATGAGGAAAGTTAGGCTGAGAGGATATATACAAGGACAAGATCTGTGATTTCATGGACTGAAGGAGCTCTTAGTTAAGGAAACATCCTCTACCAATGTGAGTTGGTCCTTTCTCTGCAACTTACTGTCTTAGAGAGTTTCCTAGAGGCAGCTGGTATAATGCCTAGAGCACTGGGCCTAGTGGGAGCAGACCTAAATTCAAATCTGGCCTCAGACACTTACTAGCTGTGTGACACTGGGCAAGTCACTCACCTTCTACCTTCCTCAGTTTCTCCAACTGTAAAAAGGGGACAATAATAGCACCTGTCTTGCAGGTTGTTGTGAGGATCAGATGAAGTAATAATTGTGAAGTGCTTAGCACAGTACTTGGTACACAACAGGCACTATAGAAATGCTTATTCTCTCCATGTCTGCTAGAGCACTGAGAAATTGTGGCTTGTCCACCACTACAGAGCCAGCATGTCTCAGAAGTCAGGAAAAGAAAGGAGACCAAGGAGGAAAGGGCTGGTGGTGAAAACAGGTTTTTCTTTAGATCTGTGTTTCCCCTAAGAGAGTTTCTGCATTATATTTAAGGCTTCAGGTGTTGGTCCTTTCCCAACCAGCTAATAAGGTATCTAAGAAAAATTAGAACTAAGGGGAAGGGAACAAACATTTATTAAGTATTTACTATGTGCCAGGCACTGTATTAATGTACTTTACAAATATCATCTCATTTGATACTCACAACCTTGAGAGATAGGTGCTGTTTTATATCCATTCTACATCTCCATTTTATAGATGAGAAAACTGAAGGAGACAGAGATTAAGTGACTTACCCAGGGTCATGAAACAACTTTCTTCTTCTTCTTCTTCTTCTTCTTCTTCTTCTTCTTCTTCTTCTTCTTCTTCTTCTTCTTCTTCTTCTTCTTCTTCTTCTTCTTCTTCTCTCTCTTTCCCCCCTCCTCCCTCCCTCTCCCCCCTTTTCTCATTCACCTTCCCTCCCCATCCCAATTACTCATGTCTGACTCTTCGTGACCCCATTTTGGGTTTTCTTGGCAGAAATGCTGGAGTAGTTTGCCACTTCCTTCTCCAGCTCATTACACAGATGAGGAACTGAGGCAAACAAGGTCAAGTGACTTGTTTAGTGTCACATAGCTAGTAAGTATCTGAGGCCATATTTGAATTCAGTTTCTCCAGGGCCAGCAGTCTATCCACTGTGTGATGTAGGGTAACAAAATTAAGAAGCTGGATTTGAACTCAGGTCTTCCTGACTTCAGCCCAACACTATCTGCTACATTACCTAGCTGCCTCTATTTTAGGTAAACTCAGCTCTACTCGTGATTTCTTTTTATTTATTAAATTAAAACTTGTATTAAAAACTTGATTTTTGGGGCAGCTAGGTGGTACAGTGGATAGAGCACTGGCCCTGAAGTTAGGAGGACCTAAGTTCAAATCTGGCCTCAGATACAAAACATTCACTAGCTGTGTGACTCTGGGCAAGTCACTTAACCCCAATTGCCTCACTAAAAAAAAAAAAGCAACCCCCCAAAACAAACTTAATTTTGAAAATCAATGTAGTTGATTAAACTTGTTTGTCGACTGTTTAAATTTATATTAATTTGAAGGGGCAGCTAGGTAGCGCAGTGGAAAGAGCACCGGTCCTGAAGTCAGGAGGACCTGAGTTCAAAACCGGTCTCATACCAAACACTTGACACTTACTAGCTGTGTGACCCTAGGCAAGTCACTTAACCCCAATTGCCTAACAAAAACAAATGAACAAAACAAAATAAATCAATTTGAACACATAGAGCATCATATTTTCTCATTTATTCCCTCTAAGTTCACACTAAGATTGGTCAGAGACATAAGAGCAGAGCCAAGAGATGGATTGTGGTGACACAAAGGCTGAAAGGATGTCAGATCTTATAGAGAAGTCCAAGATGAGGAGAAGTGGAGTTATCTCCTCTTCTGTACCCAGAGGTCAGACTTTCCTTCATATGGTGAGCAGTGCTGAGTCTTAATTCCCTTCTCTAAGTTGGCAAACATGGATATCCATTTAGCCCTATTAGTACTATTTCTAGATGATTTTCTTTCTTTTTTTTTTCTCCAGTTACTTTTCTTCTTTCTTTCTTGTTGTCATTTGCATTTTCACTTACGGTATTTTGCTCAAACCAAACCCCTGCAGGCCTTTGTTCATGGCACAGGTAGAACAGCTGATTCTTCTGGATCTCTGCTCTCCTTTTAATGCTTGTGTTTCCCCCGTGATGCCATGCACAATCAGTCACCCAGATCCTGCCTTGCCTCAGTCAAAGTGCCCAGAAGACTAGGTTGAAGAAACGAGGCAGTGTCAGCTGTTCTCTTACCAGCCCAGAGAACAATCCAAATGGTGGAAAATCCACTTAGTCCCCTCACCTGGCACTAACTATTGAGCTGTTTGTTGATTTATAGTGGCTGCTGAGTGATCCATTGTTTCCAAACCGGCCGACTTTTTCCTCTGTACCCAGACGTTTGTTGGCTGTCATGTCAGCACAACAGGATGAGTAGAGAGAGTTGATGCACTGCTTTTCTCACAGAGCAAGAGACCTGAGGCAAGCTGTCATGGAGCTTCACCAATGTCAAATTATAGAATTTAGAACAATTTTTCTTCTTCTTAATTTCCCTAGCTTGCTTGTGGTTTACAAACTAGCCCTTTGCTACCTTTCTGGTCTTCTTATACTTCTCCCCTTCACTTACTCTATAATCCAGCAACGTTTTCCTCCTTGCTCTTAATTCCATGCTATACTTCATCTTTTGACTCCCTCTGTTTTCACTGGTGGTTCCCCATGCCTGGTATACTCTTCCTCCTTACTTGGGAGTTCTGCTTTTTTTGGCTTCCTCTTCTGGTACTATCCCTATAGGTATTGCCTTGCTTCTATGATTACTATATCTATATCTCTATATCTTATATGTACTTAACTATGTACTGTTGAATTCTCCATTAGAATGTAAGCTCTTTGAAGGTAGGAATTGTATTTTTGCCTTTTTTGTTTTTGCATTCCCAGCATCTAGCAGTGTTTTATACACAGTAAGTACTTAATACATGTTTATTGACTGTTGGAAATGAGGAATGTGGAATGTTTTTGCTATGGGCTGTCCCAGAATAATTCTGGATCATGGATACAGGGGACACTTTCCACAGAATGAGGAAGGGCCTTGAAATATAAGGACTGGGCGAAGGAACTGGGGATATTGATCCTTGAAAAGAAAAGCTTTAGTGGGGAACATGATAGTTGTCTTCAGATATTTGAAGGACTATCCCATTAAAGAGGGATTTAGACTTGCCCTGCTTTCTCTCAGAGAGTAGAACTTGGAGTAAAGAATAGAAATTATTGAGAGGCAGATTTAGGCTTCATGTCAGGGAAAACTTGCTAACAATTAGATCTATCCCAGAGTGTAATGGGATGACTTGTGGTGGTGGTGTGGCCTCTTTCTAGGAGTCTTCAAGCAAAAGTTGGATGACCACTTGCTCTAGAGGGCAACTGCTTTAGGTAGGGGTTAGGCTAGATGGTTTCTCTTATAGCTTTGGGAGTCTATAAAATGTGCTACGGAGCTTTGGTGAAAGGACAAGGTACTAATTTCCTAGCTATTTTTTTTTTGGCTTTCCCCCCTCTTGAATGCCCTTGGCTGTACTAGGCAGTGAGTTTTGGGCTGGAGTTTTGACTTTGATGTCTTGCAACAATCACGGACTGTCATATTCACCCTTCCCAGTTGCTGATTGTAGACACAGTGCTACATACACTCATATTTTCATTTAGGTCCCCTGTCCCATTCTTATCTTTGGGAGAAAGTATGAATTCTAGGTTTATACTTCTTCTTCTTCTTCTTCTTCTTCTTCTTCTTCTCTCTCTCTCTCTCTCTCTCTCTCTCTCTCTCTCTCTCTCTGTCTCTGTCTCTGTCTCTCTGTTACATGTGTTCATAGACACAGGTAGCTGCTTAGGATGGTATTTTCTTTCTTTTTTAAAAAAATAATATTTCCTTCCAGTTACAGGTAAAAACAATTTTTAACATTCATTTTTTTTTAGTTTTGAGTTCCAAATTCTGTCCCTTCCCCTACCTCTCTTGTCCCTTCCCTGAGATAGTAAGCAATCTGATATAGGTTATACATGTGCAATCGTGTAAAACATTTCCATCTTGGTCATTTTGTGGAAGAATATTCAAATTAAAAAAAAAAGAAAGAAAGAAAGGAAGGAAGGAAGAAAGAAAGTGAAAAAATAATATGCTTCAGTCTGTATTCAGATGCCATCAGTACTTTCTCTGGAAGTGGTAGCGTGTTTCATCATAAATCCTTTAGAATTATCTTGGATCATCGTATTGCTGAGAATAGCTAAGTCGTTCATAGTTGTTCATTGTATAATATTGTTGTTACTGTGTACAACGTTCTCCTAGTTCTGTTCACTTCACTCTGTATTAGTTCATGGAAGTCTTTCCAAGCTTTTCTGAAACTATCCCCCTAATCATTTCTTATAGTATACAATAGTATTGTACCGCAATTATATGCCACAACTTGTTTAGCCATTCCCCAATTGCTGGATATCCCCTCAGTTTCTAATTCTTAGCCACCTGAAAAAGAGCCACTTTTTGTACAGATAGGTTCTTTCTCTTTTTCCTTTTTTTTGGGGACTTATATCTCTTTGGGATACAGACCTAGTAGTGGTATTTCTGGATCAAAAGTATGCATAAGTTTGATAGCACTTTGGGCATAGTTCTAAATGGCTCTCCAGAATGGTTGGATCCATTCAAAAATCCACCAGAAGTGCATTGGTGTCCCAGTTTTTCCACATCCCCTCCAACATTTATCATTTTAGGATGGCATTTTCAAAGACATAAGGGAAGATACTATTCTTGAACCTCACCCTCAAGCCACTCTGATGTTGAAATTTCCTTCCCAAAGACAGTGTTTGCTAGCCTAAAGAGAGAAAAAGTTTGAAATTTGGGCCCCTTCTATCTCCCCCCAAATTTTCAAAGATTTTTATACTAAGGTTTCAATGACTAGTATTATAACCTTTCCTGATAATGGACATAGATAGGAGGTGGGAGAAGGTGGTGGTGGGGAAAGAATGTTAGAGAGAACAGGGGAAAATTAGTTACAGAAGATAGGACCATGGAGAGGATTGGAGATACTCAGGGGTGTGGTGGTAGTGGTAGGGACAAAGACGGAGGTTTTGGGTTATGAGACAAGCGTGGGTCGTATCAGTTTCAGATCTTAGGCCTACATAGACCCAAGACTGCTGAACTGGAATGAAATGTCAAAGGCAGGAACATTTAGCCTCAAGATGAGAAGATGCCTTCTGAAGGTGTATTCAGTGGTTAGGCAAGAACATATGTAGGCGAGTTCTGGATGGTCTGTCCAGTTCTGGTTTCACCCTGATTTCTTGCTTCACTGAGGAGGATGGCTAGGCATGGTCCTAGTTTGAAGGTACTCAGGGGCTTCCAGGAAAGGACCTTTCCCATTGTGACTCCTTTTGTGCAGCATGTGTTTACCCTTAGCCTCCTATTTGCAAATTATGATTTTCATACATAGTCTTCCAGAAAGGCACAGGATTTCCTAAATAGAATCTGTGACCAGAGCCTAGAGTCATTCATTCCTATCAGATCTGTTCCAACTTCTCTCTGCTCACACTGGGCCAGAGTAAGTTCTGTTCCTTCTCTGGTAACCCCACTTTCTAGTGCCCAACATCCCCTGGGGTGACATAAAATTCAATTCAATTAAACAAATATTCAACGTCCACTCTATACAGTGCAGTCTGCTAGGTATTAGTGGATAGAACAAGTGTGAGTTAGAGATTACTAGCTTTCTGAGGAAGTATAATATCGGCAATGTCAATAATAATAATAATAATAATAATAATAATAATAATAATAATAATACCCATAATAATACCTGACACTTACATGGCACTTTAAAGTATGCAAAAAGCTTTATAGACTCAATTTCATTATATGTATACACACACACACTCACACACAAACATATATATATATTTACATGATATAAAATAGCATGTGGGTAAGTCTCAAGAGAGGTAGTGGGGCCTAAGAGAAATGCAAGGAGGGAAAAATCACTTCCAGTTAAGAAAGTCTATGGAAAACTTTGTGGAAAAAGCAAGACTTGAACTAGACATCAAAGATATGTGATTTTAACAGGAAGAGAGATGGGAATAAGAGCATTTCAGGTTTTTTCTTTTTCTTTTGTGGACTTTATCATTGGTTCTCTAATGAAGGAACTTCTTTTGCCAAGGAGGCCTTGCTCTGAAACTTTTAGTTTTAGGAATTTGCCTGGAGGCACTAATAGGATAAATGAATTGCTGGGGAATCACATAGTATGTTTCCGAGAAGTATGATTTGAATCCAGGTTTCTGACTCAGAGGAAGCCAGCTCTCTATCTACTTTGCTATACTGTTTCATTCCAGGTATAGAAAAATGGAATCAGGAAAGGGCAAGATTCATTTAAGGAACAGTACGTGGTCCAGTTAGGGCAGCTAGGTGGTGCAGTGGATAGAATGAAGGTCCCGGAATCAGGAAGAATCATCTTCCTGAGTTCAAACTTGGCCTCAGACACTGTGTGACCCTGGGCAAGTCACTTAACCCTCTTTGTCTCAGTTTCCTCATCTGTAAAATGAGCTGGAGAAGAAAATGGCAAACCACTTCAGTATCTTTGCCAAAAAATCCCCAAATGGGATCATGAAGAGTTGGACATGACTGAAATAACTCAATAACAGCAACAAAATCCAGTGTGGGCATGAGACTAGTCACTAAAGGGAATATTCTGACGTAAGGCAGGAAAGGTAGACAAGAGCTGGATTGTAGATATGCATAAAAATGGGACTAAGAAGCTGAATATTATTCAACATCCAAGGAGGAGCCACTGAAGTTATTTGGGCAGGGGAATGATGTACTTAGCTATATTATCTTGGTACATTTACAGAATGGATTTCTGGGACAGAGGCTGGACACAATGATACTCTTTGAGGCTATGGCAATACTCTAGGTCAGGGCTAATTATAGCCAGAACTAGGATGTTGGCTATGGGGATGGAAAGGAAAAGATGGATCTAATAAAAATTGCTGATGTAAGACAGCAACTGATGGTATATGGGAGGTGGTAAGAGGGACTTAAATGTGAGACTATGGAATCTTCTAAACATAACCATTTTATACCTTTCCTGAAAATCTGTCTTCATCTCAGCATAAAGAGAGACTTCCTATCAATTAATAGTTTCTTCATAAGGCAGTGGTTTCCTTATCACAGCAGATATTCAAGAGGAGTATGAAAGATCAATTTTTGGAGATGTGGAAGTGGGCATTTGTACTTCAGGCAGGGGTTAGACTGAGTAACTTGCAAGCTGCCTTAAAGGGAGGTAATATATCAAATGAGATAATAGCACTGCAAACTTTATAGTGCTATATAAATGTTAGTTGTTGTTTATTATTATTATTTTAGCGCTAAAACTCTCTGAGGTTTTGGGTCTGGGTGGTTTGAGAGAATGGTGGAGGCATAAACAGAAATAAGGAGGTAGGGCAGATTTGGAGGAAACGTGATATAGATATTTAAGTTTGAACTGTTGATGGAACATTCACTCAGAGCTGTTCAGGTTGCAGTTGGAAATAATTTTCTGGGGCTCAAGTAAAGTTGGGAAAGGAGGTATAGGATGAGAAATCCTCTACACAGTAGTGCTAGTTGAAGTGTTAGAATTTAATGAGATTGATAAGGGAGAGAGTGAGGGGAAAGAAAAGTGTCAAGAAGAGAGCCTGAGGATGTCTTTTCTAGAAGTGGAATCAAAATCAGTGGGAAAGTGAGATGGAGGAGCTATTGAGGCAGGAAGAGGACAATGCACATGAAGTATCACAGAAACCAAAAGAGTGGAATGGGTCCAGGAGGAAGTGGAGTGGTGGTGGTGGTGGTGGCAGCAGCCAACAATGTCAAAAGCTCCAGCATGGTCAAGGAGAATGAGGACCCAAGAAAGCCCACTCACTGGGTTTATGGTTCAGAGGCTATTGGCAAATCCATTAGTAGGGAGTTTTTGTACCTGGAATAAACTCTACATGCCATACTGAAGGTAAAGGATGTAGAAGGCATCTTAGCCTGAGGGAGGAAACAGTGTGACCATTCTGTGGGAAGACACAGATACCACAAGGCTACTTGTGGGGAGACTGCCCATCTCTGGGTCCCCAAAGAAAGGAAGAAGATCACTATTTAAACTGGCTTTTCATAAGTAATTAGGAATAATTTGTTCTTTCACACTTGGCACCTGAATGCTGGGAGGGGAAGGGCAGTGGTAACTTATAGTAAATTGATAAATATTTTTAGGGAGGCTAAAGCAGGGCTTGAAAGCATCTCTCCCTTCCCCAATTCCAACCTTCACAGTATCACAATGAAGCCAGAAGGGAGTTAAATGTAGATCATAGCTTTAGAGCAGGAAGGAATCTTAGAAGCAAACTACTTTCATTTCACAGATAAAGAAACTGAGGTCTAGAGGGTTGAAATGATTTCCTTAAAGTCATACAGGTAGTAGGTGGCAAAGCCAGAATCTGAACTAAATCCTTTGCCTCCGAATACACTGTTTTTTCTGTGGTACCATTCTCACTCCCATTTATACTGAGGAGAAAACTCAGACTCCAAAGAGCTAACTTGCCCAAGGTCAGAGACAAATGTTCATTTAGAGGCGGCTAGGTGGAGCCATAGTACACAAAGCACTGAGCCTGAATCTGAAAAACCTGCGTTTGAATGTTGCCTCAGATAACTTACTAGCAGTGGGACCCTGTCACAACCTCTCTTTGTCTCAGTTTTTTCAACTGTAAAATGAGGATGATAACAGCACCTTGTAGGGTTGTTGTGAAGATCAAATAAGAATATTTGTAACGTGTGTAACACAATGCCTGGCATGTAGTAGGTGCTATATAAATGCTTATTCCCTTCCTCCCTTAGATTGGAAGAAGTCAAAGAGATCTACACAGACAATCAAAGAATTGCTTATTCACTATGTTGTTAGACCAGGAATAGTTATAGAAATCTGTTTCTGCTCCAGATCTCTTCAAGGTACTTCTATGACATGTCATCACAACTTTTCGGGAAGCAGGCTCTGGAGCCTCTCTTATATGAGGAATTGTGTGAGCAGCACTTTGTGCACGTTCATGAGGGATGGGCTTAGTGGCCAGCAGAAAAGAAAAAAAGAGGATTATATGTGAAATTATGAATTTTTTGAAAAAGGAAGGAAATGGCAAACCATTCCCGTTCCTTTGCCAAGAAAACCCCAGATAGGATCCCAAAGAGTCAGGCATGACCCAACAACAACAACAACAACAGTTGAATATTAAAAGAAGGATTTCCTTTTGCATTAAGGTTAAAAAAATGTTAAATCATCTGATAAAAGATATAAAGTGTTCTCTCTGCCATAGGTGAATATTTTGAGTCTGATGGAAAATAAATTTGGTTTAAAAAAAGTGTTAAAATGGTATGTAAAGAATCATAGTTGTTAGATAGTGTTTGGACATTTCAGGATGGAAAATGATTGGAGCATAAATAAAGATTCAGATCACCTTGTAGAGGTTGTATTGTGAATCCTCATTTGTGCATGAACAGTTTGTGGTTTAAAGGTTTAAAAGTTTGATAGATTAAAGAACTTCTATTCACTGAAAAAATGGGAAAATGTGAGTATAAAGAAACATAGTTCCAAGCACACATAATGTGATATTGCACCACGTTGGTACTGAATGCTGAAAAAAACCTTTTATCCTAGGTGTCTGCATTTTTCCTTCTCTTGCACTTTTCCAAATTCCCTGAATGTTGACTTCAACTTATTCAATAACAACAGTTTCCTCCACAGTTACTAATGACATTGTAATTGCCAAATCAAATTGCTGTTTTTTTTCAGTTCTCATCAACATTTGACACTTTTTTTTAGGCAATTAGGGTTAAGTGACTTGCCCAGGGTCACACAGCTAGTAAGTGTCAAGTGTTTTGTCTGAGGCTGGATTTGAACTCAGGTCCTCATGACTTCAGGGCTGGTGCTCTATCCACTGCGCCACCTAGCTGCCCCTGGCATTTGACACTTTTAAATACCTTTTCCTTCTTGATTGTCTCTCATTCAGGGATTTTTGTGACCCTGCTCTTTGGGTTCTTCTATCTGCCTGACTGTTCCTTCCCATCTTAATTTTTCTGCTTAATTTTCATCCACATCACATTCACAGTGGGTGTTTCCCAAGTCTCTGTCCTAGACCCTCTTTTCTTTATACTTTCTCATTTGGTGAATTCATTACCAAATGGATTTAATTATCTCTGTGCAGACGAATTCTGAATCTATACATGCAGCCCTAGTCCCATCAACTGGCTATTGGATATTTTGATATCTTAAACTTAACATTTCTGAAGCAGAATTCATTATCTTTCCCTCCAAACCTAACCCCTAAGGAGAATTATTATTATGTTATATTATTTAATAACCAACATTACTCTATGATCTATCCTTTTCCTCTTTTTTTGTTTCTAAAGGGCACAATGGAGCATTGTGATCACTCCTAGCCACCAAAGCATCTGCTCATTAGCCAGCTTGAGCTGGGCCCCTCCAAAATGGGACCTTCACTTCTGTTTACCTGTAAACACAAGCCAGCTTGAGCTAGGGCCTCCCCAGGGGACATGTCCCTTGTTCTTACTTTCCCTTCATCAAAGTTGGGGGTGACCTGGTCTACAAAAGGGAGACTTAGTGGGTAGCTTTATATATACGTATATATGCAACAGTTTCCTCACTCTGACTGAAGTCCCAAAGCCCTTACGGGCTCCAAGTTGTATAGAGATTTAGGCAGGTGACTGACATGGCACTAATAGGAGACTGGCCCATCATCCATGGGGGAAGGCAATCTGGACCACTGAAATGAGGCTATTTCTAAATTGTCTAATAAAGAATGAATAATGAGGGGTAGGAACCCAGGAAAATTAATTCTAATTATACCATGCAAGCAAGCAGATGGGGAGGAGTGGTAATGTCCAGCCTCTGGGTTCGTTAAACCTTGACATACATGCATCTTGGGGTGGGGGGCAGGAGCCATACCAGTCAGACTAGAACTGGCATTAATGCATAGCCTGACACATATTCTGAAATATAGTCAACTTGCTGATCGATTGATTTTTAAGATGTGAAAACTGAGTCCTACAGAGGCAGTGACTTGCCCAGTTTCATTGACCTAGTAAGTGACAGAGTCAGGATTTGAATCTAAGTCTTCAGGCTCCAAATTTAGCATGTTTTCTACTTTTTCTTTCCCCTTTTCCCTTTGTCCATTCCTTTTCTTGCCCCCCTTCTGTCTCTTTCTCTTCTCTTTCCACTTCTTTATCCCAGAGGTTAAGTAATTTGTTCAGGATCACAGCTACTCTCTGTCTGAAGTTGAATTTGAACTCAGGTCTTCCTGACCACAGTTCCTTAGTGTCACCAAGCTGCTATGTCAAAATCTTTAGCAATCCAAGGTCTTCATTGACCATAAGTTTCTATTTCCAACCAGGAAAGCTGGGAAGGACCTTAGCTCAAGCTTTATCTTTCATTGTTTATGAGAGAGGGAGCAAGAGCCCTTCCACTCCCCACCCTCCAATTCCTTTTGATGCTCAGGTGCACTTGTTTATGTAATTTTCTCCATCCATACTGAATATCAGGAATGGAGGGAGGGAAAAGATCATGCGAGAAAAGGAGAGAGAGAAAGGAAGTGAGGTCTATCTCCTTTCTGGTGGAGAAGAGTCTGCCTGTTTTCCTTTCATTTCAGTGTAGATTAAAGCTGTGGAGACTCATACGTTGTATATCTGAATCAAAGGGGGTACAGATAGAAGAGAACTGAGACAGTTAATTACATCAAGGTAAGGGCTGGAGCCAGATACTTGTAACAGAGTTCACTTTTTAATATTTTATTTTATCTCTAGACTAGGACTACAGGGGTCCACTTTTCTGCTCAGCATTTTGCCAAAAGAGAAATGACAAAGCATGGAGACATTTCAGCTAACAGGAGAAAGCATCTTGACTGCTCTTCTCAAATTTGGAGTGCCCTCTAGAGTGGAAACTGAGCAACTTGCAGCTCTTGCCTTACCCAACCCTTTCCAGGTGTAGTCCAGATTAGAAAGGGCTAGCTCAGGATATACCACCTCTGAGCAAGACCCTTTGACTGAATTTTTAATGTATATGACAAGAAAAATGAACCCAAACCACATACACCTTCATGCCGTGTGATCTTACAATAATTACATTCTTTTCTTTGGTAATTTAAAACTTATGGTTAGGACTCCGAAAAATCTTTATTGGACTTTTAAATGAATCCAAGTTAGATACCTCCAGGGAAAAAACACAGATACAATTTAAATCAATATTTATTTCTGACCAAAGAGGGACTAGAAGTTGGATTTTTAAGAAGATGGTTTGTCAGTTTCTGTCTGGATACTCTGAGGCTCTCAGTGCTTTTTTTGCATGTATCCAGACCCATACGGTTTTTCACATGGGTTCGGGTGTTCGCATAAATGATGATAACCACCACTTTCGACAGCATGATTTGTGTGTTGTGCAGCGACCAATCCTCTCTTCTATTGTATCGCAAATGTCTTTTCTGCAGACACCTTGCAGCTGAGCACATAGTCTTGAACCGTGGTACATACTAATGCTGGCTGCATAAAACACAAGGAGCAAAGCCATTAACTTATTCCTGAATCTCTTGGAACTCTTGGGAAGAAGAAACCAATGGTAAAATGTGCCTTTATGCTTTGAGATTGTGTTTATGAGGGATACAGGATAGTAGAGGATTGACTAAATTGGGTGACTGAGGGTCATCTTCACACTTAACTTTTCTATTCCTTGACCCCTGTAAGCTCCCCCCTCCCTTTGACATTCTATCTTTTTGAGATAATTTTTTGGGGAAGGCATTAAGGGAAATTATGAAAGGATGCAGTCTGTAGGTAATGTTTAAACTACTCTTTGAAAGAAATTAAGGGTTCTGGTGGAGAATGGATGGTAATGAAGACAATTTGCTTAAGAAGATGAGAGCAGATGGGATCAAAGGCACATATGGAGAGGTTGACATTGGAAGAAGGGCCACCTCTTTGCAAGAGATATAGTAATGAAGAAGAGAATTGGGCATGAAGTAAAGGGATTTTGAGTTTTTGAGAAGGGGAGAAGAGAGAGTTTAAATGATCTTTATTTTCTTAAACAGGCAAGATCCTCAGTTATGAGAGTGAGTGCATGGGGTAGTGTGGAAGGTTTGAGGAGGAAAGAGAAGGTTTAAAAGTCAGCTGTGTTGGGGGCAGCTAGGTGGCACAGTGGATAGAGATCTGGCCCTGAAGTCGGGAGGACCTAAGTTCAAATCCAGCCTCAGACCAAACACTGACACTTACTAGCTGTGTGACCCTGGGCAAGTCACTTAACCCCAATTGCCTAAAAAAAAAAGCAAAAAAAAAAGTCAGCTGTGGAGAGTAGAATAGAGTATGAATTTTGGAGAAGTTGTTGAGATTGGATAACATAAATTTTGAAGTCAATCCAGTCAACATGGTTATGTGACATCATTCAGCTCCATTCAGCACCATGTAAATAAGTTCAGAGCAGCCAGATGAGGGTGAGTGGGGGTCATACAAAGTTAGGGCTTGGCAAGATTTGGGCACTGAAAAAAGGGGAGCAGAAACTCAAGAACTGCTAATACTAAAGTGCTGCCTCCTACATATGGCATTTCCTTATCTCTCCTCAACTGTTACCCCTCTCTTTTTCCCCAAATTACTTTCTTCTTCTTCTTCTTCTTCTTCTTCTTCTTCTTCTTCTTCTTCTTCTTCTTCTTCTTCTTCTTCTTCTTCTTCTTCTTCTTCTGCTAGGCCATAGGGTTAAGTGACTTGCCCAGGGTCACACAGTGAGTGTCAAGTGTCTGAGGCTGGATTTGAACTCAGGTCCTCCTGACTCCAGCACTGTTGCTCTATCCACTGCACCACCTAGCTGCCCCCAAAATCACTTTTTATGCTTTTTGTATGTTCTTATCTATGTACACATTGTGTCCTCCCAGTAGAATGTGAGTTTCATGAGGGGAAGGATGTGTCGCTTTTGTATATCTATCCCTAGCACTTAGCACAGAGCCTGGCTCATCATATCAATCAATCAGTCAATCAGTCAATCCATAAGCGTTTATTAAGTGTCTTTTATGTGTCAGGCACTATGACAGGAGCTTAGGATGTGAAGATAAGAGTGAGATGGTCTGCCTTTGAACAGCGAATGTCAGACTTTGCTTTAGACTCCCCTTACAGATTGTGCTGTCCCAACAGGCAGGGATGCTTGTTTTCTTTTTGGCTGTAGTAGGAAGTCATGTACCCCATTTGCCTAATGGCCATTCTAATTGGCTTAAACTCTTGCCTCTCAGAAGTCCTATCTTACTTAAACACAGAACTAAGGCACTTCCTCCAGCTGAGGCCTTGTTAGATGCCCACCTTGGTGTCAGGGCTTTCTGGCTCTTGACCTTATTCTGCATTGCTTTTTATATTCCTTGTATTTGCTTATCTGTGTACATATTTTGTTGAATAAATCAGTGAATCAACAAGCATTGTATTGTGCAAGTGTGATACCCCTGAGTTTAGGGATCATTGATAACTTTGGAGAGCAACATTCAGTGGGTTCATAAACTAGATTTCAAAGGATAGAAGTAGACATACTTTAGGGGATGTTTCCCTGGATTCTCTTTCTACTTTACAATATTGTTCATTGCTTGGGCTGGGCTGGATTTTGCTTTGTGCTAATGGTGCCTCCATCTGGTATGCTTCTAGGGCTTTCTATCCTCCATTTTTTGCAAGGTCAAGTGCCCAACATGTATCTTATGTATTACAAAGTATTTTCTTCATGAAAATCCTGTAAAATATTATTATCCCCACTTCACATAAGAGGAAATTGAGGTCTAGACATGTAAAATGAGTGGCTTAGATTCACATAGCTAGTAAATATAAGATCTGAGATCCAAATTCTGATCTTCTAATGTAGATTTAGAGTTTTTTCCACTAAACCATACCATATGACTTAGGCGCAGGGTGAGGAACCTGTGGTCTAGAGGCCACATGTGGCCTTCTAGGTCCTTGGGTGCGATCTTTTGACTGAGTCCAAGTTTTACAGAACAGATCTTTTTAATTAAGAGGATTTGTTCTGTGAAGTTTGGATTCAGTCAAAGGTCTACACTTGAGGACCTACAGGGCCACCTGTGGCCTCTAGTCCACAGGTTCCCCACCCCTGACTTAGGCTATACATGATGATTGTACATCCTGCTTTTCCACAAACTTTTCTGGTGTTGGAAGCTCAGAATTGAGGCCAACCTCAGTACCGTCATTATTGGGTCACAAGATCAGAATATCTTTGGTAGAAGCGACCTCAGAGACTCTTAAGTAGTCTGTATCTGCAGAGGAATAACCTTTGCTCCATTTTCACGATGTGGTCATTTAACAATTAATTGAAGATCTCCAAGTGAGGGCAAACTACTGCTGCTGAGGCAGCCCATTCTACCATTACATAATTTTAAAGAATATTTTCTTTTCTTTGAACTTAAATTAGCTTCACCTTCTAGCAACTGCTTCTAGTTTGTCTTCTGGACTCAAGGAGAACAAGTCCAATCCCTCTTCTAAGTGAAAGTCTTTCCAATACTTGAAGGAAGCTCTTTTATCTTGCCTAAGACTTCTCTTGTCCTGGCTAAGCAGCACTATTTCCATCAACTAATTTTCATATGACTTTCATATGGCATGATCCATGGTATATCACAAGGTCTTTCACTATCCTAGTTGCTTTCCTTTGGGTCTTCTCCAATTTGGCAAACTTCCTCCTAAAATGTGATACCCAGAAATGAATATAATATCCCATATGTGGTTTGACCCAGGCAGAACACAATCATAGAATAACTATCACCATTCTTCTTCTGGGTACTATACTTCTCTAAATGCAGCATATAATCACATTAGCTTTTTTGGTTGTCATATCACGCAATGGACTCATATTGTTCTAGCAGTAAGCTAAAAGTTTGAGATATTTTTTATAGAAATTCTTTTCTAGTTCTGCCTCCCCTATCTTGACTTTGGGAAGTTGAATTTTTTGAACATGAGTATAAAACTTTACATTTATCTCCATTAAATATCATTGTATTAGATTTGGCCCATTGTTCTAGGTTGTGAGATCTTTTTGGATCCCAAGTCCATCACTTGTTAGCAATCTTCTTGTCATCTGCAATTCTAGACATCTTTCTTCTAAATTGAAATTAACCCTTTAACGTCTACTCTTTGGGTCTGGTCATTTAAACAGTCTTTAATTCATCCAACTATTGTTATCTAGCCCATATTTTTATGTCTTATCCATCAAGTTAGGATGTTGGAATCTAACTAAACAATGCCTAAAGTATTCACTGACTAGGGTTGGTCTGGCATGATGATAGCCAGAACTACCTCCCTTGAGACCTGAAGAATCTTCAGAGTGGTAGGAAAAGCCATTGTCCTGCAAATTGACTGTTGAGACTGGGGCTGGGATTGGGCTGCACTAGAACTTCCACTGACTTCTCATTCACAAACTTCCTGAACTCCACCTCACACTTTTTTCCATGTTTAAAAGGATAGTTAAGAAGAGAGGCAAAGAAATAAGAATTTATTAAGAGCCTACTACATATTACAGTCCTGAGCATTTTACAAATATTATCTCTTTTATCCTCATAACAAACCTGTGAGGTAGGGACTATTATTATCCCTATTTCAGAGTTGAGGAAACTGAATCAGACAGAAGGTTAAGTGACATGTTTGGGGTCATGGCTTGTATGTGTCAGAAGCTGGATTTGAACTCAGGTCTTCCTGATTTCAGGCCCCAGTATCTGTTATGCCAACTTTGTCATTTTCGGAGGATCTTTCTTGACTCTTCTGTAGAACTCTAGGATTCCCTAATTTAAGTCACTAAGAACTAAGGTAGAGAAGAAAAAGGGACAGGTTCTTCTAGGGAGTGGATTCTTTCGCCCACTAACTCAATGTATGCCCCTAGGTAGGTCACTTTAGTTCTATAGGTTGGTCTCCTCATCTGAAAAATGAGGGACATGTTAGAGAGGTAAGTCCCCTGACGTGCTGTTGGTGGGGCTGTAAAGTGGTCCAGCCGTTCTGGAAAGCAGTTGGAAATTATGTTGTGAATGTGATTAAAACGTCCATACACTTTGACCCGGAGATCCATTGCTAATTATATGCACCAAGGAGGTCGAAGATAGAAAGGCCCCATAGATGGTCAGGTACTTATAGCAGCACTTTCTATAGGGGCAAAGAACTGGAAACAAAGTAGATACCTATAAGTTGGAGAAAGGCTAAACAAACTGAGGTACATAGATGCAGTGGAATTTTATTATGGAGGAAGTACAATGCAAAAAGCATAGAAAGACTAATTTGAATTGAGGCAAAGTGGATTAAACAGAAAAAAAGAAGAAAATAATGTCCATAATGATCAATAATAATAATTTGCTAATAATGTAAATATGGAAAGATCAACAAACCAACCAAAAAGTGGGAAGCTGCGTAGTTTTAATGACTGAACTTGGTTTTGAAGAAGAGATGAGAAAATACATTTTCCTGCCATATTTGTAGAAGGGAGGGATTGTAGGTGTTGAACTGTGAATATACTTTCAGCCTCAGTCAATATCTTGGTTGGTTTTACTGAATTTTTTCCTTCTCTTTCCTTTTTATTCTTTGTTACAGGTGAATTCTCTCTGGATTTGGAAGGCAGGAGAAAAATATTTGAAAATGAAACTGATATAAAATAGAAGATTTTAAAAATGAAAAAAAAATAAGAGGAGAGAGGCATAATAATGCATTTTATTTATTTATAATAATGCATTTTATAATGCATGATAAAATGCATAAAAAAACTTTGGGCAGTTAAAAGGTGCTAGGGAGAGTTGCTAAATGTTGATAGGAAGAAAGAGGGAACAAAAAACTGGATGCTGAAAGTATCCAAACCAATCTGGACCTGGAAAACTGATAAAATTGAACTCAACTCTCAGAAATGGTCCCTGGGGCTGAGGTGACCAAAGTAGTGTAGGAAGCTTCCCCAAGCAGCATATCCCCGACCATCACTTCAATCCCACTTTACTTGATGGTATCAGGGACACAAAAAGAAGGAGAACAGAGAAAAGGAACACGATTCTCATGATGGAAGGAGTCAGTTGAGAGGATGAGCAACTGGGCTGATAGAGGAGGCTTCAGGTCTCTGCCAGGAAGTCAGTCTGGCCACTTTTTATCTAGGGGCTCTTAAGTCCCTAGGAGAATGATGTTCTCCTTGATTGTCCATGCTTATAGAGCTGGAAGACGCCTCCAGATTCTCTGGAAACCACCAGCTTCCAAATTAGGCAACTGATCAAGCCATTATATGAGAAAGCAGGTATAGAATCTTTTCCTCTTCATTTTCCTAGACTACAGTGTCCCCATCCAAAGCCTTATAAACAGCAATTTTTGCATGTGAGTTTAGTACCACAAAATGCCCAGGACAAGCAGCCTGAAAAATGTCCTTTATTGGGGGAGGAGTGAGGAAGAGATGGTGATTCTAGAAACCCAGAGTGAGGGATTTGCTAGGAAGCTTGGCATATGAGGATGGAGGGTGAGGAGGAAGAAAGGAGGGCATGGTAGAAGAACTTGCCCTAGTTTGCCATCTAGTGTAGTGCGGTAGACAGTTTTGGGCCTGGTGCCAGGAAGACCTGAGGTCAAATCTGACCTCAGACATTTACTAGCTATGTGAGTCTGGGGCAAATCATTTCACCACTATCTGCCTTAGTTTCCTCAGTTGCAAAATAGGTATAATAGTAGCATCTCCTTCTGAGGATTGTTGTGTAGATAAAATGAGATATTTGTAAAACAATTCTCAGATGTTAAAGCAGTATACAAATGCTCTCATTGTCATCATTACTATTACTTTCCTATTTTAACTAATAATTCTTGTTAACTAGATGCTAAGCTTTGTTGTTTTTGCACTGCAAGTGTCCTCTCAATTTGGTACCTTGGGACAGAGCCCAGACCACCTTTCCTTAGCTATGTCTCTTCTACCCTCATCCTAAAGCTCTCAGGTGGATGGGTTGAGTCCAGGTCACGTGACTGCAGGAAGTCATTGAGATTTCCAAGTATATAGTAAGGACAAAGATAATTCTTTATCCCCTGAAAGAAATTAATATTATACTATTATATTAATAACTAATTGTTAATTTGCGATCCATCCTTTTCCTATTGCTTCTTTTAAGACCTCACTCCTGAAAAGGTCAGTCAGTCTCTGAAGGGCATGACAGAGGGATGTTTACTACTAGCCCCCAAGACACAACCTCCTTAACTAATTTGGGTGGGACCCCACCCAAATGGGAAACTAGATTCCTGTGTAAACAGAATCCACTCTGGCTGGGTGGGTCCTTTGCTTGGGGGAAGAAACTACTGCCCTTTATCCCATTCAAGATCATGAAGGAGAAAATTAGCCAGAGAGATCTGGATGGAAATGGCTACCCCTGCCCAGATTGCTGGGGGCTGCTGGGTTTCATGACCAAGCCATATTCTTAGCAAGAGGAACAGAAGACTTTTAGCCCACCTCCTCATTTGATGTCCACCACTCAAGGCTGAATTTCACTTATCAGGGAAGTTCCCCCTCAGAAGGTACACACCTCATTTAAGGTGTTTTCAGAGTCTCTCTTGGCTTCTTTGGTTACCAAGAGAAAACATTGACCATCAATTTATTGATTATGAGCTAGCCTGATTAATAAGTTGATTATTAATTGCTTGGAAACTCTATCTCTTCAGGGTTTTATTCATGACACCACCCTAACCTCTTTATAATTATAGGCCCAAATAGTTACTTATTATAAATCTTGGCAGTCTAAGACTGAAAAAGACTTAGTTGACAATGCATTCTGCCCACTCTATCTGTGTGGTTGGTGGCTATAGGGATTTCTATATTTTTCAGTCATTTTTTCTGTTATGTTTGAATCTTTGTGACCCCAATTGGGTTTTTCTTGGCAAAGATACTAGAGTGGTTTACCATTTCCTTTTTTTAAAATTTAACTTTTTAAAAATTAATTTATTTTGATTGATGAACAATCACTTTCGTAAGTTTTTGAGTTTTAAATTTTTCTCCCTCTCCCTCCCCAAGACAACATCCAATCTGATATAGGCTATACATTTACATTCCTATTAAACATATTTTCACATTAGTGATGTTATAGGTAAGAATTAGAACCAATAGGAGGAACCACCAGAAAGAGGAAATAAAACACAACAGAAGAAAAAAATAGCAAATACTATGCTTCAATCTGCATTCAAACTCCATAGTTCTTTCTTTGGATATGGATAGCATTTTCCATCATGAGGCCTTTGGAGATGTCTTAGATCCTTATATTGCTGAGAAAAGTCAAGTTATCAATGTTAATCATTCCACAATGTGGCTGTTACTGTGTACAATAATATTCTCCTGGTTCTGTTCACTTCACTCAACATCAGACCATACAAGTCTTTCCAGGTTTTTCTGAAGTCTGCCTGCTCATCATCATTTCTTATAGCACAATAGTATTCCATTACATTCATATACCCCAACTCGTTCAGCCATTCCCCAATTTTTGAGCATCCTCTCAATTTCCAATTCTTTGCCACCACAAAAAGAGCTGCTATAAATTTGTACATGTGGGTCCTTTTCCCACTGCTTCCTTTTCCAGTGCATTTTATAGATGACAAAACTGAGATAAAGTTAAATGACTTGCCAAGGGTCACACAGTTGGAAAGCAGATTTTTGTCTCTCTTTTTTTGGTAGAATAGTGGGAAGAATGCTAAACCCAGAGTCAGAGCAATGGGACTCACATCCAGCCTCTGAAACTTCTTGACCTTGGACAAGACACTTCTCCATTGACCTCAGTTTCCTCTAAAACAGGATTCTGAATACTTGCCCTGTGACCTCATTGGTTCTTTATTGGGAATGAAAGCCCTTTATACACCTTAAACATCTGTTGACATGTGAGTGGTTTTTGTTATTATGATGGATTCAATAGAAATTTATCCCACACAACAACACATTTAAATACTAGTTTAGAAAGATACTAAGGAAAGCTCCATCAAGGACAGTGCAATCCCTACAACTGGGTCCAAACATCATAGGTAGAAATGATACTAAAAAGAATAAAGAAAAGGAAAGCTTTGGATTGGACCAAGTGTATGCACACACAGGCATGTGCACAAACACACGTATGGGACATTTGTTTTGGAAGTGTCACAATTAGGAGGGCTTTGACTAAAGGGAAGGTGCTAAAAGGCTTTACTAATGAATCAAGTGAACAAATGAATACGGATAACCATTAACTTACATACCTCCTATCCCATTGATACAAAAATGTTGTCAAAATTACTAGGTCTTTTTTTCCCTCTAACGAAGTCAATAGTGGCTGGGAGTAATTAAGAAAGGTCTCATGTAGCAAGTAATATTTGAATTGAGCCTTGAAGGAAAATGGAGATTTAAAGAGTTAAAGGTGGGGAGGGAGGGCTCTCTATGTATGGAAGATAGCTTTTGCAAAATTAGGGAGATGGGAGATATAATGATTGTGAAGAACAGCAAAAATGCACTTTATCTGAGCTATAGAGTATGCGAAGGGAGGTAATGTATGGTAATCCTGGAAAGGTAGGTTCCTAGATATGACATGGCCTATCTTCTCATATAGTTCATGATCTAGTAGAAAGTAAGAGATAAACACAGATAACTGTGATGTTCAATATTATATGGTAAATGCATTGAGGAATTATAAAAGAGGGCTATGTGAAGAAAGGCTGTCACTAATCTGGGTAAAGGTGGAGTAGGATCAGGGAAGACTTCTTGGAGCAGGTAGCATTTTCATTGAGTTTCATGGGTAGGAAGTTAAACAAAGTGAGGAAGGAGAGAGTAGCAGGCTTAGGGAACAATGTTAACAAAAGAACCAGATGGTCAGATTTATGTTGAAAACATGGTTTTAGAGAGCAAGGGTGAAATGGTAAAGTCTGAAACAGTGCCTGGGGAATCCAAAGGGCAAATCTAAGGAACTGAGGCAGAAATGTGTACTGACCCACAGAGTCCACAGGCAGGGCAACCAGCAGAGTGGCTTGTTAGTAATTGCTCTTATAATTGCTTGAGAGCTTTTGCTTTATTTTATTTTTTTTTTTAATGCTGTGACATTTAAAAAAGTTTGAGACATAATTTCTGGGTAATTTAAATAATTTGTTAATAATGCCAACAATTTAATAAAAGCATGGTGATTTGGCCATCTTTCTTTTAGATCAAAGACTACTCACGGAGGTGGGCTCACAGTTTATCTGCCCTTGCATGACCATATGTGCCTGAGGGTGGCAATCAACTCTGATTGATTAACAATTAATGAGAAAATGAGTATTCCAGGGGCAACTAGGTGGCACAGAGGGTAAAGCACCAGCCTTGGAGTCAGGAGGACCTGAGTTCAAATCTGGCCTCAGACACGTAATAGTTCCTAGCTGTGTGACTCTGGGCAAGTCACTTAACCCCAATTGCCTCACTAAAAAAAAAAAAGAAAAAAAAAGAAAATGGGTATTACAATGAGGTTTTGGGGTACATGACTTGGATCACCCAAATCTTGGTCAAAGTGACTTACCAAGTTCCATATCACCTGTTTGATAAGAGGGACAATCCACGTTTTCCTGGACCTTTCTGAGCAAACACAATGAGCAGTAATGCAACCATTAGCCCAAACTTAGAATTTCTTTTACTGTTTTTGATTAGATTTCAGCCATTCTGACAGGATAAATCTTTTAGAAAAAATTTCCCACACTAGTTGATTTCTGTATAAGGAAATAGAAAAGAGGAAAAATCTTGGTCCTAATTCAATAATTAGTTATTAATACAAGAGAGAAATAATAATTTTGAGAGACAAAGTTTCTTCAGTGAATTACTAACTGATATGACAAATACTTCATAAGGAGTTTTGAACTATGGGGCTTATGAGGGGAAACAATGTGAGGGGGAAGGGTAAAGAGATTGATCACATTGACAAAATCAAAGGGGACAGACCTTTCTGTTAAGCAAATCTATATAACTTTTGCCTGGAATTGACATGAAGTTAGGGAAGCATTATTCCCCATGTCCCTGATTCTTTTTTTTATGGCAAATTTCTATAGTCATGTTAAATGCTCAGTAAAAATGCAACCTAATAGATCTTTTAGGTTAATGCTAAACTACATCTGAACTACTATAATATTAGAATTTCTTTTACTGTTTTTGATTAGATTTAGGATTAAAGGCACATAGGGCAAAAACAAATAATAAAAAAAATACAATTTTCCACTTAAGGCTCATAAGTCTTATCTCATACAGCTGTCTGGTTCTCAAGACACCATCTGATGCAACTCTCTGGTCTGAATGTTGTCTCTAAACTGTTTCCATCTGACTGGCTTCTCTGGTTCTGGTCACTTGTAGAGATCCTCTTCTCTGCTACAAATCTCTTACAAAATTGGTCTTAACACAATTTTAAATTTACTTCACCAATAACTAGGTCAAATAACAAAAGTTAGCTCAACCCTTATGTCTCTACTATTAGAAAATCAAATTGGAACCTATTACACTAGGGAATTTACAATTCCAGTTTGGCCAGTTGTCATGTTGATATATCTAAGAAACTCAGATACAAACAAAAAATTAGAACTCAGTTTTTATACTTGTCATTGTTCATCTCCCCCCCCCCGGAGCATGTGATACTTCTAAGGAATTAATAACAGAATATTTTTTATAAGAAGATGAGTCCAATACAAAAATGAATCCATTTGAAAGTTGCCAGATTAACTTCAATTATAACAAAAAATGTTAGAATGGAATGTATAAATGCATAGCTTAAGAACAATATTTACTACATGAGTCATTTATAATAAAACACCTTCAGCTTCTAGCCATGTTTAAATGAATAACCCCTAGTAAAACTCTTTGTCATTTATAAGATAGACCACAAGCCATTCTTCTTTCAAGATAACTATTTGTGCTGCTATTCTTTCCATTAAAACAGAACTGAGTCAGTTATGATATTAACCTTACCAAATAGCAGAATTATATCCTAGTTTCATAAATTTTTACATCATTGCCTAATTATCCCCAAACATTAACTTACACAGGAATATATGACAAGTAACAGATGTCAAGGCTAAATAGTTAGTTGTTTGGGATATAGAAAAGACTAAAATTCTAGCCCAAGTAGCTCACATCTTATACCTGCATCTTATTATAGTAGTTCAGATGTAGTTTAGCATTAACTTAAAAGATCTATTTAGTTGCATTTTTACTGAGCATTTAACATGACTATAGAAATTTGCCATAAAAAAAGAATCAGGGACATGGGGAATAATGCTTCCCTAACTTCATGTCAATTCCAGGCAAAAGTTATATAGATAGCCAATTGCACTGAGTCAGGCTTAAAGTCAGCCAAATGGGATATTTTCCATTCAAGAGGAAAATTCATATTGGGGAAATTGAGTCAGGATAATCTTATCTTAGCCCATGCCGAGAGTCATTCTCCCAGCCTTTCTCATGAGAACTTTACCTGCAGTTCATGGATGTCAGTTCTATAAGGTTACTGGCATCATGGCTTCATTGGCTTAATATTCCTTGATGATCATACTGGAAGTTAAACCCAGAATAATATTATTTGCAGTCCCATAACGTCTTTAACAGAAAGTTCTAATAATCAGAGGTTCAGGTGGATTCAGCTCTCAAGGATCACATGTCTTGGATAACCAGTATTGACTATATTCTCATGTTGGTAACAGATTCATCATGAAAAATCACAGCTTATCTTGATATAACTAGTGCTCATGCTAAGTAGATGCTTTTTCATCCCTAAGTTCAACATTACACAAGGAATTTTGCTTTGAGATGCTTAATAAGACACAACAAAAGATTTGGGTTGGGATGTGTAAATATAATAATCCCAAATTGTATATAGAGGACAGCTTATATGAAACATTGTCTATAGTAAAACAATACTAAGTTGGTTTAAAATGTCTTTAAGTAGCATAAATAAATCCCCAAAGTATCATAAACAAAATAAATTCCTAATCATCACAAATTCCTATGTACCATCCCCCTCTAGTCAAAAGATGTTTGCAATGGACAGGAGATTCGGTTTTTCTAGGTGAAGCAATGCCAAAAAAGTGTGTGTGTGTGTGTGTGTATGTGTGTGTGTGTGTGTGTGTGTGTATCTATCTATATATCTATAGCTATATATCCAATTAAATTAGCCTTACCACAATAACAAAGTTTACTAGGCCTTTAAAAATTTACTCATTATCTTTGCCTGGTATAAAATGTATCACTAGATGTTAATAATTACATTCTGGAATCCCATATTTGATAATTTGATAATTCACTTAAACCTCTAGAAAAACAACACTGGCCATTTGCTGTAAACCTCAAAATTAACATATATACATACACATACATACATATATGTATCTATATTTTAGATGAAACTCACTATACATCATAAGCAGGCTTGAAAATTATACCCCCATTTTTTGCAAGAAGTACCTGTATCTCAATCAGTAAGAATTCCACAACACAGCAAGGTCTTTCACAGGGTTCATAAGAATTTATATCTAGATGGTTCCAAGAATTTTTGTAAGTTTACAAGATGATTTTACAAGGTCTTTTCTTTGGACCTTTTCTCACACATTAATCAATTATCAATTTTCCTTTTTAAAAATACCTATGTAAATACCTATTTGATTTTAATGTTATAACAACAACTCCAAATAACTTAGTTAATAATCTCATAATTTTAATAAGTGATAGCCAAATCATTTTAGGTTGAAACTCCCTCTCAAATATAGGCAAAGCTGGAAGTTAAAGTTTTGAAATTACAGTACTTAAGAATATTATGCATGTGATCAGCAGGGCTGACAAAATGACCTAATAGCTATCTAACCCATTTTAAAAATCTTCTTTTAACAGTACAATTCTTTTTTTTTTTGGTGAGGCAATCAGGGGTAAGTGACTTGTCCAGAGTCACACAGCTAGCAAGTGTCAAATGTCAGAGGTCAGATTTGAACTCAGGTCCTCCTGACTCCAAGGCCAGGTCCTTAGTCACTGTGCCACCTTAACGGTACAATTCTTAATCTAACAACATCAAGATTATGAGAGAAGTTGCTTTTCTAACAACATTGCTGGTACAATAATTTACCAAATTATACGGCATAAGAAAATTTAGAAACATAACAATACTATAAACAATATCATGTATATGAAACTTGAAACAAACCCAATTACTTGGTCAAAGGATATGAACAGGCAGTTCTTAGATGAAGAAATTAAAAGAAAGACAAAGAAGAAAAATAAAATATAGTCATATGAAAAAATGCTTTAAATCACTACTGATTAGAGAGAGATGCAAATCAAAACAACTCGGAGGTACCATATCACACCTATCAGATTGGCCAACTTGACAAAACAGGAAAATGATAAATGTTGGAGAAGATGTGGGAAAATTGGAACTCTAATGCATTGTTGATGGAGTTGCAAAACGATCCAACCATTTTGAAGAGCAATTTGGAACTATGCCTAAAGGGCTATAAAAAAAATGTACATACCCTTTGACTCAGCAATAGCACTTCTAAGGCTATATCCCAGAGAGATCATACAAACGGGAAAAGGACCTACATGTACAAAAATATTTAATGCAGCTCTTTTTGTGGTGGAAAAGAATTGAAAATTGAGAGGATGCCCATCAATTGGGGAATGGCTGAACAAGTTGTGGTATATGAATGTAATGTAATACTCTTGTGCTATAAGAAATGATGAACAGTCAGACTTCAGGAAAACCTGAAAAGACTTGCATGGTCTGATGTTGAGTGAAGTGAACAGAACCAGGAGAATGTTGTACACAGTAACAGCGATGTTGTGCGATGCTTAATATTGATAGACTTAACCCTTCTCAACAATACAAGGATCTAAGACATCTCCAAAGGCCTCATGATGGAAAATGCTATCCATATCCAAAGAAAGAACTATGGAGTTTGAATGCAGATTGAAGCATAGTATTTGCCATTTTTTTCTTCTGTTGCATTTTGTTTCCTCTCTCTGGTGGTTCCTCCTATTGGTTCTAATTCTTACCTACAACATCACTAATGTGAAAATATGTTTAATAGGAATATATATGTATAACCTATATCAGATTGCATGCCGTCTTAGGGAGGGAGGTGAGGAGGGAGGGGGAGAAAAATTTAAAACTCAAAAGCTTATGGAAGTGACTGTTGATAATTCAAAATAAATTAATTACAATTTTAAAAAAAAAACAATTACCAAACAAAACCATTAGCACCTGAGGTGGCCTCAATTCAGTTGAATGTATTGCCAAATTACACAGAAAATCATTCATATCATCACGATTGGCAGTGCATACTAATCACATCTAAAACACCACATAAAGTTACCAAGTATGAAGCAATTACATCTAATTAAAGAGATAATAAAAAGTTAACATTTATATAGTGTTTGCCCTATTCCAGGCACTGTGTTAAACAGTTTACAGTCATATGATCCTCACAACAACCCTGGAAGGTGGATGCTATTATTATCTCCTTACAGAACAGTAAACTGAGGTAAAGAGACATAAAGTTACTTGCTTGGAATCACACAGCTAATAAATTTCTTAATACCAAATAACAGGAAAAGCCCAGAAAATATCACCCCAGGAAAAACCCTGGAACAGCTGAACCAGAAGAAAGATAGGGTACAGCAGTCCAGTAGCCCAGGTAGCTTGAGGGATTAAAGGGAAAGGCCCCTCTTGCTCTGGGGGAAGGGGAGCAGTACAGAATGGGAGGCATCCCAGCAAGCTAGAGGAAAACCGCACCTCAGCATACCTAGAGGCATCCTGAAACCCAGGTGATGCAGCAGGCAAACACCAATATCTGGACCCCCAAGTGCCTCAGTGAGGGTGGGGAACTGGTGGAAACCAGCCTGGAAAACCACCAGGTGCCTCGGCATTCTGCAGCAACTGGCTCTGTCAGTGCCTCAGCCAAACTAAGAGAAGCAGCACTCCAAGGGGCCCCAGGTGGATAAACATTGTATAACATCCATCTAAAAGGAGCTGAAGAAAAGGAAAGAAAGGAAAAGCCTGGGTGAGCAGGAAATATGCAGGGGCCACACTACCCAATGCTACCCCTAGAGTTCCAGTGTTGCTTATTCCAGCCCACCACCAGGTAAGCAGCCAGAACCCTACAGCCTCCAGTTGCCAACATCAGAGGCCCCAGCACACAAAGCCAGTGACCAGGCCCTAGGCTCTCAACACAAGAAGCGTGAGTCAGTGCCCTCTGCTCCCCAGCACTCAATCTCTTTAAAGGCCAGAAAATAAGCAAATACCATAAACAAAAAGAAACGTATGATAGATTCTTACTATGGGAAGAGGGAAGATCAAGACAGAAATTCGGAAGAAGACAACATTGTCAACAAACCCACATCTGGAACCTCAAAAGGGAATACGAACTGGTCTGAAGCCCAAAAAACCTTCTTAGAAGAGCTCAAGAAGGATTTTAAAAGTCAAATGAGAGAGGTAGAATTAAAAATGGGGGGGGCAGCTAGGTGGCGCAGTGGGTAGAGCACCAGCCCTAAAGTCAGGAGGACCTGAGTTCAAATCTGGCCTCAGATCAAACACTTGACACTTACTAGCTGTGTGATCTTGGGGAAGTCACTTAACCCCAATTGCTTTAAAACAAAAACGCACACAAAAAAAGAAAAGAAAAAATGGGAAAAGAAATGAGAGATATGCAAGAGAGAGTCAATAGCTTGGAAAAGGAAGGACAAAAATTAACTGTGGAAAGCAAGTCCTTAAAAAATACAATTGGACAACTGGAAAAAAAAAAGTACACTGAAGAAAATAAGTTCCTAAAAAGTACAATTGGCCAAATGGGGAAGGAGGTACAAAATCTAATAGAAGAAAACAATTTGTTAAAAATTAGAGTTGGGCAAATGGAAGCTATTGACTCTATGAGACAGCAAGAATCAGTCAAACAGAAATAAAAGAATGAAAAAATAGATGGAAATGTAAAATACCTCATTGGTAAAACAACTGACCTGGAAAATAGATCCAGGAGAGACAATTTAAAAATTATTGGTCTACCTGAAAATCACAATGAAAAAAAGAGCCTGGACAGTATCTTTCAGGAAATCATCAAGGAAAACTGCCCTGAGGTCCAGGGGATACCAGAGGGTAAAATAGCCATAGAAAGAATCCACTGATCACCTCCTGAAAGAAGTCTCAAATTGAAAATGCCAAGGAATATGGTAGCCAAATTCCAAAATTGCCAGGTCAAAGAAAAAATGCTGCAAGCAACCAGAAAGAAACAATTTAAATATCATGGAACCACAGTCAGGATTAAACAGGACCTTGGAGCTTCTACATTAAAAGACCATAGGTGTAGAATATGATATTCTATAAAGCAAAGGAGCTTGGATTACAACCAAGGGCCAACTCCCCAGTGAAAATGAGCATGAACTTTCAAGGGAGGAGATGGATATTCAATGAAATAGGAGACTTCCAAACCTTCCTGATAAAAAGACCAGAGCTCAACAGCAAATTTGATCTTCAAATACAAGACTCAAGAGAGACATAAAAAGGTAGATGGGACATAAGGGCTAACTGTTTAGATCCCTACAAGGGAAGATGACACTTGTAACCCTTGAGAACTGTATTGTTATTGCACCATGTTAAGTGGGTATACATAAAGGGGATGGGTATAAGTTGACTTTGATGTAATGGTAAAAAAAATCTAATCAAGTGGGTTAAATGGACCCAAGTAAGTGGATTAATCTGATCTAACTAAGAAAATGTACTGAGAGAAAAGGAAAGGAGGAGGCAGACAAGGGTAAATTACATTACAGGAAAAGGCATAAAACCTTATTACAGCACAGGGAAAGAAGGGAGGGAGAGGAGCATTGTTTGAACTTTACTCTCATCAGATTTGGCTCAGGAAGGGAATAACTAGTCAGTTAGGTACTAATGTTGATGTTCAACCACTGGTAATTCCAGCCTCGAATTTAATTTGGCAAATCCAGACTCTGAAGGAGATGATGACCATCAGAGTTTAAGAGAAAATTCTTCTTTCTGAAAAGAATGTAGGCATAAAAGCCACCATTACTATAGGGTGTATGATGAATTACAGTCTGCTCTGGGTTGTTTTATATACTTATGATTATTTTAAAAGGAAGAGAAGGGAGAGTGAAGGATTGAGTCAGGACAACTAAGTCTCTTCAGTTTTCTGCCTATAAACCCAGACAGTGTCCCAGAGAGTCTCATATCCTCCTAGGGCCCTCGTAGGGCCAACCAAGGGCTGAGTATTTTACCTGTGCTAAGTCCTGTCCTTCTCCTCCCAGGATGAGAGGACATGGAGTAATGGCCCCCTTCTACCTCTGTTGGCACTTCTTTTACCTGGAGAAACTGAGTCAGAAACATGAGGACCAAAAACATGAAGTACCAGATCCTCATGACTGGGGTGTCAGTAGAAAGGAAATCTGGGAAACCAAGGGACTCAGCTCTTTAGCTGAGAGAGGCAGAGTATGACTGGTTTTTTCCTTTTATATTTGTGGCAGGGACCTGAGTCAGTTTGGAACTGCAGGCAGTTTTCCATGCTCCAACGAATAGTATGTGGGCTACTGGCTCAGGGAGGCCCTGGAAAGGTCTGAGTGAACAGGAAGGCAGAGAGAGTGCCTGCCCATCCCGTTCCCTTATGTGGAATGCCCTCCTCCTCCTACCTCTCTATCTAAGGCCCATTTTCCAAAGCCCCTCTTAAGTCCTTTCCCTTTGGTGAAAAAATGTTTCTGATGAGACCAGCTGGCAGTCATCTCCCCCTCCTCTATAATCCCATAGTCCTTTTGGCCCCTGAGAGACAGAGAATCATAGATTGAGATGTGGAAGGGACCTGAGACAGTCTAATAAAACTTCCTCCTTTAAAGAGGAGGAAACTGCGAGTTTGGAGCTTACTTAGGTGATTTGCCCAAAGTCACATAGATAGTAGCAGAGGTATTATTAGAACCCAGGTTTAAATCTCTGACTCCAAATCCATTGTTTTCTCTGCTGGGCAACACTGCCTTTCCAATCAGTTCCTCAAATATGCAAGTTATATTTCTATGAGCATCTAATATTTTTGAGGGCAGGGGCTGTATCTTTATTTTACCCTTGAATTCCGAGCAAGTAACTCTGGACCTTGCTCAACATCTGTTAGGGGAAGGAGAGACCACATCTGTGATTTCATTGGTGTAGGAAACATATAATGTAGAAACTCTCTTCATCAATGTTGATCAGGAACTGGTCTGCAAGTGACAGCTTTAGAGAGTTAGCAAGAACACTGAGACATGAAGTGACTTGTCCAGTGTCACATAGTCAGTATATGTGAGGAGGGACTTGAACCCAGGTCTTCTTAACCCTAAGACCTCATCCTTTCTCTGCTTTGCCATGCTGCCTCTCCTGTGCAGAGTAGGTCTTTAGTGAATGTTTCTCAAAGGGACTTGAATTCTTGGCCTTGGCCTGAACTAGAAGGAAAAGCAACTTGAGAAGGAGCAATGGTTCTGGTGTATTCTCTTGTTTCTTTCTCTCCATTGCCAAAAGGAGATGGATCCTTTGAGTATTTTAAGAGTCTGCTGTGAGAGACGGTTGAAGGCTTTTTTAAAGGTAGATGAGGAGTTACTAGAATTTCCTCTGGTCTTCCATCTCAGCAGACTTCTGGAGGAGATGCTGAGTGGGAGCAGAATGGCCTATGAATCAGGGGAGATAGGGAGGAGGGAGTAGAAGTGGGGTGGGGTAGGAGGAAGGTGGACAGAAGCAGTCATTAACATTGATTAGGTTATACAAATCCCTTCCTTGGATCCAGGTCTGGTCAGTGTGGCCTCTGTCCTATGTTATGTCTACTAGTGGACATCATGCAAGGTGGTATCAAGGCCTCGAGTTAGCTAAGTATTTTTATGTGAGGGAGTGGGTGGACAGCTTTTCTCTGAGCAAAGGCAGAGATAGGACAATGTCCTTGTGGGGTTCTTACCTTGACTTTGTTTTCATAACATCACTGCCATCTGGGGAGAAAATGTCTTTAATTCTGTTTCTCATTATTCTCTTCCCATTCTTTAATCCCTAGTTATGCGGGTACATTACATCTGCAGCTTAAAGGGATCCAAGGAGTCTTTTAACCCAACTGAGAACCAGACTGGATAGATTAGTTGACCAAGGTCACACATTTGTGATCAATAGAGCTGGAGTTCAAACTGGGGTCCTCGTTCTTTACTCTGAGCCGCAGGGAATTCTCTGGAGGTGACATTCTCCTGTGCAGACATCCCAACTCTACATTCTGTAGTGTGTCTTTTCCCCCATCAGGACCTCATTGCATATCTGGCCCTTTGACTCAGCAGCCTCCATAAACAAGGCAATTGTGATGTGAGATACTTGAAGAGATACAGAAATGCATTGTCTTCATATAAATAGAAAATGCAGCCATTTACTTATTTTTGTATGTATCCATAATTTGTTCTTCCCAATGCCCCTGTTGAAAATTAGCAATGGAAAAAAAAGTAAAAGCCTCTTAAAAATGTTTGTCCAGAAAAACTAATTCCCCCATTTTGCATCCTGAAAAAGTATAAGTGTCTTTTTGAATTTTAAATTCATTACCTCTCTAATAAGAGATGGATAGCACGATTCATTATCCATCTTTTGGACTTGTGGTTTATTATTACATTGATCTGGGTTCTAAAGTCTCTTAAAGTTGTGTTTCTCTTGTTATTATATAAATTGGTGTCTTAGTTCTGCTCACTTTGCTAAGCCTCATTTCATAGAAATGTTCCCAGTTTCTTCTGAAACCAGTTCTTTTTGTAATTTCTTATGATACATAATATTCCATTATATTCATGTATCATAATTTGTTTAGCCTTTCTCCAATAGGGCAGCCCCTTAGTTTTCACTTTGAGGACACCATGTATTATAAATACTGTTGTGCTTTTAGGTCTTATAGACTTGGTTGTGTTATCACTGGGTCAAAAGGCATGCGTAGTTTAGTAACTTTTTGAGCATCATTCCAAATTACCTTCCAGAATGGTTGGACCAATTTATATCTCTACCAAAAGTTCATTAATATCCTTATTTTCTCACAGCCCCTCTAACACCATTTCCCTTTTTTTTGATCAACTTTATCAATATGATGGTTATGAGATGGAACTTCAGATTTACTTTCATATTTCTTTCTTTATTAATGCTTTGACATATTTAAAAATGTTGCTTTTGATAGCTTGGATTTCTTATTTTGTAACTCCCTGTTTATATCCTTTGACTATCTGTCAATTAGGGAGTTGGTCTTATTCTTATACATTTGAATCAGTATCCTACATATATTGGAAATGAGATCTTTATCAAAGAGACTTATTGCAAAGATTTTTCCCAGTTAATTGTTTATCTTCTAATCTTAGCTGCACTGGATTTATTTGTGCAAAATTTTAAGAATATTTAATATTGGAACAGTTTATCTTCTGTCATCTTCTCTATTGCTTATTTAATCATGGATTCTTCCCCTATTCACAGATTGAAAAAATAATTTCGGGGCAGCTAGATGGTACAGTGGATAGAGCACAGGCCATAGATTCAGGAGGACCTGAGTTCAAATCCGACCTCAGACACATAACGCATACTAGCTGTGTGACCCTGAGCAAGTCACTTAACCCCATTGCCTAGCCAAAAGAAAAAATAATTTCTTCCTTACTCCTTTAATTTGTTTATCATATGACCTTTTACATCAGTCACATTTCCATTTGGAGCTAACCTTAGTATGTGGTGTGAAGTGTTGATCCAAGCCTAATTTTTGCTAGGCAATTTCCCCAGTAATTTTTGTCAAATGGTGAGTTCTCATACAAATGACTGGGGTCTTTAGGTTTATCAAACATTATATTTCTGTTCGCTTCTGTATGTTATATGCCCAATTTGTTCCACTGATTGCTGTAATCTTTAATCAGTATAAAATTATTTTGAATAATTATTGTTTTGTAGGTCAGTTTGAGACATAGTACTGCTAGGCCCCCTTCCTTTTCTTTTCTTTTTTTAAATATAAATTTATTTATTTTTAGTTTTTGACAGTTACTTCCACAAGATTTTGAATTCCAAATTTTCACCCATCTTGCCCCTCCCCTACCCCAAGATGGCATGCATTCTGAATACCCCTTCCCCTAGTCTGCCCTCCCTTCTATCTCTCCCCCCCACTTCTCTTATCCCCTTCCTCTTCTATTTTCCTGTAGGGCAGGATAGATTTCTGTACCTCATTTCCTGTATTTCTTATTTACCAGTTGCATGTGGAAACATTTTTTTTAAGCATGTGTTTTTAAACTTTGGGTTCCAAATTTTCTCCCTTCCTCCCACCCCACCCACCCTCATTGAAAAGGCAAGCAAGTCAATACAGGCTATACATGTGCAGTTATGCAAAACACTTCCATAGTAGACATGTTGTGAAAAACTAACTCTATTTCCTTTAATCCTATCCTGCCCCCCCATTTATTCTATTCTTTCTTTTGACCCTGTCCCTCCTTAGAAGTACTGCCTTCTGATTACCCTTTCCCAATCTGCCGCTCTCTCTATCATCCCCCTCCTCTCTTGTCCCCTTCCTCCCCTATTTTCCTGTAGGGTAAGACAGATTTCCATATCCAATTGAATGTGTATGTTATTCCCTCCTTAAACCAAATCCTATGAGAATAAGATTCCCTCATTTCTTCTCACCTTCCCCTGTTTCCACTGTAAGAACCTTTTCTTGTCTGTTTTGTGTGAGATAATGTACCCCATTCTACCTCTTCCTTTCTCCTTCTCCTAGTATAATCCTCTCTCACCCCTTAATTTTATTCTCCAAATATCACCCCTTCATCTTCAACTCACCTGTGCCCTCTCTCTCTCTCTCTCTCTCTCTCTCTCTCTCTCTCTCTCTCTCTCTCTTCATACATATAATTTTTCCCCTCCCACTACCCTAATACTGACAAAGGTCTCATGAGTTATAAATATCATCTTTCCATGCAGGAATGTAAACAGTTCAGTCTTAATAAGTCTCTTATGATTTCTCTTTCCTGTTTACCTCTTCACGTTCCCCTTGAGTCTTGTACTTGAAAGTCAAATTTTCTATTCAGCTCTGGTCTTTTCATCAAGAATGCTTGAAAGTCCTCTATTTCACTGAATGACCATTTTTTCCCCTGAAGGATTATACTCAGTTTTGCTGGGTAGGTGATTCTTGGTTGTAATCCTATCTCCTTTGCCCTCTGGAATATTATATTCCATGTCCTGTGGTCCCTTAATGTAGAAGCTGCTAAATCTTGTGTTATCCTGATTGTGTTTCCACCATACTTGAATTGTTTCTTTCTGGCTGCTTTCAATATTTTCTCCTTGACCTGGGAACTCTGGAATTTGGCTACAATATTCCTAGGAGTTTTCCTTTGGGATCTCTTTTGGGGGAGATCTGTGGATTCTTTCAATTTCTATTTTGCCCTCTGGTTCTAAAATATCAGGGCAGTTTTCCTTAATAATTTCTCGAAAGATGATGTCTAGGCTCTTTTTTTTTATCATGGCTTTCAGATAGTCCAATAATTTTAAATTCTCTCTCCTGGATCTATTTTCCAGGTCAGTTGTTTTTCCAATGAGATATTTCACATTGTTTTCTAATTTTTCATTCTTTTGGATTTGTTCTACTGTGATTTCTCATAAAGTCACTATCTTCCAATTGCTCTATTCTAATTTTTAAGGAAGTATTTTCTTCAGTAATCTTTTGGACTTCCTTTTCCATTTGGCCAATTTTTCTTTTTAGGGCATTCTTCTCCTCATTGGCTTTTTGGACCTCTTTTGCCATTTGGGTTAGGCTATTTTTTAAGGTGTTATTTTCTTCACTATTTTTTTGGGTCTCCTTTAGCAAGCTGTTGACTTGTTTTTCATGATTTTCTTGCATCACTTTCATTTCTCTTCCCAGTTTTTCCTCTACTTCTCTTACTTGCTTCTCAAAATCCCTTTTGAGCTCTTCCAAGGCCTGGAATGGATTCATATTTTTCTTGGAGGCTTTGGATGTGGGAGCTTTGACTTTGCTGTCTTCTTCTGGTTGTATGTTTTGATCTTCTTTGTCACCAAAGTAAGATGATATAGTCTGACTCTTTTTGTGAGGTTTGCTCATGATCCCAGACAACTACTTGAGTTTTAAACTCTTTGTTAAGGTAAAAGTTGCTTGCAATTTGGAGAATGTACTGTCCTAAGCTTTGGGGGTTTGTATAGCTGTTTTCAGAGATACTTCTAGGGACCTATAGATTTTCAGTTCTTCCAAGGTGGTATGGTAAGGGTCGAGGTGTTTACTCTTTCTCTGGGCTGTGCTCTGGTCTTTGAATGACCGGCCACAAGCAGTCTTTTCTCTCTTGGAACTGTGAGGAGGGTTTCCTCTTCACGCCACTACAAGCTCCACCGGGCCAGTGCTCCTCCTCACCCCAGGACCGCCACCCAGAACTGTGACCCAGATCCAGGGATGGGCAAAGCAAGAGATTTCTGCCTCAGCACTGGCAAAGAGATCCCTGCTATCCTCCTCTGATCAGCCACTTGATTCCCCCTCAGTCAGTGGGCCAGAAGCTGAGGACACAGCCACCACCCTGGCACCTGCACTCAGTGCTCTGCACTCTGGAACTGGCTCTGACCTAGCTCTTCTCTCACCCAAAAAACAGTCTTTTCCCACTGACCTTCTAAGTTGTCTTTGGTGTTTGTGGATTGAGGAGTCTGGAAACTGCCACAGATGCCCGAGATTCAGTCCTCTGAGGCCTGCTCCAGGTTCGCTGTGGCCTGCGCGCCCACACCGACCTGCGCTCCTCTACCCGCCCTGCTTGACATGCCTTTCCGATTAACCATCCAGGCTCTCTTGGGCTGGAAATTTGTTTTACTCTGTCTTTTTGTGGGTTCTGCTGCTTTAGAATTTGTTTAGAGCCAATTTTTTTACGGATATTTGGAGCGGTTTCGGGGAGAGCTCAAGCAAGTCACTGCTTTCGCTCTGCCATCTTGGCTCTGCCCTCTCTCCTTTTCACTTTTAAAAAAAAATTCTTACCCTTGAGATTCTTAACCTTTTGATCTTCCATATGAATTTTGTTATTATTTCTCTAGCGCAGTAAAATATTCCTTGACAATTTGGTATAGCACTGAATTAGTAAATTAATAGCTTTGGTATTTTTATTATACTGTCTCAATATAAACATTAGCAATTTGAATATTTCTCCACACATTGGAGTACACACACACATATACACATACTGCATATAAATATATACATATATGCATATATACTTATACACATATTTACATATATGTATGCATATATATGTATGTATTATATGTATTCAGATTCACAGAATGTTACTGTGGGAAGGGCTCATAGGTATCCTCTAACACTAGAGTTCTTAACATGGAGTCCATGAATTTATTTTGTTAAATATTTTTGGTAGTGGCATTTCAATATGATTGATTCCTTTTTAATCTTATATATATTATTTTATTCATTTAAAAATGTTAAAGGGATCTGTAGGCTTCCCTAGACTGCCACAGGGTTTATGAAAGAAAAAAATGCTTAGGAAACCATGCTCTACTACAAATCTTCATATTCTCAGATGAAGAGTCTGAGTCTCAAATTGGGGAATTGCCTTGCTCCAGAAAAGGTAGAGACAGGAAAGAATTGGCAACAGGACCAAGGTGTCCCAAGTCCCATTCTCTCCACTCCATCTCATGTACCCTTTCTGAAGGTTTCTCTCACCGCTTCAGGAAATGGTACTAACAGAGCAGTAGGGGTCTTGTTGCTTCAGGGCCAATGAAAGAAGAATCCAACACATTTTCTTAGATGAGTTTAGTTATAGCTCATTCACTTCCCCAATTTTCCAAGGTTGTCTTTAGCCTCCAGTCCAACCTTTTGTCTCAGAAACAAAATAGATTTAAGCCAGGTCTTCAGGAACCAATCTCGTCTTCATCCAGGAGGCAGACTACTAGGCAACAGCCCTTTTGTCAACACTCTTGGCTATGCAGTGAATCCATTTGTCCAGATCTGATGAGCTGTATTGAGGTAGGATGTTCAGAGCAAGGCATCATTATTGTAGAATTTTGGCAGGCTAGAGCTGGAAGGGACCTCTGTTAGAATGAAAACTTCTTGAGGACAGAGACTTTTTACTTCGATCTTTGTATTCCTGGTACAGTGAGTGCAAAAGGAGAGAGAGTGTGTTTCTGACAAGAGTGACACAGAGATTGCAGTTAATATGACTTTATTCTATTCATGAAAGGAGAACAGATGCCAAGCGGAACAGTATCAAGTGTGTGACCTTTATGGTTCTTGGTCTGGGTGCAGTACTCAGTGAGTGGTTTTCAACATGCAACAGTTTCCTCACTCTTTCTGAAGTCTCAAAGCCCCTATGGGCTCCAAGTTGTGTAGAGATTCAGACAAGTGACTGATATGGCACTGATAGGAGACTGGCCCATCATCCATGGGGGACGGCAATCTAGACCATTGAAATGAGGTTATTTCTGAATTGAATGAATAATGAAGGGTAATAACAAATATAATAAATTAAATAATAAAGAATGAATAATGAAGGGTAGGGACCCATGAAACTGAAGTCTAACTGTGCCATACGGTGTTTGCCCAAAGGGAAATTACAAAGCAATGAGATATTGCAGATAACAGGAAAAAAAGTCTTGACTGCTTTTCTCAAGTTTTGAGAGATCCTCTGGTAGCTTGAGTGGGTACTGAACCCCACTGAGAAGCTTGCAGGTCCAATCTCTCCCAAACCTCTCCCTGTGCGGTCCAGATTAAATAGGAATAGCTCAGGATAGATCACCTCTAAGCAAGATCTTTGGACTGAATTTTTAACGTTTGTGACAAGAAAAATGGGCTCAAACCAGACACCTACGTGCCTGTGATGTTACAATAATACATTCTTTTCTTTAATGGTTTGAAACCTCTTATGCTTGGGACCCAGGAAAATCTTTATTGGGCCTTTAAATGAACCCAAGTTAGATAGCTCCAGAGAAAAAAAACACAAGTGGAATTTAAATCAATATTTATTTTTGACCAAACAGGAACCTGAAGTTGGATTTTTAGTACAATGGAGTTGTAAGTTTCTGTCTGGGTGATCTAAGATTCGTAGTGTTTGTGTGTGTGTATGACCAGATCTATGTTGATTTTGTCTTATGTTCTGGTGTTGGCACTGGTGACCATCCCCGCAAAAATTGGCAGCATTTTTTCTGTTTTGAGCATGGGCGAAGGTTCTCTTCTGTTGGATTGCAAAATTGTTTTCTGCAGGTACCATGCAGGTGAGCACACATTCTTGAAGCCCATAATCTAATACTTCTGGCTGCATAAAACACAAGCAGCAAAGTTACTAACTCATTCCTGCATTTCTTGGGACTTGTAGGAAAAAGAAACCAATGGTAAAAAGTGTCTTTATCCTTTGAGATTGTGTTTACAGGGACACAGGAAAGTGGAGGGTTGATTAATCAATTTGCCGACTGAGGGTTATCTTCATAACTGACAATTTTATTCCTCTACTCCCTGCAAGTTCTCCCTTTCCTTTTCCATTCTATCCTTGTGAGATACTTTTTTGGGGAAGGCATTAAGACAGATTATGTAAGAATGAAGTCAGTAGGTAATGCCTGAACCAAGCTTTGAAAGAAATTAGAGGTTCTAGTGGAGAATGAATGGTAGTGAAGACAATGTGGGAGAAGATGGGAGTAAATGGGATCCAGAGCACATGTTGAGAGGCTGACATTGGAAGAAGGGCCACTTCTTTGCAAGAGATTATAGTAAAGAAGGAAATAATTGGGGATGAAGCCAGGGGATTTGAGTTGTTGAGAAGGGGAGAAGAGAGACTTTAAATAATATTTATTTTCTTACATAGGTATGAGGTGAGATCTTCAGTTGAGAGAGCGAGGGGACAGAGGTGGTACGGAAGGCTTGAGAAGAGAAGAGAAGGTTTGAAATACCAGCTGTGGAGAGTAGAATAGAATATGAATTTTGGAGTTGTTGAGATTGGATAACATAAATTTTGAGGTCAATCCAGTCAGCATGGCTTTGCAACATCCAGCTCCATTTAGCACCACATAGATAGGTGCAGAGGAGATAGATGTTGGGGTATGGGTGGGGAGTCATATAAGATTAGGGCTTTGCGAGGCTTGAGCACTGTCAAAACAAGGGAACAGAAACCCAAGAACTGAGGATAGTGTAGATTAGAACTAAAGGGTCCACCTTCAAATTCTTAAGTTCTTCCCAGACACAGCTCAAGTGCTGCCTCCTACACAAGGCATTTCTTTACTCCTCCCCATTTGTTTTTTTAAGATATTTTAAAATTTTAAGCTTAAATATGAAATTAGAAAATTTAAAAAAAAACATTGCCATGTACACAGCAGACCATAAGATAGGATTCAATATAAAGCAATATATTTCCATTTCAAGGGAACCTATGTAATATGTACTACATGTATTTTCAAACCTGCCCAGCCTTTCTTTGCTTCCTTCTTAGCTTTCTTTTGTTCTCTGATGTGCACTTTTTATTTTATTTTATTTTTTTTTTTTAGGCAATTGGGGTCAAGTGACTTGCCCAGGGTCACACAGCTAGTAAGTGTCAAGTGTTTGGTCTGAGGACAGATTTGAACTCAGGTCCTCCTGACTTCAGAGCCAGTGCTCTATCCACTGTACAACTTTTTATTTTATTTTTGCCCTTCCTTCCTCTCCCACCTTAACGAAGGCTACAATTAAGCATGGATATATATACATAGATATCTATAAACATACACATATATGCTCATACACACATATATATGTAAGACTATACTATGCTTATTTCCATCTGTCATCTGTTTCTCTGAATGTAGACAGTATTTTCCTTAATAGGCCAAATCTTTCCATGTTTTTCTAAATCAACCAGCTCATCATTTCCTATACCACAGCAATATTTCAACCCAATCACATCCTATCTGAGAGACTGTTTATGAAAGTTTCCCCCAATTTTCTGTATTTCTTCTATTCTTGGTTACATAGGTTTTATTTGTAGAAGAAAATTTTAATTTAAAATTGAAATTATCTTTTTTATACTTCAACAATGCTCTTCTTTATAATATAGTTTAAGGTCTGATACTGCTGAATCTTCTTCCTTTACATCTTTTTTTTCCTGGTTTCTTTGAAGTTCCTGACCTTTTGCTCTTCCAAAAGAAATTTGTTATTATTTTTTTCTAACTTAGTAAAATAATTTTTTAGTAATTTAATTGGGATGACATTGAGTAAATAGATTAGTCAGGTAAAATCGTCATTTTAAAAATTATATTTGCTTTACCTATCCATGAACAATAAATATTACTTCAATTATTTAGATCTCAGTTTATTTGTATAAAAAGTATTTTATTTTTATGTTCATACAGTTCCTGTGTCTGTTCTGGCAGATAATGTAAAGGAGGAATACTAAAGGGGATACTGAAAAAAAAATGTAAAGGAAGGAGGTTTAGTAGTAACAGATCTTAAACTATATTATAAGGCAGAAATTATCAAAACTGTCTGGTTCTGGCTAAGAAATAGAATGGTAGATCAATGAAATAGAGTAAACATACAATTTACAGCAGCAAATTAATATAATATCCTTGTATTTGGCAAGTGTAAAGACAAGATTTTTTAAAATCTTTTTTTGATGCGCATTTCTTTTTTTAATTTAAAAAAAATTTTATTTTTATTTAATTTTTATTTTTAAATTTTTTTTCCCATATGCTTTTGAGTTGAAAATTTTTCTCCCTTTTCCTCCCCCCCACCCTCTCCAAGATGGCGCACAATCTGATATAGGCTTTACATTTACATACCCATTAAACATATTTTCACATTAGTGAAGTTGTAAGTAAAAATTAAAACCAATAGGAGGAACCATCAGAAAGATGAAACAAAACTCAACAGAAGTAAAAATAAGTGATAGCGATTGGACTTCCATAGTTCTTTCTTTGGATGTGGACAGCATTTTCCATCCCGAGGCCTCTGGAGATGTCTTAGATCCTCATAATGCTAAGAAGGGTTCAGTTTAACATTCTTAGTCATTGCATAACATGGCTGTTATTGTGTACAAAGTCCTCTTGGTTCTGCTCACTTCACTCAGCATCAGACCATATAAGTCTTTCCAGGTTTTTCTGAAGTCAGCCTGTTCATCATTTCTTATAACACAATAGTATTCCATTACATTCATATACCCATTCCCCAATTGATGGGCATCCTCTCAATTTCCAATTCTTTGCCACCACAAAAAGAGCTGCTATGAATATTTTTGTACACGTGGGTCCTTTTCCCATTTGTTTGATCTCTTTCGGATATAGCCCTAGAAGTGCTATTGCTGGGTCAAAGGGTATGCACATTTTTGTAGCCCTTTGGGCATAGTTCCAAATTGTTCTCCAAAATGGTTGGATCATTTCACAACTCCACCAAAAATGTATTAGCGTTCCAATTTTTACACATCCTCTCCAACATTTATCATTTTCCTGTTTTGTCATGTTGGCCAATCTGATAGGTGTGATGTGGTACCTCAGAGTTGTTTTGATTTGAATTTCTCTAATCAATAACGATTTAGAGCATTTTTTCATATGACTATAGATGGCTTTAATTTCTTCATCTGAGAACTGTCTGCTCATATCCTTTGACCATTTATCAATTGGGGAATGGTTTGTGTTCTTATAAATTTGTTAAAGACAAGATTTTTGGATAAGAATTCAATATTTGGTAAAAATTGTTGGGAAAACTGAAAAACAGTATGGCAGAAAGTGGGTATAGACCAATATCTTACACCATTTACCAAGATAAAGTAAAAATGGATATATAACCCAGATACAAAGAGCGACATTACAAGAAAATCAGAACATGGAGCATGCTATTTATTTATAAGCAAACAATAGATAGAGAGCAAAGTTAGTGTAAATTGAATAATTCTGATTACATTAAATTAAAAAAAGTTTTTGTATAAATAGAACAAATATAGCCAAGATCAGAAGGAAAGCAGAAAATTGGGGAAAAAATTTATAGACAGTTTCTCACATAAAGGTGTCCTATAGTTCAGATATATAAAGAACTTTGTCAACCTGTAGGAACAATAATTCCCCAATTGATAACTGGTCAAAGGATATGAACAGGCAATTTTCCAATGAAGAAATCAAAGTAATTTATAGTCATATGAAAAAGTGCTCTAAATAATTAATTAGAGAAATGCAAATTAAAACAACCATATTTCATACCGACCAGATTTGCTAAAATGATTGAAGGGAAAGTGACAAATATATTGGAGGGAGTATGGAAAAATTGGGACACTAATTCATTGTTGGTGGATCTGTGAACTGATCTAACTATTTTGGAGAGCAATTTGGAATTATGCTCAGAGAGTTATTAAACTGCCCGTAGCCTTTGACCCAGCAATACCACTAGTAGGTCTATTTCCAAAGATCATTAGGGAAAAAGGAAAAGAACATTTATGTTCTAAAATGTTTATAGCTGATCTCTTTGTGGTGTCAAAGAACTGGAAGTTGTAGGTACACCTATCAATTAGGAAATGGCTGCACAAGTTGTGGTATGTAGTTGTGGTGGAATACCACTGTGTTATGAGAAATGATGAGCTCAATGAACTTAGAAAAACATGGAAAGACTTGCAGTCAGTAATGAAGAGTGAAATGAGCCGAGCCAAGAGAACACTGTGTATATTAACAGCAATATTTTTTTAAGGACAACTTTGAGCGAATGACTCATTTTGACTATTATAAGTACCCAAATTAGCAATAAAGGACATATGAAGAAAGATGCTATTTCACCCAGAAAAAGAGCTGATAAATAGAAATTAGTATAGAATACTTTTACACACACACACACACACACACACACACACACACACACACACGGATGTGCGCATGTGTCTAATGGTAGCTATCTCTAAGGCAGGGGTGGGGAGGGAGGAAAAAAAGGGGAAAAAGAAGAAAAGAAATTTACATAATAACTTTATTATATATTTAAAATGAATAGCAAGTTATACATAACAGATTTGAAGTTTCATGTGCAATCATCTTTTTATTATACTATGTTTTGGAAATGCTTGTTTTATTCCATAAATTAAAAATAAATAACAATAATAATAAAAATAAAATTAAATAAAAACAAGAGGAAAGGCATCATGTAGGATAAGCTACATCTGGAAGGAAACCAGAGATTCCAAGACCTAGAGGTGAGAGGGAGTGTATACTAAAACTGTGGGACAATTGTAGGTTCTTTGTAAATTTTTGTTAAGCTGATTTAAATTGAATAGAGAAAATGAGGCACAGAGAAATTAAATGCTTATCCGTACTCACACTCAGTGTGACAGAGTGACAGAGATTGGATCTGAACCCAGGTCTTCTGATTCTTCATCCAAAGACTAGAAGTCTTGTCAGTGTACTATTGTGTCACATAACATAGAAATGAAAGTTTAGGGAGAATGTTTTCATCTGATCATCTTGTCCCTAAAGTAGTTCCAGCATTGCTCCTATAAAGTTTATGATTTTATATACAATTGAATTCCAATTGCACCTACAATATGAGTCAGCTGAAACCCATACTCTGGAATACTGGGATGAATTGGTTTATTAGGATGAGCTGGTTGGAATTGTTTATTTAGATGTTCTAGGATGTCCAGCCAAGACTGTTGTTTTAGTTGGACTTAATTAGGTGCTACTATTTGCTAATGTATTCCTTCTTTGTCACTTACTGGGTCAGGGAGCCTTGGTTTCCTTATCACTAAAATGAGGGTAGTTGCAATTGTACTTCTCCCCTCCCAGGGATCACATGAAGATGAAATAAAACCTTATCGCCTTTTTTTCCTTCCTCTCCAGGCTGCACTCCTAACTCTTAGGAGTTTCTCTACCATGGCCAAGAGACTTCTTCACCCTGAAAGTTCACTCCAGTCCTGGACTTCTCACTCTGGAAGTACCCTCCAGCCCCGTATCCTCTTCCTCTGATTGCCAGAGCTAGCTCAGTGTTTGGGAGCCTGCAAAGGAAAGTGTGGGAGAGAACAGGTATATAAGAACAAGTAACAGCCTACCAAACTGAAAGTCTACAGAGCTGTTGTGCTGACCTCACTGTTGTATGCCTGTGAAACCTGGACAGTATGCTACTGCCATGCCAGCAAACTGAATCACTTCCATTTGAATTGTTTTAGGAAAATTCTGAAGACCACCTGGCAAGATAAGGTACTAGACCCTAAGGCCCTTTCTCAAGCTGAGCTGTCAAGCTTTCAAACTCCACTGCAGAGAGAGCAGCTCCAGTCTGCTGACCACATTGTTTGAATGCCAAGTGTACATTTGTCTATTCTGTGAAGAACCCACTCAAGACAGGTGCTCATATGGTGGTCAAAAGAAGCGGTACAGGTACACTCTCAAGGACTCTCTGAAGAACTTTGGTCCTTTTTGAGAATGAAGTACAACAAACAAACAAGCAGCTGTGTGACCGTGGGCAAGTTACTTAACCCTGTTTGCCTCAGTTTCTTCATCTGTCTAATGAGCTGGAGAAGGAAATGGACAATCACTCTTGTATTTTTGCCAAGAAAATCTCAGATGGGATCATGAAGAGTTGGGCACTATTGAAAAAATGATTGAACAACACATTGTTTCATTTCCATATTTGTAAATGGAAATCATGATCCTTGTACTACCTACCTCACTGAGTAATTGGAAGGAAGAAAGGGGACATTCCAAGCAAAGGCATAGGGTCAGGAGGGCTTTGGACATGATGTTCAGAGGACAGAGAGCAACCCAATTTTGCTGTAGCATAGATGGATAGATGGATGTAGCCCATGGGTAGAAGCAAGATAACAGTTTACATTGCTAAACCATCTTAAGGCTTAGAGAGTGCTTTTCTTACAGCAATCCTTTGAGGTACATAGTGTTAGGATTATTTTAGAGATAGAAACATGAAGTACGAAAGAGGTTAGGTGACTTACATAAGGCCACATAGCTAATCTTCCCTAGAATGCTATTGGATTCTTATCCATCTTTTTGAAGCTCAACCCAAACTCTCCCTTTTCCATGAACTCTTTCACTTTGGTAATGATCTTCTTCTGAGAGTTTACATATCATACTGTTCTTCTCAAAATTATTTGTTATGCAATATTTATTACATAATTTATTATGTAATATGTAACCTCTATTGCCTCTATTCACCTGGGAAGTTAAGAAGGACTTCAAATATCTTCTCTAACCTTTGTGTCATTAGCTCCTTAGCACAGATAAGTTAACCGGATTGTCACTTTAAAAACCTAGCTTGTGCAGATGAAACCTTCATGAAGCCTTCTCTGAAACTCTCCATTTCTAGCTGAATGCAACCTCTTCCTTCTTAATATCTCATAGCTCTCTGTCTGGATCCATCTGTTACATGTATGTCACTTTCTGCATTAATGTTGGAGCTGCCTTCCAAGCATGTGACTCAGGTTTGCTTCCTGGACTACACAAATTTTGAGGAGGTAGCAAAGAGGAGCCAGGTGTGCTCAGCCCTGTATCTGTAGTCAGATAGTCAGTCAACAAACATTTATTAAGTGTCTACTATGTGCCAAGCACTGTGCCAAAGATGTTTAACACCTTCTCTGTAGCTTATGATTTCAGTGAGTGGCCTATATTCCTGACAGGCTGAGTGATTTGACCACGGTCACATAGCTAGTAAATGTAGGATTTGAATCCATTGTTAGGTGTTCCTGGCTTTGAGACCTGTTCTCTGCCTTAGGAGGCCATGCTGCCTCTCAAGAACCACAGCCTTAAGACAAAATGAAACAGTCCCCGCTTTGAAAGAGCTTACATTTTGCAGGGATGCCATATATAATCAGACAAGTAAGTGCAAGATATATGCAAAATAAATTTAATCATTTCCAGGTTGAAGGGGAGCACAAACAAAGGGGGGAGGTGGTCTAGGAGGTGGCATGTGAACTGATCCTTGAAGGGATCTAGGGGGTCCAAGAGACAAGTGAGGAGGGAGAGCATTTGGGGCAATGGGCAGAGCAAAGAACCTTTGTGAAAACATGGAGGCAGGAGCAGTATATTGTGTATGGGCTCAGCAAGGAGGCCAATTTGGCTGGAAGATAGGGTATAGTAAGGTGAGTACTGTGTGACTAGTATGGAAAGAGCTATAGGAACCAGATGGTGAAGGACTTTAAGTACTAAACAGAGAGGCTTACATTTTATCCTAGAGACACTAGGGAGTTACTGAGGATTCTTGAATAGGGGAAAGACATGGTCAGAACTGTACTTTAGGAGTATTAATTTGGCAGCTATATGGAAGATGGATGAAACTGGGTAGAGACTTGAGGCAAAGAGATCATTTAGGATACTTTTTTAATAATCTAGGAGAAAGGTGACAAGGGTCTAGCCCAAAGTGGTAACTGTATGAGTGGAGAGGAGATATATTTAGAGATGTGGTGGTGGGAGAGTCAACAAAACTAATTAGATGTCGATTGATGAAGGAAAAGGAACAGAGTATGACTCTAACATTGCAAAGCTGGATGTTTGGAAGAATGGTGGTACCCTCAGAAGAAATGGAGAAATTAGGAAGATGGCTCTGTGGACAAGGATAAGGCAGTGAATTTTGTGGTGAGAGTTTGAGAGGTATGGCTAATCCAAATGGAAATATTCAGCAGGCAGTTGGAAACAGGGACTAGAGCTCAGGTGATGAATAGATATGTAGACTCGGGAGTCATGTGTATAAATAACATGAGATCATATATTTAGAGCTAGAAGGGAAGTCAGAGGTGATCAGTCTAGCTCTCTCATTTTACAGATGGAGAAACTGAGGATAATGGTCATATAGATAGTGAGTATCAGATGTAGGATTTAAATACAGATCTTCCTGCCTACAACATTAACTACTAAACTGTGTGTTTTCTTAATGATCATTGAACCTACAGGAGTTAATGAAATCAACGGTAATCATAACTGGCATTTATATAGAATTTTAAGGTTTAGAAAGTACTTTACATGCATTTTCTCCTCTGAGCCTTATACTATAGCCTTTGGGTTATTATGGAATAAGAAAGACACTTTGTACATTATTGTCCCCATTTTACAGATGAGGACACTGATATTGGCTAGAATGGTACTTATGGAGGTTCTGGAAAGTTAATGAATCTTCAGGGTGGTGAGAGGGACCATTGATATCCATACTGGCTGTTAACAGGGAATGACACCAGGTTACTCTACAGCTTCTGCTAACTTCTCCTCATTAATAAGCCTCCTCAGCTCCACCCTATACTCCTTTCCATTTTTAAAAGGGTGAATAAGAAGAGAGGGGAATAAGCAAGTATTTATTAAGAGCCTACTATGTGCCATAGTGCTTTGCAAATATCTACTTTTATCCTCACAACAGCCCTGTGAGGTAAATACAATTATTATCCCCATTTTACAGTTGAGGAAACTGAGGAAGACAGTGGTTAAATGACTTGCCCAGGGTCATTCAGCTGGTAGGTGTCTGAATCTGGATTTGAACTTGTCTTTCTGACTCCAGCACTCTGTCCACCGGGCCACCAGCTGCCTTGTCATTAGACACCTTGATTTGGATCACTGAGAAGTAAAGGCCCAAGTAGAGGTTCTTCTAGGGAGTGGAAACTTTTACCCACTAACTCAACGTGTATTCCTACGCAAGTCATGTTAATTCTATATGTTGGTCTCCTCATCTGAAAAATGAGGGGCATGTTGGAGAGACAAGTCCCTCGATGCACTGTTGGTGGGGCTGTAAAGTGGTCCAACCGTTCTGGATAGCAATTGGAAATTATGATGTGAATGTGATTAAAACGTCCATAGACTTTGATCCAGAGATCCATTGCTAATTATATACACCAAGGAGGTCAAAGATAGAAAGAAAGGCCCCGTAGATAGTTAAGTACTTATAGCAGCACTTTCTATAGGGGCAAAGAACTGGAAACAAAATAGATACCTGTAAGTTGGAGAAAGCCTGAAGAACCTGGGGAACATGAATGCAGTGGAATTTTACTATGGAGGAAGTACAATGTAAGAAGCATGGAAGGACTTATTTATCTTTTATTTTATTTTGCAATAGTCCAAGTAAGAGTAGTAATGGCAAGAGTAGGGAAGAGGGGATGGAGGGAGAACTGACAAGAGTTGGAAACCAACTGGATATGACAGTTGTGGGGGCAGAATAAGGAAGAAGGAAACCTCCAAAGTTGTGAGCCTGGATAACTGGAAAATAGGTAGTATCCTCAACAACAATCTAATATAATAAACTAATCCACCCCTGGATGGGCTGGAGAAAGTAACAGATGACTTTCAATAGGATCCTTGAGTGCTTTAACCTGACAGATTGAAACAGATACAGGAAACTTCAGGTGTTGTGGCACGCTGATAGAGGGGCACTCTTCAAACTGTGATATAACAAAAGCAGTGAAATTGGAACTCAGTGGACTGGAATTCTAGTTCCAGTTCTAAAAGTACTTGTTTTGCTTAGACTTGTTCCATTTGGTCCCACAGAACAGGAGTATGACCTTGGGCAAGTTACTTCCCCTCTGCGTGCCTCAATTTTCCCACTTATAGCACGAGAAATGTGAGAACATTGAATGGAAGTCACAGAGGAATAAATTTCTGCTCAGTATTAAGAAAAACTTTATGATCATCAGAGCTTCCTAAAATGAATGGATAAAAGATTAATTTTCACTGAGGCAAAGTGGAGAAAGCAAAAAGAAAAAGAAAGAAGGAAAACAATAGGTGTATTGCCCAAAACAATGTAAATATGGAAAGACCGACCAACCAACCAAAAAAACTGGAATGCTGCACAATTATAGTGAGCGAACTTGGTTCAGAAGAAGAGATCAGAATATATACCTATGCCCTTTATTTGTAGAGGTGAGGGAGTATGGGTATAAGATGCTGAATATACTATCAGTCTCAACTGGCACCTTGTTTGGTTTTGCTGAATTTCTTTTTTCCTTTTTTTTTTTTCTGTTACAGAGCACCTTTCTTTGGGTTTGGAAGACAGGGAGGCTATATTTGGAAGTGAAGATGATGTAAAAAACAGAAGATTTTAAAAATTAAAAAAAATGAGGAGAGTGTCTGAAGTTAGGGGCAGCTAAAGGGAGCTGGGATGGGAGTTGCTAAATGATGCTGGGAAGAAAGACAAAAGAAAGTTGGATGCTGGAAGTATCCCAAACAATCATGAACTTTACAATTTGAAAAAGACCTAGGCCTGGAGAAACTAATAAACTGAATTTCTGGATGCTCAAGGCTTAGAATTGGACCTTGGGGCTAAAGTGACCGAAGTATTCTAGAAAGCTGCCCCAGGCAGTGTGCCCCCTACCATCATTTTAATCCGACCTTACCTGGTATGAGGACCACAAAGAGGAAGACAACAGAGAAAAGGAACATGATTCTCATGGGAGAAGGAGTCAGTTGAGAGGATGAGCAGCTGGGCTGATAGAGGAGGCTTCAGGTTTCCGCCAGGAAGTCAGTCTGCCCACTTTTTATTTAAGGGCTTCTAATTCCCTGGGAGAATAATGTTCTCCTTGACTAGCCGAGCTTAAGAAGCTGGAGGACACTTCCAGATTCTCTGGAAACTACCAGCTTCCAAATTAGGTAACTGATTAAACCATTATATGAGAAAGCAGGTATAGAATTTTTTCCTTTGCATTTTCCTAGACTAGAGTGTCCCCATCCAGAGCCTTAAAACCAGGAATTTTTGCGCCTGGGTTTAGTACATAAACTATGCCCAGGACAAGCAGCCTGAAGGGTGACCATTACTGGGGAAGGAGGAAGGAAGACATGGAGATTCTAGAAACCCAGACTGAGGCCTTTGCTAGGAAGCTTGGTATATGGAGATGGGGGTTAATGGGAAGAAAAGAGGGCATAAGAACTTACCCTAGCTTGCTATTTAGTGCAGTAAGGTAGATAGCGTTGGACTGGTACCAAGAAGACCTGAGGTCTGATCTGACCTCAGACATTTATTAGCTACGTGAGTCTGGGGCAAACCATTTCACCTCTATCTGCCTCAGTTTCCTCACTGTAAAATGGTATAATAGTAGCATCTACTGAAGATTGTTGTGTGGATAAAATGAAATAGCATTTGTAAAGCAAATCATACACCTTAAAGCATTACATAAATGCTATCGTCATCACCATCATTATTGTCATTACTTTCTTACTTTTAATAATTGTTCTTGTTACTGAGGTGCTGACCTTTGTTGTTTTTACACTGCAAGTGCCAACAGTGTTCTCTAAATTTGGTACCTTGGGACAGAGCCCAGGTCATCTTTCCTTAGTTAGGTCTCTGCCCTATTCTGAAGACCTTTGATGGATAGTTTAAGAGAAAGTTATGTGGCTGCAGGAGGTCATTGAAATTTCCAAGTATCTAGTGAAGACAAAGATACCCTTCTTTGTCCACTTTATTCTCTTTATAATAATAAGCCCCAATAACAACTAATTTTAAAATCTTGGCAGTCCAAGACTGAGAAGGACTTACCTTAAAATGAAACCTGTCTGCCCCTTTTGTGTGAGTACTAGTTGTAGGGATTTCTATGGATCCTTGCAAAGAATTTCAAACTATTTGGTTATCCAAAATTGATTATTTTTATAAGGATTGAATCACTGATTTTGACATTCATTGGGTTTTCACTTTTTTTTCTGTGCGAGGAAATGTGGGATGGTACAAAGAATGCTATATTTGTAGTCAGAAGAACTGGGCTCACGTCCAGCCTCTGAAACATACTGGTTGTCTCACCTTGGATAAATCAGTTCTCCTTGGCCCTCAGTTTCCTTATCTGTAAAATGCGGTTGACAATATTTGTGCTATGACCTCATAGGTACAGATATTAGGAAAGAAACTTCTTTATAAACCTTAAAGATCTATTGACATGTGAGTGTGGTTGTTATTATGATGGATTCAATTATGAAAATAGGAATTTATTCCACATAATAATGCTTTTAAATACAAGTTTTAAAAGATATTAACTAACCAAAGCCACCCCAAGGACATTTAAAGAAGCAAGTTGGGGGCAGCTAGGTGATGCAGTGGATAGAGCACCGGCCCTGGATTCAGGAGGACCTGAGTTCAAATCTAGCCTCAGACACATAACACTTATTAGCTGTGTGACCCTAGGCAAGTCACTTAACCCCGTTGCTTAACCAAAAAACAAATAAAGAAGCAAGTGGGATGATAACCAATAGAAGAAAAGGTTTATAATTTATAAAAGATTTATAATTTAAAATTTACAATTATAAAAAGATTTGTAATTTATAAGAATTATTTTTAATAAATTCTTTCCTCAATCAAGGGCAGTGGAACCACCATAACTAGACCCAAACATCACAGATAGAAATGATACTAAAGAGAGTAAACAGAGGAGAAGCTAGAAGATTGGACCAAGTGTATATAAAGAACCTTTGTCCTGGAGGTGACAAATTAGGAGGGCATTGAGTGCCCTTCTGATGGAAGGGAAGATGCCGAAGGGCTGAAAAAATCCCCAACAAAAAGACTTCAGCCCTTTACTAGTGAAGCAAGGTAAACCAAAGGAATATGGATAGCTATCAACCTACATACCAGTCGGGGGGGGGGGGAGTACCTGTGGCCTTGAGGTCACTTGTAGCTTTCTTGGTCTTTGGGTGTGGCCTTTTGACTGAGTCCAAGTTTTGCAGAACAAATACTTTTATTAAGGGGATTTGTTCTGTGAAGTTTGGATTCAGCCAAAGGGCTGCACTTGAGGACCTAGAGGGCTACATGTGACCTTGAGGCTGCACGTTCCCACCCCTGTAACCCACTGATACAAGATATAGTCAAAATTAGTAGGTTTCTTTTTTTTTTTAATTTCTAACACAATCACTGGTAGCTGGGAGTGATTAGTAAAGGCCTCATGTAGCAGGTAACATTTGAGTTGAGCCTTGAAGAAAAATGGGGATTCTAAGGAGGGAGTGCTCTCTAAGTATGGGGGACAAGCTACTACAAAATTATGGAGAGGGAAGATTTAATGATCGTGAAGAACAGCAAAAAAGACAGTTTCTCTGAGCTATAAGATTGTGTGAAAGTAAGCAGTCTATGATAATTCTGGAAAGGCTCTTCCTAGATACGACATGACTATGCTTTCATGCAGCTCGTAGGCTAGTAAGGGATAAGCCACTAACACAAATAATTATGATACTCAATATTATATGATAAGTACACTGAGGAATTTCAAAAGGGAGTGCTATGTGAAGTCAGCTGGGTGGCATAATATATAGCTTCCAGGCCTGGACTCAAGGAGAATAACTTTCCTGATTTCAAATCTGGCCTCAGACATTTATTGCTGTGACTCTCTTCATTATTTAACTCTCTTCGCCTCAGTTTCTTCATCTGTAAAATAAGCTGGAGAAGGAAATGTCAAACCACTCCAGTATCTTTGCCAAGAAAACCTCAAATGGGGTCCTGAAGAGTTAGACCCAACTGAAAATGACTGAAGAACAACACCAACATGTGAGGTCAGAGGGGAAAGGCTATCACTAATCAGGGTAAGGGAGGGTAGAATCAAGGAAGACTTCTTAGGGGAGGTAGCATTTGGACCGGGTTTTAAAATATGGGTAAGAATTAAACGCACAAAGTTGGAGGAGCAGGGGATTCCAGAATTAGGGAATAGTGTTAGCAAAAGAACAAGATGGTCAGTCTATATTGAAGTGTGGCATTAGAGAGCAAGGGTAAAACAGTGAAGTCTGAACTAGTGCTTAGGGAATCCAAAGGGCAAAGTTAGGAACTGAGGCAGAAATGTGGGCTGACCCATAGAGTCCAGAGGCAAGGCAACCAGCAGAAGGGCTTGTTACTAGTTGCTTTTATAACTGAAAGCTTTTGCTCATTCATTCATTCATTCATTCATTCATTCATTCATTCATTCATTTTTATGCTAAGGCAGTCCATGCCTTCCAGCCTGTCTGGCCCCTATAGATGTATTCAAAGGGTCCTTTTTGGGTTTATTTGACCAGTCACTCCCATGGTCTATGTCAGTGGGTGGACTTGAAAGGATGCCAGTGGGATCCAAACTGTCCTAGTGTGTGGATTCTAGGTCCTAGTTTTCTTTTTCATTGGTAAAGTCTCTTTACAAGTGTTGAGCAAAGTCTTGGATTTGGAGATCATTTATTTATTGGCTAGTAAGCCTTTCCCTGACAAGGGCTGCAATGCCTTTTTAGTGTATAGCCTAGGGTTATGAGCCACCATATTCAGTGAGGCCATCAGGTAAAGTCAGCATAGTTCAGGCTAAGATTAAGTTTAAGTTTATTCTCTTAAACACTCCCCGCCCCCCACCTCTCTGCTTCTGCTTAATTCCCTAGCTCTATACAGTATCTAACTTGGGTTTAGAAAGTTCCTTTTAGATCCTTTTGAATGGTTGATGGCCAAACTACACCCCCAAACCCTTTTCAGAGATGCCTCCAAGATAACCCCATTCAGGTAATAGTTTCCTCTCAGTTCTTTTGATATCCCCCTCAGAAGTGTATGAATAGATGAGCAGGATGCTCTCCAAAAACCTGGAAAGACTTACATGAACTGATGTAAGTTGAAATGAATAGAACCAAGAGAACATTATACACAGTAGCAGTGATATCATATAATGATCTACTGTGAATAATTTAGTAGTTCTCAGCAATACAATGATCCAAGATAATTCTGAAGGACTTATGATGAAAGATGCTGTCTATCTTCAGAGAAAGATCTGCCTGAATGAAGATCAAAAATACTTTTCCTTTACTTTATTTTTAAATGTTTTGTATGTTACTATCCTTCTTTTTCTTTTTTTTTGTCTGTGTTTTTTTTTACAGAATGACTTACAAAGAAATGTGTTTTGCAGGACTACACATGTATAACCTATGTCAGATTGCTTGCCTTCTCAATTGGGGTGGAGTGGAGTGTGGGAGAAAATTTGGAATTCAAAATTTGAAAAAAATGATGTTAACACACTGGCTCTGTGACCCTGGGCAAGTCACTTAACCCTGGTTGCCTTACCAAAAAGCAAAAAAAAAAGTTAAAATTGTTTTATATCTAATTAGTAAAAATATTAAATTAAAATTATATGCAAAAAGTATATAAATGAATCAAGGAGTAAAAACGAAAGGAGAGGTGAAACAGACTAGGTCATTGACCTGCTCTTATTTCACAATCTTCATTTTATTGTGTATACCTGGAGATTAAAAAAAAATCATTGTCTTCTGTGCTGTGCTTTATCCAGCTTCCTTCAAGTTCCAAGTTAAGAATCCTAGAGAGATTGTGATGGAGAAAAAGAATAAATTTAGGAGGAGTAAGACAATAGAAGAGTTGGAAAACTATAAGGTTGTAGTCTTATAGGTGAATTTCAGAGTCATAGATCATGAAAATTAAAGACTTAAAAGTGATAGTGGTATCAAGGGGATGACCATCCTTGCAAGTGGCTGAGGTGAAAGAAAGGAAGAGGTCATAGGATTCTCTCCCATACTTAGCTAGTCTAGTCTTTAGATGGCAGACCCATGATCTTTGCTGGGTTCACCCTTGCTGCCTTTCTAGGTTGGTGGGACCTGTTAGAGCTTGTGCTTAGCTTGCACAGTTTTCAGGCATTGATAGAAATTTTGTCTGGGCAGGAACATGAATGACTGTTTCATTTCAGCTCTTCCCATGGTCTAATGACCATGAGTTCCACTGAGATTTCAAGGGATCTATAGTTGAACTACAATTTGGATATGTAGAGTTCTACTACCAGTCCTGTTCCATCAGAGCAATGGTGGCCACATTCATGGCCTTGGTAAGTGCTCTAAAGGTTCCCATTTCAGCCAAACTCCATCTAGCCTCTGGTTTAAAGCCTCTAGGTAGGTTGTTCTAACAAGACCAGTAACCCTCACTGTAACCCAAGACTATGTTTGCTTAGGATCCCCAGGATAGGAAGATATCAAGCAGCCAGCTATCCAAAAGCCAGACCATTTGATACTAAGGGTGCAACCTGTGGCATACAGGGCATGTGAAATAAATTCCTGATTGAATACTGGCACACCCCACAGGGAATGAATTACCTAAAGAGGTGGGAGGTAAGGCCATTAGCATCTCAAGTGCAGTGGGGACAATCTTTCTATCTACTCCAGTAAGTGTATTTCTAAGCAATGGGACCAGGTGTAGGCCCATTTGAGTCTTATCTCTGTTAATCTTTGGTCCTACTCCTCTGTAAGTCTCCAGGAGCCAGTAGGTATGTGCCTCACCACATGTCCCTATGGCATCTTAAGTTAATGGGCCATCCAGGCCTTGCACATTTAGTACTGATGTCACTGTAGAGCTGCTTTTGAGGATTACATGAAAAATGGTGGAGATTTTTAAAACACCCTGTGCTAGGTATGCTGAGGCTAACACATCACTTTTCAAGTGAGTTTAGTTTTTCTCCCACAGGAATGAGTGTATATGGGTGCTTCAAATGCTATTAGTGAGGTTTCAGATCTGAATATAAAATTTGAATAAACATCGTGGGCTCAAAGAAGTCTGTGTGATTTGCCAGCCTAGAGGCAAGAACTGGAATGACCTCATTCAGGATTCAGAAGTTGATGGTGAGTCATCATGGAAGAAGGCTTTAAAGAAATAATAACAACAATAACTACTTATGTAGCACTTCAAAGTTTACAAAATTCTTTACAAATATCATCTTATTTGAATCTCACAATAACTCTGTGAGGTATATAATGCATCCAGTACATATGAAGAAGCTCATGAATATCAGTGTGCCTATACCACAAGGAGATGATAACTGCTATGTCTTGTGCCTGTTCTTCTCAAGAAGAGTAAATCTGGGTAAAACTAGGTTCCCAGTGATGGACTCTATGTCATGAGGACTACCTCCAGAATAATTTGTCTTGGTCACAATGGCCCCATATACTCAAATGAGATGTTCTCTTTTTAGCTCCTCAAAGGGTAATGGCTGGCATGGAGGAGATATGTAATATACCCTACTGATAGTCAAGGCTCAGTGGTTGAGCCTTGGGCTAGCATCAGACAACCAGATAGAGCTTGGGGAGCTGTCATGTGGGAAAGCTAGCAATATACTGGTGATGGTGGTGGTGGTGGAAGGAGGGAGGGCCAGAGGAAGTTGGGGGCTGAGCTGGAAGAAGAGATAATAGACGCTTGTGAGGAGCTTTAAGGGATGGGCCAGTGTGGCTGAGGCAGGTGTTGCTGAGGGGAAAAGTCTCTTGAAATCCTTCCTATTTCCCCATTCATCCTGGTTTATGCTCTACCGAAGCCCATCTCTGCCTTTGTATGGCTCTTCCTTTTTTCTTTTTTTTTTAAAATTAATTTATTTTGATTTATCAACAATCACTTCCATAAGCTTTTGAGTTTAAATTTTTTCTCCCCCTCCCTCCCTCCCTTCCCAAGACGGCATGCAATCTGATATAGTAACCTATATCTACACCTACATCTACATCTAAATCTGTATCTATATCTATATCTATATCTATATCTATATCTATATCTATATCTATATCTATATCTATATCTATATCTATATCTATATCTATATCTATATCTATATCTACATCTACATCTACATCTACATCTACATCTACATCTACATCTACATCTACATCTACATCTACATCTATATCTATATCTATATCTATATCTACATCTACATCTACATCTATATCTATATATTCCTATTAAACATATTTTCACATTAGTGATGTTGTAGGTAAGAATTAGAACCGATAGGAGGAACCACCAGAAAGAGGAAACAAAACTCAACAGAAGAAAAAAAAAGCAAATAGTATGCTTCAATCTGCATTCAAACTCCATAGTTCTTTCTTTGGATGTGGATAGCATTTTCTATCATGAGGCCTTTGGAGATGTCTTAGATCCTCATATTGCTGGGAAGGCTTAAGTTTATCAATATTAGTCATTGCACAACGTGGCCGTTATTGTGTACAACGTTTTCTTGGTTCTGCTCCCTTCACTCAGCATCAGAACATACAAGTCTTTCCAGTTTTTCTAAAGTCAGTCTGTTCATCATTTCTTATAGTACAATAGTATTCCATTACATTCATATACCACAACTTGTTCAGCCATTCCCCAATTGATGGGCATCCTCTCAATTTCCAATTCTTTGCCACCACAAAAAGAGCTACTATAAATATTTTTGTACATGTGGTTCTTTTTCCCATTTGTATGATCTCTTTGGGATATAGCTCTAGAAGGGCTATTGCTGGGTCAAAGGGTATGCATGTTTTTATAGCCCTTTGGGCACAGTTCCAGATCGCTCTCCAAAATGGTTGGATCATTTCACAACTCCACCAACAATGCATTAGTGTTCCAATTTTCCCACATCTCCAACATTTATCATTTTCTTGTTTTGTCATCTTGGCCAATCTGATAGGTGTGATGTGGTATGTATGGCTCTTTCTTGTCAGAAGACTGCTTCTACCCATTTGTGGAAGAAGAAAAATTTCCAGGGATTGAGGTCCCCCCTGATGAATGCTCCACTTTTGGTTACCCAGACCCAAGGAGTGTCAGGGACTTGTACTATCCACCTCCTTGTAGAAAGGAGAATAGGAAGGGATTTCCAGGGGGCCTATTAAATCAGTGCCTTCTCCAACTGCCCAGTTCTCCTCCAGTCTCTGTTTCCTTTCAGATTCTATTTTACCTCCTACCAGACATGGTTGTCTTGGATTATTATTATTATCCAAAGAAAGAGAGAGAGAGAAGAGAGAGAGAAGAGAGAGAGAGAGAGAGAGGTGAGAGATCAGATAGCTGCATCTCTTAGTCCAAGATCCTTTGTTCTCGAAGAGAGCCATGACATCAGGAAGATGATGACATGACTTGCAATTGAATTTGATCCTTGCAATTTGATTTGAGTGAAGGAAGGCTGTGCAAGGTCACCAACCTCACTTTTTCTTTCACAGCCATCTGGGTCCAGCGGCCAGATATTGATCAGGACAACTGGAGATGGCCCAGGAAGCAGTCCTTTTAAGCTAAGGTATTTTCAGGTTCTCACATTGTGTGAGGCAATGCCCATTCAGTGAATAGGCCTCTTTAAGAAGTGAGTCAAGGGATGGCCCCTTTAATTTAAAAAAAAAACAACTAGTAAGGAGACCCTCAGGGTTGTTGGCCAACCCTATTGGCTGACATTCACTGTGAGCCAGGAGGGCCCAAAAAATAAGCATTAAGTGGTGCTTGGGCAGGGACCTGTTGTTTTCCGATCCATGAGGTTCATAGTGAATTGGGTTTAAGGCTTGGTCTTTGAGAAAGAAATCTGGCTAGTAAATCCTAACTAGGGTTAACTAGGTAGCTTTCAGCCATCAAAATTTACCTTACTTTGGGCAGAACACCTTCAGGTAAAGGAAGAGGAGGAGAGGAGAGGAGAAGAGAAGAGAGGAGAAGAGAGGAGAGGAGAGGAGATGAGAGGATGAGCTGAGTTGTCCAACTGGAACTGGACAGATGGGTCCCCATTCAGGCAGATTGGATTACTCACAGGTTGTGGTTTGTCCTTCATTTTTAAAGGGGATCATTACATCAAGATGATGACATGACTTGCAATTGAATTTGATCCTAGTGAGGGAGGGCTGTGCAAAGTCACCAGCCTTACTTTGTCCTTCAGAGCCATCCGGGTCCAGTGGCCAGATATCAATCAAGATGAGTGGAGGTGGCCAAGGATGCAGTGGGAGACCTTGGCCCTTTTAGGCTAAGGTCTTTTCAAGTTCTCACTTTGAGTGAGGCAATGCCCATTCAGTGAATAGGTTAAGATTGCTTTAGAGGAAGCTAGATGATACAATGGTTAGAGCACTTGACCTGGAATCAGGAAGACTTGAGTTCAAATTTAGCCTCAGGCACTTGCTAGGTAAGTCATTGTGGGCAAGTCATTTAACCTCTATCTCCCTCAGTTTCCTCAATTGTAAAATGGGGACAATAACTGTACCTACCCTTTAGGATATTATGAAGATCAAATGAGATAATATATATAAAGTGCTCAGCATAGTATACATATAGCAGGCATTATATAAATGCTTTTTTCTGTTTCCTCTTATTCATCTTCTTAACCTTTTAAATCTTCTCTAGGTTAAAGTTATTGAGAGAAATTATTATTAAATAACATTATTGGGGGGATCCCTGACCTTTCCCAAAAATTTACCCCACCTAGACTATCTTATCTAGGTGGAATTGTTGCCTCACTCAACTAGAAAACCTTATAAAGAATTTAATCTAAGGTGAATTCTAGCTTATGTCTTCCCAGGCAGGTTTGAGCAAGAGGATAGGTCCTTTGTCTAGATTACCTAAGGCTGGAGGTGATTGGGAAGTAAATGACATGATCAAAGTCGTGTCCTCCGAGCCTCTTATTAGAATAGGTCCACCTCTCATTATAGTATTCATTCTTTCTCATCACTTATTAATCAGTCAAAATTGATTACCACCCTTAGGAACACCCACTTTTCCAAGGGCATATAAGCACTGAGTGGGTTTCATGAGGGGTCTTTGGCATTCAAGAGTGTCATTGACCCCTTTTATTAATTATATGTTAGCATGATTAATAAAATGAATGATTACTCAGAAACTGTCTCCAATGTTTCTATATCATGTTACTGAGGCTTTTCTTTTGCACAGATTCTTTATTGTGTTGGGCTTAAATTGTGCCTGTTCATCTAAGACACCAAATAATAGACTGATTCATTTGAGTCAATTTATCAATAGGACAGTGTGATGGAGAATAAAGTATAGAATCTCAGATTTGGAAGGGACATCAGAAATCATCTAACCAATCCATACCTGAATAGGAATAACTTTGAAAATGTCTTCCACAAAGCTCATCTAACCCACATTTGAAGATCTCTAATGAGTGGGGTAGAGGATACACTATCTTCTGAGGCTAACCAATACACTTTTGTATAGCTATAATTGTTGGGAACTTTTTTCTTTTCTCAGGATGAAATTCACCTTTCCACAATTTCCACCTGTTGTACCTACTTCTACTCATTGGAGTCTATCAGAACAAATTTAATCCCTCTTCTCCATGACAAACTTTTAAATACTTGAAGATGAATTTCTCTTCTCTAGTTTAAATATCCTAGCTCTTTCAGCTCATCTTTTTACGTCATGATCTCCTGATCCCTTTACCATACTGAGCAGTGTCCTTTCTAAAATATGCCACCCAAAAGGGAACACAATATTCTAGATGTAGTTTGACCAAAGGAGAATACATAAGGATTGTGTCTTCCTTGTTTTTGCTAATCATCCCTTTATAAATACAATCTAATATATTTTGTAATTTTTTTGGCTTGGACTTTTGACTTAAATTGAGCTTAAAGTCTCCTAAAACTCCTACATCTTTTGCACATGAACTGTCACCCCATGCTGTACTTTCTGCAGTTGATTTTTTTTGCATGTCTCCCCATACTGTATTTTTTGGTGCTGATTTTTAAAAAACCCTGGCATAGTAAGTACCTCATGTTTATCCTTTATTTTCTTTATTTATCAAATGAGGATGTTAATTGCTAAAGTCTCTACAAACTCTAACTCTTATTATCCTAAATTCTATGTTATTTATTTTAGTTGATCACTGTATCCTAAGATCCTTTTGGATCATGATTCTGCCAGTCACTATGTTAGCTATTTCTCTTTTTACACCATATAAAAATTTTAGAAGCTTCTCATCTATGTTGTAATTCACTGGTAAAAATGTCACACATGCATCTTTCTTGCTTTTTGGTATACTGAATTTAAATTTCTTCTTTCATTCATTGTCCCCATTGAGTAATTTCGGCCAATTTAAATTTGTGTTTGTTGATTTGCAAAATGCTTTATAATGGCTACTTTCAAGATTCTCTCTTTAGAGTTGAAGTTTTGGAATTTGGTATTTACTCTTTTGGATAAGGTAAATGAGAGGTTTTTACTATATTAGTATACCATGAGTTCTATCAGTTTGCATGCTGTTTTCTATTCTCAATACTTTCAGGCATTTTTGTTGATGCTTATCTTGAATATTGAATTTAGATTTTTTATTTCATCATATTTTTCTGGGATATGAATATATCTCAGATTATCTACTGAGCTCTATTGCTTTAGTTTGTAGAGATGTGCAATCTTCTAATTGACAGGCTCCAGATCATTAGTAAAAATGTCAAATAGTACAAAGCCAAGAACAAGTCCTTGGGGCTTTTTTCCCCCTTCTCTTTCATGTTGATACTGATCCATTAATGAATACTCTTTGAGTCTGGTCAATTGATCAGTTATAATTTTGCCTCAGTTTACTGTCAACTAGTTTAGGTGTTTCAATTATGCCCACTCTGTCAAATGCTTTGTTGAAATTCCAGAAATGTTACCCATAATAATAATTTTATCTATCATTGTAGCAACCCTGTTTGGAAAAGAATGACACAATCTGTTCTTTATGAAGCTATGGGGTCAACATATCCTTTTCTAAATTCCATTATAATGTTTAGAATTTTTCTAGCAATCTAACTCAAAATCATTGACATCTAGGTTAAGGAACCTAATTTTGCTCTTTTCTTTTGAAAATTATGACATCTATTTGTTTCCAGTCTTGCTGCAATTCTCCTATTCTCTTCCATTTGTCAAAGTTCCCTGGTAGACTTGGAAATCAGTTCATCAGTTTTTTTCAGAACCCTAGAAGAGAGTTTATGTGGACCTGCAACCTGAACCCAATGATTTCCTCATTTATCATTCTATTCTTTCCAGTGTGAAGATCTGTGTCCTTGGTGGAAACCAATCCTGACTCCAGGGTTCTGTGTGACCTTAAGTAAGTCATGTAAGCTCCTGAAGCTGCAGTTTCTTTATCTATAAAGTGAAAGGAATAGAACAGATTATCCCATAATGATTTTCAAGTTTCTAAAGTGCTCTATGATTAAAAAATAATTTTTGAAAGGCATGATGACATAGTGAAAAAAGCACTCGATTTGTCTTTAAGAGACACTTGTTCAAATTCTGGTTCTTCCACAAACTAGCTATTTGACTTTGAATCAAATCATTTCCCTTTTCTTAGCACAATTTAGGACTATTGGAGAGAAGGCACTGGTCACTGTCACTTACCCTTTTTGGTTATGGATTTTAGGAAAAGCCACTGTTTTCATTAGGAGAGAGAATGATTTGCAGATAGGGAAAGATAGAATTAAAGAGGTTGAAGGAGTTGAAACTTAAAATAAATGTGGAAATCATAGGAGAACCCTAGCTATTCTAATGAATACAAGTTATCAGGCTCAGAATAATTCCACTTCAGGGTACTGAATGAAAGAATTGGTGAAAGGGATTCCTGAGTCATTCCAAAGGCTCTTTGAAAAATCATGGAAAACAGGAGTGATGTCAAGGTCTGAAGATGGGCAGAATATTAATTTTCAAAAAGAGGAAGGAAATGCAATGTATGGGTCAATGAACCTAATTTTGATTTCTTTTTTAAAAAAAATTATTTTCATTCATGGAACAAACAAGCACTTCCATAACACAGTACAGTTTAAAAAAAAAGATATGAAAACTGATATGCATGAAAACTGCAAATCTCCTGTGTATAACTTGTTTTCCCTTCAAATATACAACAAAGCTATCATGTAAATTTCTTTTCTTCCTTTTTCTTCTTCTCTCCCCACACCTTACCACAGAGATGGTCACCATTAGACCCAAATAGGTATATATGTAATACATATGTAAAATTATTCTATACATACTTCTATTTATCAGTTCTTTCTCTGGATGCAGATAGTATCATTCTTCATATGTCCTTTATTTTTAATTTGTGTATTTACAGTAGTCAAAATGACCTAGCTGCCCTAAGTCTTTCTTAAAACAATATTGTGTTACTGTATACAGTGTTCTCTGGTTCTGCTCACTTTGCTCTTCATCATTTCCTGAAGGACTCTCCATGCCTTTCTAAGACCATTGAGCTTATCATTTCTTGTAGCACAGTAGCGTTCCATCACAACCATACACCACAACTTGCTCAGCCATTCCCTAATTGATGGGGATCCCTGCAATTTTCATTTCTTTGCCACCACAAAGAGAGCTGCTATAAATATTCCAGTCACATTCAAAGTTATAGTTACCATTTGTAAATTTCCTTCCATCTTATTTTTACTCACTATTTTCTTTCTCAGCCTCTCTTTTTACTCTATCCCTGTCAACTTATCTTCTTCCCCCGCTCTTCCACCCCTTATTTCACCCACTTCCTCTAAAAGCACCCTTGCATCCCCTCCCCACCCTCAATCTCAATCCACATACTCCTCCAAGAGTTCACCCCAGTCTCTCCCCGAACCCTCCCAAATCTCAATCCACATACCCCTGTAAAAGTCTCTTCTCCACTTTCCCCTCCAGTTTTCTCATCTCTCTACAAGTTTTACTCCTGGGATCTTTTTCAGGTGGCGAATGGTAGATTTTTTTCCATTTCCACTTTATCCTCTTGTTCTAGAACCTCAGGGCAATTTTCCTTAATTTCTTGCAATATTGTATCCAGGTTGTTTTTTTTTATTTTTTGCTCATAACTTCCAGGTAATCTGACAATTTTTATGTTGTCTCTTCTCAATCTGCTCTTCAGATTAGTTGTTTTTCTAATGAGATGTTTCAGGTTCTCTTCATTTTTTTCTAGTTTTTTTAATTTGTTGGGGACTCATAATGTTGTTTGATTCCTCTTGCTCAATTCTTGTTTTCAAGGAGTTATTTTCTTCCTTAAGATCTTGTATCTCATTTTCCAATTGGTAAGCTTTCCTTTCATAATTTTCTTGGATTGCTTTTATTTTTCCCCCCTGATTTTTCCTTGCTCTCTCTTATTTGATTTTTGAATTCCTTTGTAAGTTCTAGCATAGGTATGAATATCTTCCATATGCATTTCTCAAAATTATAAATCTAGTAAGCTATTTAAAATGAAGAAGATATTCCCCTGTTCATTTGTGTACAATATACTTGCTGAAAAGGGAAGAAGAACATTTTTGTAAGAAGAACCAATAAAATCAGTTTGGGAAGAAATACAAACTTTCAGGTAAAATCTTGAGGAGAGATACAGACTATTCAGAGCACCAGGTAAAGTACTTTGCCTCAGATGAAGGACTTGTTGGAAGACAGAGCAACATCTGGGATAATAATGGCCATGAGGCATTGTGGTTTATCAGCCACATGCATATGAGCCCTTTAGAATTTTGTTAACAAAATAATAGACTAAATAACTGTTTGTAAATATGGAACTTTATATAAGGACTATTGTGTTCACATATAATAGAAAGATGGATTTCTTGAATTTTACCTTATGAGATAAAAATGAGTCAAGGACTACCATGAGGCTCTGATTTGAGGTATTAGAAGCTGAAGAAGCAGGAGCCTAAGCTGAATGGAAGAGGCATCACAAAAAGCCAGAGACAGAAGACATAGAAATATTCTTGTTGAGACCTGTGACACTTTATCTGCTTTTCTGGCAATTTACTGATTGGGAGAGAGGCATTGCTTTGTTGATTGGCTGGAGAAAGGCTAGAACAGCTCCTGGAAGCTGCTGCTGTGACAAGAGCTATGTGACTTACTGCTCCCTAGTGCCACATATAGTATAAGAATGGGGAAACCTGTCAGGAGTGTCTATGTTGTCCTATACAACTCTCAGGTTTGAGAGGGGGAAACCAAGGGAGAAAAGCTTTTAGTCTACATGACTATTAATTGTGCTTTAATATGAGAGGAAGTTTGGAGTTATTGGCTAAGAAGAATCAGCTACTACTCGCACATTTGAGGGACTAGAAGTTTTCTAACTTAAAGGAACTTCTTGTCACTGTAACTGTAACATTTTCTTAGCACTTTGTTAAAAGTGTTGGTGAGCAAAAAGGGCCTTTCCTGTTTCATTGGCTGAAGAGCAAAAGAACAGCTTTATGCAATCAGAGAATGCTGAGGACCAGAATAGGAGCAATTAGCAGTGAAGTGACTTTCAGGTCCAGAGTTGTGTTTTGCTGCAGGCACATAGATTTACCTACCCAAGTGCCTCCTAGCTATGTCTCTATAGGTATATGCCCATTTTCACTCATGGATGATTTGAATTGGTGGTAGAGTGTGACCTAGGTTTATGGATGGACTGTGATTTTTTTTGACTATTCCTTCTTTTGCCTTCTATTGAGTAACTGTCTTGATTGATTATTTTTGATTTTGCCTTCTACTCAATAAAACTATGATTATTTCTACTTTTGCCTTCAATGAATGGATTTTACTATTCCTGCTTTTGCCTTCTGATAATTAAATCTTATAATTATCCCTACTTCTCCCTCATTTTTAAGAGTTAATGGTGCTAGGCATAGTGATACATAATTGTAATCCCAACAACTGGGGAAATTGAGGCCGGTAGATCTCTTGAGTTTGAAAGGTCTGAGCTGCAGACTGATTGAGTATATATATTTTTCATCGATTTGGTGAGTCCTTCCTCCTAGGGGGACCATTAGGTTGCCTAAGGAGTGATCAACTAGCTCAAGTCAGAAGTAAAACAGGTAACAACTTGTGGACTGGCTTTCCAAAGGTGACTTAGGTGGTAGGGAGAGAATACAGTATTCAGATTTTGGTTCTTTTTTAAAGACTCTAAATCCATTGTTCTTTCCCCTGTACCATGCTACCTTGTAGTGGTTGCTACTTCTGAGCCAGCATCCTTCTTCCCCCAACCTCACCTCATCCAAACATCCAAGAGTTTGTTGCAAAATGTAGACAAACTGCTTAGAAATATCAAAATTATACTATATTAGATCAATGAGATAATAGAGCAGCAGGTTTATGAACACTTACAATGAGGCTTATTTAACACGATTTCTTCTTAGTGAACACATGATGGCTCCTACTGATTAATGCTTCCCTTTCTCTTTTAGCCCAGATCCTTGAAAGTGATATTACACTTCATGCTTAGAAGTAGAACTTCTATGCAATTGCACAGTCTCACATTAGAGAATCTCCTACACAGGGAAATCTTAGAGATGAGGAAACCTTTGATTTATGGTCAAGGCTGGGGAGGCCTGATTGTTCACACTGCACAAAAAGGATGACACCTATAAACTTTTTAAGCTAAATATTTGACTATATTGGTTGCTGGTTCCGGTGGTATAATTCCCTCCTATACCAGAAACCATTACAATGACCAAATTGCAACTTACATATGCAGACTAAAGAAAAAATAGTTGCTTAATTTTGTTTTTATTTTTAGTTTTTAAAATTAGTTTTATGGATCAATATGAGTTTAACTGTAGAAGATGATTACTCTGTGCCAGGCATAGTAAAATTCCTCCAGGTTACCTATACAGGTTTGTTTCCCACTATGTTTTGGATTATCTTCTATTTGGGCAAGCAGCAATCATAGCCTGCTGGGCAATTAGTGAGGCTAATGGAAGGAACTTCCTTTTTGTAGCATTTCTCCCTGAAGTTGCCATAGATATCCCAGCAGATCCTGCGAATTCCACTCCTGTCTGGACAAAGAAATATGCTGAGGTCATTGAGCCTGTATGAGAGTTTCAGGGCAACAGACTTCAAACTCAGTACGTACATGTTTGTGATCACCCTCAAATACACAGAAGCCAATTCTTCTGATTTAGAAGATACATGACTAGGACTGTGAGAGATCTTGCTTTTCATCTCATCTGCCTCTACCCCATGCTGCTCACAGAAAGCTTGGGGCTTTTACATCTGTGGCAGCAAAGAACAGAAAAAGTAGAATCTTGAAGGACTGAGGGCACCTGCCAGTCTTACTAAAACTGATTTACGTTAGAGATCTAGCACTTGAGTAATGATCAGGTCAGACAGAATTAGCTTGACTAATTACAAGGATGAAGGGCACCTGTCAGTCCCAAAAGAGAAAGGGGTCTTAAGAAGACTTAGTATCTCATACTTTTTGCTAACTCCAAGATTAACTGTTAATTTGTACATCCTGTGTCTCTTCTCTTAACCTCCTGTCATTTTTCCACCAGACTTTCTAGGAAAATTCTTAAAAGCAAGTCCAAGGAAGAATGTGATTTGTTTTCAGGGAGCAAAGCTATAGAGAAGGGAGAAAGCCCACAGCCTGACTCACAGGCTAAGCTTGGATAAGAACTGGGCCCCAGACTCAGAGGGAAGAGGTGGTGACAGAGAAGAACCAGGAGATGGCATCAGTGAGCCAGATCCTGGAGCTTAATAATGGAAAGAAAAGTATTAGAAAAAAAGATTAGAAGATTGAAAAGATCACCTGGTCCAGCACCTTCATTTTACAATAAAAGAACTGAGATCCAGGGAGAGAAAGTGATTTGCCCAAGGCCACATGTACTAGAGTGAGGATTTGAACCCGGGGCCCACGGCTTCATGTGTAATATTTTTTCTAATACATATGAGTTTTGGAACATACCCTGCCCCTGTGTCTGTAACATTTAGTCCTTTATCCATGTGTGAGCCAGGTGTGTCCTTGGGGACTTCTGAAAATTCTTCCTGGAGAAGAAGTCTAGGTCAGGATCTGTTGGTGTGTACTTGCAATGGTTTATGGAGGAGCCCAGAAGCAGGTACTGGAGCCTAAGGTCAGCTATATGGAAGAACTGGGGACAAGGAAGAACATCTGAACAATTAGATTTGCCCAACAGTGGAATGGGATGCCTCAGGAGATAGAAGATTCTCAATTACTGGAGGTCTCCAGGTGCAGCCTGATTATTTTTCAGGATTTTATAGAGAAGATTCTTGCTCAGGTACAGTTAGACCAGACAACAACAATAATAAAAGTTAACATTTATATAGCTCTTTGAGGTTCACAAAGTCTTTTTCATGTATTATCTCATTTTTTCCTTACAACAGCCTTTGGAGGTATATGCTATTATTATCCCCATTTTACAGTTGAGGAAGCTGAGGCAGACTTCGGGTGGTGCCTGGATAGAGAGCTGGGCCTGGAGTCAGATAGACCAAGCTCAAATTTGGCCTTGAACAAACACTTACTTACTGTGGGATCCTGGACAAGTTACTTAACCTCTCTGACTCAGTTTCCTCATCTGTAAAATGAGGATGATAACAGCACCTACCTCCTAGGGTTGTTGTGAGAATCAAGTGAGATAATAATTGTAAAGCCCTTAGCACATAGTAAGTGCTATATGAATGTTAGTTATTATTGTTATTATTAAGCAAGTTGCCTAGGGTCGCACAGCTAATAAATGCCTGGGGTAGGGCTTGAACTCAATTCTACTCAATCCTATGCTGTTCAGTTGTTTTTCAGTTTTGTTAGACTCTTACTCAAGCTTCCCAGGGTGTTGGACTAGATGACCTCTGACGTCCTTAGCTATAAATTTATGATCCTGCAAGAGAGAGGGGATGATTAAAAAGACAGACTCCAGGAGGAGATGAGACCTAGGGCACGAGTAGAGGAGTTGGCCTTCGAAAGGATGACCACCTTTTCCTGGGAGATAGGAGCAACAGAGGGGAAGACAGGGGATGATGTAGTGGGGTTTTGAAATGAAGAACAGGGAAAAAGAGGGAACTAACCGTGATCACCTCAATTTTTTTCCAGTAAGGTTAGGAGGTGAGAGGGGGTATTACTATAGGAGACTTGAGGGCTGTTCCAACCCACGTTTAGTGAATTCCAGTCTATAAGCTTTCACAGGCCATGGAAATACAGAAGTATCACACACTATGACCTGAAGTGCTAGCACAACTCATTGTAATGGAATTCATTCTCCAATATTTCCATTAAGGTAAGCTCAAACTCACAGGACAAAGAAAGCCAGGCAGCAAAGAGACCTTTTGTTCTTCCTCAGAGGTCAGTACATTTCAGTTCTAATCTAAAATTGACATGGAGGGAGATGTGGACACAGAAAGCCTTGTTGGTATAAACTTCTCTTTCCGCTTCTTGAGGACTTATCTACCACTAGGTTCTGTGTGTGTGTGTGTGTGTGTGTGTGTGTGTGTGTGTGTGTGTGTGTGTGTGTGTGTGTGTGTAGGAGGGTGGAGAGAGAGGTTGAGGTGATTGATTATGCAAATGTCCAACCTTTGGTAATTCCAGACTGGATTCTAAGTGGCAAATCCAGACTCTGAAAGAGACGCTGACTATCACAGCTTTAGAGAAAGCTTTAGAGAAAATTCTTTCTGAAAAAAAAAAAAAGAAATGGGTCTAAAAGTCACCATTACTACAGAATGTATGGTGAATTACAACCTGCTCTGGGTTATTTTATATGCTTATGATTATTTTAAAAGGAAGAGAAAGGAGAGTGAAGGATTGAGTCAGGACAACTAAGTCTCTTCAGTTTTCTGCCTATAAGCCCAAATAGTGTCCCAGAGAGTCTCATGTCCTCCTAGCGCCCTCCTAGGGCCAACCAAGGGCTGAGTATTTTACCTGTGCTAAGTCCTGTCCTTCTCCTCCCAGGATGAGAGGACATGGAGTAATGGCCCCCTTCTACCTCTGTTGGCACTTCTCTTACCTGTAGAAACCTGAGTCAGAAATATGAGGACCAAAAACATGAAGTACCAGATCCTCATGACTGGGGTGTCAGTAGAAAGGAAATCTGGGAAACCAAGGGACCCAGCTCTTTAGCTGAGAGAGACAGAGTCTGACTATTTTTTTCTTTTATATTTGTGGCAGGGACCCGAGTCAGTTTGGAGCTGCAGGCAGTTTTCCATGCTCCAGTGAACAGTGTGTGAGCTATTGGCTCAGAGAGGCCCTGAAAAGGTCTGAGTGTATAGGAAGGCAGAGAGAGTGCCTGCCCATTCCGTTCCCTTATGTGGAATGCCCTCCTCCTCCTATCTTTCTATCTAAGGCCCATTTTTCAAAGCCCCTCTTAAGTTCTTCCCCTTTGGTGAGAAAATGTTTCTGACAAGACCAGCTGGCAGTCATCTCCCCCTCCTCTATAATCCCATAGTCCTTTTGGCCCCTGAGAGACAAAGAATCATAGATTGAGATGTGGGAGGGACCTGAGATAGTCTAGTAAAACTTCCTCCTTTAGAGAGGAGGAAACTGCGAGTTTGGAGCTTACTTAGGTGATTTGCCGAAGGTCACATAGATAGTAAGTAGCAGAGATGCTATTAGAACCCAGGTTTAAACCTCTGACTCCAAATCTTTTGTTTTCTCTGCTGGGCAACATTCCCTTTCCAATCAGTTACTCAAATAAGTGAGTTATCTATCTTTATTTTACCCTTGAATCCCAAGCAAATAACTCTGGGCCCTGCTCAACATCTTTTAGGGGAAGGAGAGACCAGATCTGTGATTTCATTGGTGTAGGAAACATATAATGTAGAAACTCTCTTTATCAATGTTGATCAGGAACTGGTCTGCAAGTGACAGCTTTAGAGAGTTATCAAAAACACTGAGACATGAAGTGACTTGTCCAGGGTCACGTAATTAGTATATGTGAGGAGGGACTTGAACCCAGGTCTTCTTAACCCTAAGACCTCATCCTCTCTCTGCTTTGCCATGCTGCCTCTCCTATGCAGAGTAGGTCTTTAGTGAATGTTTCTCAAAGGGACTTGAATTCTTGGCCTTGGCCTGAACTAGAAGGAAAAGCAACTTGAAAAGGAGCCATGGTTCTGGTGTATTCTCTTGTTTCTTTCTCTCCATTGCCAGAGGGAGATAGAAGTCCATTGAGAGCCTGCAGGTAGATGAGGAATTACTGAAATTTCCTATGGTGTTCCATCTCAGCAGACTTCTGGAGGAGATGCTGAGTGGGAACAGAATGATCCATGAATCAGGGGAGATAGGGAGGAGGGAATAGAAGTGCGGTGGGGTAGGAGGAAGGTGGACAGAAGCAGTCATTAACTTTGATTAGGTTATACAAATCCCTTTCTTGGGTCCAGGAGTGATCAGCATGGCCTCTGTCCTATGTTATATCAAGTTGTGAACATGATGTAAGATGGTATCAAGGCCTCGGGTTAGCTAAGTGTCTTTATGTGAGGGAGTGGGTGGGCAGCTTTTCTCTGAGCAAAGGCAGAGATAGGACAATGTCCTTGTGAGGTTCTTACCTTGACTTTGTTTTCATAACGTCTGTGCTCTCTGGAGAGGAAAAAAAAATGTCTTTAATTCTGATTTTCATTATTCTCTTCACATTCTCTAATCTCTAGTTATGTGGTTACATTAGATCTAGAGTTTAAAGGAATCCCAGAGGTCTTTTAATCCAACTGAGAACAGAGAGGTTAGGTCACTTGGTCAAAGTCACAGACTTTGTAATTAACAGAGCTGGGGTTCAAACTTGGGTCCCATGGCTAGAAAATCATTGTTCTTTACTCTGAACCACAGGACATTATCTCTAGGTGCTATTTTCCTGTGCAGACAGCCCAATTCTACATTATCAGGGCCTCATTTGATGTCTGGCCCTGTGACTCAGCAGCCTTTATAAACAAGGCAATCATGATGTGAGATACCCAAAGAGATACAGAAATACATTGGCCTCATCTGAATAGAAAATGCAGCCCTTTATTTATTTTTATATATATCCATAATTTGTTCTTCCCAATGCCCCAATTGAAAAATAACAACAAGAAGAAAAGTAAAAGCCTCTTCAAAAACATTTGTCCAGGAAAACAAATTCCCACATTTTGCATTCTGGAAAATGTAGGTGTTTTCCTGAATTTTAAGTTCATCCCATCTCAGGAAAGAGGTGGATAGTATGATTCATCATCAGTCTTCTGGGCTTGCAGTTTATCATTGCATTGATCTGATGTCTAAAGTGTTTTAAAGTTGTGTTTCTCTGTTGTTATTGTGTAAATTGTTATCTTAGTTCTGCTCACTTTGTTATGCATCAGTTCATAGAAATCTTCCCAGTTTCTTCTGAAACTATTTCTTATGACACATAATATTCCATTATATTTAGGTATCATAATTTGTTTAGCCATTCTCCAATAGGATAGCCCCTTAGTTTTCACTTTGGGGATACTATGAAAAGGGTTGTTATAAATATTTTTTGTACTTTTAGATCTTATAGTGCTGTGAAGCTGACATATTTTTTTTTTTGGTGAGGCAATCGGGGTTAAGTGACCTGCCCAGGATCACACAGCTAGTAAGTATCAAGTGTCTGAGACTGAATTTGAACTCAGGTACTCCTGACTCCAGAGTCTGTTCTTTATCCATTGCACCACCTAGCTGCCCCTCCTTCACTCATTTTGGTAGGTATACAAATTTGTTGACTAGATTGGTTTTGATTGCAAAATCTGTCAGCTTCACAGCACTCACTTTCACTGTGGCTACTCTAGAAAAAGTGTAACCAGCTCCAACTTCAGTAAGCTGGCCTTCATTTGCTAGCTTTATTTCACTGAGTGCTGCTATTTGGATGTAATACCTTCTGAGCTCTCTTACTACAAGAGCTGTTCTTTTTTTCAGGTCTACTGGGTTTCGTGTTGTCCATAAGCACTTACACATTCCCTGTACCAATAGTGAGTAGAATCATTTTTGCAAAAGTTTTGTATTTTTTGTGTTTTGATCAAAAGTTAGGAGCTCCACTTGCTACAGCAAGCAGGCCAGGTTTAGGTGACATGAAGCAGACAATTTTTAAGGCACCTTTTCTAGCCCCTTCCTCATACCAGGAAGTGAGCAGTGCAATCCTTAAAAAAGGCCACTCAGACACCCAGGGGGCTCCTGAATCCCAATACAGCTTCAGTGCAGTGAGAAGATGGTGACCCTATGGCCTGGGCTGTCAATGTGCAGGGTCCCCATAATTCTGATCCTTGCATCTTCCATTCACCACCAAATAAAAACAAAACAAAACAAAACAACCCCAAGCAGAGGAAAATTGTTTTGCGATGCCAAAAGGTATTGCCACTCTCAAAGTGGGCAGCTTTTCATTCCATACCATGACTAAGGGGTTAGTTAGGATTGGTTTGGACAATAATGTTCTTCCAAGCATATGGGAACTTGAATTCCTATAGGGAAGCATAGCAGGTTAAAAAGCTACTTCATTCACATTCTGCTAGACAAAGATGAATTGATGTAGGAATCTTTCCCTTTTGGACCATTTATAAGAAGAATGACTGTTCCTTTATCAAGACTTTTATGAGTGCTTGCTGTCCTTTCTTTGCCATATGGATAAGGTGGTTATGGCAAGCTGATGGTCCTTAATCTTTTCCTATGCTTCCTCAGTCTCCTGGGCCTATTCAAAATGCTTATTTTGAAGGCAAGCATGAGTGAAGATCTCTACAGAAGTAGCAGTGAGTACAAATTCCTGGTTGAATACTGGCACACCCCACAGGGATTAAATTACCTAAAGAAGGTAGGAGATAAGGCCATTAGCATTTCAAGTGCAGTGGAAGTTATCTTTCTATCTACTCTCGTAATTGTACTTCTAAGCAATGGGACCAGGTGTAGGCCCAGTTGAGTCTTATCTCTGTTAACCTTTGGTCCTACTCCTCTGTAAGTCTCCAGGAGCCAGTGGATATATGCCTCACCACCCGTCCCCATGGCATCTCAAGTTAATGGGCCATCCAGGCCCTGCACATTTGGTGTTGATGTCATTGTAGACCTGCTTTTGAGGATTACATGAAAAATGGTGGAGATTTTTTAAAAGCTCTATGCTGGGTATGCTGAGGCTAACACATCACTTTTCAAATGAATTTAGTTTTTCCCACAGGACTGAGTATAGGTGGGTGCTTCAAATGCTATTAGTGAGGTTTCAGATCTGAATATAAATTTTGAATAAACATCATGGGCTCAAAGAGGTCTGTATGGTTTGCCAGTGTAGGGGCAAGAACTGGAGTAACCTCATTCACGGTTTAGAAGCTGATGATGAGTCATCACACCAGCCACAAGAGCAACAGTCCTGGTAGAAGTCTATGAAGAAACAATAGCAATAATAAAGACTTATATAGTACTTTAAAATATACCAAGTGATTTACACACATCATCTTATTGGAGCCCCACAATAACCCTGTGAGGCATGTAACACATGTGTTAAAAATGGGGAAACTCATGCTCAGAAAAGTTAGATACCTTGCTCAAGGTCACACAGCTTGTAAATGTCAGGAATGGGATTCAAATCCAGGTCTTCATGATTCTAAGGACAGCATTCTATCCACTCTGATCACTGTCTCTTAAGACAGAAACTCATGACTGGTTGGTTGCCTGTGAGTTGGCTCTGGCCTTTGCCAAGACAGGGTACTATTGCTTTAGGGGCAGTCCTTCTAGTCTAACCTTCCCCACAGTAATCCCTTTTCCAGCCTATTTCTTCCTTGCCCACACCTCCAGGAACTCAATTCACCCCAGTAAACATTTATTAGATACCCACTATTTGACAATCACTGTACTAGGTGTTGGAGATACAGACACATTTAAATAGTGCCTGCCCTCAATGATCTGAGGTTCTATTGGGGGGGGGGAAGATAGACAACATACATACATCTAAGTAAAAGCAAAATATATACAACTTTTTTTTTTGTGGAGAGAATGACATCAGTCTAATATGAAAAGATATATATTAACAAGAGAATAGAGGTTCAGTGGTTACAATGGAAGGCTAAGGAAGAGTGGGATAGAGACAGTGGACAATAGGGTTGATAAGGAGAGGTGTGAGGGAGCAAGGAGTAGTAATTAGGGTATTGAGCTTTGGTCTAGCCAATCTAAGCTCAGAAACACAGGAATTCTGATTAGAGCCAAGAAACAATAGGTATATATGCCCTTTACAGGAGCAAAGGTAATGTTGATCTGATTGCCAACCCTTGAGAAATAAATGGAAACACTGAAGTGGGGGTAGGGGGATCATGTTTGTCCTCAGCAGCAGAATACATGTTCAGTCCCTGACATTGCCCTGTCATCAAGGCAGAGGTATTTGTCATCCTTGGGCCAGCCTGGTCAGAGAGGGGTGAGGCATGTTTGAGGCACTCACCTTGTATTAGGTTAGCCTTGCATCAGGACTCATTCTGATGTAGAGCATGTTATGTCCTCCAGGCTAAGGGTCAACAACAGAATCTTTGTTGGCATGTGTAGTTTAAGAGGACTAGCAGAGCAAATGTCCAGTACCTGGTTTTGTCAAGATGAAGGTGTGTGGAGTCCTGGAACCAGTCCTAGTTCTGTCAACAAGAAAGTGGGGCAGAGGGGAAACAATGAAACTTCCAGCAGGTATTGACTCTGGTGATCTCACGTATCTATTGGGAAGCAGGATTCTAGGGGTTTTTTTGGGTCTTAGTATTACCAATATTCTAACAAACCTTCTTTTTTCTCCATCAGTCTGCTAAATGTTGCTCTCAGCTAGGGGTTCTTAATGTTTGTTGTTTCATGGACTCCTTTTGCAGTCTGGAAAAGACCATAGACCCCTTGCCAGAATAATGGTTCTACATAAAACATCAAAACATACAGCATTACAAGGAAACCAATCACATCCTGAAAATCAAAGTCTGATTCCCTTCCCTGCATACCCCACCTCCCCTGCCCCATCCAAATTTATGGACTTTCAGATATGGATACTGAAGAATGCTACAAATTTAGGTTGTCTAATCTCAACTGCCCTCACTGCAGCAAGGCAACCCTTTTACTCATCCCTAATTGATTCCTTATCCTGCTTCCCAGAGCACTTTCTATTTTTTCCTCAAGTCTCCCATATCACTCACAGTGGGGGAGGGGGGTGGAGGGGTGGAGGGAGGAAGGGAGGGAGGGAGGGAGGGAGGGAGGAGAGAGAGAGAGAGAGAGAGAGAGAGAGAGAGAGAGAGAGAGAGAGAAAGAGAGAATTAGATGTCAGCTCTACCTTCTCCTAGTTTGCCTTTCAAAACCCCTTTGCATCATCTTTCATTCTCTCCTTTATTTCAGTCTTTAATGAAGAAGTGGATCTTCTCTTCCTGAAGTACAACTCTTTGACATGAATAATCATAAGTATAGCTGGTATTTATGGATTGCTTTAAGATTTGCAAAGTGCTTTACAAATATGGCATTTTAGCCTTACAACAACTCTGAGATGTAGGTGCTATTATTATTCTCATCTTATAATTGAGAAAACTGAGGTAGACCTAGGTGAAATGATCTGCTTAGAGTCATACACATTGCAAACATCCAAGGTGTTTCAATTCAGGTCTTCTTGGGTTGTCTAAGTACCATAATCTATGATGACTTGATCCCATTCCCTTTCATTTACTGTGGTAGATTGCCCAACTTTTCTCTCTCTCTCTCTCTCTCTCTCTCTCTCTCCTCTCTCTCTCTCTCTCTGTCTCTCTCTTTCTCTCTCTTCCATTTCCCTTACTCCCCTCCTCCCTCTCCCTCACCCTCTTCTCCTTCTCCCCCTCCCCCAACTACCCCTCCTCTTCTCCCACTCTTCCTCTCCCCCTCCCCCTTCCCTTCTCCTTCTCCTTTCTCCTCCACCCCCCTCCCCAGTTGGTTGAAAGCATGAGGTCCTTGCTCTTGAAGAAGGTCATGAAACTAGTCACATTTGGAGCTGCTCCCTGGCTCCAACACTTAGAATTCTCCTGCATCCCCCCACCATTTTTTGCTAAGCTGAGTGCAGAGCCTCAAGTAATTCTATGATTTGAATTGAATAGCAAATTTTCTCAGACTGTTCCTGGTCTAGAAACGAAGGAGATGGGAATGTAATTTCTTGGTCATCCCTTGGTAGAATACTAATTACTCCGATGTGGAGAACAGTCTTGTTCTGACATCTTAAAGAAAGGGCAGACAATAAGCACAATTCAGGGAAAATCTCTATCTTTGGATGGACACACACCTTCAGCTCATGGAGAATGAAGGCAGCGTGTTTTCTATAGTCATAAAGGATAGTTCCTTAACAAAGCATTATAATTAGATATTTGTCAATGTTGGCTGCTAGTCATCAAAAGAGCGAATAAAAAATTACAAACCTAAAAAAATATCAAAATGAATGACAACTACTCATATGGGCTAAAAACTTGTGTAGGGTTTACATTTGGAAAGTTTCTCTTATTCTTATTTTTTATTATATTTTATTCTTATTATTAAGGATTTCACAGGAATTTGGGTCAAAGAAGGTGAGGAAGTAAAACCAAAGGCCTCTTAAGTGCTGCTGAATGTGGACTCACTGCTATGGCCTGGACATCCTTTGGCCCAAGCAACAGAATTGGTTTGCTATGCATTTTTCTAAGATAAATTCTCCTGGGAGGCATTGCTTCTGACAAGCACCACCAACAGTCCAGCAGAAACTCTGACTCTCATTCCTGGCTGCACAAAGAATTGAGGGGCTGAGGTCACTGGGGCCTCCTAGGAGGCTGGTGCAGCTTCTAGAGCGTCTTGGGATTACTAGCCCCTAAGGCCAGTCTATACATGCTTACATGTGATTGCATCATCCCCAAAAGTACAGAAACCAGTGCTTTAGACTTAGGGCCTTGGCCTCCTAAATAAAAGGACTCTATTAGTGAAAAGAACAATTGACTAGGAATCTGGGAGATCTAGCTCCTCATCCCAGACATGTTGTTACCATGCTGTGGTGTGACTTTGGCCCTCAGTTTCCTCATCTATAAAAAAAAGGATACCTAACCTGCCAACTTCAATGTGCCTATCTAGAAGGATTAAAGGAGATAATGGATATAAAAGCCCACTGAATACTTACAATCACTATATTTGGGTAAACCATCATTATTGTACCAGTCTAATCTACTTAAACGTTCTTTTTTAAATTAATCACATTATAAATGCATCTCCTAGGGGAGGGACTTGTACATTTCAGGGGCTGTCTGGAGGGCACTTCAGCTCATGTGCATCCTGGGAGGAATCCTTCTCTCAGAGGAGGGCAATGAAACCTTCAGCTTATTTATCTATTTATGTATTTATGTATTTATTTATTTATTCATTCATTCATTTATTTATTTATTTATGTATTTATGTATTCATTTATTTATGTATTCATTCATTCATTCATTCATTTATTTATTTATATTCATTCATTCATTTATTTATTCATTTATCTATTTATTTACTCATTTATTTATTTACTTATTCATTCATTCACTTATCTATCTATCTATCTATTTATTTGTTTGTTTATTTATTTATTTATTTAAACCTTCAGTTTTGTTAGCTAAGAAATGAAACCAGCCACTTTTCTGTGAGTCCATGTGTGTCTGTGCTCCAAGTATGAGGCTCACAGTCTAGGAGTTATCCTTGCCTCCTCATTATCTTTCTGTCATTCTACATATCCAATGTATTGTCAAGGACTGTTGATTTAACTTTTTGAAGCATTTCTCCAAAATGCGCGTTTTCTTCTTTGACACCGATAGAACTATTTTTTTGGCTTTCATTACCTCATCCCTGTGGTATTGTAGTATCTTAGTGATGGGTCTTCCTGACTCAAGTCTCTCTCTGCTCCAATCCATATTCCATTTAGCCAAAAAAAAAAAAGATTTTCCTAAAGCATAAGTGTGACCACATCACTCCCCTACTCAATAAAGTCCAGTGATTTCTTATTGCACCTAGGATCAAATAAAAAATGCTCTGCTTGGCATCCAAAGTCTTTCATAACCTTGCCTCCTATTACTTTTCTAAGCTTATTACACTTTACTTCCTGTTAAAAAAAGAAATAAAGTTATCCCTGACATGATTTGTCTTTTTGAAACAATGTTATCACTGCTTCTAAGTATATCTTTTATTATGTTTAGAATTTTTCTGGCAATCCAACTCAAGATTATTGACATCTAGGTTAAGGCATCTAATTTTTTCCTTTTCTTTTGAAAATAATGACTTCCGTCCATTTCTAGTCTTGTTGCAATTCTCCTATTCTTGATTTGTCAAAGTTCCATGGTAGTGACTTGAGAATCATATTTCCTCAGTTCTTTCAGAACCTTGGGATAGAATTCATCTGGACCTGCAACCTGAATTAGTAATTTCTTATTCTTTCTGGTCTGAAGGTCAGGGTCCTTGGTGGAAACTAATCCTGCCTCCAGCATTCTATGTGACCTTGAGTAGGTCATTTAAGCTATTGGAGCTACAGTTTCTTCATCTATAAAATGAGAGGATTAGAAAAGATAAATCCCTAATATTTTTTAAATTCTAAAATGCTTTATCATTTAACAACAACAACAATGAAAATAATTCTTGAGAAGCATCAAAGTGTAGTGGAAAAAGTACTGGATTTGCCTTTAAGAGATGTGATTTTAAATTCTGATTCTTCCAAAAACTCGATATTTGACTCTGAGGCAAATAATTTCCCTTTTCTGAGCACTGGATTATTGGACAGAAGGCTCTGGCCACTGCCACTTACCTTTCTTGATTATGGATTTCAAGAGAAGCTACTATTTTCTTTAAGAGAGAGAATGATCTGCAGATAAGGAAGGATAGAATTAAGGAGATTAAAGGAGTTGGAATTTAAAATAAATGTGGGGATTATAGGAGAACACATAGCTATCCTAATGGAGTATAAGCTATCAGGCTCAGAATAACTTCATTCCAGGAAACTGAATGAAAGAACTGGTGAAAAGGATTACTGAGCCACTCCAAAGTCTCTTTGAAAAAGTGTGGAGAATAGGAATGATGTCAAGGTCTGAAGATACAGAACATTAATTTTCAAAAAAAAGGAAGAAAATGCATGATTTGTGAATATTTAGAAGGGGAAATTGTGATCACCAGGAATTAGTATATCTTCATGAAAACCAGGTCCTGCTATATGAATCTTATTTCCTTTTGAATAGGTTACTAGATTCATAATTTTGAGGAATGCACAAGGAAGATATTTTTCTGCTCATATGTGTACAATATGGTTTCTTAATGGGAAAAAAAGAACATTTCTGAAAAGAGAACCAATTAAATCCAATTGGGAGAAAATATAAACTCTCAGGTAAAATGTTGAGGAGACAGATTGTTCAGAGCACCAGGTAGAGGACTTTCCTCAGATGAATGTACTGAGAGAGGACAATAGAGCCGTGTCTGAGATAATGACAGTTGTAAAGCATTGTGGTTCACTAGGTCATTTGCATGTGAGTCTTTCTAGAGTTTTGAGGTTTATAACCTTTGAAATTATGTTTGGGAATGTGGAACTATATATAAAGACTATTGTGTCCATACATAACAGAAAGATGATTTCTTGAGTTTTACCTTATGAGATAAAAATGAGTCATGGACTACCATGAAGCTGTTTTGATATACTAGAAGCTAAAGAAGTAGGAGCCTAAGCTGAATGGAAGGGGCATCACAAGTAGCCAGAGACAGAAGCCATAGAAATATTCTTGTTGAGACCTGTGATGCTTTAGCTGCTATTCCTTCACTAAGGAGGGTCCTAAGAAAGCTTAGTGTCTCATACTTTTTGATAACTTCAGGATTAACCGTCAATTTGTACATCTTGTGTTTCTTCTCTCAACCTGTCATTTTTCCATCAGTACTTTCTTAAAAAGCAAATCCAAGGAAGAGTGTGCATTGTTTTCAGAGTACAAAAGTGTTTAGAAAGGGGAAAGCCCACAGCCTAACTCACAGGTTAAACTAGGATGAGAGCTAGGCACCGAGGCTCAGAGGTAAAGGCAGTGACAGAGAAAAACCAGAAGGTGGTGCCAGTTAGTCAGATCCTGGAGTTTAATAATGGAAAGAAAAGGATTAGAAGATTTTGTGCTGGAAGAGGCCTTGAAGAGCTCATCTGGTCCAACAGCATCATTTTATAACTTTTTTTGTGTGTGTGTGAGGCAATTGGGGTTAAGTGACTTGCCCAGAGTCACACAACTAGTGAGTGTTATGGGTCTGAGGCTGGATTTGAACTCAGGTCCTCCTGACTCTAAGGCTGGTGCTCTATCCACTGTGCCACCTAGCCGTCCCCATATATATATATATATATATATATATATATATATATATATTATATGTATATTTGGTGGCACCATCATTTTACAATAGCAGAGTTGAGATCCAGGGAGAGAAAATGATTTGCCCAAGGTCACACAGGTCACATGTACCAGAGTGGGGATTTGAACCCAGTGCCCCCAGCTTCAGATGTGATGTTTTTTCTAACAAACGTAGGTTTTGGAACATAATCTGTCCTGTGACTATGACATCTAGTCCTTTACCCATGTATGAGCTAGGAGTGTCCTTGAGGACTTCTGAAAGCTCTTCCTGGAGAAGAAGGCCAGGTCAGGATCTATGGTCTGTACTTGCAATGCTTTATGCCCTTCATGGGGAGCCCAGAGGCAGCTACTGGAGTCTAAGGCCAATGATGAGCTATGAGAGAAAACTAAGGGGAGAGCAAATGTCCAATCTCTGATAATTTCAATCTTGCAAATCCAGACTCTGAATGAGGTGCTATTAGAATCTTACTACATGGAGAAAACTCCTTTCCCTGAAAAGAAAGTATGTCTAAAAGTCATCATGACTTCAGAGTGTAGGATAAATTACTATGTGCTCTGAGTTCTTCAAAATGCTAATGTTTGTTTTAGAGGGAGGAGAAAGGAAAGCAAGGGACTGAGTCAGGACAACCAAGTCTTCAGTTTCTAGCCCATAATTCTAGACAATGTCCCAGAGAGCCTCTCACATCTTTCTAGAGCTTTCTCTTATGGGCAGGCAATAACTGAGTCTACTTCATCTCTCTTAAGAGCTATGTTTCTCCTCCCAGAAAGAGAGGGCATGGAGTGATGTCTATCTTCCATCTATGTAGACTCCACCTTACCTGGAGAAACTTGGGCCAGAAAGATGAGGACCACAAACAGGAAATACAAAATCCTTGTAGCTGGGTATCAGTAGAGAGGAATCTGCAAAACAATGGGACCCAAACTCCTTAGTTGATGGAGGCAGACAGAGACTAACTTTTTTTTAAATTAATTAATCAATTTATTTATTAATTTTTAGTTTTCAACATTTACTTCCATAAGATTTTGAGTTTCAAATTCCCCTCCCTTCCTTCTCCTCCCTGCTCCCGAAGATGGCATGCAATCTGATACAGGCAGAGCCCGACATAAAATAAAATGTTTTTGTCAGGGTCATGTTCCAGCTTGGAACAAGTAAGTTGTTGGAGAGTGGGCAGAGTTCCATGCTCTATTAAATACTGTGTGGGCTATAGGCTCAGAAAGGACCTGAAAATGCCTGAGTGGGCAGGAAGGTAGAAAGGGTGCTGGCTCATCCCATTCCCTTGCTCAGAATGTCCTCCTCCTCCTTTCTGCCTGTGCAATACCCATCCTTTGAAGCTCAACCTAAGACTTTCCTTCTTGGTGAAAAAATGTTTCTGAACAGGCCTGTACCTACTTTTCTACATCCTCTCAAGCATTTGTCATTTTCATTTTCTGACATGTTAGCCAGTCTGATAGGTGTAAGGTGGTACCTCAGAGTCAATTTAAATTTGCACTTCTGTAATTATTAATGATTTAGAGCACGTTTTCATATGACTACTGATAGCCTTTATTTCTTTTTCTGAAAACAGCTTGTTCATATCCTTTGATCATTTATTAACTGGGGGATGGCTCTTATTTTTATAAATTTGTCTCAGTTCCCTGTACATTTGTGAAGGAACATGTAACATTTTTGAAGGTGGAGACTGTATATTTATTTTACACTTGAATTCCAAGCAAATAACTCTGTGCCTTGTACATTATCTTTTAGGAGAAAGAGGGACAAGACTTCTGTGATTTTATTGTTACAAAGAACTTTCAATATGGAAACTCTCTTTACCCTACGTAGATTGGGACTTCTTCAGTAATTGACAGTCTTAGCAAGTTGCCAAGAATACTGAGAGACTGAGTAACCTGTCTAGAGTTATGTAGTACGTGTGAGAGAAGAGAATGGATCCCATGTCATCGTAACTCTCAGACCTCACCCTATGCCTGCTATGTTATGCTTCTTCTCCTATAACAGAATGTGGTTGTTGTTGTTGTTTGCCCTTCATTCTTGAAGAGGACCATGTCATCAGGAAAGTGATGTTATGACTTGCAAGTGAAGAATAATTACTTAATGAATGCTTCTCAAAGGGAAGCTGGATGGCCTAAACTAGATGGAAAAGCAACCTGGGAAGGAGCAGTGATTCTGTTGCATTCTCTTATTTTTTTTTGTCTCCAATACCAAGGGTAGATGGAAATGCACTGCACAGCATGAGAGTTTGCAGTGAAATAGGATTGCAGGCATTTCTGATGGTAGATGGGGAGTTACTGGAATATATTCTGGTCTTCCACCTCAGCATACTTTGGGAGGAGATGCTGAATGAGAACAGAATGGCTTGTGATTCAGGGGAGAAGGAAAAGAGGGAATAGAAATGGGGGGTAGGAGGAAGGGTGGACAGAAACAGTCCTTACCATTGATAAGGGTACACAAATCCCTTCTTGGATCCAGGTGTGGTCAGCATGGCCTCTCTCCTGTATTGTATCAACTAGTGGACGCAAGGCAAGGTGGTATCAGGGACTCAAGTTAGCTAAGTGTCTTTATGTGGAGGTGTGGGGGAGGAGCAACTTTTCTCTGAGGAAAGACAGAGATAGGACAGTGTCCTTGTGGAGTTTTTACCTTGGCTTCATTTTCATAACATCACTGCTCTATGCACTCAAAAATTTCCTCAATTATATGCAACTTATTGTTCTCTTCCCATTCCCCAATACCTAGTTATGTGGATACGTTAGATCTAGATATTGAAGGGATCTCAGAGGTCATTTAATCCAACTGAGACCCAGAGAGTTTAAGTTACTTGGCCAAGGTCACAGTTTATTTTTAAGTTTTTAATTAATTTATTTTGATTTATCAACAATCACTTCTATATGCTTTTGAGTTTAAAAATTTTTTCCCCCTTCCTTCCTACCACCTCCCCAAGATGGCACACAATCTGATATAGGCTATATATATACATTCTTATTAAATATATTTTCAGATTAGTGATGTTATAAGTAAAAATTAGAACTAATAGGAGGAACCACTAGAAAGAGGAAACAAAACTCAACAGAAGAGAAAACATAAACAGCAAATAGTATACTTTGATCTGCATTCAAATTCCATAGTTCTTTCTTTGGATGTGGATAGCATTTTCCATCACAAGGCCTTTGGAGATGTCTTAGATCCTTGTATTTCTGGGGAAGGGTTAAGCTTATCAATATTAGTCATTGCACAACGTGGCTGTTATTCTGTACAATGTTCTCTTGGTTCTGCTCACTTCACTCAGCATCAGACCCTACAAGTCTTTCCAGGTTTTTCTGAAGTCAGTCTGTTCATCATTTCTTATAGTACAATAGTATTCCATTACATTCATATACCACAACTTGTTCAGCTGTTCCCCAATTGTTGGGCATCCTCTCAATTTCCAATTCTTTGCCACCACAAAAAGAGCTGCTATAAATATTATTGTACATGTGGGTTCTTTTCCCATTTGTATGATCTCTTTGGGATATAGCCCTAGAACTGCTATTGCTGGGTCAAAGGGTATGCACATTTTTATAGCCCTTTGGGCATAGTTCCAAATTGCTCTCCAAGATGGTTGGATCATTTCACAACTCCACCAACAATGCATTAGTGTTCCAATTTTCCCATATCTTCTCCAACATTTATCATTTTCATGTTTTGTCATATTGGCCAATCTGATAGGTGGGATGTAGTACCTCAGAGTTGTTTTGATTTGAATTTCTCTAATCAATAGTGATTTAGAGCATTTTTTCATATGACTATAGATGGCTTTAATTTCTTCATCTGAGAACTGCCTGTTCATATCCTTTGACCATTTATCAATTGGGGAATGACTTGTATTCTTATAAATTTGACTTAATTCTCTATATATTTTAGAAATGAGGACCTTATCAGAGAGACAGGTTGAAAAAATCCTTTCCCAATTTTCTACCGTCCCTCTCTAATCTTAGTTTTATTGGCTTTGTTTGTGCAAAAACTTTTCAATTTAATGTAATCAAAGTTGTCCGTTTTGCTTTTCATAATGTTCTCTGTCTCCTGTTTGGTTATGAATTCTTCTGTTCTCCATAGATCTGCTAGGTAAACTATTCCTTGCTCTCCCAGTTTGCTTATAGTATCAGCCTTTATATCTAAATCATGAACCCATTTTGACTGTATTTTGGTATATGGTGTGAGATTTTGGTCTATGCTTAGTTTCTGCTATACTCTTTTCCAGTAAGGTCACAGTTTTAATAAATAGAACTGGGATTCAAACTCAGGTCCTTTGGCTACAGGATCAATGTTCTTTTCTCTGAATTACAGGCAATTATCTCTTGGTGCCATTGTATTGTGCAGACATCCCAATTCTGCTCTGCAACATGCATTTTCCCCCATCATGGCCTCATTGGATAGCTAACCCTATGTTACTAAAGACTCTATAAACAAGGCAATAGTGACATGGGACTGACAGAGTACCAAAGGGATAAGGACATGCATTGCCTTTATTTAGATAAGAAACGAATTTATTTATTTATTTTACACACATACATAATTTGTTCTTCCCATCACCCCAATTTAAATACAACAAAAAGGAAAATCCTCCTCATAAACATACATAGTCCAGCAAAACAAACCCCTGCTTTGTATATGCTGGAAAATGTACATCATTTTCTGCATTTTAAGTTCAGGCAAGAGGTAGATAGATAGCACAATTTATTACCAGTCTTCTCACTTGTGGTTTATATTGCATTGATCTGAGGTCTAAAGTGTTTGAAAATTGTTTTTCTCTGTTATATTGTTATTGTGTATAGTTATCCTCACTCTGCCATTTAGCTTTGTATCAGTTCCTAGAGGACTTCCCAATTTCCTCTGAAACTATCTCTTTTTGTCATTTCTTATGGCATATAAAATCCTATTATATTCATAGACCATACCTTGTACTTTGACCTTGACATAGTGATGTCATTTTGGTCCTCTTTGAGCATGACGGACAACAACCATCAATCACACCTCAATTTATTTAGTCATCCTCCAATAGGACAACTCCTTAGTCCCCGCTTTGGGGATATTATGAAAAGTGCTATTATAATTTTTTTTTTGTTGCATATATAGAGCTTTCTTTTCTTTCCTTGACCCTTTTGGGATATAAACCTAGTCTTGATGTCACTGGATCAAACAGTAGGTACAGCTTAGTAACTTTTTGAGCATAATTTCAAATTGCCTTCCAGCTCCTCCAAGAGTCTATGAATGGGCCAGTTTTCCCATAGTCCCTCCAGTACTTGTTATTTCCCTCTTTTGTCAACTTTGTCAGTCTGATGTGTATGAGATGGAACTTAGTTGTTTTAATATCCATTTCCCTAACTATTAGTAATTTGGAGTCTTCAAAAAATTGGCTTTTGATCTCTTTTATTTTATTTCTTCCTCCAAAAACTTCCTGTTTACATTCTTTGACTATTTATCAGAGAATGGCTTTACAATGTGTATACATACATTACAAATGAGATCTTTATCAGAAAAACTTATTGTAAAACTTATTATTTATCAGAAAAACTTATTACCCCTCAGGTAATTATTTCTCTCTCCAAACCTTACTGCATAGGATTTATTCGTGCAAAATCTTTTAAATTTTAAGTAATTGAAATTGTCCATTTTATCTTCTGTAATCCATTCTAACGCTTATTTAATCATGAACTCTTCTCTTATTCATTCATTCAAAAATAATTTCTTCCTAGCTCCTTTGCTTATTATATAAACTTTTATATATAGGACATATATCTATGTAGAGCTTATCTTGTTATATAGTACAAAGTCTTGGTCGGGACCTAACTTCTGCTAGACTACTGTCCAGATTTCCCAGCAGTTTTTGTTAAATAGTGAGTTCTTACACCAGTAACTTGGGTCTTTAGGTTTATTAAACATTATGCTTCTGTTTACTTCTGTATGTTGTATACCTAATCTGTTCCACTGATTGACTGCTCTAATTTTTAACCAAGATGAAATTGTTTCAAATGATTATTGCTTTATAGGTCAGTTTGAGATCTGGTAATGCTAGGCTCCCTTCCTTCCTTCTTCTTTTTGTTTTTATTCTTACCCTTGAGATTCTTGACCTTTTGAGTCCATAGGAATTTATTATTTTTTTCTAACTATGTAAAATATTTCTTCATATTTTGATTGACATAGTACTAAATAAGTAAATTATTATAGATAGTATTAGTATTTTATTATACAGGCTTGATGTACCCTTGAGCTAAGTTGAATATTTTTCCATGCATTGGAATTGAAAAAAAAATTGTAGTTCAGCCTTACAGAATTTTACAGTAAGAAGGAGTCATTGACAACCTTTAACACTGAGAGTCTTAATAAGGGGTTCCTAAGTTTTTAAAAAAAATTATTTTGACAATGGTATTTCAAATGGTGATCTCATAAAAATTCAGTCATATGTTATATCTTAAATTTTTTCATTTAAAAACAGTAATTGAATCCATAGTTTTCTCCAGATTTCCAGAGGGGTGCATGACAGAAAAAAATGCTTACAGGCTCCCACTTTACTACAAACCTTTATATTCTCAGATCAGGAGACTGAATCTCAAATAGAATAATTGCCTTGGTCAAGGGAAAACAGGTAGATGGGAAGAATTGACAATAGGACCAAAATGTTATGAATCTCACTCTCTTTACTCCATCCCATATTCTCTTTTGAAAAATTTCTTTCATGGCTTCAGGGGATGGAAACAACAGGGTATCAGGTGTCTTGTTGCTTCAGAGTCAACGAAAGAAGAATCCAATGCATTTTCTCTGTTGAGGTCAGTGACACATCTTAATCGCTTCCAAATTTCCCAAGGTCCTCGTCATCCTTCAGTTCATCTTCTTTTGGCAGCAAAATAAAACTAAGTTAGATCTGCAGGAACCCAAACTCTCTTCATTTAGAAGGCATTCCACTAGGCAGCGGGCATTTTGTTTCTCGCAGTACCTTTGTCGCGCTAGTGAACTCCTGGCTGCATAAAGAAGTCATTTGTCAAGATCAGAATAGAGATATTGAGGCAGGATATTAATAGAAAAGGATTATAGCATTACAGTTCTAGAGCTGGGAGGGACCTCAGAGGTCATTTGGTCCAACCTTCTCATTTTACAGAGGAGCAAACCAAAGCCTGGGGAAAGTTAATGGCTTGCCTAAAGTCTACAAACTGTCAGAAGTAGGATTTGAAGATAAATTCTTTGATTCAATAATTATTTTACTAGGTTTTCACAGTGTTTTTCTACAATGTCCTATGGAAAGTTTCAGAATTTCCCATTATTAGCTTAGCCCCAGAAGACAGGAAGTCCTAAACTGATGGCAAGAACCAATAGTTGGTGCACAGGAGTTTCTTGCCCCAGTTCCTTGGAATGGTGTAAGTAATTATTTGAGTGGGGATGGATGTGGGTGTACCATTACTGAATCTCCCATAATATAGAGGGACTCCATGATGATGATCGATGGAAAGAGGGCTTTGATTTGGACATAGCAACTTTCTGAATTTTATTACAATAATCATTAATTTAAAAAAATTCCTGTGGTGTTTGTCCAATAACAGGATCAGATTTAGAGATGGAAGGAACCTTAGAGATCATCTAGTCTAACCACTTCATCTTAACTATGAGACAAGTGAGGCCCAGAGGAGGAAGTGGTAAAGCCAAGATTTGACCCCAGTTCCTATGATTCTAATGTCTACACTTTTCCCACTGTACCACACTATCTGCCCATAATAAGAAGTGACTTACCCAGGGGTGCTCAAGTAAACAGACAGATATTATTTGTAGCATAAGCATCTCCCTGAGTTTTCTGTATACCTCAGGAGGTACACAGGAGGGATGGAGCATGGGACTGCCTGTCTTGGCTTGGGAAAATCAGACAATCTTATTCATGAGAATAAAAGTGTCTTAACAGGAATTTATAACTCACAAATAACGAATATACTAAAAAAAACTAGCTCATTTAATGTGGAAAAGTCCTTCAGTTTATATATGGTATTTTCCTCATAATAACTTGCAAGACAGATAGTATTAGTTTTTTCTTAGATGAAAAATTTGAGGCTAAATGAGGTGAAGAGACTTTCCAAGTTGGCAGAGTATGTCACACTACCTAGCTTTGATTCTAGTTCTCATTAGTTTAGGTTCAGTGCTCTTTCCAATACTCAGTACTACCTCTTAGTAAGTAACGCGATTGTACACAGGACTTTATGCCTACAGTATCTGTCTATGATTCCATCTCCATACCAACCTCCTGGTTTCTGCTATCACAGATCAATACCTGCCCTTGAATTAACCAACTGATCATCTTAGAGAGTTGCTTAGGGTATTGAGAAGTAAAGTAACTGTCACAGAAACCAGGTTAGTCTGATCCTGAGGCTGACTCCATGCTGCCCACTATACCCATGACATCATTATAGATTAAGTTTTAAACATTCTTTTTTGAGTCAGCTCTTAAGGGACCTCAAAGAAGGGTGAACCATGGTTCTTGTCCTCGAGGTCATGAGACACATGCATATGTGAAAATAAGTCATTTCTATTGAGCTTTTTTTTTTTTTGCAATATTGTGAATTCTAAATTTCATGAACATATTGAGAAGAAAAGAAAGGTGTACAAGTAATTGTTATTCCTATTTTATAGATGAGGAAATCAAAGCTCCAAGAACTTGTGAGCTGCCAGTAATGACACAACTAGGATTGTGTCCACTTTCTACCTGTGTTCCTTTGAGCAAGGCAATTCCCCTGTCTGAAATTCAGTCTCCTCATCTGAGAGTATAAAGGTTTGTAGTATAGCAGGGATTCTTAAGCATTTTTTTTTTCTGTTATGAAGCAGTTTTTGGAAGACTGGATCTATTTTGTGCTTTTAAATAAAATTTAAGATAAAATTAAGTTTGTATATTTTGTATGAGATTACAAAGGAAAACAATTATATTGAAATATCATTATCAAAATATTTAGTAAAAAAAATTCATGGATGCCATATTAAGAACATTAGTTAGAGGTTGCCTATGAACTCTTCCTATAGTAACAGCCTGTGAGACTGAACTACAATAGTTTTTTTTTTTTATTTCAGTGCATGGAGAACTATTCAGTTTGCCAATGAGCATATCAAGTTGACATAGTAAAATGCCAATGCTACCTATAATAATAATTGTGTCACTAATGGCAACTCATGAATTCTTGAAACTTTGATTTCCCAGTTTTGTCCCTACTGGTTCAATCTAGACAGAAATATAGCTCTTCCGATTCTGTCAGACACGCCCCTTCACCGTACCAAATTGCTTTTCACAAGACAGAGAGTGATAGGTGAGAGAAATAACCAACAAAGACCGCAGAGTGGGGAGAATTCACTTTCTGGGAAGCGTCAGAGAAGATATCTGCAGAAGGCAGCCTCTAGCGTGGTGCTTGAAGATAGACAGGATTTTGGTAGGTGGAGATGTGGGTACTGAGAGTAAGGGGAGTGTCAGTGAAGGGGATCATTGTAGATAGAGACGTAAAAGACTACAAGAGGAAGGACACAGGGGTCTGAGCCCTGCAGAAATTACAAAAAACAGCAGGACTCTGCTTTCTTTACAGAATTAGGGTCCTCAGATAAAGAAGTCAGAGTCCAGCTGTTTTTTTTTTATAGCTTCTGCAGGGCTCAAAGCCATCTCCAGTTGTAGAATTCACAGAAAATGGTCAGATTTTCATGTTCCATTGAAGAATGTGTAGATTGTGAAGATAGTATTGGAGTTGGGTGCTAGAAATTGAGGATGGCATCAAATTGTGAAGGGTCTTGTTGAATGCTGAGTTCTGAAAAACTTTTATGAATGTAGACTTCTATGAATCATGACTTTGTCCTATGGACAATAAGTTTCTACTGGGGGTTCAGGGGATGGGGTTTGTGATGAGGATGATTGGTCTGTTGCTAATGTTTGTTTTAGGGAATGAATGAGAGAGAAGACAAGGGACCATAGTTTTTATACCACAATGTAAGGAGGGGAATATCTTCATCTCCTTCGTTCCTGTTCCTTCAGGGGACAGCACCTCAGATCTGGGTCTTTCAAGTAGAAAAAGATCCTGGGATCCTTCAGTTTGGCAGGAGGAGGAACTGAAGGTTATTTTGCCTCAGCTACGACCTAGACTAGAAGGAACTCCAAATGGACTCAGTTGCCCTTTAGAACACAGTGCTGTGACTATCTCTCTTCTGACATGCCCTTTCCCAAGAGATGCACTTCTCCTCCCAAGAAGAGAGCCTATGGAATGAATTTCCCCTTCCATCACTTATAGTTTCTAACTTACCTGCAGAAATCTGGGTGAGAATGATGAGAATGGTAAAGATAAAGCCGAGGAGTCTCATGGCTGGAGCATCAACAAGAAGAGGCTCTAGAATTACAAGACCTGAGTTCTGTAAAGAAGGAAAAGTCCTGCTGTTTTTATAGTTTCTGTAGGGCTCAGAGCCATCTCTAGTTGGAAAGTTAACAAAGAACGATCAGATTTCATGTTCCATTAAAGAGTGTGTAGGTTGGCATAGCAGAATTGATGTAGGTGGGAAGTAATGCAGAGAGTGCTTACTCATATCCTTTCCCTTGACTAGAATGACCTTACCCCCTCCTTACAAAACATCTACTAAGCCTACAAGGTCCAGCTCAAGCTCATCCTTCTTTTATTGACCCCAGCCTCAACTTATCATTATACAGTCTTTTGTGGTAGCTAGCATGGTAGGATCAAAATGCTTTAATGTTTCTCAAATGTGATCCAGCTAAATTTTCCCGTACTACTAATTCTGGATCCAGATCATGGTTCTTCTTCAGTTGCCTACCCAAGATTTATGAATTGACAAACACATTCAAGACTGCCTATTTATACCACTTCATCATTTCAGTGATATATGCTTTTCATCTCCTCCCTCTTCTATTTGTCTCAGTCAGTTCTGTTTTCAGTACAGCATCTCTGAATGCCTGAATATTCTCTTGTCATGTTTTCACCAAGGATACCAAGTGTGCACTGGCCATGGTCATAAAAGCGGGTTTTTTTTGGGGGGAAGAGAAAGTAAGGATTTGAGTAAACATTTCATTAATTGAACTCTAACTAGGTGTACATCCAGTCCCGAACTTATTACCGAGGTGTAGAAAAAGTTTGAGGCAGAAACTCAGTTCTTTAGGATCTCAACATATTTTTGGAGGGGGGATGTCAGAACTTAAACACACTATAATATACAAAAACAATACAAGTATCTCCTTTGAAAGGGTCTTTGACTTAGAATAGGTAGGGACCTCAGAGACCATCCAGTCCAGTCTTCTCATTCTACAATTGAAGAAAATGAGACCTGTAGTGGATCACCTAAGGTCCCAAGAGGAATGAATGTCAGAGATGAGAATTGCATCTAGGGCCTCTGGCTCTTAACTCAGTCCTTTTTCCTTTGTGCCACATTGTTTACTGATACTATATCATCTTGTCTTGTGGAGCTCCCTCTTTTGTCAAAGAGAAGAGACCAGCACAAAAAGATATTGAAAAAGACAGTGAGTGTGCTTTTTATCTTCTCTTTCTCTTTTCTTCAGCTTGAGAGCACAAATATGATGCAACGTGCTGAAGCTTCCGAGGGAGCAACCTAGGAAAGTGAGGAACAGCACCATGTAGCATCACCTGAACCAGCTGAGGATGGATAGCCCCTATGACTCCTGGGGACATAGCCTACCTAAAGGGCAACACGTGGGGCACAGAGTAACAGGGGAGGAAAGGGTTAATCACACAGTCTTTCCTCAGTCCTTGTATTTCTTGACCTTTCTGAAGAATTTGATAAAGCTGATCATCTTTCTTCATGAATTTTCTTTCTCTGGGATTTCATGACATTGCTTTCCCAGTTCTTCCACCTGCCTTCCAGTTCTTGCTCAATCTCCATTGCTGGATTCTTCATACATATCATATCTCCTAACTAGATATGCCTCAAAGTCTTATCTTGGGTCCCCCTCTTTCTATAGAATCTCTCTTAGTGACCTGAACCTTATGCAGATGACTCTCAAATCTTTGTCTTTCTCTCTCTTATGTCTCCTGAGTTCCACTCTGAAATTTCCATGTGTTTGTTGGACATTCCAAACTGTACATCCCATATTTGAAACCCAACATATCCAAAATAGGACATAAAGCTATCCTCCCAAACACACCTTTCTTCTGAACTTCCCTATTTCTCTCCATGATACCAATATCTTTCTAGTTACTCAAGCCCATCATGTTCTCAGTGAAGCCCCAACTCCCCTCTCCCCCCCCCATATCTAGTTGGCTTCCAATTCTAGTTGGTACTATCTCCACAATATCTCTTTTATTTATCCTTTCCTTTGTTTATCCTTTCCACTCATATCTCCAATCCTGTGGATTCAGCTCTTCATCATTTCTCACTTAGATTGTTTCAATAGCCTCCTAATTATATTGCTTGCCTGTATACCTCACAACGTTGCCAAAGTGATATTTCTAAAGCACAAGTCAGACTATGATACTTACCTCAGTAAACCTCAGGGAATTGTCCATTATCTAAAGGATCACATGAAAATCTTCTATCTGGTATTTAAAACTCTTTCCAACCTTCTTTCCATACTTAATCTGTCTTTTCCTACAGGTCCTCTATGGCTCAGCTAAACTGAGACTGCTGTTCCTCATACATGGCACTCATCTCCCTTCTGTGCCTTTGCATGCACAGGCTGTTCCTATGCCTAGAATGCACTCACCTCTACCTCTTAGAATCTTTAGTTACCTTCAAAGCTCAGTCCAAATGCCAACTATTCTATGAGGATTTTGCTCATAACCCCAGCTGCCAATGTTTCCCTTCCCAAATTACCTTACATTTAATTCATTATGGTGTAGAATATAAACAGCTGGCTTTAGTGTTAGAAGTCCTGAATTCAGGTCCTGTCTTTGACACACATTAGTTCTGTGTCCTTGGGTGAATGACAACATTTTAGCATCCTGGCAACTCTCTTTGAATATAAATTGCAAAGATGAATATAAATTGCAAAGAATATAAAATGCAAAGCATTGGCAGAAGTTTCTTATTAGGAACTGACTACTGAAATTTTTTTTTTGTATATCTTTCTATGTCTACACATTGTTTACCCTAACAGAGATAAAACCCTTGAGAGAAAGAGCTATTTCACTTTTGTCTTTATATCTCCAATGAAGGCTACTAATAAATGCTTGTTGATTGATTGATTTTGTACCATGCTCACTAACCTACAAAGGTTTGCATTGGCCAGAGGACAAATCCAAAACTCTTTTTTTTTTTTTGGCAATTGGGGTTAAATGACTCGGCCAGGGTCACACAGCTAGTAAGTATCAAGTGTTTGGTCTGAGGCCACGTTTGAACTCAGGTCCTCCTGACTTCAGGGCTAGTGCTCTATCCACTGCGCCACCTAGCTGCACTAAAATCCAAAACTCTTTAACTCTTCTTTCAAGGCCCTAGATGATTTGACCTGAACCTACAGTAGTTCCAGCATTAATTCCCATGAGTACCCTGTGGTCAGTCAATTAATCAACAAGCATTTATTAAGTACCTGCTGGGGACCAGGCACTAGAGTAAGTACTGGGGATACATAAAAATACTTTGTTTCATTAAACCGCTACAATTACTGGTCCCTGACATGAGCCATTTCTAAAGCTTTGCTCCTTTCTCTCCTGCCCCCTTCCCCATATCCTTCTCCCACCTGTCTCTCAAAATCACACCTATGCTTCAATGACCAACTTAAATCATGCATTTGTAATGGATCCTACTCATCTTAGCTGGCATCAAGCAATCTCCCTTTTTGAAATTCTAAGACCCATAACAAGACTCCTTATATAAAGATATGTAAGTTATTCTATGTATATCTTCTCCCCTTACTCCATAAAGGACCACAAATCATGTTCTTTTTTTTCTTCTGGCATTCATTTTTATTTTTAAAATATATTTTTATTGAACTCTTCCATTATTACATCACTTCAATTTTCTTTTATATCCTTCTTGCCTCTCAGAAAGTCATCCTTCAAATCAAAGAATTTACATAATGAAAGAAAAAAAGTCAGAAATTCAGCAAAACTGATTAACGTATTAAAAAAGATGTTATTTGTAATGTTCCACAGCTGTGGACTTTGCCCTCTGCAAAGATACAAGAGGAGATATCTTCTTAAATTTCTTTTTTTGAGGTTAAGCTTATTCTTTACAGTTTCACAACATTCAGTTTTTATTGTTTTGTGGATATTTTTCATCTACGTTGTTCAGTCATTATGTATATTATTTTCTTAGCCCTGCTTATTTCATGACACATTAGAATTCATTTAATTTTTTCTATGCTTCTCTGTATTCATTGCTTTTCTTTTCTTACAGCACAGTAATGTTACATTCCATTCACATTCTGTAATTTGCTTAACCATTCTCCAATTGATGGGCATTGCTTTCTCCCTAGTTCTTTGCCAGCACAAAAAGTGCTATTATAATATATATATATATATATATATATATATATATATATATATATATATACACATATGTATGTATGTATATATATTCTTTTTATCAATGGACTCTTTGGGGTATATGCCTAGGAGTGGAATCTCTGAATCTTTGCTCAAACAAAATTTAATGCTTATATGATAATAAGTTGTTGACAGGAAAATAAAAAGCTTTTTATCAAACATATTTGATAAGGGTTTTATAGCCAAGACACATAGCCAAGATAGCCAAGACAACTATTATAAATACATAAGATTAGAAGACATTCTTCAACAAAGAAGTGCTCAGAGGATATAAATGATTCCCATATCTGTATGTGTAAGTGTGTATAGATATACATGTATACATATAACAATAATGGCACAGAGGTGAACAGTGCCTACTTCTCTTCATGTTTTACTTCATAAAACAGCATAGCAAAAAATGGCTGGGCCTACATGGACCTATCTCTTCCATTCCCCCCGCCCTCATTCCTCTAATCCATCCCTTTTCTAAATTTCTCTGTTGCTGTCAAGAGAACTGCCATCTTTCCGGTGAGCAAGAGTCACAACTTTAGAGTCATTCTTAACTCTTTACGGTCCCTTGTGTCTGGAATGTTCTCCCTCCTAAACTCCACTCCATTGGAATCTCTGCTTTCCTTCAAGAATCAGATCAAACATCCTCTACTACAAAGAGGTTTGTCCTTATCCAGTCCTTCCTCCAGCTGCAAATTCCCCCCCACCCCCAACAAAATTACCTTGTATTACTTTCCTATATATACTTAGCCCTTCTTTGGTTACTCTCTCAGTTTGTATTTGAGTTCACAAGGTAGGTTCCCAGAGGGTGGATGAAACCTTGGTTTTTAGGGGTAATGTTGGGAATCTGTACTACTAAAACTATAGTTCATGGGGGTCCACTGGCATACTTGACATTAATAATCAACCAGTAGAGTCAACTAGCCTTTAGCAACAGTATTTACTAAAATGGCATAGTAAAAATCAGTAGGCATAAAATACTTCTCCACCTCTAAATCCTGAGTTGTATTCTCTAAAACACACATAGGATCTATGGGAAGAATAAGATCAAATTTACAGTACAGAGGTAGGGAGACAATATGTAGAATTCATATGTGACAAAGGCAACTGAGAAGTCTTAGTACCGTAGGATCTGGAAGTCTCTTCTTTCTTTATAGAATCCTCACATAGCTCCCATTGGGTGCAGTGTTTCTGTTGGGTAGGCCACTCAGTTGAGCTCCCTGGGTCAGCTACTATTTTTCAGGCAGAATGCCCTCCTGTGTGTGTTTGTGGCATCTCTGTGCCATTTCCCTCTGACTGCCAGGGATCATACTCCTAGAATCTGCCTCCTCCCTCAGGTGACTGCCTTTTTGCATCTTTTTTCATCTGAATTGTATATTTCAGCTTCTCTTTGTGTGCACTGACTACTTCAAACCTACATGGCTGATGGGGAGGGAAGAAATTCCCTCTTAGTGAACCCTCCTTTGGAGGTTTCCTGCATAGGAAGCTCCTGGCTTGAAATCTCTCTCTCTTAGATTTATAGCTGGGTGCATCCAGCTCAATTGCTGTGCGCCACAACTGATAAGTAGTAGGGTAGAGAGAAATCCCTTCTTCTCTCTTGTAGAGTTGTCACCCCACAAATTCTCTGAGTATTTGCTGTTTCCTCTTCTCCAAAGCTTAGCTATTTAAAGCTCCCAGAGAACAGGTTAATTTGTTTGCTTAGCCAACGATATTGTTTTCTTTAATTACAACAAAGTTATCTGCATATCATAAAGGGATCATTGAGTGTCAATACCTTTTTTTCACCTCTGTTCTCTACTTTTCCCTTTCTCTGACTACATCTGCTGGAGTTGGTACAGGGAAACCTACTCCCTTATGGGCAACATGCAAATGTTCTCTCCTTTGATAGAATATAAGCTTCTTGAGGGCAAGGACTCTTTTGTTGTTGTCTTTGTATCTCCAATGTCTGTCATATTGCCTTGGTACCCAGTAGTCTCTTAATAAACTTCTGATTAATTGATTGACCCCAACAGACTGGATGCTGCCCTTCTGGGACTTTTTGCCCTGAGTAGTAATATAATAGTTTGGGTCCTTTGCTAGCTTCTGGCAAGAGTGGGTGAGAGGTTAATAATTGAGCTACTACTCAGTTTTTGGTTTGCCTGTCAAAGGGGGCTTTCTGTTTCTTCTGAAGAGGATCACACAGACTAGGGAAGATACTTATGCTGAGTGTATTAGTATTGCCTACTTTATTCATTTCTATATTGACTAGTTTCATATAATGTTTTACAAATCCATTTGTAATGGTTCCTATAGTCAATGATGCAACAAATGGGAGGAGTTAATAGTGTGGGTGAATAGTGAAACATGATTTTTTTGGGTAAACTCCACAACAAACTCTTCCACCAAGGAGATAAGCATTGCTACTAGGAAATGGCAAAGAGCCAGTCAGTTCTCTGAGAGCTAAAGAAAAGCCACTGATTTCCTCTAGACTATCCTCGGGTTTTGGATGACACTTAGAGGTATGCTGAAGTCAGCTCCAGTCAGATCATGAGAACCATTGTTAAATTTTCAGTGTGAGCATTTACATCTCAGAATTAGGAAAACGCTACAAATTATGGCTTGGTTTATTGTTTTGTTAATTGTCAATACCTAAGAAAGTGTTAATAATGCAGATTAAATTTAAAAGTGGGTCTTGCTAGATATTTTTTCCCTTTCTAAGAGATAGTTGTTAAACATTTATTAGCACACTCCTGGTGGAGTCCATAGCTGGAAGAAACTAATATTTGCCTGTTACTTGGTTGTTATTCTTTTTTTTTTTTTTGGCAATTGGAGTTAAGTGACTTGCCCAGTGTCACACAGCTAGTAAGTGTTAAGTGTCTGGTTCAGATTTGAACTGAGGTCCTCATGACTTCAGGGCTGGTGCTCTATCCCTTGTGCCACCTAGCTGCCCTTCTGGTCCTTATTCTTGAATAAGGTCAGGTACTATCCTTAGTGACATTAGGTGGTTGCAGAAAAAATGAAGGGGGTAGAGATCAAGAGAGATACAAAAGACTTGAGATAGGAAAATGTCCAGAATTCAAAACTTTTCAAAATGGTATGTTCTGTAATCTCTAGCCTAATGAACTTAGTGTCAATTATTAGCTAAGCACATGAAAAGATTTTTAACAAGAAGTTTTTGAAAACTTATGAAGAAACTTGTAGATATCTAGAGATCAGTATAGGTTCATTAAGAACAAGTCATGTCAAAGTAACTTCACTTTTTTGTTCTTCAAACTTTTTTGAGCGTTGCCAGGAGTCCTGAATGGAGGAAAGTTGACTGGGGCACATACAGTCTCTCAGTTAGGGACATACAGCAGATGAACTTCCTGTTGCTGAAATAACCTGCGGTGCCATGTACACTCTGAACACAGAAGAAACTGCAACCTGACATTTCACTCCAGGGTTTGTCACCCTGTTGGCTGTGATTTGCAGTGGGATGATATCAACTTATACCTGGAATGAATACCATCACCAAAATGTCACTTAGTCATCAAGGCAAAAAAAAAATACAGAGGCTTGATCATGTATTCATTTATTCTCTGGCTTGACATTAATCCAAGGAACCAACCACAGATTTGCACTGTAGCTGGTCAGGAAGGTCATGAACATCCCCTCAAAGAACATATTCTTTCTGCCTCACTGCACGTTTGCTGGCAAGCAGCATTTTCTCCCCCTTGTGCATCGGCTCACATGGATTTCATTATCATGACATTTCTTCCTGCAGGTCCCTGTGGGTTTCCAGCATATCTCTTTAATTCCGCTCCTGACTAAACAAAGAAGTAGGGTGCTGAGGTCATTGAGTTTATCCAAGCCACCTGTGGACAGACTTGGAGAGACAGTCCCCAAGGTCAGTCTACACTTGCATGAAATCAGTAAATCCTCAAATTACAACAGAGCCCCAAGAAAGTCTTTTTTTTTTTAAAGTCCCATTAATGGAAAGAACACATGCCAGTACGGGTCTGGGAGGTCTGGCCTTCACCATTACTATGTTATAGTGTGATTCCAAGCCTCAGTTTCTTCAAATTGAAAATGGGGATAATAATACTTGTCCTGCCAACCTCAATGTGACTAACTGGGAGAATTAAAGGAGATGATGAATAAGAAAGCTCCATGAAAAGTAAAATGCTATACAGATGTAAGGTGCTGTTATTTCAAATTGCAACATAAAACAGTCTCACAGAGAGGGATCCCTGTGATGTATGGACAATGGACAGGTTGTTGCATTTCATCCCATGACCAGAGCAGAAGAAACCCTATTTTTAACTGATCGTTTTAGAGACCAGAGGCAGGAAACATGGCCTTTTGTCTTAATGGCTTTGAAATAAAATTGACTTTCCTTCCAATTGCTACGTATTTGGGGCATGAAAGAGCCTGGAAGAAAGCCTTGGGGATGAGCTAGGGTGGCTGAGACAGGGGACATGGCTGAGGTTTAGTGGGCAGAATTCCTCCCTTTCCCAAACCTTTCCTTTACAATGGTCACTTTCTTTGAGCACTCTTCTCCATGCCAACAAGTTTATGCTCAGGTCCTCCTTTGCTTTTCCATAGTGCCTACTTTGTTAGGGGCCTGACTGGCCATAGGCCTTTGAGAAAACCCCTCATTCATGACTTGTAGATTGCATGGAAGGAAGTAAGGCAAGGCCCTTGACCCTTTCTGGGTCTGGTTAACCAGCAGTGGCTTTTCAAAACCTTATATAGCACTGATGTGTCTACACGGCTCATTTACTTCCCCTAAGGTCATTAAGGTCAGTTCTAGTTCTGAAGGCTGATTATTTGGGCTTCCTTCTCCCCCTTACAGACTTCTCAAACGTAAACTTTTTCCAGAGACAAGCTTCTCTAAACTTTCCTGTTAAGGTGTTTACAATTGTCGTTTAGGGTAAATATTTTAAAATGCAGTGCAGGTTCTTTTTCTTTCTACAAACTTCAGGAGGTAGAAGAAGCAGGTGAAAATCATGAACATCAGAGCATCCTCAGCCCCATACTCTGGGAGAGTCCTGAGAGATCATCTAGTCACATAGAATTGAAAAGGACCTCAGAGACAATCTGCTCCAGTTATATGTGACTGAGAATCACTTCTGATTATCCAGCCTTCATTTGAAAACCTTTAGGGAAGAAGGGCCTACTACCTGTCAAGGCAGCCTATTCCACTTCTTTTGATTATCTTTGATTCCAATGAAGTTTTTCCTAATGAGCCTAAACTTGCTTTTCTGTAACCTCTGCCCATTGCTCCTAATTTTTGTCCCCAGGTCCATGTAAACAAGTCTTACCTATCTTTCACATGAGAACCCTTCAAATACATGAAAACATTATTCTTCTTCCCCCTAAGTCATCTATTTTTCAGGCTAAACACTCATATATGGCATAACTTGAGGTCTGTCACTATCCTGGTTGCCCTTCTTTGGGGATTCTCTAGTTCATCAATGTCCTTAAAAATGTTACCCAGAATTGAACACAAGATTCCAGATGTGATTTAATTGGGGTAGAATTCAGCACTTCTCCCTCTGGGAACTACTTATAATGTACTCTAAGATTACATCAGCTTGGGTGGCTGCTATTTCACACTGTTGACTCTTATTGAGCTTGTGGCCCACTAAAATCCCCAGATCTTTTGAAAATGTTATTTAGCCATGCCTTCCCTACCTTCTGCTTGTGAGGTTGGTGAAAATATATCTTGTCTACACTAATCCAAAGTTCTACACTGTTGAAATATTTTTGAATTTCAGCCTCATCATCTAACATCTTAATTAGTCCTTCCAATTTCATGTCATGTGAAATATTGATAAACAAGGCACCTATGTCTTTATTGAAGTCATGATTAAAAATGTTGTTGTTGGTCTTTCACTCTCAAAGAGGACCACCAACATCACAAAGGTGAATTGGATAATCAAAACAGATACAAACACAAATCTTTGGGGAACTCCACTAGAGAATTTCCTGTAATTTGTTATCAATTCACTTATGTTGATTCTTTCCCCTATGGAATGTAATAGCTCACATTCATAAAGGGCTTCTTTCCTCATAAGCAAAATGATGAAGTAGGTACTGCTAGTATTACCATCATCATCACTTTATAGACCAGGAAACTGAGGCCCAGAGATGGGAAATGGCTTTCCCAGTCTGGGATTTGAATTTGTGCCTCCCAGTGTCCTCTTTACTATGTTATGTTGTCTCTAAATAATGGAGTCAGGAATAAGTGGTGTGATGGAGGCAATCTGAACAGGGAGTCCAAAAGATCTGAGTTCAAATTCCACCTTAGACACTTAACCAGCTCTGTGACCCTGGGCAGATCACTTAACCTCTATTTGCTTCAGCTTCCGCAACTGTAAAATGAGGATAACAATAGCACCTACCTTCCGGAGTTGTTGTGAGGATCAAATGAGATAATATTTGTAAAACACTTAGTGCAGTGCCTGGCACATAATAGACACAATATAAATGTTAATTATTATTACAATTATAAGAACAAATACCCACTTTATCCTATGTTCAATTTCAATCTTTTTGAAGGGTCTGCTCCTGAGGCGGCCACAAGAAAGTGTAAGTCTTGTTTCCTGCTCCAAGGAATTTAGAAGTAATTTGTGGAGAGGACAGACAGACAACACACACACACACACACACACACATATATATGGGAAGATAAGTAAGGATACACATCAGTGATACATAAGAGTATGGAGCTCAGAGCTAGTCTCAGAGGATAGGAGGTGACTTTTTTTTTTCCTGGATCTTAAAGGATGGGTTAGATTTTGGTTGGTGGATAAAAAAATGGTTTAAGGAGCTGAGGACCACTCCAGACCAGGATACCAGTGTAGAGAATCATTGACAGGAAAGGTTTGATTGAGCAGAAGATTCCTTAGAAGGAGTGGTGGGAGATGCCCTTAGATGGCAGGATTGGGGCTAGATTATGGATGGCTGGTGGGGATTGAATATTATTTTGGGGAAAGTAGACTTTTGAGTGTGCTAATGGAATAACTGGGTCAGTTTTTTGGGGAAGTTTGGCTTGGTTATGATGTAAATGATGTTATTAGATGCTGAAGAATAGGTGGTTTAAATGTAGTCAAGATTGTGGTTTCTGAACTTTGTGTAACAGAGATCCCTCCGTTAAAAATGGTAATGTTACCTTCTTTTCTCTCTCTACCTGCACCCCCATCCCCATTTGTTGTATGAGGATACAACTCTTTAGTGTCACAAGTCTATACTAACTACCATCAATTGTGACTGATTGATGGCAGAAAGCCAACTCCAATTTGATCTCAGTTATGTGTACTATGCAATCAAATAATCAGTTATCATTTGGAGTGAATTTTTTATGAGATCCTCACTTTTATTGGCTTTGATTTGAACTTCATTTTCATTTCAAAAAAGAATGTATTTTTTATGGGAGTTGTATGGAAAATGTCTCATAATTTTGTTCATTGTTTCACTCCTGTTCCAAGAAGAATACTCTGCAGTGTGAAAAACTGAGTTAAGAGAATATTGCAGTAGTCCATGTTTAAGTGATAAAATTCTGAACTGGAGAAAGGAAGGGCTGGGTAAAGGAGATGTGTTGAAGGTAAGATTGATAGGATTCCTAACTATATGGATGAAATCATGGGAGAAGAAGAGTTAAAAATGAAATTTAATAGGAAAAAATGTGATTATTTCACTAAAGTCTTCCACTGATGCCTTATCACCGTGTGAAGTCAGTCTAAGCTCTTGAAGGTAGAGCATAAGCTCTGGAAGGTGCTACTAAACTGGAATGCATTGGGTAAGGCCCTAGTGGTAGCCTATTTCTGTCCTCCAAGGACTTGTCTAGCTAAATGTGAGGAAATTCATCATCAGAGGATTGACCACTGCCCAATGTCTTTTTTTTTTTTTTGGCTGTAGTAACTCACAGAGAACAGTTATGAAAATGCAGAGGGTTAGAAATATGCATCTGTGGATGACACCCCTACTCTAATGAAATCGTAGCTCCTTGAAGTACTTCAACCTTTAGGTTAAAAAAAAAGTCAACCTGGTCCAGAAGTATAATATGTACAAGATCTGTTTGAGGGCTGAGCCTCCATGACTCTGCGTCCCGATGGATGAACTTCCACCTTACCTTGATTGGAACCAGGCCTGCACATCACTTTCTTGCCATTTTTGAACCATGCCCATGTCGTCCTTCTCTTACTTCCCCCCCCCCCGAATTAGAGTGTAAGTTCTTTGAGGACAGAGACAGTCTTTCCTGCTTATTTTTATGTTCTTAGTACTTAGTACAGTGCTTGGCAACAGTTAGAGCTTAATGAATGTTCTTATAGATTTATATATTGTTTCCCTTGACAGAATGTAAACTTCTTGAGGGAAGGGACTATTTCATTTTTGTCTTTGTATCCCTAGTGTCTAGCACACAGCCTGGCACATAGTAGGTGCTTAATAATGCTTTTTGATTGATCACATGATCAGTGCCATAGGTATAGCCAGGAAGATCTGTGTATATTTGGAAAGCATATCCATTGGCTCTTGTCCTGAGCCCAAACTTCACGTGTGCCTCTAACAATGATTGTTTTTAAAAATTTGAAAGGTTATGCAGAAGAGGCATTAGATTTGTTATATGTAGCTCTAGAGGAAGGAACTAGGTAGAAGCAATATTTCAGCTCATCTGAGAGTTGGAAGGCACTTTTTAGTTCAATATTTATCTGAAGGATAAATTCCTTTCACAATATTTCCAGTAAGTTGTTATCTAGCTTTCACTTGAAGACTTCTAATGATAGGGGGACTGACTGTTCCCTAAGGTAGCTTATTTCATTTTGAGACAGTTGTATTTACTAGGAAGCTTCCCCTCAGATTCACCAATATCTCCTCTCTCCAGTATCTTTCATCCATTTGTTAGAACCTGCCTAGTCATTCCCAGCAATATTGTAATTCTAAACTGGAGGTGAGTTACCTGAGTGAGCTTTTTTGAATGGGAGGCATCAAGACTTTTGACACTTCATTCCAGAGCAAAAAAAGTCTCAATGAAGTGAATTCTCACCATTGGTCAAGTGATTATTGTGAATAGTACTGGAACTCCTTGATTTAGAATTGATATATTTCTTGGAAAGGGTTACCTCCACTGTTCAGATCTGGCAGAGTTTAGAAAGCAGAAGGGAGAGTATTGCTTTAATCTGCAAGTGGCAGAGCTGAGTAGACCTGGATTCTAGTAATTTAAGGTAAAAATAACTATTAGAGGTAGCCAAAAGTAGAATGGGCTACCTCAGGAGATAGTGGGTTCCATTCCAGTTGGCATCTTCAAGTAAGACTAGATGATCATTTATCAGGTATATTGTTGAAGGAATTCTTACTCAGGTACATATTAGGTGAGATGGCCTCTGAAGTCTCTTTCAATTCTCAGATTCTGTTTGTATAAACTTGATTAGAGGCACAAGAGCTGGCCAGAATAGAAGTAATGGGCAGGGCTGATAGACATAAATTTTTTTCTCGAGAAGTTTCCCTTTCCATGACTTTCTCTTTTCTCTCCCTGTTAGGCAGGAGAACAGGGGCTCCTTAGTTCTTTTCTTATATTCTGTCTTTCTTGTTGTGAAGAGAATTGTTCTTACATTCCTTTTGGGTGGTTGCATGTCAGACTCCATTAGGCTTAAGACAGGTATGAACTGGTAATCAATTTCCATACTCTTTTTAGGTGAAAATTATTTTTTTTCCTATTTAGGATCATTGTTATGGATTCTCTTTGCATTGTATAGGAGTAAATTTTGATTAGTTTGCATAATTGTATTTTTGTAGGTAGGCCTGACTATGTCACTATTCTACTCAAAAGGCTCCCTTTTACTTCTAGTATGAAATATAAATATAAATGCCTCTGTTTACATCTTCGCAACCTGACCCCATTTTACTTTTCTGCCTAGTTTCACGTTACTTCTGTCCCTACACTCTATGGTCCAGCTAAATTGGCCTTCTTACCATTCTTCATACTTAATATTCCATTTCCCATATGTATGGTTTTACACTGGCTGTCTCCCATGCCTAGAATGCCTTCCTTCTTTACCTCTGTCTCTTGGAATCTTTCTTTTCCAACAAGATCCAACTTCAGCACCACTTTCTTCTTGACATCTTTCTTGGTCCTTTCAGCTCTTAGTGTTTTTCTATACTTCAAGGATAGAAGGATCTTGTATGAGTTTCGTATGTGTTTTGTGTGTGTATATGCATATGTTTATTATACATATACACATATGTGTGGATATATGTATACTTTATGCAAATATATGCATCTCACTGGTTCTTTCCTGACTGATTAGAGGTGGCTCCATCATAAACAAATTGAGAGAAAGCAATATAATTTAAAATCAAACCCAATGATCTATGTAGAGAAATACCCACATTTGTCGGGGAGGATAGGATGGCAAATCTGTTAAATGTTCTTGTTCTTAAAATCAAAGAACCTGTATTCAATTATCAACCATGTCACTTACTTAGCTCTGTAACATTGGATAAGTCAATCAGATTCTATGATTTTTTAAAATGTGTCTTTATATTCCTAGGCTTAGCAATGTCTGACATATAGTAGGTGCTTAATAAATTCTTGTTAACTGAGTGATTCTCTGGGCTCTGATTCCTCATTTGTAACATAAAGGTTCAGGGAAAAAAATGGCATCTTGTCTCCCTTATAGTTCTAAAATCTATGATTCTGTGATCTCATCTGGAACATCCCTGACAGCCTCTGCTTAAATGGCAAGGAGCTCACATACACATCTCTCACATTCTCTTCCCCCCCCCCATTTGATGCTGGCTCAGGGATGGCATTTCCTCTGATGATCCTCTGGAACACAGAGGTAAAAAGCAAGGGAAGAGGCCACAAAACTTCTCCATTGTGTTAAGGACTATTAGGAAACTAGAAGTAACTTGGAATTCCAAAGGAAGTCAGAAATGGATGCTGTCATATTTCTCTAGGTTTCAACAGCCTCTGATACAGATCCCAGTAGAATTTTGGCTCCTTGAGGGCAAGAACTATTCCCTTGATTTAGCACAGGGCAATTATATGGTAATATTTTAATTAATGGAGAATGACTAAATTAAGCTGATAGTACTAAGGGAGGAAGTAGGAGGAGGACACCATTCTCAGCAGAAAGCTCTGGAAACTGAAGTGACAAAATTTTTTGCCTCTTGACACTATGGCTTAGTCTTTTGTCCAAGGACAGCAAGGGGAAGACCCAGGAGTGCTGCCTGAGCAGAAAACCCAACCCCCTTGAATCTTCCAGCAGGGAAAGCACCTTGGTCCCTTCTGTTTGGTGGTTAGGAGAAAGACTAAGTTTTCTCAATTGGGACATAGCCCAGGAAAAAGTACCAAATGGTTCATATTGTCTTAAGACTCAGGGCTGATTTCTCTGACATAGTCTGTCCCCAAAGCTCTACTTTTCCTCCAAGGAAGGTAGTGAATGGAATGTGATTTCCCTCTTCCATCACTGATGATTGCCACCTTACCTGGAGAAATTTGAATCAGGACGATAAAGAAGATGAACATGAAGTAGAAGATCCTCATGGCTTAGCTGTCAATGGAGAGGAGTTCGTAGAACAGGAAGACTTGACTTCTCTAGCTTCTCTAGGAAGCAGTGTCCTACTCTATTTTCTAAACTAACTCTTGCAGGGCCCTGAGACAACTTTGGCCAAGGAAGTTAACTGAAATCAAATAGATACCCGTGCTTCATTAAATAGTGAGTGGGCTAATCATTAGAGGTCATCTGAAAAGGAATGTGAAGACAGTAACTGCTAATACCAACACCTTGTCTGAAATACCCTCCCTGTCCTTTCTGCTTATCCAATGCTTATTTAGTCTTCAGAGTCTAACTCCAGTCCCTCCTTGTAGTGAAGTCATATCTCCCCAGGGCAGCCTGAAATGATTTTTTTTCTTCTTTTGTCTGCTCTGAGTGTAAGGCAGCTCATACCACTGGATCACTGGCATGGTGACTTATTTCCTCATTATTATAAGCACTTTGAGGAGGAGGACCTTGTCTTTGTGTTTCTGAAATCAAGCACAGTTCCTTCCTATGGAAGCTACTTCATAAATACAGATCTGTCACTGAATGATATTTGGCAGGTCTTTTCTTCTTTTTGTTACACAGTCTCCTCATCCATAAAATGATGAGTTGGACTAGATGGTTTCCAGCTCTGACTTCTATGATTTCATTCCAAATAGAGGTTACAATTTTTTTTCTCATACTTGGCTTGTAGAAAAATTTAGTGTACCATCACTAGCATGTGATGTCAGAGAAATAACTTGTCTCTCTGGGCCTCCCAGAAGCATCAGTAGCAGCTTTTCCAAGGCCTCATATATACTAGAGGAGCCAGGGAATACCTTCTTGCTGTTGGTGATCACATGTAAAGGAGGCATATTCTGTTTGTTTTGTTGTCTGGATCCCTTAGAGAAGTGGACTTCATTGCTGAGCCCATGATCTCTTATCACTCTCTCTACATTTCTAAGGCCATAAGGAGCCACAACTTGTTGGTGGGAAGATCGACTGAGAGAGAAAGATAGCTTCCAGGACTATCCTTTTGCTTCATGCATCATCCATTTATCTAGCACTATTTTCTCTCCTGATCTTCATTTCCACACCATCAATTACGTACTGAACATTTCTAATGGAACAACTCAAACATCCAACACTCAATTCATTAGCTTTTACCTCACATCCTTGCCTCTTTCAAATTTCTCTATTTCTGTCAAAGGAACCATTTTCCTGCTAGTCTCCCAGGCTTGTAACCTTGACATCATCCCAGACTCTTTCCTCTCTTTCACCCCTCATATCCAATCATTTGCCAACTTTTGTGTTTCTACTGTCACAACATGCCTTTCATCTTCAACCTTCCATCATTACATTCTTACAATCCTTTCTATTCACACAGTTATCACCTTATTTCAGGTCACCTACTTCTTGCCTATATTATTACAGCATCTCCCACTTTATTTCCCTGTTTCAACTCTTTCAAAATTCCAGTTCATCCTACATGCAGCTCCCTAAGTGATTTTTTGTAAGCACAGATCCATGTGATTCCTTTACTCAACCTACTCCTTTTGGCCTCTAGGACATGAGTGGGGAACTTGCAACCTTGAAGCCACATGTGGCCCTCTAGGTCATCAGGTGTGGCCCTTTGACTGAATGCAAACATCCATTAAGGACCTAGAGGGCCACATGTGGCCTCGAGGCCACCGGTTCTCCATCTCTGCTCTAGTATAAAATATAAAGTCCTTTGTTTGGCTCCTCCCTCCTACTTTTTCCCAATTAATGAGCATTTATTTTCTCTTTTTTCAACCTCTCCTCATAAAAAAAACAGTAAAAGAAAAACTTCATAACAATTATGCACAAAATGTGTGTTTAATTCTGCATATTTGTTTTATCACCTCTCTTTCAAGATATGGATAGCATTCTTCGTCACTGGTCCTTTGGAAGCACAATTGATCAGAACTTTTAAGTCTTTCAGAATTCTTCATTTTTACAAAGTTGTTTTCATTGTATAAATTGTTCTGTTGCCCTCACTTTACTCTGTATCAGTTCATAATCATCTTCCCAGGTTTCTCTGAAACTATCCCCTTCATCATTTCTTCTGGCACTATAGTATTCCATTATATTCATGGTCGATAATTTGTTCAGTCTTCCTCCAATTGATGGACATCCTCTTAATTTCTGGTTCTTTGTAAACACAAGAAGAGCAGCTATAACTATTTTTGTATTTATAGGGTCTTTTACTTATTCTTTAATCTCTTTGGTAGTATAGACAGCTCAAAATTATACACAGTTTACCAAATTTTGGGGCAAATTCCTTTCCAGAATGAGTTCAACAATTCAACAGCTCCACCAGCAGTGCATCAACAGCTCTTTTAACATTTCTAATTTTCTTTTTTTTTTTGGGTCAACTTTGTCAATCTAGTTATCATGAAACCCCCCTCTATTATGGGAGATTTCATAACGGGACACCTACCCCTCCTTAGCCCCTAGATAAATGCATTGTGTGAAGGAACTGAAGTGAGACAATCTCGTACACCCATCATTGGTTCTTGCCATCAGGTTGGGACTTCCGGTCTCCCAGGATCAAGATGGTAATGGGTTGAATTAGATGGCCTCTGAGGTCTTTTCTAGCTCTAGAACTGTGAGACGATAATCCCTTGTTCAATATCCTGCTCAATAATCTGATGTTGGCAAATGACTTCTTTATGCAGGCCAGGAGTGGGCTATTTCAGCAAATGTACTATGAGAGACAAAAGGGCCACTGTCTAGTGGACTGCCTTCTGGATGAAGAGGGTATTGGTTCCTGAAGATCTGGCTTTGTTTTGTTTTGCTGCCAAGACTAGAGGTCAAACTGAAAGCTGAGGACGACCTTGAAAAACTGTGGAAGTGAACGAGCTGTCACTGACCTTAGCAGGGTAAAGGTATTAGATTCTTTTCTGGTTAGTCTTGAAACACCAGGTTCTCTGATGCACTATTTGTTCTGTACCTTGAATCCATGACAGAAACCATCTGACAGTGGGATTCACGTTGGTTTTAGTCTTACCTCTGCCACTAATTATCCTCATTCCTTTAAGCAAAGCAATCCCCACTTCTGGAACTTAGTTTCTTTATCTGTGAAAATGATAGGTTTGTGTTAGAGCAGGGGTTCTTAACATCATGATGATGATCACTAGCGCTTGTGTAGTACTGAAGGTCTCTAAAGTGTTTTAACAGTTATTATCTCAGTTAATATTCATAATAACTTTGTGATATAGATGTTGTTATTCCTATTTTATAGAAGAGGAAACAGAGCCTGAGAGAGATTAACTGACACTTAACTAAGGCCACACTGCTAATGTTGAAGGTAGAATTTCAAACTTTTTTTTTGCAGGACTTCCTGATTCGAAATTCAGTACTGGCTTTATTCACTGTGTGACCTAGATAATCAGATGCTTGTGGTCAGTAGTGCCAAATACCATAGAAAGGTCAAGATAGAAAAGAATTGAGAAAAAGCCATTAAATTTGGTATTTAAGAAGACATTAGTACTTAAAAGTACTAAAAAGTACTTAATCATATGTTCTTAAGTCTTCTCTTCTTCAGGTTTAACATCATCAGTTCTTTCAATAGATTTTCCTATGACATAGTGCCCAGTCTACTCACCATCTTGGTTTCCTCTTCTAAATGCACTCCATGTGTGGTACTCAAAAATAAACACCATTCTCTAGTTATGGTTTGACCAGATCAAATAACCTTGGAATTATCATCTCTTTTGTTTTTGACACTATGCTTTATTAAAGGCAGTCTAACCATAAGTGGTCTTAGCTACAATATCACTCATTATGAGCTTGTGGTCCACCAACTTCCCTCCCCTCTCAATCATTTTTTTTGAGGCAATTGGGAGGCTAAGTGACTTGTCCAGAGTCACATAGCTAGTAAGTGTTATGTGTCTGAAGCCAGATTTGAACTCAGGTTCTCCTGACTCCAGGGCCAGTGCTCTATCTACTGTGCCACCTAGCTGCTCCTCTCAATCATTTTCATAGGCATTGTTGCTAACTACATCTCATACGTCTTGTTTTTGTAATGCTAATGTGTCAGCCCAACTATAGCACTTTACATTTACTACTAGATTCTAGGGTTTTATCCATTATTGGATTCAGTCCGAAAGTCAAGGCTTTTCAGATCCTGACTGTCATTCAGTGTGTTAACTGTCACTCTAAACTTTTTGTGTCATCTGAAAATGTGATAATCACATCTTCTATGGATTTACCAAAATTGTTCACAAAATTCTGAATAGCAAAGGCCCAAGGACAGGGCAATTAGGTATTCCTATAGAGACCTCCATTCATGTTGATACAGACTTAATGACTTCTCTCTGGGATACTATAGTTCTCAGATTATCCTGAGATAGAGAAATGAGCCAGAGAGCCTGAGATTCCCTTGAAGTATACTCAAGCCATTTGTGCCAGGATTAAACTGTTGACTCAGGATTACATCTTTGCAGAATATCAGTGTCTGGGAGAGGGGAATTTATAGATCACTTATCTCAAACCCTTCATTTTATAAGCACCCAAACTAAAGCACTTAAAGGACCCTGAGCCAAGAAAACCCCAAACGGGGTGACAAAGAGTCAGACATGATGAAACAACAATAATAATAACAGCAAAGTGGCTCTTGCTGTTACCTATTTATTTAAATTCCCCACATACTCTGGACAGCAAATTTTTATCAGTAATATTTTGTGTAAATATTTTACTACCCTTCTGTTTGTCTCTTAGTTCTAGGTCCTTTTTTTATTCATTAAAGATCTTTTTAATTTTATATAGTCAGAATTGCCTATTTTATCATTTGTATTTAATTTTAATTTTTGCAGAAGGAAGGATATAAATTCTTTCTCATCCAAGACCCAAGGGAAAGACTAGACTCATTGAACACTCTGTCCACGAAGAGAGGAGACACCCCTATCAGGATTGCTAATGTGGGATTGAAGAGAGGGAAAATCTGTCCAGGCAAATGGGTTTCTTTAAGGTTGGGGAAAATAGATTCTCGTAGGGCTACAATCTTGGAACTTTTGACAAACTGAATCCATTGGTTTAAAATTGAGATGATGCTGGTGATCTGATTCAAAGACAAGCTTTAGGAGAAGCATTTGAATTAGCCTTGATAGAATAATGAAGAGATAGATCTTTTTCTCTATGTGTTCACAGAAGGCTGTGACAGACTAAAAAGATTTAGGTAATTTTCCACTTCATTTGTAATTCATTTTTAATACTTTACTTGTCCTGATCTGATGTGTGATTTGATTAGTATAGAAAGCTTCTAGTAAGGAAATATGTTCATAAATTAACATTGGTAGATGTTCTGCAATTTATCTGTGGCATTGAGTGGCTAAGGGTCCTGCCTGTGCTCACACAGCCAGTGTAACAAAGGTAGGACTTAAATCCTCATCTTCCTGGCTCTAATGTCCACTCACTATTTATGCCTCTCTAATTGTGTCAATATGAATATTTCTCTGTTGGGCTTTGCAAAATAACACTTTCAAAAACACAATGATCATATTTTTTTAAGGAGCAGAGCTAGAGGAAGATCCTATGTCCTTTTCCACAAGGGAACTCAAGTTTAGGGAACTTAGTAGTATTTAGGAAGGTGGAGATAACCAGAAACCTAATATGGATTCAATTATCATATCTATTCAGCATGTATCCAACCTTGGTTTTTCTTCTGAATTCTAATTCCACATAAGCATCGACTTACTGGACATCCCCAAATGAATATCCTATAGACTTTTAAACTCAACATTTCCAAAAAGAGAACTCATTATTCACAACCCCTTCACCACCACCCCCAAGTCCCCAATTCTTCCTTCTTTCCTTCCTTCTTATTTATATTGAAGGAAGCACTGTTGTCTTGGTCTTCCATATTTTCAACCACAGAATTATCCTTAACTTCTCTCCCTTCCTTATTTCCATCAGGCCATATGCATTCTGCCTCTACATCTCTCATCTCTCATTCTCTTCTCTCTACTCACACAGCTACCACCCTGTCCCAAACCTTTATCACTTTTTGCTCAGACTTTTGCAACAGCTTCTTAATTGTTTTCCTTTCTTCAAGTCTCTAGCCTCTGCAATCAATTCTCCACACAGATGTTAAAATATTATTCCTAAAATGTAGATCTTGGTAAGGCATTTCCTTCCTTGAAAAGCCCCAGTGGCTCCTTATTGCCTTTATAATAACATACAGACTCTTCTCTTTGGCATTTAATGCCCATTCACAATCTGTATGGAGCCTACCTTCCCAACCTTATTATACATTGTTATGAGTGCAATCTTCAGTCTAGCTGGACTGTTTTTCTTTCAGTTCCTCCCACACCATTTCCATGCCTTTGCACTAGTTGCCATCTTTACCAAGAACACATTCTTTCCTCCCCTTATAATAACTCTGGATTCCTCCCTTCCACAAGCATTTATGAAGCAGTTACTAAGGCAAAGTCACTAAGAGAAATACTAGGAATACAAAGAAAAAGTAAAGACAGTAAGCTCAGGTGTCACTTCCTATAGGAAACCTATAAAATTGCTGGTACCCTCCCTTGAAATAGAGAGATAGATGGATAAATAGAGCCTTTAACTTTCTATGTACATGTTGTTTTCACTCAATAGAATGTAAGTCCCTTGAGGGAAGAGATTATTTTGTTTTTTTGTCTCTGTATCTCCCAATCTAGCATAGGCCCAGGGCCATATTAGGCACTTAATAAGTGTCTATTGAAAGTAGAATGAATGAATGACACTGGTTAGTATTGCCAAGAAAAGAGTGAGATGGTGTGCTAGAAGAGGGATCAGGTATAAGAAAAAGTATATAGGGGGAATTCTCTAGACTTAGTAATAGACTAGGTTTCATTCAGTCATTTCAGTCATGTCCAACTCTTCATGACCCTATTTAGGGTCTTCTTGGCAAAGATACTGGAGTAGTTTGCCATTTCCTTCTCCAGCTCATTTTACAGATGAGGAAACTGAAGCAAACAAGACTTGCCCAGGGTCACACAGCTAGTAAGTGCCTAAGGCAGGATTTTAACTCAGGTCTTCCTGAATCGTGATTCAGAGCTCTAGCCACTGTGCCAACTAACTACCCCAATAGACTAGGTATACTATAAGATAGTGTGGCATTATGGATATGGAAACTGGACTTGGAGTAACAAAGCCTTCAGTTCAAATGCCACTTCAGAACCTGACTAGTTGTCTAACCCTTGGTAAATCACTTAAACCCCTTGAATTTCCATTTTTTCCTCTGTAAAATAAAGATGTTGAAGTCAGTGTTTTCTAAGATCTCATTCATCTCTAAATCTATTATCCCCAGGAAGAAGAGGGAGAATTTTTTTTAAATCCTAAGTTTTTTTTCCTGGAAAGACTTATGTGAACTGATGCAAAGCAAAATGAGCAGAACCAGGAAAACATTGTATACAGTAATAACAATACTGTGTGATAATCAATTATAATTGACTTAGCTCTTCACAGCAATGCAATGAACCAAGACAATTCCAAAAGACTCATGATGGAAAATCCTATCCACATCCAGAGAAAGAACTAATGGAGTCTGACTGGAGACTGAAGAATACTATTTTCAGTTCCTTTACTTTTTTATGGTTTGTTTTTCCTTTTGCAAACTGTTTCTTCTTCACAACATGACTAATGTGGAAATATATTTTACATGATTGCACAAATATAACCCATATCAAATTGCTTATTGTCTTAGGAAAGGTGAAGGAAGGAAAGGAAAGGAAAAAATTTAGAACTCAAAATTTTATAAAAAATGAAAGTTAAAATTGTCTTTGCATATAATTACAAAAAATAAAATACTATTAATCTCTAAACAAAATCCTAAGGGTTTTTTTTTTTAGGGAAGCTAGGAGAATGATGGGAGAAACAGGAAAATAGGAGAATGATGATGCCACAGACAGATAGTGAAGACAAAGGAAGAAGCAGGCTCTGAGGTAAAGACAGTAATCAAGGTGTCTTTCATATCTATAAAAGCTCACATTTATTTAGTTTGGTACAATTTATGAAATATTTTCCTCACTACATCCAAGACCAGTGTTCTTTCAACCACCTGGTCTCAACCACTACTTCCCAAAATACTTATCGATTGCATTAACAAAGAAGCCAGAAGAGAAGGCCCATTTGTTGAGGATTCATGACTCATTTAGAGTTTGGATTATAGCATCCAACTCTGTGATTCTAAGATCTCTCCATGACTAAGTCACCTGCTTCTGTGGTATTCCACTAGAAACTGAAAAGAGTCATTTGTCTGAAGAGAAGGGCAGTGAGCAACTATCAAGCAGAGACTGTAGGATCAGCAGGCATTGAGAGCAAGTGCATTCCCTAGGTCCTTCTCTCCTCTAATATCTGCCTCTCTCCCTTCCTCCCACCACAGCAATTTCTCTTTGACCCATGACTTCCAGTAGGTCAGGGACACTGTGACACAATGTTGTGAAGCTGTTCAGAAGTCCAAAGGGTGGATGGGTTGTTAGACATGCCTTGGGAGCTGGTGAAGAAAAGGAGAGAAAGGAGAGGAGCCAAGCCATGAGGACTAAGAAGACTCTCTTGGAAGCTGTTCTGGGCTGTATGCAGGGCAGTGGGACTGTTTGAAGGGAGTGACTGAGGAGGGGATGAGTGAGTGAAAAGGAAGTAGATAGGGCTGTTATTGGCTACTTGGGGATTGAGGAGTGGACCCAGCAGTAACTCCAGGACTAGGATAAGACCCTAGGAAGCTAAGGATGAGTTAGGCATCTAGATGACCGACTGGATAGAGCACTGGTCCTGGAGTCAGGAAGACTTGAATTCACATCCTGTCTCAGATACTTATTAGCTGTGAGACCCTGGGTAGGTCACTTAACCTTGTCTGTCTCTGTATCTTTATCTATAAAATGGGGATTATAATAGCATCTACCTCCCAAAGTTGTGAGGATCAAAAGATAATATTTATAAAGCATTTTGAAAACCTTAAAATAGTATAAAATGGTAGCCATTGTTATTACTAATAATTAAAGAGTGGTCCATGTAGCAGCGAGACCAAAAGACAGCTTATGAAGAGCCTGAATGAGGGGTGAAGGTATGTAGAATTAGGGTGAGAAATAAGAATCTGGTTTCCTGTAACCCATCTCAACTGGCTGGAGTGTACCCTGAGAATCTGACAGACTTTCTTGAATCAATTTTCATACTGAGAGTGACTATGAGTATGCCTGGCAAGGGGAAGGAAAAAAATGCCTAGGGAAGGCAAAGGCACCCACGAACCCTTCTATCATCCCTTAAATGCATTGGTTAGGTCCTGGGCTTACTTCCTTGTTTGTTTCACTTGTGGCTTAGAACAGGAGAAAATTCTCAATTGTTCATTGAATTTCTGTAGTATACTATGTTAAGCTTGCCTCTGTTCTTCTCTTTCCCAAGATCTGTGATGGACCCCCTGGGAGGAATCCTTGACTGTTTTTTTCTCTTATCACCAGTAATTCACACCTCAGTTCAAGAAATTTGGGCCAGAACAGCAAAGATGAAGCCAAAGACTTTCATCTGAAGTGTGAGTCTATGGAGTGAAAATATCCTTTTCTTCTAACAGGGACAAGTCTTGCAGTGTTCACTCTTCTTGAAAGTCCTGAGGCATTTTTTGACTTGGGAAAGTAACTGAAAGTGGATAGATTTCCAAGCTCAGTTGAATGACTCTTGGGTGACTGCTGGAACCAGACTAAAATGTAATTGGGTCATATCCAAAATACAAATGAACTGGTTAAAATTTATAATACCAAAAACAATTCCCCAAAAAACAAATGTCAAAGAATGTGAACAGTTTTCAAAAGAAATAGCTTTTCCAAACTAATGACAACCATATGAAAAGATGGTCTAAATAATTAATTGAAGACATGGAATTTAAAGCAATATTGAGGTTTTACCTCAGACCTATTGAAATGGGAATGATGAAGAAAATGACAAATGTAGGAGGGGCTGTGGGAAAACAGGTACACTAGTGCCTTGTTGATGGAACTGTGAATCTGTTCAGCCATTGTGGAAAGCAATTTGGACGTATGCACAGAAAGTTACCACACTGGGTACACAAGCTACCCCATTATTAGGTCTATGCCCCAGAGAAATCAGACGATGAAGGAACAGATCTCTATGTGTGTGTATATACATATATATATATATATACACACATGTATATATATGTATATACACACATATACACACATATGTATATATATTTATATATATGTATACACACATATATACATATGTATATACGTGTGTGTATGTACATACATATAAATATATAAAATATAAATATAAATATATATACACATAAATATATATACATATAAATATATATCTATATATCTATATCTATATCTATATCAGCTGTTTTGTGGCAACACCAAACTGAAAACTAAGGAGGTGGCTTCCTTTTGGGAAATGACTAAACAAATTTAGTGACTATAATAGAATATTATTCTGTCCTAAGAAATGTGAAATAGACGGTTTCATGGGCAACTCAGAAAACCGTTATGAACTGACACAGATTGAAGTGAGCAAAACTGGCAGAGCAATCTAATCCCATATAAAGCAACATTGTGGAGAAAAATAACTTTGGAAGACTTTGGAACTTTGACCACAAATACAAAAGAACAAAGATGAAATATACCATTAACCTCCTCCTAGGTGATTAACTTAAATTGCAGAAAAAGAAATACGAGTTTGGAACAACTAATGTGAGATTTTTTATTATAGGATTAAGCAATTATGTTTTGAAGGGTTTATTTTTCATTTTTATAAATATTTGTTCAATGTGGAGGGTAGAGGGAGGAAGATATTATTTTAATGCATAATAATTGAAAACAATAAATTAAAAGATGTGGCAAAAATGTAATTGGGAAATGTTTACCAAAATAAATAAAAATACAATAAAATATAGATAATGCCAATTTGTGGTTTTCTAGGTCAATGTGCTGCCAGCAGGCATCCTGCTTCTATTTGAGTTAGATTGGTTGTTGCTCTTCATGTTCAAAGGGGACCAAAATGACATCACTATGTTGGGGTCAAGGTACAATGTGTCCAACTTTGGCTGATTAGACTAATAGGAGCTCAGAAGGCTCTACCACAGGTTGGGCACAAACAGTCCATATGAACATTTGGAGTAAAAATGTCTCTAAATCTGCACCTCTCATATTTCTTTTGAGCTATTATAATTCTGCTTTGCTCATAGAGTACAGTACCTTCTTTGGTGCAGGCACACCATGCTGGGTGGTCCTGTGCCAGTGTCTTCAATGTCTCACAATCTGTATTAAAGTTCTTCTTGACAGTGTCCTTGTATTGCTTCTTTTGATGTTACCCGAATGCTTGTTTTTATGAGTTCTCTGTAAATTAGTCTTTTAGGCAAATATCCATTTGGTGATTGAACAATGTGGCCAGCACATTGGAGTTGCACTCTCTGCAGTAGTGTTTGAATAGTTGGCAGTTCAGCTTGAGAAAGAACTTGGTGTCCAATATTTTATCTTACCAGGTGATCTCCAGAGTCTTTTTAAGACAATTCAAATGGAATTGATTCAATTTCCTGGCATGGTGCTGGTATACTTTCCAGGTTTCACAAGTATACAACAATGAGGCCAGTGCAATGGCTTTATAGACCTTCAGTTTGGTAGACAGCCTAATACCTCTTCTGTCCCACATTTTCCTTCAGAGCCTCCCCAAAACTGAGCTAGCTCTAGCAATGTATGTGTCAACTTCATCACCTATGTGTACATCCCTGGAAAGTATATTGCTAAGGTAAGTGAACTTATCTACAGTATTCAAAATTTCTCCATTTTCTGTAACATATGGGTGGTGAAGTGCTGGCTGGTGGAGAACTTCTGTTTTTCTTGGTGTTAGTTGTTGGGCCAAAATTAGCACAAATGGGAAAGAATCAATCTATATTTAGTTGCATCTCAGCTTCAGGGACTACATTGAGTGCACAATCATCTGCAAACAAAAAGTCGCATACCAACTCTCACTCTATTTTAGTCTTGGCTTCCAGTCTTTTTAAGTTAAATACGTTACCATCACTGTGGTAGTTGATCTTGCGGCTGTTTTTGTCTTTTTTGAAAGTGTCTGACAATATCACTGAAAATACAATGCTAAAAAGCATGAGAACAAGCACACAGACCTGCTTCACTCTATTGGTGACTGGGAAAGTGCAAGAGCATCGTCCATTATCCAGAACCCATGTAAGCATGCCGTCATGAAACTGGATGTCAGTACTGATGAATTTCTCTGGTCAACCAAATTCTGCCATGATCTTCCCTAAGCCCTCATGACTGACAGTATCAAAGGCTTTGGTCAAATTGTTGCATGGTATGTACAGATCTCTTTTCTGCTTCTTGCATTTCTCTTGGAGTTGTTGGGCAGCAACAACGTATTGACTGTTCCTTAGCCCTTTGGGAAGCCACACTGGCTCTCAGGTAGATAACCATTTTCCAAGTGAAGGATAAACCTATTAACAGGGATTCTGTCAAGAACCTTACCAGCAATGACTAAGAGAAAGAGCTCTCTGTTATTGTCACAGGAAAACCTTTTTCTACTTGCTTTATAGAGATGGACAGTGGAGGCATCCTCATGTTCCTAGGGGATAACCTCCTCTTGCCATATAACTTGGAAGATTTCAGTCAGCTTTTTTTATGAGCAGTGAACCCCCTGTCTTGTAAATCTCAGCTGGAATAGAATCAGCACCAGATGCTTTGCCACATGAGAGGAGCCTAATGGTATTCAAGATTTCTTCTTCAGTTGGAAGTTTAGCTAGAGAGGGATTGACTTTAACCTGAGATTGAGGTTAATGGCTTCAGCACTGGTGGATGATGATGTGTTGAGAACATTATGGAAGTGTTCAGCTCATCTCTCCAGCATCATGTCCATATCACTAATCAACATGGCTCCATCAGAGTAGTTGAGATGCACCATATGTCTTTGGCCCATAAATAGCCTTCAGGGCATTGTAAAAGTGCCTTGAGTTGTTATTATCAGTGTACATCTGAATTTTATCTGCCTTCTTACTGAGCCAAGAATCCTGCAGCTCTCTAAGCTTTGTTTGTCCTTTACTTTTGATGGAGTTAAATGCTATTTTCTTAGAGACAGATGAACTATCCTGCTGGTAAATGCTATGGAGTTTTGCTTAGCAGCTGTTGGTGATGAGAATGTCATGGGACACAGAAGTCTTCAACAGCAGGTGATCACTGCTATTGCCGTTTCTGACTCCATTGTTCCCAAGGTGGAAGAATGCCTTGTCCGATAGTCTGTGCCTACTCTGGTGATAAAATACCCAGAATGATAAGCATGTTTTCTTTTGGCACATTGATGATGAGAGTCTTCAAGTCTCCATAATTTTTTTTTTTACCTCATCAGGATTTGTTACGGTCAGAGCATATACAGTGATGATGGGAGCATGGCACTTTCCTGCAGGTGGCAATCACATTGTCATGAGCCTGTTGTTACCTCCTTTTGGGAGACATACAAGGTTGTTGACTAGACTAATCTTGATTATGAAACCTATGCTAGCTTCATGGCACTCCCCATCACTATGACCATTTCAGAAAAATATGTATTTAGCTCTGACTTAGGTAAGCTGGCCTTCATTTGTCAGCCTTGTTTCATTCAAGGCTGTTATTTGGATGTGATACCTGCTAAGTTCTCTCACTACAAGAGCTGTTCTTCTTTTGGGTCTACTGTTCACATTCTATGTACCAATAATGAGTGGAATCATTTTTGCAAAAGTTTTGTATATTTTTTGTGTTTTGACCAAAAGATAGAAGCTCCACCTGCCACAGGAAAGAGGCCAGGTTTAAGTGACATGAAGCAGACAATTTTTAGGGCACGTTTTCTAGCCCCTTCCTCATACCAGGAGGTGAGCAATGCAATCCTTAAAAAATGCCACTCAGACATCCAGGGGCTCCTGAATCCCAATGCTGCTTCAGTCCAGTGAGAAGATGACCCTGTGGCCCGGGCTGTCTGTGTGCAGGGTTGTTATTACAGCTCCCAGGGTATCTGTACCTGCTGCTTTGTCACCTGTCTGTCAACACAGGACTTCAAGTAAAATGGTATGAGTCTTTTGACTCACACACAAATTGGATTTAACTGAGGCAGAATTACACAAAGTCATCAAGGTCACTCTCTCTTCCAGAGTCATCAAAGTACAGTAGCAAGACAAAAGCCAATATGACTTATCATTGCCCAGGACACGGTGGATGACCTTGGCATCTTAATGTCTCAGTGCTCCACAGTGCCTGCTTCTACCACCTTCACGGCCCGTTGGAACAAATTGTTCACATTTGCCTATTCCACCAGGGAAGTCTTCACATGGTTGAGGTAGATACCCCACTAACTCACTGGCGAGTTTGAGAACTGTTGGTTACTCTCAACCTGTCTGCAACTTAGCCTGTCTGCCAAAATAGTTTACTGGAGGTGTGGCTGCTGATGCTTCCTGGAGCCACAGGTGAGAGTTGGGTGACAGGTGGACACCAAAGGTGGAAAGCAGCCCTGAAAGGAATACAAGATTCAGAGCTCTCATACTGAAAGCAAACTTTGAATCCTTCCTCTTAAAACGGCCTCAGCCAGTACAGTACTGTAAATAATAAATAATGTAGAGGTTCTAGAGGAAGGTAGAGATTCTCTGAAATGAGGATTGGGCTATCTTGACTCTTTGTTGACACAGGCATTGAGTATTTTCTATGTCTTTTATTGTGTAAATGAAATTAATCAATCAACACGCATTTGTTAAGTAATTAGTATGTATCTGGAACCTTGGTAGGCATTGAAAATATAAAGATAAAAATTTTAAAAAACACCCTTGATCTCAAGGAGCTTCCATTCTATTGGAGGAGACAGCATATACATATATAAGTGTATTATACAAAATAAATACAAAGTGATTATAGAGGAAGAGAGGGTGGTACTAGTTGGGAAGACCAAGAAAGGTTTCATGAAGAAGGTGGTGTTTGAATTGAATTTAAAAGAAAGAAAGAAAAAAAATTAAATGAAAGCTATTTTGTGTTTTGATATTTTGTGAGTCTGAGTATTTGTAAGGGCAGCTGATGGCCGTGTATGGCTATATACTGACGCAGGTTGTATCTAAAAAATGAGACAGATTAATAAAGTTATTGAGCGTATAGCCTTGGTGAGGGGTTACAGATACAGACATTTCTGGGTTTTACCTCAACAGGGACAAAATAAGCCAGAGAGAAGTTGAGAAGCCCACAGTGTCCCTGGAGTTTTTGTGTCAGGAAGGAGTCTTTGACACAACGGTTACATTCCAGAGATAGCCCACTGAATGTTGGTAATAAGGATCCATGAATAGTTGGCTCCATTTCTCAGAGTGAAGATTGTCTTCCTGGGTCATAGTATTCTTTTACGGCAGCAGAGCATACTTTGCTTACAGGATCCAGAAACTATTTCATCAGTTTTACATTTTCTGCGACACTTTCCTCTTCCAAGCCTGCATGTTGCACAGATCTTAGGCTGACCTGCACTGAAAAAAGACCGGCTAAGATCAAACATTCATTGACACTTTTCTAAGATTCTGAAATTGATTGAATGGGCAGAGGGAAAAAGAAGGGTCCATGCAACTATTGCCATGTATAAGTTGAGTCCACAGTCTGCACTGAATACACTGGGGTCCTCAAAGTTACCAAGGAAGAAGATGATGTGGGTAGCTAGGTGGCACAGTGGATAATAGAGCACTGGGTCTGGAGTCAGAAAGACAGAGTTCAAATCTGACCTCAGACACTTATTAGCTATGTGACCCTGAATTAGGTTTGTCTCAATTTCTTCATCTGTAAAATAAGCTGGAGAAAGAAATCTTTGCCAAGAGAATCCCAAATGGGGTCATGAAGTCAGACTTGACTGAAATGACTGAACAACAACAACAAAAAATGACTCAGTCTTTCTTTTCTTGAAGCTTTCCCTATAATGGGGGTAGATAAGATGAATAAAAGTGAAAATGCTACCAAACTTAAATAGGAAAGCCCAAAAAGATCAGCTACCTAGGTCCAGCTTTTTAGGACATGCCTACACAAACTGCAAATTCTACAGAGAAGTGAAAAGCAGGCTTTAAAAAAGAAACAACACAGTACAGTGAAGATAAGTTAGAAAAGATCATAATTTGGAATTTCAGCCTATAGAAAAATTTCAATTGAGGTAAGATGTTGTCTACACTTCCATATGTAGTTGAGGTAGATTGGAAATATCAGAAATGGGAATAGAAGTGGTTGAAGAACTGTGAGGTTGGAAGTATTTGAAGGGGACAGAGGTGGGATGGATAAACAGGCTAGAAGTCAGCCACTGAACTTATTAATTAGGAGAGAGAGTATCTAGGAGGTCACTATGCAACATCAATAAGGATCTAGACAGAATGGAGTGAGTCTGAAAGATAGAATTGGGTCCTGAATGATGGCGGCAGAAGAAGGGTCTGGAAGAGTCAGTAGGGACTAAGATGTTAAGTTAGTGAACTGGAAATTGAGGGGATGCTGATCAGCTGGGGAATGGCTGAATAAGTTGTGGCATATGATTGGGATGGAATACTATTGTGCTATAAGAAATAACAAACAGTATGCTCTCTGATGAACCTGGGAAGACTTACATGAACTGATGCAAAGTGAAGTGAGCAGAAGCAGGAAAATGTTGTAACAGAGTAACAGCAATACTGTACAATGATCAACTGTGAATGAATTAGTTATTCTAAGCAATACAATGATCCAAGATAATTCTGAAAGACATATGATGAAAAATGCTATCTGCTTCCAGAGAAAAAAATAAGAGGGTATGAATGCAGATTGAAGCGTACTTTTTAAGCTTTCCTTGTTTTTCTTGGTTTCTTTCTTCTTTTTTCATCTGTTTTCCTTCACAACATGACTAATATGGAAATCTGTTTTGTGTGACTACACATGCATAAAGTATATCAAATTGCTTGCCATCTCAAAGGAGCAGATGAGGAAAGGAAGGGAGGGAAAGAATTTGAAACTCAACATTTAAAAAAAATGCTAATTTTTTTACATGTAATTAGAAAAAAAATTTAAAAAAGACGTTAAGTTAACTCCTCCTATTGGGCTTGGATGTTGGGGGTGGGGAGGTGTTAATTAAGAAGTGAGAGAACTTGCAGAAAGTAACAAGAGGTATAGGAAAAAGCTGAGTTTCAGGGAGAACCAAAAGATAAAAGGAATGTGTAATCAAGAGTTCTAAAATCACAGGATTTAGGAGAATAGATTTAGAGCAGGAAAAGATCTCAGAATTTCTCTAGTCCTGCCTCCTTATTTTATAGATGAGAAAACTCAGACCCAGAGAAGTGAGTTGTCCGAGGTTATATTGATAGTAACTGTACCATTAGAATTTGAACTCAGGTCCTCTGACTCTTAATCTGCAGATTCTCTCACTGTACCACAAAAGAATTGCAGAGTGAATGGTGGAAAGATATGGTAGAGGAGAATAGGGACTGGGTGGGAATAGGGCTGAGTTTTCTCTCTGTGAGGAGTAGCAGCCTAAGTTGAACTTATTCACACTCATTGCTGATAGCCCAAGCTTTGATTTTCATCAAATTAAAGCTGGTGAAAATACTAACAAAATCACATGGACAAAATACTACATCAGAAATTCCATTTGGGGAGAAGTATTGCCCAGGTCTTAGTATAGGAGGTGGAGAGCTGCCTGCCCCTGTCCCCTCTTGGCTATACAGAAACCAATAAAATGTTGCCAGATAATCTCCAGTGCTAAATTATTTGATTTTACTTTAACTGAGTCTCCATGTGGCATAGTGGATAGTGTGCTATACTGAGAGCTAAGAAGACTTGAGTTCCAAACCTACCTTTAATACTTAGTAGTTGCATGGCCTTGGGCAAATCACTTAACCTCTTTTATTCCACATCTTTATGGTCCTTTATGGTTCCCATCTTTATCATCTCTTCCTATAAATCTCTATAGCCTAAATCTCTAACTTGAGATCTAAACCTAACCTCTAACCTAAACCTATAGCTCTAAATCTATAACCTGGGAGACAGTAATCTGCTATCCTTCCCATGTATGGCTGACCCACCTTTACTGAGGGCATGGATTTGGAATGAATTAATCTTTTCTTCCTAGGCCTGGCAAGAACCTTGCACTTGAGTCATCCACATTCTCTTGCTTAGTCTTTCTGGTGACCATGGGAATCCACTTAGCTGATGAATGGCTAATTATGGCAGAGGAGCTTGTGATCCGTAGGCAGAGACTTTTGTGAAATGTTAAATGCTTGATGTGGGGATTAAAGGCTGGTTAGCATCGTATTCTATCTGACTAAGCAAGCCAGCCTAGACTACCAGGGACAAGTCATGGCTTAAGGAATGAAGAGGATATTGCATGGAAGGTCGCATAAGACAACAATTGGTAGTGGGCAACTGCCCCAAGATAGCCCCTTTATGGTTTCTAACAGTTTCTTAAACTCCCAGAGCCAAGATCAGGAAGGCTCCCAATACTGTGGTGTAATGGAAAGAGAGATCTTGCCCCTAATATTTACTAGCTATGTGACCCTGGGTAAGCCATGTTACCTCCTCCCATTCTGCCTCAGTTTCCCAATCTATAGAAGGGAAATAGTAACACTTGGAGAGTTTAAGGATGTGATCCTGGCTAAGCCATTTCACAAGGCTCCCTCCACCCTCCCCTGCTTCATTTTCACACTATATAAAGAGAATAAAAAATAGCTAGACAGAATTGTTGTAGGGAAAGTACTTTATAAAACTTGAAGAATTATTAAATGTGTGAATTATTACTATTGAGATTTAAGGAACAGAAACAGGAGAACTTACCTGCTATATCTACCTGGTATTCTTCAAGTCCTGCTTTGTAACCTAAAGTCAAAAGCAAATGTATGTGGCAATTAAATTAATTCCAAAAGTTAGTTTGGCACAAATGGTAGGGGGAGGGAAAAGATTATCCTATATTATGTGACTTACCCCTACCCTGACCCTAAGAAGTATCAGAATTCAAGGATGGAATCCTGCTCTGGTCATAGAAGCACAGATCTGGCCTTAGAACAGACAAGAATGAGAGATCTGTTTTGGCCAAGACTATCTAACCACAGAGCACACTGTCTCTGTTTCTCTAGAACAATTGGCATGCTTGAGGCAACTTCAAGGACTATTTGTTGTTGACCTTCCCTCCTCTATCCCATTTCCATATAATTTTCAAGTTCCTGTGCTAGTGAGGCCCCATTCTCTGAACTGCAATATACCAGGATGGGACCTTTGTGAGATCAGCTCTAGCAAGGACCATTTACCTGGTCTAATGAGAGCTTCTCTGTCTAAGACAGAATAAGTTTGCCGCCTTAATCATAAGATCACAAATCTAGAGCTGGAAGGGGGCCTTAGACACCATCTAGTCCACTCCACTCATTTTAGGAAATGGAGACCCAGAGAGGGGTTAAGTGATTTTCCCAAGGACACACAGAGAAGTAAGCAACAGTGGCAGGATTTGAACACAATGCTCTGGTGCTAAAGTCAGTGCTTTTTCCACTACTCTTTGCCTCATCAGGGTTTCCTGACTGAGTAAAATTCCTTTACCTGGGGGAATTTGAATCAGAATGTAGATAATGGCAAAGAATAAGAAGAGGATCCTCCACATGGCTGAGGATGGGCCCTGAGGAGGAGAGGGATCAGCAGAGCAGATGAGGACCAGGCTCAAGTCCCTAGGATGTAAGCAAAGGGTGCCTTCCTTTATATTTATAGTAGGGAGTAGAGGTTTGGCATGATGGTGTTTAATGAAGTGCAGCCTGAGGAAGCACATTTCTATGCTCCATTGCCAAGGTCAAATGGTCACTGAGAATTGAGTCTCAGCCCAGTGTTTTATATCTCCTCATTGGTGAGTTTAATAGTTCACTATGTGACTTGGAACAATTTACATGTAGTCTATGGGCACACCTCAGTTTACTACTTTGTCAAATGTTGGGATTGGACTAGAAGATCTCCAAGGTCCCTTCTAGTTTTACCTGTCTGTGATTCTAAACTATGCCAGACCAGCCATTGGAACCATTCATTCATTGTGCTATATACAAGGCACCATGTTTGATGAGGGGCAGGGGAGGAAGATACAAGGATAAATAAAACAAGCGTTTTGACAAGTTGTCATTTTCTACATCATCAGGTTTTTTTTTTTGGCTAGGCAATGGGGTTAAGTGACTTGCCCAGGGTCACACAGCTAGTAAGTGTTATGTGTCTGAGGCTGGATTTGAACTCAGGTCTCCTGAATCCAAGGCCAGTGCTCTATCCACTGCACCACCTCTCTGCCCCTCATTTTTTGTTTTTACAAATGGTGGATTCAAGGTACAGGATCCAAAGAAAACTTCTAGTTGTATGCATTAGGGGAGTTTGAGAGGTGTGGTCAGGAACATGAATCCCTGATTTACGTTGAAAATCATTTTTTCTGCATCATCCTTTCAACAGCCTCCAACAAAAGGACCTTTATGAGGATCAACTTGTGAATTATGAATGATGGAAGCTACAGCTAAGGAATACCTATACTCTTTAAAGCCTCTTTCCTTGAAAGAAGTAGCATTCAGTGTATGCAGGACCTCCTGGAGACCTTTGAGAAGTTTTTAATTTAATGGGCGAAGTAACAAAGTCAGTAGGTACACCAGGCAGGGAGGGTAGGCCAGATATGCAATAATCCGTTGTACTAGCAAAGATTTTATATTTTTCATATCCTTTATCTCACTTGATCATTGAAGTAAGACCTTTCAGGTAGGAAATACATTAACTTCATTTTACAGATGAAAAAAAAAGCCTCAGAGATAATACCCTAGGTCACACAGCAAGTTAGTAGCAGGGCCAGGATTTAAATTCAGCTCATTGCACAATGTGATGAATGTGCACAGAAGCAATGGTAGCAAACCCTATACTCCAGCATGGCTGGGAAATGAGCTATTTTGAATCATTACTACACACTGATAGAGAGGCATAGCATGAGTGTTAGCAAGTTCTCAAACAATTAGAATATGAGAAAATTGAGTTAGTGTTAAGACGATATTAGACAACTTTTATGAGACCAATGGTTTCCTTCAGTGTCTTGCAGTGGCTCAGTCTTCCTTAGAACAATTAATTATTATCCTGAATGTAAATATGGATTTATTGATTAATAAGGAGTTTTCATTAATGGGATGGACAGTAAGCCAGCCATTAGTGTGTTCTGCACAGAAAGATACACCCCAGCAGGACCCTGGCAGGAAGTACAGGATTAGGATAAATCGTACTGCATGGCCCCTGACATTCAGTGACTCTGATACTTTTATACACATGGTACCAGGTTAAAATAATATCCAAGGAAGGCTAGAAAAGGAAAAGGTCACTAAAGAACAATTTAATAGTTCAGGGGTATTTGAATAGGAAGAGGGGAAAATTGGTTCCAGTCATTTAGTGATAGTATGGTTGAAATGTTTGTTTGCATGTGTATAAGTAAATAAAGGAAAGGGAGGAAAGGGATAGTACCTACTGTGTGCTACACTGTGCTAACTGCTTTACACATATCTCCTTTGATCCTCACAACAACTCTGAAAGGTAGGTGCTGTTATTATTCTCATTTTGTAGTTGAGAAAATTGAGGCAAAGAGACAAAAAAAAGGTTAAGGACCTGTCCTCTAGATCAATCATTTTCAGATTCTCTTGAGACATATCATTGATGTGGCTTAATACGCTCTCATGGGGTTTGTCAGACTAACTCTGGTCAAAATTATGACAATTGATGCTCTTATCTTCCCTTTCTGTTTATTTCCCATCATTCACATTTTCTGCTTCCAATCAATGATAAATTTATTCAGAAAGTATTTATTGAGATATGGCATATGATGGACACTGAAAAAGATATAGAAATCTATGAGACAGCATTCCTGATGCCCTGTTACTCAGATTTATAGTTACGGACTCCTTCTTCTCTTTTCCAATTTTCTTGTCCCCACATGTCCAATAACTTTCTAAGTCCCATCTATTCTATCTCTATGATATCTCTTGTATCCTTCTCTTTCCCTCTACTCACAGGTCCACTAACTTGAGTTCCTGCCCTCACATTGCCTTCTTATCTGGAGTGTTCTAATAGCTTTCTAAAAGGTATTTCCTCCTCTAGTCTCCCCCTTCTCTGATCCACCCTCCATTTGGCTACCAAAATACTCCTCCTATAACAGATTTTCGAACACATCTCTCTCCTGCTCAAAAACTTTTAGTGGCTGTCAACTGTCTCTGGGATAAAGATATCAACTTTTTGTGTAGAATGTAAGACCCTTTCCAATCTGGCCTTCCATTACCCTAACACCATAATCTCAAACTGACTCCCTTTTGTGAAAGCTATAGTGTGGCCAAATGAACCTACTGGTTGCTCCTTGAACTTGACATGACTTATTGTATGTGAGAGGTATAGATATGGACCATAGAGTGCTAGACCTTGTTGCAAGATAACCGAGACACTGTGAGGCCATGGCTAGATATTCTGTCACTAGGAAAGAAGGACAAAAGTTTGCAGCTCTTTAAATTTTGGTGCTCTAGGCAAAGAGCTGCCCTAGCTTAGTTGTAAATTGTTCTGAGGCACACTACCTTAATCTGACAATCTATCACAGAACATTTGCATGGGCTTCTGGCAAGACATGGAACACTCTGTTTAAATCCTTTACTATTGCTGCCTCTCCTCCCCCCTCCTACCCCCAAATTGCTAGTGTTTTCTTTCTCCTCAGATTTTCCTAGAGGATTTTGATTTTTCCCTTGTTTCCCATTATCTCTCCCAGTAAAATAAGGATCCTCTAGGAAAGAAATTATTGTATTTCTTAGGGTCCTTAGATCACAGTGGCTCTGTGTACATACAAGTTACTTCATAAATTTTTAGATTGAATTGAACTCCTTTTCAATGGAAATTGATGTCAGAGTATGAGACAAAGAAGATAATTTAGGGATCATCTAGGCCAGGTGTGGGGAACTTGTGGCCCCGAGGCCACATGTGGCCTTCCAGGTCCTCAAGTGCAGCCCTTTGACTGAATCTAAATTTCACAGGACAAATCCTCTTAATAAAAGGATTTGTTCTGTAAAACTTGGACTCAGTCAAAAGGCCACACCCAAAGATATAGAAGGCCACATGTGGCCTAGAGGCCCCCGATCTAGGCTAACCCCTTTAATTTTAGAGATATAATAACTGAGACCCAGGAAAGGAAAGTGACTTGTCCAGGGTCAGACAGCTAAATTTATGGAAGAACTAAGAACCCAGGTGTCCTGACTCTCCATTTGAAGGTTTTCTCATTATTTTATATTGTCTCTTATTAATTAGCAATTAATTGTTAATTAATTTAATTATTTGAAGGTTTTATCATTTTATATTGTCTCATTAATATCCTCATGTGAATAAACTTAATATATTATTGCTATTTTGGGAAAATCTGATTTCTATTGAAGACCCAGAATAATCAAGGCTCCTGAAGCACAGAGATAATAGTAAATAGTAAATACACAGATTGCATGTGGAACTGATGACCCAGAGAATGCCCTCAGGTGTACTTGATAGTTCCTCTTTGGAAGACACATGGAATAAATGATACAAGCAAGACTGGCACAGGATCACAAGATCATAGATTAGATTTGGAAGAGATCTTAGCAGTCACCTAGTCCAATTCCCTAGTTTTATAGATGATGAATTGAGGTCCAGGTAAGTTAATTGATGTCCAAAGTCATCCATGTGCTGTTGCCATTGCGTGTGCCGTTGCATGCCTGGGGTTAGAACCCAGTTCTTTTTCACTGTATTAGACATTTTCTCTACACTCTTTGAGGACTGAATGCCCATAATCACTATGTGATTTTCCCATTGCCATACAGCAGGGAGGTCAGCTAGGTGGCACAGTGGATAGTGTACCAGACCTGGAGTCAGGAACACTCATCTTCCTGAGTTCAAATCTGGCCTCAGACACTTACTAGCTGTGTGACCCTTAACCTTGTTTGCCTCTGTTTCCTCATCTGTAAGATAAGCTGGAGAAGGAAATGGCAAGCCACCCCAACGCCAAGAACACTCCAAATGGGGTCATGAAGAATCAGATGATAACTGAAATAACTGAGCGATAATAACAACCAAAAGGAAGGAAACTCATCAAAATGAATCTCTAATGGTGAAACTTTAGATACTGTGTTACTCAGATCTGGGAGATATTTAGAGGGCTACTTGTAGGTTGCACAGAATCAGTCTTTCAAATTATATTACAAAGATGGCCATAAACTCTGGCTATTCCTATCTGCTTCTTAGGCTGACCTTGGGATATTGTCATCAAATGATACTAGAGATGTAATTACTAATGTTGCCACCAAGTACTCTTCTTCCTGTGTCCTATATGCTGTGGAAGGGCCCTGGGAAGCAGGAAGCTGAGAGACAAAATTCCAACATCGGGCAATGGAAGTGGTGCTTACTGAGGTCATGCAAGGGCACTTCTTTTGGTAAATAGTATTTTATTTTTTTCCAAGTACATGTAAAGATAGTTTTCAATGTTCGTTTCTTTTTTTTTTAAGATTTTGAATTTCATATTTTTTTCCCTCCCTCTCTCCTTGCCTCCCCTTCCCCAAGACAACAAGCAATCTGATAATAAGTTATGCGTGTGCAATTATGTGAACATATTTTCACATTAGTCATGTTGTGAAAGAAGAAACAGAACAAAAGGGGACAAGCCAGAAAAAACAAAAAAAGTGAAAATAGTATGCTTCAATCTGCATTCAGACTCCATAGTTCTTTCTTTGGATGTCAATAGTATTTTCCATCACAAGTTCAGGGGGCACTTCTTTAGGAATAGCCAGGTCTATGTCTTGAGGATTAACTAGGTCTAATAATTAAGAATAATCTGCTCTATAAATATTTTCTTTTCTTTTAAAAATATTTTCTTTTTTTAAAATTACATTTAAAAGCAATTTTTAGCACTTGTTTATTTTTTAAATTTTGAGTTCCAAGTTCTCTCTTTCCCTCCCTCTCCTCCCCCCTCCTTGAGAGGGCAAGGAACTTGATGTAGATGATCAGTCATGCAAAACATATTTCCATATTAGTCCTGTTGCAAAAGAAAACACATGGTCTATGAATTTTCATCATACAGAAGGCAATGGATGGATGACTGTCTCAGGACAAAGAATGAGTAGGAAGAGGAATCAAACTCCTTTGATTTTTCAGCCAAACATCCCAAAGTGCCTATTCCTTCCTGGTGAGATTAGTTGGCTTTAAGAAAGTTTGAATTCAAAGAAGACAGCATTAGTTGTATTTGCTAAAGATCAGGAAGTTGATAGAAGCCCCAAACCACAAATTTAGATTTGTACTACTTCATTGACCTTTATTCTCTTAGGACAGGAAATGAAAAAGAGGTCTCAAGTCTGCAACCTGGATTCTTGGCTAAATGCCTTAGATCATTCATTCATTCATTTATTCATCCAACAAGCATTTGTTAGGCATTGTGCTATGAGTTGAGGATATAAAGAAAAAAGGAAATTTGCCTTCAAAGGGCTTACAACCCATTGGAGAGAAACAACATAAATACGGATAAGAAAATACAAAAAAATGAATGCAAAGTAATTACCAGGGATGAGGGGTAAAGAGAGCACTAGCAACTTGGGAGATCAGGATGGAGCTCTTGTTTATATATATATATATATATATATAAATGTATATATATATATAAATATATATATTTATATATAAATATATATATAAATAAAATTTTTTCCAATTCCAAGTAACCTTTTTTTTAATTACAATTTTGAGTTTCAACTTTTCTCTCTTCTTCCCTCACCTCCCCCATCACTGAGAAGGTAAACAATTTGATGAAGGTTATATATGTGCAGTCATGAGAAACATATTTCCATAATTAGTCACGTTGTGAAAGAAAACAGACCAAAAAATTGCAGGAAAAATAAACTTAAAAATGCTTCAATCAACATTCAGATTCCATTAGTTCTTTCTCTGGAGGTGGATAATGTTTTTCATCATAAATCTTCAGAATTGTCTTGGATCTTTGTATTGCTGGGAATAGCTAAGTCATTCGTAGTTTAACATTGTACAGTAATGTTATTACCATGTATGATGTTCTCCTGGTTCTGCTCACTTCACTTTGCATCACCTCATGTAAATCTTTCTAGGGTTTTTCTGAAAGCATCCTGACCATCATTTCTTATAGCACAATAATATTTCATAGCAATCATATGCCACAACTTATTCAGTCATTCCCCAATTTATGGGCATCCCTTGATTTACAATTCTTTGCTACCACATAAAGGGCAGCTATAAATATCTTTACACATATGCGTTCTTTCCCCGCCCCCCCCCCCTTTATGATCTCTTTGGAATACAGACCTAGTAGTGGCTACTGAATCAAAAGGCATGCACAGTTTGATAGCTCTTTGGGAATAGTTCAAATTGCTCTCCAGAATTGTTGGATCAGTTCACAACTCCACAACAGTGCATTAATGTCCTAATTTTCCCACTTTCCCTCTAATATTTGTCATTGCTCTTTTCTGTCATATTAGCCAATCTGATTGGTATAAGGTGGTACCTAAGAGTTGTTTTAATTTGCATTTCTCTAATCAATAGTGATTTAGACCATTCTTCTTATATGACCACAGATAGTTTTGATTTCTTCATTTGAAAACTGCCTGTTCATATTCTTTGACCATTTATCAAATGGGCAATGATTTGTATTATTGTAAATTTGACTCCATTCTCTATATATTTGGGAAATGAGGCTTTTATCAGAGAAAATTGCTATAAAATCCCTCCCCCTCCCCAGTTTTCTGCTTTCTTTTTAATATTTGCTCCTTTGGTTTTATTTATGCAAAAACATTTTAATTTAACGTAATAAAAATTATCCCTTTTACATTCCATAATATTCTGTGTCTCTTATTTGGTAATAAATTCTTCTTTTATCCATAGACTTGACAGGTAAACTACTCCACGGTCCCTTAATTTGCTTGTGGTATCACCCTTTATGTCTAAATCATGTACCCATTTTGCCCTTATCTTGGTATACGGTGTGAGGTGTTGGTGTGTACCCAGTTTCTGCAAAACTGCTTTCTAGTTTTCCCAGCAGTTTTTGTCAATTAGTGAGGTCTTGTCCAAAAAGTCTGGATCTCTGCATTCATCAAACACAAAATTACTACAAGCATTTCCTCTTGCATATTGTGTACCTAATCTATTCCACTGCTCCGTCACTCTATTTCTTTAAGGCTGTAGTTCTAAGCCTTGAAGAAAGCTAGGGATTCCAGGCATGAGGGCAGCTTATGCAAAGGCATAGATATGGGAGATGGAATATGCTATAATGGAAGGAAGGAAACAAGCATTAATTAAGCATCTACTATGTTCCAGTGCTTAGTGCTTGCAAATGTTATCTCATTTGATTCTCACAAAGAGGGAGGTACTATCCCCATATTGCAGTTGAGGAAACTGAGGCAACCACAGATTAAATAACTTGCCCAGAGTCACAGAGCTAGCAAGTGTCTGAAGTCAAATTTGAACTCAGATCTTGACTCCAGGCCCAGTGCTCTATCCACTACACCATTTAAGCTGCCTCTGATACTGATAACAGACTGGTGGGAACACAAGTGTGAAGGAGAATAATGTGCCTAAGAACCATTACACTGTAGCACTTACCTCTTTTCTTTTTCATGCCAAAGTCCTTTCTATTAAATGTCCTCTTTTGCTCAAGCAACTCTTTCTACTCATCCCATCTTTTGGCCACAAAAAAAAAAAACTGAGAAAAACAGAATCCCTTTCATATCTGAATGAAGAATGGGGCTGGAAAGGGGAAAGACTATAAGCAGGTAAAACGATCAAGAGTCTATCCTGAAAGTCCAGGCAAGAGGTGATGCTGCCTTGATTATGGTGAGTATGGTACAAATACAAAAGAGGGGACAAATAGGGAAGTAGAACTGACAAAACTTGGCAATTTATTGGGTTTAGGGTGGTGGTGATTGAGAGTGAAAAGTCGAGGATGTCTCCGAGCTTGTGAAGCTGAGGGACTGGGCAGATGGTGGTGCCTTCACAAGTAATCAGAAAGTTAGGAGGTGGAGGGAGGAAGATCATGAGTGAGTTCTGTTTTGGACATGTTGAGTTTGAGAAGACTATAAGATATCTAAATAGAGCAGCTAGCAGCTGAAGATGCAGGACTAGAGTGGAGGAGGGAGATAAGATCATGTCTCCCCAGTAATAAAAAGCCTTTCACTGACCCTTCTGTTCCACCCAACTGCCATCTCATCTTTCTGTGGCTCCTATTGTTTTTAAGATAAAATACAAATTCTTATCTTCGGCATTTAAAACCTTTTACAAGATGGTTCCAGCCCAGTGGTATCAAATTCAAACATAAAAGGGATGCTAAGGGATCCTATGGGATCCATATTGACTTAGAAAACCACATATTCACATTATCTATGTTCTATTGTATTTTTATTTATTTTATTAAATGCTTCCCAATTGCATTTTAATATGTTTCTGTGTGATGGGGTGTGTTGTCAGCCACAAAGCAGCCCACTGGCCACCTTGCCTTTGATACCTCTGCTACAGCAGAGCTTTTTTTTTTCTTTCTTTTTCAATTATTTTTTAAAATTATGAACTTAAATATTAACAAACATGGACACTTCAATGTACAAAGAACATTAAAAGAGGATTAAAGATGAAGCTATGAATTATTTTGTAGTTCTTAAAAATATTACATGTAATACATTAGTAATAAACTGCCCTGCTTGCCTGTGTCTCCTTCTGAGCTTACTTTTGCTTTTTTGCATATTATTTTAATGTTTCAACAATGCTCCTATTTTCTTTTCTTCTTTTTGTTGCATCACTATTACTACACAACAATTCCTTCCCTACAATGCTTAACAGACCCCTTATAGCCACCAGTAGAAGATCTTCCTTGTAACAGGTAAGACCCCAAATCTTTCTATTAACTTTGTCTGAAAATGTTCCATTCTGCTCTGTTAGTCCCTCTGCCAAGAGGAAGGAATCATACTTAATCATTACTTTTCTCAAGTCATGATTGGCCATTGTTATAATAAGTGTTCTTAAGTTTTTCAAATTTGGTTTCCTTTCAATCATTGCAATTCTTATGAATCAATAAATCAACAAATATTTATTAAGTACTTAAAATGTACCAAAGCACTATGTTAAGTTTTAGGGATGCAAATGTAAAGAATAAATAATCCCTACACTTAAAGAGATTCCATTCTAATAGGGATGACAGTAAGTATACATGTTATTATATATGCATATATAACATAAAGCAATTGTGAATAAACACAAATATATAAAGTACTTGAATGTAAAATGAAAAGGAAGGGCACTAGAGGTTGGGGGAAATGAGGAAAGGCTTTGAGCAGAAGCCACAGCTTGAGCTGTGTATTAAAGGAAGAAAAGGACTGTTAGAAACGGAGCTAAGATGGGAGGCTATTCCAGGGATTAGAGATGTCCAGGGCAATGGCAGAGAGACATGTGAGGGAGTATCTTGCTTTCACTCACTTTACTCTGCTTCAGTCTATACAAGTCTTCCCAAGTTTCTCTGAATTTGTCCTTTGGCAATTCTTAGAGTGAAATAATATTTCATTACATTTATACACAACAATTTGTCTAGTTATTCCTCAGTTGGTGGACATACATTTTGTTTCCATTTCTTTGCTATAATAAAAAGTATACTTCTGCTGCTAATAACAATGATGATGATAAGAATAATAGCTAACATTTATCTAGTGCACACTATGTGCCATGCACTATGTTAAGTGCTTTACAATTATTATCTCATTTTATGTTCACAATATACTTGGGAGATAGGTGTTGTTATTATCCACATTTTACAGATAAGGAAATTGAGGCAAATAGGGCTTAGGTGACTTTCCCAGAGTCACACAGCTAGCAAATGTCTGAGGCTGGATTTGAGTTAGGTCTTCCTGACTGCAGGTCTGGTGCTTTATCCACTGTTCCATCTTACTACTATTAATATTTTTATAATATGTCTTTTCTATGTGCCTTTGACTTCTTTGGAATACAGGGTTAGTGGTGGTATCTTTTGGTCAAAGGCTACGTACAATTTAGTGACTTTGGATGTGTAGTTCTAAATTGCTTTTCAGAATGGCTGGATGAATACAGAGCTTCAAAAATAGTGCTTTAGCATGCCTATCCACTCACCACTCTTTCAATACCTGTGATTTTCCTTTTCTGTCATGTTTGACAATCTGAAGAGTGTGAGGTGGAACCTTAGAGTTGTGTTAACTTGCTTTATACTGATAATGGATTTGGCACATTTAAAAAATATGATCATGGTAGCTTGTTTTCCTCTTTTTTAGAATTGCCTTTTTATATCTTTTGACCATTTATCTATGGGGGAATGGCTCTCTAGTCTACCTTTCCAGGGTTGTTATGTATTAATCCTCCCAACACACTCTACGCGCTAGCAAGGCTGTCCTATCCTACTTTCTGATCCCCAAACTTGACATTGCGTCTCCTGTTCCTTTGATTTTTCATAGATTATCTCCATGCCTAGAATGCTCTGCCTCCTCATCTCTGCTTCTTGGAACCCTTAACTCCCCTCAAGACTTACCTCAATTGCTTCTCCTTTGTAGAGACCTTTCCTGATCCCCCTCAGCTCTTAGTGCCATTCTCAAATCACTGTTTATTTTGCCTGTAACCTGCATTCATTTAGAGATGAACATGTGTCTCAGGATCCAGGTTTCTTAAGGGCAAAGATTTTCTCGGTTTTATATATGTATTGCCAATACCCAACAGAGATAAGGTATGGGAATAAGTAGTGGACCTATGATTTTTCACTGGTCTAGGAACTTCTTTCCACCATTGTAATGTGTAAGTCTTGGAAAGAGTTGCCTGGGGCACTGAGAAATGGAATGACTTGCTTATCTTCACAAAATCAGTATGTATCAGGCAGAACTTAATTACCTCTCTGTGCCACATAGTAGGTGATTGCTGATTGATTCTCTTCCCCTTGACTTCTAAATTTCTTTTAAAAAATTGACTCATTATTCTTTATCTCCCACTCTCCTCAGCCTCTTATGATCTGGCTTCCTCCCCCACTACTGTGCCAAAATGCTTTTTTCTAATGTCATCAGTGATCTCCTAATTGACATATCAAATGGTTCTTTTCAACTCATTCTCCTTGATCCCTCTGTAGCATTTGGCTATTGAACACTCACTTCTACTCAATACTTCTGAATACCCTCTCTTGTTAGTTTAAGAGATGACATGTTCTCTTATCTCCTGTTCTACTCTTTGGTTTATCATTCTTTTCCCAAACTTTTCACACGACTGTTTTTCAAGGATCTTTCCTTGTCCCTGTTCTTTTCATTCAAGGCTTTATTTTTCTTGGATAAATCATCCACTCATAGAATCACAGAATTTCAGAAAGAACTCAGAGACCATATAATTCAATCTATGCCTAACCAAGAAATACCTTTACAATATTCCCTCTAAGTGGCCGTCTGACCTTTTCTTGAAGACATCAAGTGAGAAGGAACCTGCTGCCTCCCAAGGTAGCCTATTCCATCTTTGGATAGCTCTAATGGTCTATGATTCTGTGAAAAAATGGAAAATATACTACACAGACCGGTTTTTTTAGGTGGTCATGAAAGAACAGATCTGTACCCTAACATGGGACTAGACATATAGCAGAATTCAGTAAATATTTGTTTGTTTGTTGGAAGCAAAGAGAAAAAGCAGGACAAGGTATGAGGGGCAGAACACAAATGAGGATTTGTTGTGGTTTGGGGTGCTGGGAAGGTCAAAATGCAAGGGTATAAGGGCTCTGCCTTGAGAGAATTCAACCACTCAAGCTTCTTTCAGTCAGAGTAGTGAGGTTTTGTTGTAACACTGGCTAGATGGGCAAGATTCTTAGTAAATCTATGAATTTGATGAGGATAGGATTGATACTTTTATACAGAAAAAGACTGAGAGGATCTGGATGGGATTAAGGAATGGTAAATAGCCAGAGAAAGGGTCTGAATGGGATTAAGGAGTGTCAGGTAGCCTGGGGTGGGCCAGAGGCAGACAATGAAAGGAGTTAAGTGGTCTGGCCTGTGTGGTAAAGTTCTGGGGCTAGGTTGTGTTCAAAGACATGGTCTTTTCCTTCTATGGGTCCAGTGGGAATCCCATAACCCCATCAGATCCAACAAAGGAGACTAAGAAGGAATATTCAGACACATAGAGGAGAAGCAGGAGAGTGCAATGTCTGGAAATACCAGGGTGGAGAGAGTGTCAAAGAGGTGGGAGTCAATAGTGTCATAAACCACAGAAATTTCAGGATGATAGGGATTCAGAAGAGTCCATTGTATTAATTATTTAAGGGATTATTGATAGCCTTGCATGGAATAGTTTCATTTGAGCATAGGGTTGGGAGTAAGATTACAAGGGGTTGAAAAGTCACTGGGAAGAGAGGAAGTTGAGACATCAATGTATATAGTTTTTCTACTAGGAATTGTATAGTGAAAGAAGAGTGAGCTATTATGATAATTTAAGGCATTGGCAGATGAAGTGAAGGAATTGTAGGAGTGGGGGAGATTTGTTCTGATTTTAGGGTAAGGGGGAAGGAGCCAGAAGATAAATGTTTAATATCTAAAAAGAATGGAGATGATTGAAGGGGCAAGCTCCAGAAGGAGATAGGAGAGGAAATGATCAATGTAAGTGGTAAGGAGAAGTTCTGTTTCTTTTTCTGATACTGGAGCAAATGTGTAACAGTGGGAATTTAAAGTCAGATTGTAGAGAAAAGGGAATTATTAAAAGAAAGCCTCAATTTTCTAGTTAGAGATGAGGTCTCCTGCTGAGTGGGAGGAAAGAAGTGGCTTGGAAGAGAGAAAGTTTGGAAAAAGATGCTTTGGGAAGTGTGATAGTCAATCAGGAGAGAGCAAAAGAATTACCATGTAGTAGTTAAGATTAGATCCTGTAAATTTGTATGAGACTCAGTCACCTTGTTTGTGTGACTTATTTTCCTTGCTCAGCAGCATCTAAATAAGAATGAAGGAGAATGGTGAGGTTAATTCAGGGCTGGGATTTGGAAATGTATGTGTCAAAAAAAAAAGGAAAAGAAAGGATTCAAAGGTTGGGGACAGCATGAAGCTGAACTAATTGGCTGTTTTGGCATGGAGATTTAAAAGAAAGGTGAGAGCAACATTGATGGACTAGGAAATAAGAGGAGGAGGAGTGACTAGAAATTGGGATGAGGATAAGGAATAGGTTTATGCAGGCGTGAAGCAAAGGAAAAGATGGAGGGACAAGAGTTTATACTTAGAGGGGTTTGAAGGTTTGATTGTAGAAATGGAATACTACTCATGAATAATGACATAAGGAATAGGTTTATGAGGGCGTGAAGCAAAGGAAAAGATGGAGGGACAAGAGTTTATACTTAGAGGGGTTTGAAGGTTTGATTGTAGAAATGGAATACTACTCATGAATAATGACATAAGGAATAGGTTTATGAGGGCGTGAAGCAAAGGAAAAGATGGAGGGACAAGAGTTTATACTTAGAGGGGTTTGAAGGTTTGATTGTAGAAATGGAATACTACTCATGAATAATGACATCAAGGGCATGAACATCTTCATATGCAAATGAACTAGAAGGATGATGAGGTTCATAGTAGTTGAAGAAATTGATGACCTGGGATAGCATGCTTGAAGGGACATTAGTGTCTACATTTTGTATATGTATACATACACATACTTGTACGCATGCATGTATATAGGCACACAATATACACATAATCTATACATACATGTACACATATACATATGTATGTACATATATGTGTATGTATAGGCAGGAGTTGGATTAGAGAAGAAGATACATGGGATTCTGAGGAAGAAGAATAACCTGAGGGACTAATTGGTTGATTACTGCCCTCAGCAGAAAGAAAGGATGATAAATCTAAATAGAGGAAGGAGAAGTTGCTGAGTGATGGTGGAAGAGAGAGTATTTGGAAGTGGCCATGAGGAGCAATGAGTATGCATCCTTCTACTCACTCAGTATCCTTGTGTTTGGGTGTGGAGAGAAGAGTATGAGAGAAGGGACTTCTGATTCTGGAGAAGGGACAGGGACACTGTGTCCATTGAGGGAAGCTCTGTTTTCTTAATTGCAAGGAGATGGAAGAAGTATGAGGAAGAGTTCTACAATGATCATTGCTTAGTTAGCAATAGAATGAGGTTCCAGAGGGCATATGGAAGGAGAGAGAAGAGTAGTAGTGGTACAAATGAGGCATACTACCGAGATGAATAGGGATGGGAGAGTAGAGAGCAGGGGAAAGTGTTTTTGTTTGGGTAGTCTTTGACACTAAACCGCAGGAATTTCTAAGTGGTGGTAGCAGTAGTAGTAGTAGTTGTAATAGCTGGTATTTATATAGCACCTTACAAATATTTTCTTATTTTCTCCTCACAACAACTCTGGAAAGTAGATGCTATTATTATATGTTGTTTTTACAGATGAGGAAACTGAGGCAGAGATAGGCTAAGTGACTTGTCCAAGGTCACATAGCTAGTAGGTATCTGAGTCAGAATTTGAATTTAGGTCTTTATGACTCCAGCTCCAGCCTTCTATCCACTCTACCATCTAGCAACCTTTGGGTTATTACTTGACTGACCCCACCCCCACCTTCTTCACCTTGGGGGAACTCATTCTACCTGATTTTATTCCTCAATGATTAACCACTTCCCACCAAGTTATACCCTCCCCATTCCAGTGATTCTGAGCCCCTCAATTGTCAGTATTCAAATCTCATTCTGCATCGCCTGATGCCTGCTCTCTTGTTCCCATCCTCTCAACCTTTCCCCCTAAATGTTCCATTCTAAAGCTATGACTCTTTTCCCTGTGTTCTCTGCAAAGGTGAGTGATCTGCAGATTTTGCTAAACAGCAGCTACCAGAATTTTATTGGATTGTAGATATGGATTGAATGAACCTCAAAAGAGGAAAGGTTACTGAGTGATTATGGTACAGGGACTGCTTGGAAGCGGCAATGAAGAGTAGGGTCTCCAACATGACTAGTGGCAGGGGAGGGGGAGGTGAATGAAATTACAACCAGTGCTGGAATGGGTGGCCAAGGAGGCTGTATCATCAGGAGAGAGACAACCAAGATTAGGAGAGAAGTAGAAAACTAGGAAAGAATTTTTACAACCAGTGTCTCTGATAAAGGCCTCATTTCCAAAATAGATAGAGAATTAAGGCAAATTTATAAGAATACAAGCCATTCCTCAATTGATAAATGGTCAAAGGATATGAACAGGCAGTTCTCAGATGAAGAAATTAAAGTCAGCTATAGTCATACAAAAAATGCTCTAAATCATCATTGATTAGAGAAATGCAAATCAAAACAACTCTGAGGTACCACATTACACCTATCAGATTGGCCAACATGACAAAACAAGAAAAGGATAAATGTTGGAGAAGATGTGGCAAAATTGGAATACTAATGCATTGTTGGTGGAGTTGTGAAATGATCCAACCATTTTGGAGAGCAATTTGGAATTATGCCCAAATTTGGAACTATAAAAATGTGCATACCCTTTGACCCAGCAATAGCACTTCTAGGGCAGTATTCCAAAGAGATCACACAAATGGGAAAAGGACCCACATGCACAAAAATATTTGAAGCAACTCTTTTTGTGGTGGCAAAGAATTGAAATTGAGAGGATGCTGATCAATTGGGGAATGACTGAGTTGTGGTATATGAATGTAATGGAATACTACTGTACTATAAGAAATGATGAACAGGCAGACTTCAGAAAAACCTTGAAAAACTTGTTATGGACTGATGCTGGGTGAAGTGAGCAGAGCCAGAAGAATATTGTACACAATAATAGCCATGTTGTGCAATGACTAACTTTAATAGACTTAGCCCTTCTGAGCAATGAAAGGATCTAAGACGTCTCCAAAGGTCTCATGATGGAAAATACTATCCACATCCGAAGAAAGAACTATGGAGTTTGAATGCGCATTGAAGCATACCATTTGCTATTTTTTTTTCCTGTTTTGTTTTGTTTCCTCTTTTTTGTGGTTCCTCCTATTGGTTCTAATTCCTCCTTATAACATGACCAATGTGAAAATATGTTTAATAGGAATCTATATGTATAGCCTATATCAGATTATACACCATCTTGGGGAGGGAGGGGGGACAGAGGGGGAGAAATATTTAGAATTCAAAGGCTTATGGAAGTGATTGTTGATAAATCAAAATAAATTAATAAAAAAAAAAGTAGTAATCATCCTCTAAGGTCCCAACCTAGGAGTGTAGATGCAAGTTACAGGCAACATCCCAGAGATTCTCCTTTCAATTTCCAGTGAAGGAAATACTTGTTCACACTTTGAAAAGGAATTATGAGTATGACTTAACCTTTATACTTGGTTCAACAGCTTGTTATCTGCCCTTTACTCTGTGATTGCATTCTGGGCTTTCTGGGCTCAGAGACTGGTTGAAGACCAGTTCTCCTACACATGTAACACAAAATGAAAAGGATAGAGAAAAAAAAAAGTAGCTCAGTAATAGGAACACCTCAGTTGAAAGATGAGATGGGATGTTTAATATTTTACATCCATACCTCCTCACTTTGGCAAATAAGGGAACTGCATTTTCTCATCTTGAGCTTGGTCATTATAATTTCACAGGCTGTTACACTTTATTTTTTTGCTTCTAAGGCAAAGTTATGCCTCCACTCTTGGTATCCAATTAAAGGAGCAAAGCCACTTTCTCTGTTTCAGAGTTAGAGAAAAGGAAGGGCTCCAGACCAGTGTCTTGAATGACACCCACAGAGTGCAATAGCAAAGGTGATGGCTCACCTTCTGATGACATGGTTGAGTAGACCCTGGAAGAGTTTTTATCTCTGATAAGCTTCGTTGATCAAAATGACTTCCTGGCCTAGAAAGAACTATAAACAAGAGTGCTTGGTCTCATGGAGTGCTCTGATCTCTACTGATCTTCTGGTGATTTCTGCTATGGGGAACATTCCCTTTCTCTTTGCTCTTTTCTTCTTTTTGGCTCAAGCTGACTCAGGTAAAATGGGTATTTCTGTGGGAATAGGTCAAATACAGACTGGGAGAAATTCCAAGTTATTCTCTTGTGAGAGAGGGCACCTCCATTGGTGTAAAATCCTAAAATGACTAGAGGGCCCTGGAGTGAGAGGGACAGTTATCAATAGAAGAAATCATGGCATATGTTCTCCTGGAGATCTGTGCTTTGAGACATATTATGTGACACAATTATAATTTTTGTGAATAAGGCTTGCCACATAGGTAGGGTATTGGGAGCATTGTCTCTGCTCCCCAAACTCCTCTTTTATACCTCTTGATATGAGCTGGGAAAGGGGTAGCTTATAAGCCAATTAAAGGCTTAATTATTAATAGGTAGTAAGAAAGAGATGACCTAGCAGACAGATATGAGACAAAGGGAAGAGGAAGTAGAAGAGAGAGGGATAATGATGACAGAGAAAGCACATCATCATATCCATCCTAGGAGTTCGAAGGGAATAGGCCCAGGGTCTACCCTTGGTCAATAAATATATTCTACTTTTATCCATTGCTTGTAGCTTATACAAGAGAATATCTTGTGAATTGCCTCCCTGTCTCCTCCCGAATTTCAGAAGCAAATCTCAGCCCTGGTGATACAGTCTGGGAGCAGTAAGGAAAGTCTAGAACTTATATATTTACAGAACAGCCTATTCCATATTCCTAGCAGCTATAAAGTGGGATTTAGCATTTATTAAATACCCACTATGTGCCAGGCACTATGCTAACTGTGAAAGATCTAGTCAAAAGCAAAATAATCCTATCCTCAAAGAGCTTAGATTCTAACAGAGGAGATAATGTGGACATGTACAATATGTACATAAAAATATATGTAAAATGAATACAAGAGAATGTTGGGAGACAGGATACTAACAATTAGGAGAGAGGATGGGGATCAGGAAAAGATTCATGTAGAAGGTGGTGCTTGAGATTTCAAAGAAACCAAGGATTCCATGAGACAGATTTTCCAGGAGTATGCACTCTAGGCATGGGGGAACCAGATGAATCTCCAGATGAATCTTTAGGAGAAGACAGCTGTTTGCTTTGAAGATGTCATATCTAGTGTTCCTATGTGATAGACTTCAGGTCTAAGTGTGTTCTCTGTACACCTCTTGACATGGAAGGAATCACATCAGGGAGACAGCACTGACTAGTTCTCCTCTTATTAAGGTCAGGGCTGGGCTGGCAACAATTATTCAGGCATTGTGACCAGCTCATCCCTGGAATTATATCTGAAAACCAGCAATGTTTTCTTATGGAAACAATTCTTGTGACTTCTTCACTTATATAGCTGGGGCTGGATTCCTTGATGAGAAATGTCAGAAATACCAGGGGAGATGTGTGAGTCAGTGCCGGAAAAATGAAGAGCTTGCTGCTCTCTGCAACAAGTTTCAGAAATGCTGCAAGCTGATGGAGCCATGCCAGTGACTACACAGGATCTTCTGGGTTCCTGAATTGGCCACCAGTCTTCAAATCAAAGTCTCCAATTCTCTCTGAGATCACCAGGACGAACCTAGCTGCCCCACTACTCTGATGTACTTGCCTCTGTAATCAGAAGTCCTCAATCAGCACAAAACACCTGTTTACCCATTTGGAGATGGACATAGGAACCCAGCACAGTGAGTTTATCATCTCCTTAGGCAGGGAGTTGAGAACAGAAGTAACATGGGAAAACTTTGGCCTGAACTTTCCCACCCTCACCCCTGCCCCTTGCAAAGCTGGCCACAACCACCACCAAGGGTGATTCAAGAACAATTAGATTCACCAAGAATAATGAGATAAGAGGATACATATGGCTCTCCTTTGATCTCCCAAAGGTTATTATTTTACTTAGGTTTCTCCTTTTCCCCAGCTACCTATAATAATGGGCATGGCATGCTGCCTGTCTCTTCAGTCTTCTAGTTCTTCAGTCCCAGGGTCACATAGCTAATAAGTGTCTGGGGTCAGATTTGAACTGAGGTCCTCTTGACTTCAGGCCCAGTGCTCTATCCACTCTGCCACCTACCTACCCCTAAAGAGGGATAGATTGAGACTAAGATCATATCTTATTCTTCCAGGCCCACTGGGCATTGGAGTCCTACCCAACTTACCTATATTATTACCAAAATTTAATTTCCTATTCCTTGCCACCAGATGTTTCAGATACTGACTAGCTACCAGCCTAATAGAGTCTCTATAATCCATCATTGTTTCCTTCAATATCATGCCCTCAAAATCATGTGCCCTTTGTCCTCCAATTTTTTCTTTACTTGCCAGCTAAAAGCTTTCCCCACTATCAGACCCAGCCCAATAGCTTTGTCTGGTCTCAGGGTCTTGGGCTTTTCTGATCTAGTCCCACTTAACAATTATGGCTTCAGCATATTTACTACTGTGGCTATGAATTTAGTTGGAATGATGAATAGATTTTATTTTGATGTACTAACCTTTTTCTGACAGCATATGGCAAAGCACCCTAGGGATGTATAGTAGTTTCTTGGGTGCTGTGGAAAATAATCTGATTTTCTCAGTAATCACAAAAATCTTTATTACTAATCATAATGTTTTAGTAATTAGAAAGAAAAAAGATTATTACACACATGCTGCAAAGTTAGCCATATATTTTCTTATTACTGATATTATTACTGATGATCATTTCTAATAATCTGCAACTAACATTTCAGTATTATGGAAAAGTATAATTTTAAATGAACTCCACTCTTTTCAAAGAAAAGATCTTAAAATATATAGTGCTATGCAGAAATACAATGCTCTGTAAGATGCAATTTGAATTTTTAAAGTAAGACAGACTAAGGGCAGATAGGATCCACTAGGTCCCAGGTGGGATGTTGTCTGTGAATCCAGTCCACAATCTAAAAAAAATCATTTACTATGAAAGATCTTATTGAATATGATCCATATGCTTGTCATTCTAATTCTTTGTCACTCAGAAGAACCTGAAAATGATCTTGCCTCCAAACCATTTGGACAAGTAAAAAATGAGTGAGCTCTATTGAAGATGTATCTATGGGACAATTTTGCATGTGAGAGAAAAATAAACAATTCTATGAGATAATTGCTTATTTGTGGCCAACAACACTCCCATGTACAAACCTAACCTGATTAAAATGTAACTGGGAAATATTTTAACAAAATAAATAAAAATATAATAGAACATAGATAATGTTAATGTGTGGTTTTCTAAGGTAATATGCATCCTGCAGGGATCCTGTGTATGGTTTAGTGGTCCTCATTTCTATTTGAGGTTGACAACACTGCCCTACATGATATAAAATGCCAAATAACCAAGTGGGTTGAATTTTTGGTGTCACATGGACTTGGTCAAAGTATAACTATGGGAAACAGGAAGACCCCTGATTTAAAACATACCTCTCTCAGTGGATGGCCTTCATTGCTTCACTGCTATTTTCCACTTAACTGAAAATGCATAAATGCTGTCTCAAAAGGAAGGCTGGAAAAAGGCTTGATTCTTCTCTCTTCTCCTCCTACTTACAGTTATTGAAGCTGGAACCTGAAACCAAGATGTCTTGACTTGAAACATAGTTCTTTTCTAATGTACTTAACATTCATTCATTCAATATACATTTTTTAGATGTCTACTATGTGCTGGATACTCTGCTAGGTACCAGGGACACAAGACAAAAACGAAGCAATTCTGACTCTTAAGGGGCTTGCATCCTATTGGGAGGAAACCACACATACCCCCCAAAGTAAATACAGAATATACACAAAAAGTATGTAAGATACTGGGAAGGGGAAGATTGTGGGGATCAGGGTAGGGCTCATACAGGAGGGAGACCTTGAGATGAATCTTATAGAAAGCCAAGGATTCTTTAAAGTGCTCCTGAAGAAGGAGAAAACTCCAAGTAGGGGAGATCCCATGCAAAGTTATAGAGATGGAGGTAGGATGTTATACTTGGGGAATAGGAAGTAGGTTAGTTAGGTTGGAATATAGAGTGTGGAAAGGGAAGTAACATACAATATTCTTGGAAAGGCAGACTGGACTCAGTGTTTTGAAGAGTTTTAATTGCCATTAAAGGAGTTTAAATTTTATTCTAGAAGTAGAGGGAAGGCTCTGGAGCTTCTGGAGCCCTTAAGAGACTGATATGATAAAATCTGTGCTTGGCAATATCAAATTTGCAGCTATGGAGAGGATGGATTTCAGAGGGGAAAAGGATGATATAGGGAGACCAGTTAAGAGACTATTGCAATACTGTAGTTAAGAGGTGATCAGGGACTGAATAGGGTGATGGCCACATGACTGGAGAGGAGATTGAGAGATGGATTAGAAGGTAGAATTAACAAGATTTAATAAAATAATTGAATGGCTGTTGTCCTTCATTTTTGAAGAGGAACTAAATGACATCACTATGTTGAAATCAAAGTACAATGTGTTTGGCTATGGGTGATCAGACCGATATGATCTTGAAAGGCTCTACCACAGGTTGGGCACAAATAGTCCATATGAATATTGAATTTTTCTGCCCTCACAGCTCATGAAAACTGTCTGTCAAGGCATAGATAGTTTGCAATCTACTTGAGGAGGTTATTGTATTTTGTCCTAGGGAAAATAGGGAGCCATGGAGCTTCTTGAGTAGTGGACTACCATATACATATCAATATTTTATCAATATCAATGTTTGCTTGCCTTTAAGTAAGCATGACTCTTTGAAGTACTATATTATTATACTTTAATATTGATATTATGGTAATATATTGTTTGATATGGTATTATACAGACAATGTACTTGATAGATACCATAGTATTTCTCAATAGCAGGACTCTTTCCAAGTCTGCCTTATTTACAGGAATGTGTTAGTCAACTTCTATCCCATTATTCCAAAATTAAGGCTCTCATATTAGCACAGCTTATCTTATCAATCCAATGTGAACAGATTTCGCTTCTCTCTGACCTCCTTGCTTTCTCAGTTTTTCTTGAGGATGATACTCTCTACCTTGTCTTGAATCTCCTACTTCTGCTCAGGAAGGCAGGGGCTCAGTCACATCTCCATCCCCTCTATTGACCTTCTGGTCGTTTCATCTTCTTTCTTTGCAGAGGTCACTGCTAGCTAGCAATTCAGATTTATTGTACTTCAGTCTAAGGCAGTAGTTATCGTAACTTACCCTGTCTCCTTGGAAGGGTCCATTCATTACTGGACACACTTGACCCTACCCTGAAAACCCACAGATAGTAGCAACAACAACAACAACAAAAAACAGTTTCTGATGCTCACTGTGGGACTGCCATTCCTGCTGCTATGACAGTCTACTCCTGGAGATTAGCCACACTGCAGTTCTGACACTCTTCTCCCCATCAGGCACCCTGGTGGTAAAGTGGTATGAGAAAACCTTCCAGGTCCAGGCTGAATCCCACTCTCTGATTCTTTTACTGTTAGTCCTGCTTATGTCCTCTCACTACTAGCGCTAACCAGCTCATCAGGATTAGCACCAGAGTCACTGGGAACAAGATTTCTTTTTTTAAATTAAAAAAAAATTTTTTTCTGGGCTAGGCAATGGGGTTAAGTGACTTGCCCAGGGTCACACAATAGTAAGCGTTATGTGTCTGAGGCCAGATTTGAACTCAGATCCTCCTGAGTCCAGGGCTGGTGCTCTATCCATTGCACCACCTAGCTGCCCCTAAGATTTCTTTTGAGGAATGAATATACGCCAAGAAAGAATGCTAGAGCAGTGTGACAAAAGGCTAGACTTGCTGCCATGGTGGGCACCAGATGAGGGCTAGGGGTTCCTTCTGAATCAGCCTCAGAGATACAGCTGTCTATCCCAACACTTTACCCCTATTCTTGAGAATTTAATTCAGAACCCAAATCCTCTCCAAGTACTCTGCTCTCCTAAATTACCATTTATTTGAGAATAGATCATGCACAAACTTTATGCAAGTAGATGATTACAAGCATGGAAAGGAGATGTACATGCAGCATCTGAACCACATCTGTAGTTTTAGTATGTTAGTCCTTAGAGATGGATATCACTGAGGTCCTGCTTTAGAAGATCAAGGGCATGGCTCAGGGCCTCCTGACCTAAGCAACTCTTTCTTTTGTACAGTAAGAAGTGGCATTGATGATAACATTTGTGACTATGGTCCTGCCCTTTGTTGGAGGCGGTGTTTATCATGTGAAATAAAAATGGGGAAATGCTCCAATTCTGTTCCATGCTCCTTGAAGGCATTTGAAATCCACTTCTTGAATCCTTCCAGAGTTAAAAAAAGCTAAGGGTACGTGTTCTAGGCTGTTAAGTGTGGGAGGTCCAGGGTAGGCTTGATCACTTCCTCCCACCTGAATGCATATTCTTTTAAAGATGAGCTATTTACATTCATTCATAAAATATCGATGACTATCTTTGTCCAAGATGCTATTTTAGATGGTGTGGAAAAAAGAGTTGGTTAGGTGGCATAGTGAAGTGCTGGATTTGGAGTCAAGAAGACCTGAATTCAAATCCAGCCTTGGATACTTACTGACTTTATGACCCTGGGCAAATCACTTAACCTTCTGTGCCTTAGTTTCCTCATCTTTAGGATAATAACAATATCTAGAATTTATATAGTGCTTTAAAGTTTGCAAAACATTTTATAACTATTATCTTGCTTTATGCTTATACAACTATGGGAGATAAGTGCTATTATTATTCTATTTTATGGATGAGAAAACAGGCAGGCACAGGTTAAGTGTACCTACCTCCAAACATTGCTGTGAGGATTGAATGAGATAATATTTATAAAGAGATTTGCAAACTTTAAGGCACTTTATAAATTTATATAAATATATAAAATACTAAGTAAAGCTATATAAATGCTAGCTATTTTTGTCATTAATAATAATAATAATTAGACATGTTCACAAATGTCTATATAAGAAGCAATATAAGATAATAAGTGTAGCAGATATCAATCAATCAGTCAATCAATCAATAAACATATATTAAGCATAATATTATGTGCCAGGCACTGTGTTAAGTGCTGGGGATACAAAGATGAAAAAAGACAGTCCCTGTCCTCAACGAGCTTAAAGTAAGTGTGTCCAATAAAGGTCCTGAGGCTTACTTAGGGTTCATACACATCTGAATGCCTCTGTTCAGTCACATAGAATCATAAATTTGAATTGGGATAGACCTTAAAGTAACATTATCTAGTTGAGTCAAACCACTCATTTTCTAGATAAAGAAACTAACACCAGCCTGTCATTTTTGAGGTGATGAAACTATCACTTAGTGATTTGTTCAAGGTCATGTAGGTAATAAAAAGCTGGGATTTAAGTTTTTGGACTCTAAATCTTCCATGGATTTAGATTTCATGGATCCATTTCATGAAATGGGCTAGAAGGGACCTCAGAAGTCATCTGGTCCTACTACCTTATTTTATTTTATTTATTTATTTTAGGCAATTAGGATTAAGTGGCCTACCACCTTATTTTATAGATGAGTTAACTAAGATCCAGAGAAGTAACCTGGATAAGGCTACATAGGTAGTAAGTGACAGAACTGGGATTCAAACCCAGGTTCTCTGACTCTAAATTCAGTGTTCTCTTCACTGTTCCATTTAACCTTTTCCTCAGAACAGGCACTTCTCACTCATGCTAATGTATGATAAATGTTCTGTCTCTCCAAAGTAACTGAACTTAGGGACATTTTTTCCTTCTACCCTCCTCCCGTTTCCATATCAGATGTCAGATCTGTTTGTTGAAAGGGAAGAATAGGGTCTTAAATATTTCTGTATCTAAAGGTGGTGACAAATGGGTGAATGGAGAGGTTTAGGGATCATACAGTTCCTTTTAACATCTGAATGTGTATTATTGACCATCCAGATGAAGTATTATGAAAGGATTAGGCAAGATGGCAGAAGATGACTCTAACTGGTCCAGGTGGATGGATGATTACATCTATAGGGCAAAATTGTGAAGAACTAAAATGTATTTTACTTCTTCTTCTTCTTCTTTTTTTTTTTTAAAAAGATGCTGTGGGGCAGCTAGGTGGCACAGTAGATAGAGCTCCAGCCTTGGAGTCAGGAGGACCTGAGTTCAAATCCAGCCTCAGATACTTGAAACTTACTAGCTGTGTGACCCTGGGCAAGTCACTTAACCCCAACTGCCTCACACACACACAAAAAATGTGCTTTGGAAACAAAACCAATGTAGCTAAAATTGATGAGAAGCAGGTAAGTGGGAAAATTTTTAATAAATTTCTCCAATGAAGGTCTCATTTCCTACATGTATTGGAAACACATTCAAATTTATGAGAACAAAACCATTCCCCAATTGATAAATGATCAAAAGATATGAACAGGCAATTTTCTTTTCTTTTCTTTTGCCATTATTTAATTCTTTTATTTTTTAAGTTTTTAAATTTATTTTAAACTTAAGTATACAATAAGAAAAGAAAAAAATTGCCATGTACACAGAAGAACATGAGAGGATTCAATATAAAGCAATACATTTCCATTTCAAGAAAATCTATATAATAAATACTAGACATTCTTTTCAAAGCTGTCCAGCTTTTCTTCGCTTTCTTGTAGATTTTCTTTTGTTCTCTGTTGTGCACCTTTTGCTTCATATTTTCCCACTTCCCCTTTACCCATCACCCAAGAAGGCTACAATTAAGTGTAGATACGTACCCACACATATACATACCCATATATTATACATGTACATAGATATCTATAAACACACACACACACACACACACACACACACACACACACACACATATATATATATATATATATATATATATATATATATATATATATATATATATATATATATATATATATATATATATACTCATACACATGTGCAAGACCATACTATGCTAATTTCTACATGTCTTCTGTTTCTTTGAAGGTGGGTAGCATCTTGTTTCATAAGTCCAAGTCTTTCCATGTTTTTCCAAATCAACTAACTCATCATTTCCTACACTACAGCAATATTCCATTCCAATCCCATTCTATCTGAGGAATTGTATATGAAAGTTTTTTCTCAATTTCCTACATTCCTTCTATTCTTGGCTGTATAAGATTCATTTATACAAGAAAAATTTATTTTAAAATAATTGAAATTATCCATTTTACACTTCAACAATGCTCTCACCTTATAATATGGTTTAAGGTCTGATACTACTGGATCTGCTTTCTTTACATCTTTCTCCCCACATTCTTTAAAGTTACTGACCTTTTGTTCTTTTAAATGAACTTTGTTATTATTATTTTTTCTAACTCAGTAAGATTTTTTAAAAGTAATTTAATTGTGATGGCATTACATAAATAGATTAATTAGGTAAAATTGTTTTTTTTTATTATATGGGCTTTACCTACCCATGAATAATAAATATTACTTCAATTATTTAGATATAAATTTATTTGTAGAAAAAGTATTTTATGTTTATATTTATATAGTTCCTGTGTCAGTTTTGGCAGGTATACACTTAAATATTTCATACTGTATAGTCATTTTAAATGGTCTAAAATAATATTGAGTCATATGGCTGACACATAATGAAGTTTCCCTATTTTTTCTTTTGATTAAATCTATTTTAGCTTTAACTTTGTCTGAAAACATGATTACTACTCCACTTGTCTTATGTAATAAATTCTACTCCTGACCTTTTTTTTATGTTTGTGTGTATTTCTCATTCTTATAGCATTTCCTGAAAGCAACATATTGTTGAATTCAAATTTTTAATCTGCTATCACTTTCCATTTTATGGGCAAATTCATTCCATTCACATTCTAAGCTATAATTACTTGTTGTATATTTTCTTCCTTCTATTTTTCCTCACTATCCTCCCCACCCTATTCATATCCTTACTCATTCCTCTGCTTTACTTCTATCTGCTCCCTTGCCCTATGAACTTCAGGACAATATTCCTTGATAATTTATTGTAATATTGTATCAAGACTCTTTTTATCATAATTTTCAGGCAGTCTGACTATTCTTGTATTATTTTTCTTTGATATGTTCTTTTCTCCTTATCTTCAGATCAGTTGTTTTTCTGATGAGGTGTTTCATATTTTCTTCTTTTTTTTCATTCTTTTGATTTTTGACTCAAACCTGTTCATCAGTTCCATTGTACATGGGTCATAAAATTCTCTCAACTCTGGTGGAATTCCTGAGCAGAATTTATAGCAAAGATAGATGAATATTAATACTGGTATTGAATACCTCTTCATTTTTCATGCTCTTTGGTGTATAGAGATGGACCAACTGAAAAAGGTAACTCCTGCATACCCACTGCTGCCTAAGCCAAATGATGCAAATACACACATGGGGTATGTGTTAAATGCCAAACCTCCAAACAGAATAGAATGTATCAAGTTGTAGGCAGTTTCAGGCTTCAGTACAACTGTGCATTTTCCCTTATTACTCATGGACTACACATTGATAGAATCAATGAGGTTCCAAAGAGCTACAGCAGCCACTATCACCACAGTGAAAAGACCACATACACATACAATAGTAAAGCATGTGAGTCTTTCAAGTGTATTAAAGAGTAGGATACCAAAAGCTTCTTTACATAGATACAGACTTGTACCAAAATCTCTTATTGCTCCATATCTAAATTTATGGGTTCAGACTTTAGATTAACAAACTGCTTAATAGAGATATTGAGAAAAACTGTTAATCATAGCACCAATGCTAAATGGAACAAAAGTTTTAGGGCCTATTAAGGAAGCTTCCAGTTTTCAAGATTTTTTTTTGTTCTATTAAGGAAGCTTCCAATCTTTTTTTCTTCCGAAAACATTTTTGCTATTTACACTGAAAGGGTAAGGTTTGCCTAGAGTCACACTGCTAGGGAGTATCTAAGGCCAGATTTGAACTCGTAAAGATGAATCTTCCTGACTCCAGGTCCAACACTGTATCCACCATACCACCTAGCTCTCTCCTGACTCCAGGGTGGACACTGTCCCGTAGTGCTGACTCTCCTGTCTCCTACCCCAGCAGTCTTGTCCAATATGCTTGATAACCTTGGCCAGGTTGGTTTTCCTTGGATTACCAGGTTTTGATTCTACCTAGAAACCATTAAGTTTAGTCTTTCTTGGACCAAGAATTTAGTACTTTTAAATTATCATATAAAAGATGAGTAATGAACAAATATTAAGTAAAGGAAGGCAGCAAATTGTTCCCAGACCAGTAGCTCTCCTTCTCCCCATAGCTATTCAAAAAGATAAATGGGGCTTTGCCTTGTAACTTCAGTATAGATTATTCCTAGTATAATTTCACAATTTTCACATAATCACAAATCATCTTACAAACTGCTACCATACTTAAACTTTGTCAAAGAGTGATCTCATTTCCTCTACAACTGTATTTTAGAGCTCCACCAGTCAGGCCAACATTTTATGTCCACTCTTGGAATTCTTGCTTCTGTTTACCTTTGCCTGAAATCACTGGAGCAGGATGTCTATCCTACTCGTTACTGGAAAGACAACCATGGAGTCCAGAATGGCTTTTCCTTTCCCTTCTTTTGCCTCTGTCTTTCCATGTATATGTACCAGAAGGCTCAGCAAATGTTTTCAAGACCAGAGGACTAGAAACCATATGAATCTGGGAAACGTGTCTATACTTATTCCAATTCATCAAGCTTTTATGACCTTTGGTCCTCCAAAGTGTCTGCAATTGTCATTCTTCCTTCTTGAAGAGGACCAATGACAACAGGAGGGTGATATCTTGACTTGAAAGTGAATTGGATTTAAGTGAGGCACTGATGTGCAAAGTCATAAGCCTCACTTTCTCTTTCAGAGACATCAGACTCTAACAGCACGACATAGGTCAAGACAATTGGTAAGGGCCCAGGATGTAGTGGGAGACCTTGGCCTTTGAAGCTAAGGACTTTCCCAGGTCTCAGTTTGTCTGAGGCAATGCCAATTCAGTGATTAAAGGCTAGGTAAGAACTGAGACAAAAATGGCCTAGTTTGCCTTTCCAAAACATCAATCTGGGAATCAGTCTTCTTTTAAAGCATGTTTATACTATTTTAACCTTTTCCCCTTCCATTAATATTATTTGTTTCATTTCCAGGTTTATGAACTTTAGGTCATGAAGCTTCTACATAGAATTTCTAGGGATCTTCAAAATGGGTTTATGAAACTGAGAGTGTAGAAAGCAATAGTTCTGAACTTCTGTCAGCATATAACTCTGTTATTTGGTGATGGCTAAAAGTTGAGATGGGAGTGATTCTTCAAACAGGACATGTAGATGATATGTGACAGGATAACAGAGAGAAGATCCAAGTAATGAAATCCCACAACCATGTCAATAAAATAATTCAGCTTCATATAATGAATGGTTTCAATGGCAGTTTTTATTCAAAGTTTAAGGACATTAAGTCAGCAGGTGCTGACGCAGGAACTTAGGGCAATACTCTTAGTAGGAAGTTGGGGGTAAAGGAAGTTTGCGTAATTAACAGCCAATTGGTTGTAAGAGGAATATTTAAAGTAATACAGAGAGCCAGACTCGGAATTTTGGCTAAAACATATGCCATGGAAACCAGGAACAGTTTGTGGTTTAGAATTGAGCAAAGAGGAAGTGAGAGAACCAGCATCTCAGAAACTAGTAACCATTATTTTTCTCTAAACCGGTCATAGATATACAGAAAAAGTAATTCATGGGCTACATACAAATAAAAGTCATTTAAATTTAATTTGAATGATGTTCAGTATTGGAGGGAGAGAGGGCTTTTAAAAAATAAATGAAATGTACAAAGGAAATATACACATGCTTTCAAAATTAAGGGCAATGGGGACACAAATCTGCATTAAAGAAATAAAACAATTATATTGATGGATATACTACTCTTCCATGTAATGGTCAATTGAAGAGAAGAGAATGGGAGAAGAGAAAAAAAGTGACTGGGGAAAAGGAAAAATGTGAGGAAAAGAAAGACAAAGAAGGAAATGGATGTCTAGTAGCCTCTGAGATAGGTGTTTTATGATGAGAGGTAAACTTCACTCACTGATCTTTAGTCAGGTGCTTGTCACAGCTCATTCTCTTTACCACTGGCTCTTGAAATTCTTATTAACTTTTTAGAAATTAACTACCACAAAAATTTTTAAGACTTCTTGTCAAAATATCAACTCTATCAACTCCCTTCTGGATGGGATAACTATAACCACTAAATGGATCATTGATGGAAGTAGAGAGAAGCTGTAGTGGAGAGATTGGCATATGGCAAAAGCAATATTACCATAAGGTCCTTACTGTAAGTTGGATGGAAATAATTCCTTGGACAGACCTTATGTGGCATGGATGGATGTTTGCAATCTGACTGCTTGCCTTCCTCCTTCACTGAGTTGTCATGACGATCAAAAGGAGTGAATTAACATACTTGTAAAAGCACTTTGTAAACCATAAAGTACTATATAGGTAATTCAACGTGCATTTATTTACTACAAGCCTATTACGTTACGGGTAGGATAGTGAATAAATGGCTGATATTGGAGTCAGGAAGTCCTAGGTTCAAGTTTTGCCGCTTATATATACTGGCTATTTGACCCTGAGTAAGTCATTGTCCCTCTTCTACACCCCAACCCCACCTCAACTCTCTGAAACTATAAGCTCCTGAGCAGTGGCATGTGAACAGCTTAAGCAGAGGGAATTATTTATTCACTGGTAACTTCTTATACCAACGAAGCCACAGGTCAACTAAAGGAAGAAAGGAAGGAAGAAAGGAAGGAAAGAAAGAAAGAAAAAAATTGGGGAATGTACAAATTCACAGGGTTTCAGAGATAGAGAAAGAGAAAAAAGGAAAGAAAAAAAGAGAGAGAGAGAAAGAGAGAGAGATCTTACCTTCTAGATGCTTATGTTTTACAAATGTGAGTTTTAAATTACACTATGAGACAGGCATACAAAACTGAACTTTAGCATCACTACTCCCGTAACGGGATACTCTGAGGGATGGGGGTCCTGGCAAGTCCTTCTTACTGGGCTGGGCTACAAACTAAACTTTGGCATTTGAGAGGTCCTTGAGAGGTGAGGCAGACAAGATCTTTATCTACATTGATTCCTGGGCAGTTCCTGTGAGTCTGGCAGAGTGGTCTGAACCCTAGGAGGGACAGGACTGGACAATCAAAGGCTCTCCCCTTTGGGGTGAGGACTAATGGTAGAATTTTGCTGATTCCTCCACTGTATAAAATTATTTGTAGGGCTAGTTATTACCCATTAGAAACATCCTACACCCTCAGCTGAACTGAATAAGCAAACTGATACCCTTACAAGCATGGCAGAGCTTGGGGAGTGGGTCCATTGCCAGTTGGGACAAGAAGGCTTTGATGACACTGCAGTGGGCTCAGGATGATATATGATCCCTCAACAAAGGATGAAGCAATTATTCTGTCCAATTATGCTGTTCCTTCCAATAAGATTGTCCACCTCTGAAAGACCAGTATGGTATGATTGTTCCCCCATGTCTTTATAAAGTAGAACACTTCCCAATAATTCTACCCCATGGTCCCCCAGAACCATGGGAATGGAAAGAAGGTCTGAACCCCTCCAGGGGAAGAGACATGTACCAACTGAAGGGAGCTTAAACTGTTTCTTTAGGGTGGGGAAGTTTTGACAGGTGTTCCAGGGAATACTAAGTGGGTGGCTATACAGGGAGAGTCTCTATTAATTTAGATCCTGGGATAGGTTGCTTGTAAGAGCTAATGATCTCTTAATCACATTGCTACAGATGGCTTTGATTTAGGATAAAGAAATTATGACTCTACCATAGCATCTTTGAAGAGGCCCTGATGTTCATCACTATCTCACATCAGGGCATCTTGGAGGTATAATCATCATTACTAGGCTCTGATGCCTTTGATGATACTCTGGTTCATCATTACCACTTTGCATTAAGAGACCTACTGTGGACTGCAAAGATGTGACATCACCCATAACAAACAGATTGTGAGACTTTGAGACTTCATCTTTTTGGAGGAGGAGGGAAAGGCTTAGGATTTCTGACTTTTGTACTCCTTTCTGTACTTTTTGTACATTTTAAATTTTTTTATTTTTTAAAATTAAATTTTAAAAATATTATATGTGAGGAGGAGTAAAAGATGTGAAATTTGATCCTTCTGAAGGGCTGGAGGAAAAGCCTAGAATTTCTGGCTTTTGTTCTCTACATTTTGTTTGTGTTTTTTTTTTCCCTTCCTCTACTCTCTCCCCTCCCCCCTCCACTCCCACTTATTACAGTCCATCCTGAGAAAACTATTTAGTAAACAACTTGGGACTTGGTCTTCATTTTTGTTTTGCTTTTCAACTTTGCTTAATACTATTCACAATGGGAATATTGTACAGTAAAAACCCTATTAGCACTTAAATGGTGGAAATATCGTCTAGAAAATTCTTAGGACTTTGCTATATCGAGGGGTGGTATATGATAGGACCAGCATTTTCCTCTCGCTGATGGCTCAGGCTTCACTGACATAGTTTCTTCCCCACAGACAATCACCACACAACCTTTTTTGGTTCCAGCTTCTCTCTTAGCTTTCCTGGAGAAATTTCCTCTTCCCATGAAACATGATTGGCCCTAGTTTCCCTAATTCAGTGTCCTGGCCACAGTCATGTGGACTCTGAGCTTCTTAGACTTAGTGGTGTCTGACCGACTAGAAACATTTCCAGATGGAGACGGGGGTCCTATCCTCTTGTCATATCCTGGCTATTTTAAAGCAAAGTAAACTCCCTTCATTGTTAAATGTTTAGTGACTTGAGAATGTCATATCCCAGTGTTGAATTTGAACTACGAGGGTACTAGCTTTAGAGCCGTATCTACAACAAAAGGGAAATCCTATGCCAAATAACTACAAAATACATTAAGCATTTGGGGATCAATCTACCAAAGCATGAAAAATACTTGCACTGATTCAATTACAAAGCTGGAAGAGTATTCATTGCTCATGACTAGACCATGCAAATGTAATAAAAATGACGCTTACTGATGTTAATATAGCTTTAATGCTATACTAATCAAATTATTGAAGGGATATTTTACAGAACTGGGTGAAGTGATAACAAAAAGGGATAAACAGGGAAATTTCATTAATATTAATAATAAATTAATATTGAAAGATACAATAGACAATTAATTTATATGACACCTGAAAAAATGCATGAAATTCTGTTAGGTAAAGAAATATGAGATCAAGGAAAGGTGGTTGGCTGGTCTTGGAGTCAGAAGACCTGTGTTTAGATCCTGATAATATTAATAGCTAGCATTTATACAGTACTTTAAGTTTTACAAAATGCATTACAAATATTTTCTCATTTTATTTTCATAAAAACCCTGCGAGGGAGGTGTTACTAAGTTACAGATAAGGAAACTGAAGTAAACTGAAGCAAAATAAATGGCTTACTTAGAGTCACATAATTAGTAAGTATTTTCATTGAATACCTATTTTTTTCCACATCACTACATCCACAGCCTATTTTGGGTTTAGGGAACCAAATCTCACATGGAAATTTTGGTGAGTAATGAGGGTGATAGGAGATTAAAGGAATTCTTTCTATAGGGAGTAGAGTAAAGAATGAGGCAAGGATGCTAAAACAAAAACAACCCTCCTTGAGTGATTGACTTTTTGTTTTTTAATTTTTTGGCAATTGGGGTTAAATGACTTTCCCAGGGTCACGCAGCTAGTGTGTGTTAAATGTTTGGTCTGAGACCAGATTTGAACTCATGTCCTCCTGACTTCAGGGCCAGTGCTGTATCCACTGCACCACCTAGCTGCCCCAACTTACCAACCTTTTACTAATGCCATGACAAGGGGATGCTAATTGCATCTTCTGAGGTCTCTGCATGATGTGCCCTTGTAAGGTAGCATTATATTTGGAGTTACATGGCCTGGGTTTGAATCTCATCTTTGTAATTTACTAGCAGGGTGATCTTTAACTCCTTGAAATCCCATTGTCCTCATCTGTAAAATGAAATGGTTGGACTAGATAACTTTTAGGTCCTTTCCAGTTCTACACCTACCATCCGATGATCTTTGAGGCATAAAGACCCTAATTCTCTTACCCTTATGGACCTGATGGTTTCTCATGAACCTGTGCCCTTCCTCTAACTATGCAAACAGGAAGTTCTAATATCTAATCTGATATTTACGATTGGCACATACGACTTTTTCTCTTGACCTGTACTTGGTGCAAAAAGAATAACAGAATGTCAGAATTAGTTGCTACTTCAGCTACCATTTAGTGACAACTTAAACCAGAACAAAGATTCCTTCAGTAAAATCCCTGACAAAAGCAGTCTTTCCTTGAAGGCTTTTAAGGAAGTGAAAGGAAACTCTACATTTTAAGGTAACCCATTTCTTTTTGGGATAATTCTTACTGTTAAGAAGATGGTCTTTAATCAATAAATCTATCAATTAACAAACATTTAGGAAGTCATTTCTATGAGCCAGACACTGTGCTAGACAATCACACACAAAGACAAAAATAAAACATTCTGCCCATCAGGGGTTTGTGTTCTATCAAGTGAGAAAATACATACATCAAATGAAGATGCCTGTCTTCAATTTCCACCTATTTATTCTCTGAGGCTAAGGTCATCATTATGGGGAGGGAGTTTGAGGAGAGAGAGAGAGAGAGAGAGAGAGAGAGAGAGAGAGAGAGAGAGAGAGAGAGAGAGAGAGAGAGAGAGAGAGAGAGAGAGAGATTGAGAGATGGGCAGCAGGAAAACAATACCAATAGCCCCAGGCAGGGAGCAGTTGGCTGAGATAGGGTTTGTGCTGAAAGACCTCTGCTGCCAGAGGAGTCCTCATAGTAAATGTGGGTAAATCTCTTTGGGACATGATGCTTCTACACATGCCATTTCTTGGAATGCTCACAAAAACTTCTGAGCCTCTGTCAGCCATGGTTCTGTATTGTTTGTGGTGTCCAGAGGTTAAGGTTAGAATGGTTCTCCATACAGGTTCTATAGATGACATGTGTCAGAACAAAATGACCTTTAAAGAAAAGAAGGTCAGAAAGGAAGGTCTAGGTAATGAAGCCCCCAAGCAATGATGATAATCAATTTTCATATAATGGAAAGTTTTAATGACTCTTTTCATTCAAAGATTTCAGGACAGAAAGTCAGCAGTTGCTGGTGTAGGAACTGGGGGCAATGCTTCCAGTGGGAAGTTGGGGGTAAAGGAGGGTTACAAAATTAACTGTCAGTTGGTTGCAAGAGTTGAAGGGAATACACAGGAGACAGGCTGTAAAATCTGACCAGAGAACATGCCAGGGAAACAAGAAACAGTTTGTGGGGTAGGACTGAGCAAAGGAGAAGTGAGAGAAGCAGCATCTCAGTCAGCAGCAAGGAAATATTTTTCTTCAGGAGATGCTGACACATAGAAAAAACAATTCAATGGCTATACACACATAAAAAAACCAGTTATATTTAATTTGTGAGAGGTTCAATGTTAGTTCAGTTCAGTGAGAGGTTCAGTTATTTTTTAAAAGAATAAAATAAAACATTCAAGTTACATTTTTTTTAAATTAAGGACAACAGGGAGTGAATTTGCATTAAAAAACACAAGAATGCAATGAAAAACATTCATAGATGTCTTTCTAATTCCAGTAATGAATGGTGGACGGAGAAAGGTGGAGATCAAAGTGGGACAGGTATGGAGAAATGAGAAAAGGGAAGAGGGAAAGATGGAGCAGAGGAAGGGAGAAAAGCTTTATGCCTCAAAGACCTTAGGATCATAGACTGAGAGCTGGAAGGGACCTAATAGAGATCTAGTCCAACCCTTCCATTTTACAGATGAGGACAATGAGAGTTTAAGGTTGCATAGCTAGTAAGCAACAGAATTGGGATTCAAAGTGAGAAAGAGAGGGAAGAGAAATGCAAGACAGGAGGAGAGAGAATTTCATGAAGGAAAAAAGTTAGTGAGGGGGGAGAAAGAGAAGTTGAGGAAAAGAAACAAAGAGAAGGTAAGAAGAGTCCACTAATCTCTGAAGGAGGTATTTTGTAATGGAAAATAAAATTCACACACTATTTTTAATAAGGTTCTTGACACAACGAGCTAATATTTATTATCACTGACTTGACATACTTAATTAGCTCTTCAGTAGTTAACTCTTCACAGATCTTCAAGGATTTTCACTCAAACTTCTTAGGTTCCCTTGTAGGTGAAATAATGGTAATCACTCACTGGATGATTGTTGGGAAGGGGATCAGGTAGCTTAGTGAAGTGATCAAACTGTGGCTAGAGTAACGTTAGCTAGGGTGTCTCTTGCCAGTGAGTTGTAGTAATTCCCTGGGCAGACCTGGTATGGGTTGGGCATTGCGCATTATTAGTTTAAAGTAGTTTAAATGATGCTTCAAAAGGGAAACTGTTACTTTCTTTGCACTGTGCTAGATACAGATATATTTTCTGGTTCCTTATTCCTAAACTCAGAAGGTTATGGAGAGGGAAGGTGGTACTGAGAAACAGTGTTGAGTTTAGAACCAGGAAATATGGCTTCTAGTCTCATTGGCGCCAGGTTCTAGGTGAACTTTGGCAAGCTATGTCATCTCTGAACTGTGACTTCCTCATCTATAAAATGGACACAATACAAATACTTGCCCTGAATCCCCTACAGAATTGTTGTAAAGATCAAATTGTGGAGTAGTGGACAGAGAGTTGGCCTCAAAGCCCCGGAGATATAGTCTCAAGACTTGTCTCTCTGACACATACTGACTCTATGTGACTCTGGGCAAGTCACTTAACTTCTTGGTGTTCCAGGCAACTCTCTAAGTTGGTGCTGATCTGCACTGGAAATCTCAAGTCAAGTCCTCTTATTATTAATTACTCTCTAATTAATATACTCAGCTCCTCTCTTCTCTACACGTGGGATATCATGCCATTACCTGAGGGTGCTCTGCCCAAAGGAAGGTAAATTTGGAAGACTCAAACCTACCTAGATATCTTGAGGTTTACTAACTAGATTTTTCCCCTAAAGACCATGTCTGAAACCCAGGGTGATTTGGTTCTCATTGATTGGCCAATAATAGGTCCCCACCCAAGCACAACTTAAAGATTTTTGTTTGGGCCCTGATGGATCAGAGTGAGTGTAAATAGCAATTATTTCTCTTTTGGCCAGAAACCCTGAGGGTCTTCCCCTCCCAGTTTGATTTTTTTTTTTTTTGTTATTAAAGGGTCCATCCCTTGCCTCACTTCTTAAAGGACCTTAATCACTGAATGGGTGCTGCCTTCCTTAGTCAAAGTAAGAACCCTGAAATACTTTAGCTTAAAAAGGCCAAGGTCTCCTACTGTATCCTGGGCCACCTCCAGTTGTCCTGATCTATATCTGGCCACTGGACCCATAATGGCTCCCGAGGAGAAAGTGAGGCTGGTGACTTTGCACAGCCCTCCCTCTCTTAAATCCAATTGACTTGCAATTGTGATGAGGTCTAGAGGTTTAGGGGTGCTAGGACCCCAGGATTACGACATGGGCCCTGCTTGAATGAATTCAACCCAAATCTTCTTTCAGCCAGAGGAAAAAGTTTATTAGGAATAAACCATAGGTGACTCCTGTAAGGATGAGTGGGCATGAAAAGTCTCAGCCTTTTGGGCATGAGAAAGTCTCAGCATTTAAATGGGGGCAGGGTGGATCTTACATGCACTAAAGTAACTTTGGGTGACCTGGGAAGGGGCTGGGAAAAGGGTCTAGGTGAGAACCACAACAACACAATTAATATACACACAACACACACATACACAAATGGGTATGTTTATATAAACACACACACACACATACACACATGTACATACAAACACGTACATGTACATATATACATATGTACATATATTATGCACACTATATGCACACAGTATATATATTGTACATATATACTGTGTGTATACACATATACTTCCATGTACACACATATATACATAGACATATTTATGTGTTATATATCATATATATATATGTATATTAATTAGAGGGTCTATGAATTGTGTGATTATAGCATCCTCTGCCCTCTTTTCTGTTCTTTTACCATCAGGTGGAAGTGGGACTGGATATACATACACATACACACAATATACATATACAATACATACATATACACACATATATACACATAGTAGGCATATATATGCTACATATATTTATATACATACATACTGTATGTATATGTATATGTATGTATGTATGTATGTGTATGTGTATATATCCTGAAAAAAGATGAATTAAGAGATGGTTTCATTATGTGCCCAAAGCAACAAGAAATATAATTTCATGTAATCTTTGGTCAATTGCCCTTGAAGTGACCATAACAAGTGTAAGCAAAAAGACCACAATGAAGATATTAAATTAAACAATTGACTAATCAACACGTTTTTTATTAAGTTCTTAAGATGTCCCAGTCCTGACTCTGGGTATACAAAGACAAAATTTGAAATGATTTCCACTCTGAAGTAGTTTATAGTCTACTGGGGGGAGACAACAAACACATATATAAATATATATTGAATAAACACATAAAGAACAAATATAAAGCAAACTGAAGGTAGCCAAACACAATGTAGCTAGGGAGATTGCCATCAGTTAAGGAAACAGAAAAGTTTTACTGTGGAAGCTGGTGCTTGAGCTAAGTCTTGAAGGAAGTGAAGGATTCTATGAGGTCAAAGTGAGGAGGAAGTACAGTCTAAGCATGGGGGACATGGCGATGGGAGATTGAGTGCTATGGGTGATGAATAGGGAGAAGAACAGTTTGGCTGATCTGTTGAGACTGAGAAGGGAGTAATATATAATAAGAATGGAAAGATAGTTTAGGGTCAAGCTGTTAAGAGCTTTAAAAACCAAAGAAGGCCTCTATGTTTGGCAGCTTATGTCCCAACATCTGTTTTAGAGGATGAAGAAATAGAAAATTTCTATGTAGAACTTGACAAGAATCTCTAACCCCGACTAAATCAACATATATCTTGATTCTTGATGTCTTTAATGAGAAGGTGAGCAGAAGAGAAAATGACACCCTTCCCCAAACTCCCCATTCCCCCCCCCCCAGTTGGGAAAAACAGGATTAACAAAATGAAAGAAGTCAAAGGCTTGTACACTACTCAGAAATCTATTTTTTAATGCACATCTTGTACATCTTGAATACTTCCTTTTAAAAGAATCAGAAGGGACTAGACATTGTGGATAGCAAATAAAATTATGTCACTTTTCCTGGAAATGTAGCTTCCAGGGACTAAATATATACCCCGCTCCCACAGTATATATATTTATATGCTGATGGGATACTTGGGTGCCTGTACCTCACTTCCAAGGTCATATTTCTCCTTAGCCTCAAAACACTATCCCCAGGCCAAAGACCCTATCTCTGGAAATAACTCAGGAGTAGACCCAGTGAGGTAACTATCTCACTATCTCTCCCTGCTACAAGAACAAGCTGACCTCTGTAGAATTGCCCTTGTATGAACAAGACAGTCTTGTATCAACAAAACTATCATGTACTGATTCCCATAGTTATCGTGTGTGATCCAGAGGTCAAGTTATCAACATCAACTCCAGAAGCTATCTTGTCACAGATATAACATAATAAAAATACACTCCTTAGGAACCTCCTCCCTGGTTTCCAGTAGTAAATAACAACCGTGACTAATGTAGTATGTTATCACTTAATTAGCATACTTGATACACAATCCACTACTACTTTTCCTATATAAGCTTTAGCATCATTCCTGTTAGGTTGCAAGTTCCCTAGAGAGCTCTGCCAACCATGGCAAAATTCCTTAAGGAGCTCTGCCCTCCATATTAGCATTATAATAAATCTTTGCCAACTTGACTTAAAGAATGCTTGAATCCATCAATTCATTCTAGATGAACCTGTCCTGTACTTCAATCCTGGGGGGGGGGCATGAACCTCTCAAATGCTATCATATACTCTATCTATATCTATCTATATCTATATCTATGTCTGTATGTACACACACACACACACACACATTGCAATATATCTATAATGGATATATTTCAGCCAATGGAGTTTGCTGAATGACTGGGGCTTGGGACTATGCAAAGTAGCTGGTCAAAGAGAACACAGGGACTAGTAGATGAGAAGGGGCTTTGAGGGGGGAGGAGGAAAGGAAGGGGAGTGGTGATGATGTCCAGTGCAGTAGCCAGATGTTTCATTTAGACCTGGAAGGGAGCTCCAAGTGTTAAAAATACAGAGTTCTCTCTCCTTTCTATCTTCTCTTCCCCTCCCTACTCTGTCCTTTAAGAAACCTAATCTAATAATTGTGTGCAGAATGGATAGATGTAGAGAACAGAGTAGAGAGCAGGGAGACTAGTTATAACAGCTGTCCTAGGAAGGAATAATAAAGACAAAGGCAGAAATATTGGGAATATTTTAATTTGCCTTTGACTTTCTTCCCCTAAGCAACATATTATTCACATAAATTGACCTTTTAAGATTAAAAAATAATCTCCCCCAATTTAAGACTATACATTTGGTTTACCCTTATTGAAGGTCTTCAAACAAGAGCTGGACAAACACTTGTCCGATAGTAAGTATTCAGTAGATATGATTCCTGCTCATGTGATGGATTGTATTAAAAGCCCTATGAGGTCCCTGACAAGACTGAGATTCTGTGAAATTTTGATGCTGAGTTATATTTGTGGTCCTAGGTTTGGTGAAGTGGTCAAATGGGCATTTGCTAATTTCTTGGTTTGCCAGGGGTGTGGTTTATGAGTGTCAGAAAGTCTTGAGTGGTATTACATTACTTCTGCTTTTGTGGGGAGATAACAGCTCTATAAATTCAAGGATTTTCTACATACCTCACTTAAGATATCAGCAACTCTCTTAACTCTCATATCTTTGGGATCTGGGGCAGCAGTCACACTTCTACCATGAAATTCCTGTATTTTCTCTTCATTGGTGTCTTTGTCCTGTCCCTGGCAACATCAGGTAAGAGCCAGGATAGACATTCTCAGGCTCTGTTGACTTTCCAGAACATTTGGAACTCGGGGTAGGGGGGAGGAACTCATTCTCTAGAGTGTCTTTGTGATGTAGAGAGTACCTGGGAAGGGACATCCATTGAATTCCTCCTGAGAAGACCAATCATGGGAGGAGACTTGGAGATCATCTACCCTGTAGTTGGGGGAAAGGCCCACTCCCCACTCCTCAAAGTGGACAATTCGGGGTTTGAGGGTGGAAGTGCACTGGCCGCTAAAGCTCCTGGTTACTACCATGTGCTGCTTATATTTGTCCTCAGTGTCATGGAAACGGCCAACACATCTTAGTCATCCCTTGTCAATTACCTGGCTCATTTTGCACAATGGTTGTTCTGAAACTTCTCTTTCTTTAATGTACTCTCACAGAGCCTCCTATCTCCACCCTAACTCTGAACTTCTGTAAATAATCTAATTTAATTTCACTCTGAATATTGAAACTCCCTAATGTGAATTTCATCATTTTGGGTCTCTCCATCTTTATATTGAACTCAGAATCATGGACAAATCAGTCCATTGCCCTGAGCTTCAGTTTTTTTCACCAATAAAATGGAGATAATATTGCCTGTAGCACCTGTTCTCTAGGGTGGTTAAGAGGATCAAATGAGACAATATATTTAAATGTGTTTGTTAGACTTAAAGGACAGTATAAATGTCAGCTATTATCAGTATTGATCCTCTTGCTATGAAATTTGTGATGTAGCCTTGAGTAAAGTCATTTTCTTTTTCTGAGTCTCAGTTTCCATATCAGTTAAATAGAGTAGTTGGAATAGATGATCTGTAAGCATCCCCTCAGTTTTAACAATTTATGATCATAACTGAGTAAAAATGTGGTTGGAGAAGATAGCTGCTTTACCAAAAACAGAGGAGATTTAGTGGGTGGAACAAATAAGGCAAATGTGGCATATTACAGTGGAAAGAGCACCAGACTCCAAATCAGAGGACTCTGGGTAGAAATCCTATCTCTACTATTTACTAGCTATGTGACTTTAGACAAATTTTTCTCTCTGGCCCTCATTTACCTTATCAGTAAAATAAAGGCTTTGGACTCATCTAGCTTAAAATGATAAAAAACATAGGGTCATAGATGTAGAGCTGGAAGGTCATCTAGTCTAAACCTGCCAATTGAAAGAGGAGAAAACTGAGGCCCACAGAAGTTCAGTGACTGACCCAAGGTCATGTAAGTAGTAATTTTCAGAGAGGTGGAATTTGAACCCAAGTCCTCTAATTCCAGAAAAGATTAAAGGGACTCTTCCATGAATATAAATTAACTACGGCAAGGGCTAGCTTGGAAAAAAAGAGTAAATCAGGCCACCTTTGTCTTGGAAGTGCTTCAAGTGGTCTCTATTTCACTCCTTACCAAGCCTTCATGTCATCCCATGCTTTCACCATCTTCCGTTCTGGGACCTGATCTCCAGGCTGGCTCCTCACATGCTCAGGCTGTGTGGCTGCCTTTGAACTAGACAGCTTCCAATGTCCCACCCCTCATTTTACATATAGGGAAACCAAGGCCCCGAGAAATTAAATTAATTACCCAAGATCACACAATTAGTAAGTGGCAGAGCTGAGTTTTCATTCTAGGTCTTCTGATTCCAAATCCTAATCTCTTCAGTACAACTTCCTAATCTGTTCAGAAATGGTTCCTTTCTACAACACATGGAGTAGAAGAGAGTATGGAGTGTGTGTGTGTGTGTGTGTGTGTGTGTGTGTGTGTGTGAAAGAGAGAGGGAGAGAGAAAGAGTATGGAGGGTGTTGGGAAGGGTGAGTATTATTAAGATGAGGGAGGGAAAAGAAAGAAAAAGAAAACTTTGCTAACCTCCCCACATTTTTTGTCTAGGATCTGTCCAGACAACCTTTCCCTACTCTCTCCTTCCTGTGTACAGACAATGCCTTGCTGTCTCCTGAAAACACAATAGGTGGAAATAGCCCTGAGTACATATGAATATAAGGACCTTCTGAACTTGTATTTAAAAGAAAAAGATATCCCCTAGGAGACAGTTAAATGATGCAGTGGATAGTGATACAGTTGCTTGCCTGGAGTCAGGAGGACTCATCTTCTTGAGTTTAAAACTGCATTCAGAAATTTAGTATCTGTGTGACCCTGGACAAGTCACTTAACCCTTGTTTGCCTTATTTTCCTCATCTGTAAGATGAGATGGAGAAGGAAATGGCAAACCACTCCAGTATCTTTGTCAAGAAATCCCCAAATGGGGTCATGAAAAACTACATGACTGAAAAATGACTGAACAAAAAATCCATTGTAATAAGTCTGAGTCCTGAGGTAAAAGACTTAGGGAGAAAGGGGCTAAATGGTTTATTCCTGCCATTTTCCTCTCAAATATCCCCACCAACTGGAATACTTTAAGAACTAGCCCTCAATCGTCCTCAGCAAATATGGGTTATTTCTGAACTAGTAGTGTATTCTTATTATCCTTGGGGGAAAGAAGCCTAATTGTTCCCTGTATCCACTGCATCGCTTAACTGTCTCCTAATGGATATTTTGTAGTGATAGAAAAAGGAGACAGACTCTAGTAGCCATGCTGGAAAAGCAAGGTATTATTTTGGTAAGCCTTTCTGGGGTTTACTTATATTTGACTCACAGCTCTCAAATCCTAACAAGCAAATGAGTTGGCATTCTCTGAGCTAAAGATGATGTATGTTTCTGTACTTTAGGTTACACTGGAATCCCAAGGAGACCTCTGTATTCCTGTAGTGTGTGCCCTCCTGCAACCTGTCGGTCAAAATCATTACCCTGCAAAAAGGCAATTGATGGTATCTGTCCTACTGGCATGCAGTGCTGTGTGACTGGTTCATCTCACAAAGAGTGCTGAAGAACCCCATCTCTGCATGGAGCATCACCAAGTGCAAGCAGGAATGTTACTGCCTTGAATAAAAAAGCACAGACCTCTTCTGAGTCCCATTTCTTTATTTCTTCCTGCAGAAGGGGTCAGGGTGGTAGAAAAAAGGAAAAAGGGAGAATTGTAGTCTAGGTGAGGAAAGTTAGGAGATGCAAAGAGCAAATGATGGCCTGGCACAAAGGTCAGATCACAGTCCTGGTTCTGCCACTCACTAAATATACAACCTTGGTCAAGACCTAAGGCCATTTGTTAACTTTTCACTTCTGCATGACAAGTTGGTGGGAACACTAAGCCTTTCTCTTTTGTGCATTTGTGCACAGTGGGGTAGAAGGGTCCTCTCATGGCTTCCTATCTGTTTCTGCAATAGACCCAACTCTCTAATCATTCTCAGGTTTAGATAAATCCTTCCCATGTAAATCTGTTTTCCATCCCTTCACCCATCCTGAGGGCAGAATCACAAATGCATGTATGTGACAGGTGATTGTCTAGTTTGGTGATGTGAGGAACGTAAAAAACTCTCTTTTGTGCTAAAATATTGGTCCACCTCCCTACTCCCATGTACTTGAAATGTTTGAAATCCTATCTTTAGAGATTCGTTTCTTCAGTTTAAGCCTTTTCCCTTCTAGGCATGCCACTCGTCTTTCAGATAAATGTGCTCTGGGAAGGCTAACATATAGTGACAAACAATGTTAGGCTTGGAAGAGATTTTAGAAATCATCTTCTCAACACTGTTATCAGATAAATGAAGAAAATGAGGCCAATCACTACGAACTAATTAATTATTACTTATTAAGAGGGACTACTTTTCTCTGTCCTGTTGAATAAAGCTGTGTGGGCAGAGGGAGCTAGGTTTGTCTGTCTGTTGGTATTCAAAACAGCCCTGATTGATCAGGACTTAGATGTGGCCCAAGACTACAGTATCAGGGAGGCCCAAATCCTGAACTTCCCTATTGAGATGGTTTATAGAGGACACTACATCCCATGACTGCAAAGCCTTTGGCTGGCACCAGATTGTTAACTCAGCTGCAAAATTCTCCCTTCTGGGTGTTTACTTTCTCATAGACATGAAGCCATTTGTTGACTTCTTTGTCACCAGATTAATTAGTAGGCTAATTTGGATGAAATACGGAGTTGTTGAAAGGAAGTAATATGGAAGTCCAGTAAGTCTGGAAAAGTAGATGGGAGCCAGACTGGGAGAAGCTTCAAGAGGGAAGTAACTTGCTTAAGGACCCATAGCTCCAAAGGTTCAGAGTCATTCAGTGCCTTGCTACTATATACACTGCACATGTGCTGCTCTATAGTAGGCCCCTCTTAAGGTCTACACTAAATCCAGATGGGTCAGCACAAAGCCTACCTTCCTCTTCTCCCCACTGTCCCCACTCCCATGCACAGAATGGGGGGGAAAACTTGTTGAGAAATTGTAGAGAGGTGTCCCCAGCACAGGTGTGAAGCCCCTCAAGGACAAAGGGCCTATTTCAGAGGCCCCACAGTTTAAGCTGCATTCTTCTGTGTTTTCTAAGACGGAACTGTGCCAAATGCTCTGATGTCTTGAGGTTTGGACTAATCTGACATGCAAAGTTTTGTTTTTGACTTTCTTTGTATTCCTTAGTACACGTTATTAAATGATTAATAGATGCTTATTGACTGAATGTAATTTATTCTCTAAGTGAGCTTGGGCAAATTATTTAATTATCTCTAGGCATCCATTTTCTCATCTGTTAAGTGAGGCATTGTTTCACTATATATCCCTTTCAACTCTAAAATTCTATGATTCCTATTATTGCCTTTCACTTAGACAATTGCAATAATCTCCCAACTGGTTTTCCTTCCTCCAATCTCTTCTTTCTCTGATCCTTTCTTCACCTCTCCTGCATGATTAACCTTTCAAATGCTCACATTTGGTTATGCTGCACTTCTGCTCAAAACCCTTCCTTTGCTCTCCTTTGTGGTAGATAAAGACTAAATTGCTTAGCTCAGCATTCAAGGATCTTTGTAATATGGCTCTAACATTGCTTTCCAGCCTTATTTCATGTTATTTGTACATTGCAAAACACATAGTACTAAACTGTTCACCAAATTGAGCTATTTACCCATCAGGATGTGTTCATTATGTTCATTATGAATTTTAAGAACATTATGAACAGTAAGTTCAACACTAAGTTCATTATGAACTTTCCCAACTCTATGAATTTGCTGATCTCATCACTTGTGTGTGAACTGTTTTCTTGCCTCTTCATCTCATCTTTGCCTATTTAAATTCTATGTATTCTTTATGGCCCAGATCAGCAGCTGCACCTCCTAATTCCTCCAATCAGAGGTATCTTCTCTCTCCTCAGAATTTTTCTTGTGCTTTGCTTACACTTCTCCTATGTACTTGCCATAGTCTGATTTGTTTCATGGTTTTTTATGTCCATGTCTTATGAGCTCCTAGAAGTCAAGGACTGAAAATGAAAGGCAGCATGATATGGTAGAAAGAGCAAATTTGATACCAGAGAATTGAGTTTAAATCCCACCATGGTCACTACCTGTGTGACCTTCACCTTTATGAACCTCAGTTTCCTCATGTGTAAAATGAGGGGATTAAATTAACTGGCTTCTAAAGTTTCATTGCAGCTCTAAATCTATGATTCTTTTGTTCCCAGTACACATTAGGTGCTTAGCGAATGCTCAATTAATAAAATAATGGACAACCATGAGCCTGGAGATTTCTTATCTCTGAAAATCCCTGCCAATGGTCTTTGTATTTCGTAGAGATAAGGTAGAGGCTTAGGTCCTATAGACTTAACTATTCCCAATGGGAGGGGTAAGTATTTCCAGGAAGGACTGTTTGGTGAAGAGGTGGTCAGAAAAAAAGTAGGGAGCATTTCAGAACTAAGAAAGAGGCCTTAAGGGGTTCTGATTCTATCCTGGAACTCCAATGACATCAATAACTTGATAGATTTAAGGCACAACTCTTTTCCGTACCTGATTTTGTTCCTCTAGAGATCTTGTGCTCAGTTAAACCTGATGTTGTGGTTTAATCCTTCAATAACCTCCAAACAACAAAAACTGGTTTTTCCTGAAAGTCAGAGACATGGGCCTTGGGCCTGTATATGATCTAATGAAGTTGCAGGTGCTGCCTTCCCTTTACAGAGGAAGAATGAAATAATGAATATTTAACTCATCCATGTAGATTGGATTCCCAAAAATGTGACAGCTTTCAATCAAGATAACTGTATGATCTCCCTTTCCTTCCTTCATCTCAGCTTTTTCATTTGTGAAATGGGTGGTTATATGGTTTATATTCAACAGTCTATAGTAGGCTCACTTTTGGTTCTGCCATTTATATGTAGCATGGGACTTCTCTGAACACATCCAGTTCTAACTTGGAGCCGGCCTTGAGGAGCATTTGAACATGTCCAGTATGTCTAACATGGAGCCATTGCCTCCCCATCATCTGAGGTGGGGGTGTCCTCCTTTAATTAGCAAATAAGTTTGTACAGCCAGCTAGCCTGGCATGGAAACCCTGAGAAGCCAGAGTGCCTGGGACTCAAGTCTGAGGTAGATTTTGGATTTGAAACTGAGACTGTGCTACACAGGAACTGAGCAGAGCTATGAACCTACTCCTCTGCTTTTCCCCAGAAACTGAGCTGATACCAAAGGGAAGGAGGACTATGCCTCCCTTTATGCTGGAGCGAATGTTTGTATATTTTTGATTATACTTTTGAAGTAAACATTCCTTTGTAAAAGCTCCCATGTTGTCTATAGTTCTTTATTACTGGCCATTTCCCTTTGGTGACACTACTAAGCCCCGAGTTACTTGTTGTGCAGTTGTTTTAGTTGTATCTGACTCCTTGTGACACCATTTGCGTTTTTCTTGGCAAAGATACTGGAGTGGTTGGCCATTTCCTTCTCCAGTTTATTTTACAGATGAAGAAATTGAGACAAACAGGGTTAAGTGACTTGCCCAGGGTCACATAGTTATTAAGTGTATGAGGCCACATTTGAACTCAGGAAGATAAATCTTCCTGACTTTAGGCCTGAAGCACTATCCCCGTGTCACTTAGCTGCCGCAATTAACAACAACAACAACAGCTCCCTTTGGTGACACCGCTAAGCCCCAAGTTACATTGGTGTCTAAATTCAGGTCATGATGCTTCCCATGGTTCCCATGACTAGCTCCCTGGGAATGGAGATTAGGGCTGTGAGCTTAATGCTATGAGCTGGGGGCCTCAAGAGTGAGGCACAGCCGTAGATGATATTGCAATTGAATTGCTCTCCCTACCAAGGCTAGGTCATGCAGAAAATACTTCTAGAGGCCTCTCAGATGGGAAGAGGAGAATTGAGTTATATAATTTCTTTTAATGTTGGAGCATTTCCTCAGTGGAGGTGGTTTGGTCAACAGTCTAAAAAAAATCTCACTAGCACAAAATATCACTTTCTTAGTATTCTACTGATTTTCAGAGGAAACATTGAGACTTATGAACACTCAGTACAGATCAGTTTTTTTGATCCACACCTCTGATCTCAATGGTTTATGGAATTGTAAGGAAGGAAAACCCCTCTAGTAACACACATCGGTGACTGTTCTATACTTTATAGGCTTAGAGAGTTGCCTGAGAGGTTAAGGGATTGCCCAGAATTACAGTCAGTAGGGGTGTGTGTGTGTGTATGTGTGTTGGTGGGAGTACACTTCCACTATAATTCCTGATGATCCACTGTTATACCTTCCATCTATATAAAATCAATCAGCATGATGATACCACTAATTTTTAAATTTAAAACATTTATTTCACGGTAAGAAAAAAGCACTATATCACAGTTGTTCAATGCAAAGCAAATGCATGAATAATTAATATCATAATTCACAAGTAAACCTTGGTCACAGTCTTCCACAAAGTATCCAGAGTTCCAAGAGTACAACTGAAGACAGTTCACAGGCACAGGGTAACTCATTACTCTGGACTACAAGTTTTGATATCCTTGGTCCCTTCATGAATAATCTGAACCACACAAAGATCCGATTCTGCTAACTGCTTCACTTTTGGTCCTCTCTATTCTCTTGCTACTAAAATATGCTCTTCTGATAAAGCAGATAAAACTGAAAAAGCAGAGACAAAAGCTTTTAATGCATAATCACTATCCCTTTAAAAGGGCGCTGAAGAAATATTGTACTATTATAATGACAAATAGTTTTCTTTAGCCAGAGAACTGCAAAATTCCTTAGAATAATTACGCAAATCAGACAAATCTAGATACCCATTTATTCAAAGGTGCTGCTTTATTCCATCAGTTAGCCTAACCTGATGAAAGGAGCTCTTTCCCCTGTTTTTGCCTCTCAAAACAGAAGGGGGCATCAGAGAGCAAGCAAGCACCTCTGAGAAGTTTTACCTCTGTCAAACTGCAGATGGTGCTAAAGGGCAATAAGCAAAATTCAGCTCCCTTGCAAAGTGCTTTAGTCTTTATGCAGCCAGTTGGCAGTTCTCAGCTATGCAAATGAAGTCTGCCAGCATCATGCCTGTTTAACTGCTCCTGATGTTTCTTCTCCTAGGTACCAGGTACTTCACTGCCTCAATAGCTCAAATCACATCATCCTGCGCAGTGACTCATATTTCCTTTAATAAAGATATCATAAAATCCTTTAATACAGCTCATAAAATTCCTTTAATAAATAAAACTCATTAAATAGTATTTAAACCATCAGTCTTTATTTAATCACCCCATAATTTACAAACAATTATTTGGTTTATGGCCTTGAGAGTTCTAACTTGTCAAACTCTCAGAATTTAAAAATATGCAAATTTTGCATGTAAATGAACAGAGGGACCATAATTCCCTGTAGCTTCAGGATTTCTCTGTCCTCCAACATACCCTCTCAGTTATCTTTCTGTTTGTCCAAGTAGTCTGTCTCACTTCACATTTTTACATTGAAAACTATATTTCTTCATAATAGAATTTTTTTTCATCAGTTTTTCTTAAATAAATTTTTTTTTTTTTTGGTCCCTTTTGGCAACTAGACTGCTCATACAAGAAAGGGACAGTGCCATATATCCTTCATAATTGGATTTAATTCTTATTTTATGCAGAATCTAATTTTATACCTTCAAAGTTCATTTTCTTCCCGTTTCAACAACCAAACTGCTTCATACGAAAGGGCTAACGCTTTATGTTTATAATATAGCAAGAAAACCATAGTGTCCATCCCTTCTCAGAAAAAAGAATTCCTTCTCTTTTCTGTGTTTCCTTACCTGCAAAATTGGAGGAGAAGGAATTAGACTTACTGGTCTCTAAGTTCATTTACAGCTCTGACATTCAAAAAATCTGAGATGGTACACTGCCTGGTGCTGTCTACACTGAAGAAAGTTGTACAGGAAGCTATTACTACTGATTGCGGTTCTACGTATTACTACTTCAACTAACCACTTGGGACTACCATGCTTTGTAGATATTTGCAAGGGGATCCTACTACTGTTGTTATTTACTAAAGGTTTTTTTGGGTTTTTTTGGCTAGGCAATGGGGTTAAGTGACTTGCCCAGGGTCACATTGCTAGTAAGAGTTATGTGTCTGAGGCCGTATTTGACCTCAGGTCTTCCTGAATCCAGGACTGGTGCCCTATCCACTGTGCCACCTAGCTTCCCCTAAAGGTTTTATGCTTTAGTGTTATGGAGTGATTTATATGCAGTTGTGCATCTTTTTTAATATAAATATTCTACTAATGGTGTCATATGACTGCAAGTGATAGAACATACCATCAAGAAGGGACTTGGTGGCAATCAGCAGGCTGCAACATTTAACAAACAAGGAATTGTGAAGGAGAACTGGAGTAAACATGCTGTTAAAGAAATTATATGACTAAAAAAGAAGATGAACTGGGAATAATAATGAACAGGGCATGTGCTCTGAATCTACCTGTCATGACCTCTAGTCCTTTAGGTGAAATCCCTCTGGGGAGGTATGAATAAGGATGCCACAGGATGGATAGGCAGGACTGGCTGCAATTTGTATTCATAGATGAAATACTAATATTGATGAGATCACAGATGCATTTGAATATCTGTGAGCAACTCTTTTGATAATGGCATCAGTTTGTGTTCAAAGAGATCTAGGCTTCCCTAGGCAAGCAGTTTCCTTTGGTCTGACTAGCTCTATATAAGGGGAGTACAGCACAGAGGAAACTTGAGCCGTCTTGGAAGTGCTGCCATATTTCTCTGCAATGGTTAATAGCAGACACTGGGTAGCAGAATTGCTTACCAACTCTGCCACCATCTATTTGCGTCCTCTATCAGATTTCCCAGATCCTGATTATGGGCAGGCATAGTTGAATTGTACTCCTTTCCTCAATGGATTCATGCTCAGTCCCTCCTTTCAATTTCTGTTGCCATAACCTTCATTCTGACACTTTCATAACCTGCTCAAAAATAATAGAGGTTCTCTATTGCCTTCAGTATTTGAGTTCAAATCTGACCAAAGACATATACTAGCTGTGTGAACCTGGGCACAGGGCCTTAACCCTCTTGACTCAGTTTCCTCATCTGTAAAATGATCTGGAGAAGGAAATGGCAAACCACTCCAATATCCTTGTCAAGAAAACCTCAAATGGGGTCCCAAAGAATATTGATTTTAAAACAAAGAGTTTTCATGACAGAAAAATGACTGAGCAACAACATTGCCTTCAGGATTGGAGTAGTGAATGGACCTGTGATTTCAGTGCTACAAGGAGCTCTGTTGAGAGAATTCTCTCTACCAAAGCACCTTTGTATCCTCTTTGCAATTGTAGTCTTAGAGAATTTTCTGGGATATCAAGAGGTTAAATGACTTGCCAAAAGACACACAGATAGTATGTGTCAGAAGCATAACTTGAATTTGAGTCTATGTGGCTCCATGCCAGTTCTCTATCCACTCTACCGTTCTACTTCTAGGCCTTTTTCCTAAAGATAAAAACCCCATTAGCCTGGCATTTTAAGGCCCTATCCAGTATTGTAGTTTTCCAGCCTTATTTCATGTTATCTGCTTTCAGACACTAAATAGTAGCCAAATTAACCTAGTGCTTAACCATCTTCAATGCCACATTGTGCATCTGCACAGGTTGCCTCCCATTCCTGGAATGTACTACTTCCTTACCTCAGAATCCTTTTCTTCCTTTCAGGTTCAACTCAGGTGCCACCTTTTATGAAAAGCCTTCCTTGATCTTCCCAGTCATTAGTACTCTCTTCCTCCTCATTTCACCTTGCATTATACTCTGTTGTATTCATATTGAAACAAAGCCTGGGAGTTGGAATCAGGAAGACCAGAATTTGAATCTTGCTGCAGACATTAGCTATGTGACCTTAACCTTTGAATCCTTCAGTTTCCTCATCTGCAAAATGGGAATTTTAATGGCAACTACTCCCAGGATTGTTGTGAGGATCAAATGAGATAATGTTTGTAAAATGCTTTGCAAATCTTGAAGCTTTATACGAGTGCTAGCTATTTTTATCATTAGCATTAATAATAATAATAACAATTATTATTCAAGCTTCTTGAAGGCAGACTCCTTTGGCTTTGTGCCTAGCACATAGTAAATGACTACTCAGTAAACCTTTGTTGACCTGGATTCTTGCCCTTATTGTCTTACCTGCACTGCTACAATGTCCTCTTTTCTGTTTGTTACTTCCAGAAAGAAAACAGACGGTAAAATACCCCCTTACACATAGGGAAAGGGATGGAGTGGTAGATAGGTCTAGAGGAAGGAATCATACAAACTGGACCTGTAATTACATGAAGGATCTATATAGAACAGGAATTCCCATAATAAGAGATTACTTGTAAGTAGATTGGTCCCTGGAATTCTATAGTGTCAACACAAGAGCATATTATTTGGGCAACACTGGAAATCATTTAGAGTCAGAGATTTCAATACAAATTATGGAGAATTCCCAGAGCCTAACTCTACTATGTGAGTTTTTGCTGCTCCTTGAGGGATTGGTTGGTTTGGTTCGATCTTTCATGGGTGAGCCTTGTGCTGTATGTCCCTGCGATGAGAGTATCCTGGGTCATTCTACTGGTCTTAATGACAGCTGAGAAGTAGCTAGTGGCTCAGTGGATAGGGCACTGGGTCTAGACTCAGAAAGACCTGAGTTCAATTTCAGCCCAAGATACTTCCTAGCTGTGTGACTCTGGGAAAGTCACTTAACCTCTAATTGCCTGACAAAAGGATCTTCTGGATCCACTGGAGAAGGAAACAGCAAACCGCTCCAATATCTTTGTCAAGAAAACCCCTTGAATGGCTATGGTCCACGGGGTCATGAAGAGTCAGATGTGAATGAATGATTGAACAACAACAAAAATAATAGCTGGCATTTATATAGAACTGACCATGTACCAGGCTTTATAGTTATCTCATTGATTCTCACAATAACCCTGGAAGGTAGGTGCTATTGTTACCCTCATTCTCATAGGAAGAAATGGGAAAACAGGTAAGTGACTTTTCTCAGGGTGGCATAGCTAGTGTCTGAGGCCAGATTTGAACCCAAGCCTTTCTGACTCCACATCCAACGCTGTAGCCATTATATCACCTAGCTTCTTATAAGTTGGTTTTACCTATTAAGAGACTATAGTAGAGATTCTATATAGATGCACTGAGATGGTGCAGTGGATAAAGCACTGGTCCTGGAGTCAGGAGGGCCCCTGAGTTCCAATCTAGCATCAGACATTTACTAACCGCATGACCCTGGGCAAATCATTTAACCTCTGTTTCCTTCAGTTTCCTTGAATGTAAAGTGGAAATAATCATGGCAGGTTTGCAGTGAGAATCAAATGAGCTATTCATAAGTTCTTAACACACCGCCTGGCACATAGAAGATACTACATAATTGTTTATTCCCTTCCCTTGTTCTAGCAGAAGGGACTGAATGGAGACTTGGGCACCAGCATCATTGGGGATAAGACCATGTAGATAAGGAGTTTTCCCAGTCTTGGAGATTAGTGCCTCTAATAGGAAGGAGAACCAGCAAATAGGAGATTATTTGAAAGTTCACTGATCTTTCCTAGAGTCAGGAAGAGGGAGCAAGTTAGTGGGGAAGATGAAATACTTGGTTTTCAGTTTCATAAAATCATGGAACTTCAGGAACACAAAGGAATTTAACTGATCATTTCCACCAACTCCTTCATTTTATAGATGAATAGTGGCTCCAAAAATTTAAGGAATATGCTCATAGTCACTAGTTAGTAAATATTGGGGTCAGGAATTGAACCAAGAGCTTCTGACTCTAAGCACAATGCATTTTTTATTATACCAAACTGACACTCCTAATCTTTTTTTTTAAATTCTAATTTATGGAACAAAACAAGCATTTCCATAACACAGGACAATAAAAAAGATTGCATACGAACCTGTAAACAACTACGTGAAACTTGGTATTCCTTTCAAATATACAACAAAATTTTCACCTAAATTTTTTTTCTTCCCTTCCCCCCACCCTAGAGATGGTTACCATTACACACAAATAGGTATATACATATATATATATATATATATATATATATATATATATATATATATATATACACACACACACACATACATACATATATGTGTGTGTGTATAAAATTATTCTATACATACTTCTATTTATCATTCCTTTCTCTGGATGCAGATAGAGTCTTTCTTCATATATCCTTTATAGTTAATTTGGGTATGTATAATAGTCAAAATAACTTGCTTGCTCAAAGGCATTCTTAAAACAATATTGCTGTTTCTGTATACAATATTCTCTTGGTTCTACTCATTTTGATCACTATTTTGTGCAAGTCTTTCCATGTTTTTCTAAAACCTTTGAGCTCATCATTTCTTATAGCATTATTTCTTATAGTATTCTATCACAATCATATACAACAACTTGTTCAGCTAAGACACTCCTAATCTTTAGACATCCCCAGGCAGATTCGTCTTTATGGGGGCAGCCTCTGTCACAGTGCATACTGGTTAGTGGGTTAGAGTGGAAGCCTGAAGGCCTATTTTCTAGGTCTACTTTTGCCGCTGACTAGCAATACCAGACATTTAGTTCCCTACCCTTTACATCAATCTTGATTCTCTCATCTTTAAAACGAGGGATGGAAGAATTTAGACTAACGATTTCAGAGATTCCTTCCAGCTTTATTATTCTGTGGCTCACTGCTATTTCTGTTTTTTTTTTCTCCCATTAAAATCCTAACCTTAACCTTTCCTGTGCTTCAGGAAGCCTTCCTAAGCTATCCACACCTAATTCTGCTTAATGTCAACCATCCTCTTTCTCAGTTATGACAGATGGATCTGTCATATGTTGCAGCCTTAAGACAGAAAAACAAGAACAGACTCATTTGTCACAGTTGGGGAAAGGGATGGGTCACATTGAACAGAATTGGGTGTGCCTAGCTTAGGAAGGTTTCCCAAAGTAAAGAAAAGGTTAGGGTTGGGATTTTGAAGGAAGAGAGAGACAGTGGGGAAAAGAATAAGACAGGAAGGCAGGGAAATGTGAAGGTTAGATTTTGGAAGGAGAACAGTGAGGGAGAGAGCAAAAAGAAGGGCTTTTGGGAGAAGAGAAATAGTAGAGTTGTGTGTTGAGGAGCTGGGAATAAGACTTGACAGATTGGAGCAGAGTTTGAGTAGGGGAATAATTAATAGAGTGGCCTTGTTTGGAGAGTGTGGGACAATGGGAAAGCATTGAACTTGGAATTGGGGGACCCAGATTCCAAATTCAATTATGTCACTGTTTGTCCTTGGGCAAGACATTAAAATTATCTGTGTTCCAATTTCTGTACACATATATGTGTACATGTACATTGGGGAGAAGGTAGGGAGGAGTCTGGACATGTGACTTCACTGGGACACTGAGAGGTTAAGTGATTGATACAGAATATGTATATATATGTATGCATATATGTGTATACATACATATGCATAATATGTATGTATATATGTATACATGCACATATAAATACAAATGTGTATATATATATATATATACACACACACACACACACACACAGAAATAAATATAAAAGAAGGAAACATATCTATATATACACAAGACATATACATACATATACACTAAACATAGTACAGATAAAAAGATCCTCCAGAAGTTTAGGAGAGAGGAAATAGAGGTGGCCAGGAAGGAGTTCATGGGGAGGTGAAATTTAGGCATCAAAGGATGGGTAGGATTTAGGTAAACAGAAAGGAAGAAAGACAGTATAAGTAGGAAGTATGATATAAGCAAAAGGTATGGAGATAGAAAAACCAAGGCACTTGGTTCAATAAACATTATTAAGTATTTACTATATGCAAAGCCCTGTCAGTCCTGAAGACATGTTCAAGGAACTGATGAGATTTATAGTAGGAGGTCCATATTGGGATCATGATAATTTGTATTTCATATTTCTATAATATGCAATAGTGCCATAATATGGCACTAGCAGGTCATAATCCTAGAAAGTCATTTTTCCAGTATTATGGAGAAAATCTTTGAATGCCAGCATGAGGAGTTTGTCCTATCAGAAGGAAGTAGGAACTATGAAAGTTTTCGAGCAGGGAAATAAACTGATGAAAATGATGTTTTAGGAAGAATAACTCACAGTGCTCTTCAGGATAGATTAGAATGGGAAAGACTGGAAGCAGAGAGATTAGGACAGAGACTATACATATACACACATAATTATCTATATAAACTTATGCTATATACATGTGCATGTGTATAGGTATATAGATGATACAGATATAGGAATTGATATAAAAGGATAAGAACTGGATGTGATTTCACTGGCACTTGGAACTCTACCTGTGGGATGGATTAATCAATTAAAAAGTATTTATTATGTGTCAAAGATTGTGCTAAGCCTTGAGGATAAAAAAAGAAAGGTAAAAACAGTTCTTGCTCTTAAGGAGATCACATTCTAATGAGAGAAAATATAAAAATAACTATGAAAATATAAGATATACACAGGGCAATCTCAAAGGTGAAGTATTACCAGCTGGAGGAATGGGAAAGGTCTCCTGTAGAAACTGAGATTCGAGCTGAGACTTGAAAGAAGACAAGGGAACTAAGAAGCAGAGATGAGGAGGGGGAGCATTTTAAACATGGAGAACAGACAGTGCAAATGCAACAAGAGGGGAAATGGAGTATTATGTTCCAAGAACTGTAAACAGGCCTGTGTAACTGGAGTATGTGGAGAAGACTAGGTGTGAAGACAGGAAAGGTAGGAAGAGGCAAAAGTTTGGGAAGACATTGAGATGACAAAGGAGCTTTTATTTGTTCTTGGAGATAATCAGGAGCCAGTGGGGCTCATTGAGAAGTGGTGTGACAGTCAGACCTATGCTTTAGGAAAATCACTTTGACAATTGACTGGAGGATGAATTGGAGGAGGGAGAGGCTTGAGGCAGGGAGGTAAATTAGAAGGCTATTGCAAGAGTACCAGTGAGAGATCTGAAGGCCTTAGCTAGAATTGTAGCTGTATAAAGAGAAAGGAGGGTGTCTGTTGTAAAGGTAGAGAAGATAAGATTTGACAACAGAGTGGATATGCTGGATGAATGAGAGTGAGAAGTCAGTGATAACAATGAGGTTTAGTGTCTAATTCTTTGGGATCATGGACGGTAGTGCCTTCGATATTATGTAGGTGAGTTCAGAGGAGGTGAAGGCTTGGGAAGGCAGATAATGGGTTCTGTTTTGGACGTGTTGAGTTTTAGATCTTTATAAGATATCCAAGTCGAGCTGTTCAAGTAACATTTAGGACATTTGTTCAGGAGAGAAGAGACTAGGGATGGATATATAGACCTCGATGGATATTTCTATTTACATAAACATGTAGATCATAAATATGATAATTGATCCTATGGAAGTGGATGAGATCACAAAACATGAGACTAAAGTAGGAAAAGATAGGAGAGTGCACAGCAGAGCTTTGAGGGATACCCACAGATGTGGGATGAATGAAGATCCATCTTCTAAGGACACTAAGAAGGATCAGTACTTTACTCTGCTCCACACACTTTGCAATCCAGATACCATGGCCTAATTACTATTCTTACATGTGACTATCTCCCAACTTTGCACATTTGCACTGGCTCTTCCCCATGCCTGGACTGTTCTTTTCTTCCACTTCCTATCTTTCCTGGTACAACACTGACCTCAAATTCTACCTTCTACAGGAGACTTTGCTGGTATTCCTTCCCTGCCCCCCACTACACACATCTCAGTGCCCTCCCAGGATACACTGCATATATCTTGTATGTACCTCGTTATTTGCGAGTCGTCTCCCACGTTAGAATGAGAGCTCCTTGAGGGCAAGGGACATCTTTTTGTCTTCCTTTGTATTTTTTAGGCTTAGCATATTGCCAGGCACAGAGGAAATGCTTAATAAATGCTTGTTGGCCTACTGTCTGATATTCTATTCTCAGGACTCATCTTTTCCCAATTTCTGCTACATTTGACTCTGTTGACTATCTTCTTCACTATGATAACTCTGTCCTCTCTTTTTGTGACACTATTTTCCACTGGTTCTCTTCTCATCTGCTTCATAGCTTCTTCTCAGTCTCCTTTTCAGCCTTGTCATCCACATCACACACTCTAACATTAGTTGTACCCCAAGATTTTATCCTAGAACTTCTTTTCCCTCTCTAAACTCTCTCTAGGTAACCTTATCAGTCACCATGGGTTTAATTATGACCTCTCTGCAAATGACTCAGATCTATACATTTATTCTCAGTTTCTCCCCTGAACTTCAGTTTTATAGAACCAGTTATCTGTTAGACATTTTAAACTGGATGTCCCAGTTACATCCCAAAATCAATATGTCAAAATTCATGATTTCCCCCCAAATTCTCCCCTCTCCCAAATTTCCCCATTTCTGTTAAAGGCATCTCTTCCAGTCTCTCAGATTAGTAACATCTGTATTACCCTCAACTCCTCAGTTTCCTTCACCTTACATATGTAGTGGCCAGATCTTGTGCTTTCTACCTACCCAATATCTCTTGGACCCAAACCCTTCTTTCTTGACTCACACAGCTATTGCCTTACTTCAGGCTGTTATTGACTCTCATTTAGACTATTGCAATAGTCTCCTAACAAGTCTAGCTGCCTTAAGTCTCTTCCCACTCAACACCATCCTACACACAATTTCCAAAGTGATTTTCTTTATTTTTCTTTTAAATTCATTATTTATTTTTAACATTTCTTTCTTTTTAAATTTTGAATTTCAAATTCTCTTCCTCCTTCCCATCCCTCCCTCATCCACTAAAAAGCCAAGCAATGTACCAGTTAAACATGTGAAATCACACAAAATGCATTTCTATATTAGCCATATTTCAAAAAAAGCAAGAAAAATAAGAGAAAATTATTCCTCAATTTGCACTCAGAGTTCATCAGTTCTCTCTCTGGAGGTGGATAACATTTTCTCATGAGTGATCTTCTTTAAATGCATATCTGGCCAGCTTGGTTTATACTTAATCAACTTCAGTATAGCTAGGTCTCAATTAGTGGGACTAATGAATTTGTTTCAGTTGTGGCATAGATTTGAATTTATACTATTAAAAGATAAAATTTTATAAAATACAACAATTGGCTCCAACCCAGTGGAACTATGCAGTAGGGATTTGAAGAATGCGATCATTTCAAGTGATTCATTATTTCCACTAACTGGAATTTAGACGTAGCTCTATATTGTCTCCAGGGCAAAATATAGACTCCTCTGTTTGTCTTTTAAAACGGCTTTTCACAATCTCGCCTCAACTTGCCTTTTTAGCTTTATTGGACATTTCTCCCCCTCCAAAGCCATCCAAACTGTCTTTCCCTCTATTTCTTACACTTAGCACCCTATTTCCCTCCTCCATGTAAAGAAAAAAAATGGAGGAAGAGATTGTTGCTCTTGGGACTTCTCTTATATAGGGAGCTTCCCAGGGAGGGAATCACCTCTACTGATTAATACTGATGGGCACCTGTTCTTCTACTTAATCTTAGAAGGCTGCAAATGGAAGTTAGCATATGTCATAGGCTGGATTTGAACCCAGTTCTTCCTGATTCCAAGATCTGTTCTTTGTCAACTATGCCATGCTGCTATTGTATGTAAGAGATCTCACTCAGGAAATCTATGATTTGAAAGGGAGGAGGGGTAAGCATGAAGTAAGCATGAGAGGTTGCTAGCTAGATGCTCTGAGAAACGAAATTTAAAGAAGAAAAAGGAAGCAGGAAAAAAGTTTCCAGTGCATGGGTAAATCCCCTTTAAGGGAAGTTTCTGATGAGAGTCACATAGGATGAGAAATCAGGCTGGGTTGTCATTTTCTCTGTCGCAAGTGTCTCCCACAAGGATGAGACCAAGAATCCACTGAGGTTTTGATATACTGTATATGTCTCTGGAACACTAAGATCAAGCTAGGAATCGGGTATCCTGGTGATAATATTCATCATATTGCTGTACATTGATGATAACACATGTTTCTCTAGCACACTAAGGTTTAAAAATCCCTTTACTTTCCGCAACCCCATGAAGGACAGGTAATGTAAGTTCTAGCCCCATTTTAGGGAAGGGACATGGGAAGCTTGGGGAGTGGGGGTGACTTGCTAAAGGCCACACAGCTAGCGAGTGGCTGAGCTGGAACTTGAGCCCTGGTCTGCCCTTTACTTTTAATTCAGGTCTCTTTCCAATATCCCACACTGCCTCTTTATAATGGTGGCAATGGGTCTGTGCCCTTAGGGCTGCCTTACAGGACAAATTTCTATGGAATAAGATTATTTCAGTAACTCCTTGAGGGCAAGGGGTTATATTTTTGGTTTTGTACTCCTAGAGCCTAATGCAGTACTTGGAATTTAGTAGAGGCTTAAAAAATGGAGAAGGAAATGGCAAATCACTCCAGTATCTTTGCCAAGAAAACCTCATGGACAGTTTTAAATGGTCCATGGAGTCACAAAGAGTTGGATATAACTGAACAACAATGTCTGGGGCCCCCTCCAAGCCACAATTAGGCATCATACATAGAGGGGTGTGTGTGTGTGTGTGAAGAGAGAGAGAGAGAGAGAGAGAGAGAGAGAGAGAGAGAGAGAGAGAGAGAGAGAGAGAGAGAGAGAGAGAGAGAGAGAGAGAGAGAGAGAGAGAGAGAGAGAGAGAGAGAGAGAGAGAGAGAGAGAGGCAATGTTGCTCAGTGGTTAGAGTGCTGGACCAAGTTCAATCTGTGATGCTTACTAGCTATGTGACCATGTAGAAGCCACTTACTTTTCTGAGGTTAGACAACTTTTTAAGATTGTAGATTACTTTCATGGATGTGATCTGTGTGAATACTGACAATTTTTCTTACATTGATGTATATATGTGTGTACATATGGAATTATAACATCTAAAATTCCTTACATTTGTATGTCCCTTTAAAATTCACTAAGTGATTTCACATGCATTAGCTAATTCAGTCTCACAAGAACTTTATGAAGTGGAGATAATTAAGAAGCATTTTTCTTAAAGGGACTACTTTTATTACTTCCATTTTCCAAATAAGGCCACTGAGGGTCAGCAAGGTTATTTGCTCAAGCTCATGTAATTTGCTAATAAGTGGCAGAACTCAGATTTGAACCCAGGTGTTCCAGCTCTCAAGCTGACTACTCTTTCTAGTACAGCTTGCAGCAACGACTCCAGGCACTCTCTGCTAACAGTCAACTCCTTTTCAAAGAAGGTGTGAAAATTGATGCCCCAGAGGCAAATAGCAGGAAAGAATAAATTGGTGAGAGCTGAAGCAATATAGGAAGAAGCCCTTGCTTCTTCTCCAGATTAGGAAACTGTCCCCCAATCTAGTTCCCACTCCTGTTTGGCCTTGAAGGGCAGGGGATGTTATGATCAGCAAGAAGTATGAAGCAAAGAGTAAGACGTCGCAGCATGTGAGGTGATAAATTGAGCTAGTCAGAAGTTCTTTCTCAGGATGCCAAACCTGCTACTGTGACAGCCAGATTGTGACTTGAAGGAATATGCATCCATGTGATTAATGATGTCCCAGAATGACTCACAGAACATAATGCACAATGCACAGACTGTGTGTGTGTGTGTCAGATGTGATGAGGCATGGCTCTAGAAGAGATACTTAATGAATTATAATCAGCATGACCTCATGCCTCACTCCATTGCTATTCATGGCCACAATAAGAACAATGTTAATGTCATTCCTAGAGGAAAATGTGAAGCCACCAAAGTTCTATAAGTACAAAGCATACCAAAGGGGCTTAACTTTTCAGTTGAGTGTTTTTAATCTAGACTCTGTAGCAGGGGTTGTTAACCTAGGGTCCATGAACTTCTTTTATAGATAGAAATTAGACAGCTAGATAGACAGATCTATATAGATAGATGCATAGATATAGACAAATAGAGACAGACTGAAAGCTAGATCTAGATATGCAGACAGATACATAGTTACCTACAGATAACTATATTTCAATACAAGTAGTTTCCTTAGGAAAGGAGAACCATACGTTTCTGAAGCAGTCCATTACTCTTTAGGGTAGCTTGAATTATTTGAAAGTTGCCCTTTAAGACAAATTTGCTTCTTTATAATTTGTACCTATTGCTCTTATTTCTGCTCTTCATGGTCAAGCAAAATAAGCCTGATTTGTCTTCCACCTGAGGTCTCTTCAATTACTTGGAGATAATGATCACATTCTCCCTAAAGCTTCCCACCTCCAGGCTAATTAGCCTCAGTTCTTTCAACCTCTCCTCATACAGCATGATCTCAAGGCCCTTCATCATGTTTGCTGCCCTTGTCTTAATGTTCTATTTGCCAGTGTCTTTCCTAAAACATGGACCACAGAAGGAAGCAACATACTCCTGATATGGTGTGAATGGGGCAGAGTTCAACAAAACTATTATCTCCCTAGTACTGGACACTAAGTCTCACTTAAAGTGGGCTAAGATGATATAAAACCTGTCTTCTGAAGAGTATGGCCTTAAGTTTCTCTGAATGATGTTTCCCACTGACTTCCTGTAGAGAGATGTTTCTGGCAGAGTGTCATCGGTGCCTTTTCCCGTGATGCTTTGTTTTCAGGTGGCACAGAAAGTTGGTCTGAGGATAAAAGATGTATGAGAGAGAGAAAGACATAGATAGAGAGACACAGAGAGAAAGGCAAAAGAAACTAAGGAGGATGAAGAACGATAGATTAAAAATAATGGCTACGACAATTGATGATTGAACCGTAGTTTCTACTCCTAAGGCCTAGGGTGTATAGGCAGTAATATCTCTCATACCAGCAACATATAAGAACAGCTGGTTGAAACTTTGATCCTGTTCTGCCTAGTCCGAGGGATCAATGTAGTTGGAAGATTCAGTGTATGTGGGGGCCAAAAGCCTCATTACTATGAGATTGATGCACCCTATGAGCTACTATTAGCTTTCCAAAATACATTTCCATGAGTGACTGAACTATCCCCTCTTTCCACCCTCCACATCTCCTGCTATGCTGGAAGACAAAGGAACTTGTGAGGAAATGGTCGCTCTGCTCATATTTCTGTCTCATGGGGCCTGGGGATGAAGGAAATAATTTTGAGGTTGAAATGAAAGTGATGTCCATGTATTATGATATCTGTTGTTTAATGCTTCCCAATTTTTTTCCCCAATATAATTAAACTCTGTTGCAGTATTATGATATAAAGTATATGTGAATTTCAATGGTTGAAACAAAATAAAAAGTGTTTTCTCTGAGTTGAGGTTCAGCCAAGAGTAGATTGCCCTGAAGTCCCAAGTAGACTCTAAGAGAGTGATAGGAAAACAATGCAGGGAAGACTGCCTACACACATAATATTTGTTGCATTTGATTTTTCCCTCCTTCCGTATTAGACTGTTGACTTGCTATACCTCCATTATTTCTAATGAATTACTAACTATGCATCCCTCCATCTTGTTCTGATGTGTTGATTTTTTGAATCAAATTTAAGATGACATTTATTCCTAATGATGTTTATCTTATTAAAGTCAATGCTCTAGCTTGCCAAGATCTTTTCAGATCTTGATTCTGTCATGCAGTGTATAGCTTTCACTCTAGATTGTTGTAATCTGAACATTTGATAGACATACTATCTATACTTGTTTTTCAAGTCAACTTGTCAACCAGAACTTATTATAAGCACCTAGTAGGTGCTAAGCCCTAGGGATACAAAGAAAGGTAAAATTTAAAAAAAAGTCTCTAGGGGCAGCTAAGTGGCACAGTGGATAGAGCACTGGTCCTAGAGTCAGGAGGACCTGGGTTCAAATCCGGCCCGAGACACTTGACACTTAATAGTTGTGTGACACTTAACCACCATTGCCTCAACACCCCCCCCAAAAAAAGTCTCTAATCTTATGAGTTTACAGTCTAATGGGGAGACAATAATCCATATCTCTATGTGTGTATCAGGGATAATCTTAGATGGAAGACTTTAAGATTAAGAAGGACTGGGAAAGACTTCTTTTTTTCTCTATTAAACATATTTTCACATTAGGAATGTTGTAATTAAGAATTAGAGCCAATAGGAGGAACCACCAGAAAGAAAAAAACAAAACACAACAAAAGAAAAAAATAGCAAATAGTATGTTTCAATCTACATTCAAACTACATAGTTCTTTCTTTGGACATGGATAGCATTTTCATCATGAGGCCTTTGGAGATGTCTTAGATCCTTGTATTGCTGAGAAGGATTAAGTCTATCAATATTAGTCATCTCACAATGTGGCTGTTACTGTGTACAATGTTCTCCTGGTTCTGTTCATTTCACTCAGCATCAGACCACACAAGTCTTTCCAGGTTTTTCTGAAGTCTTCCTGCTCCTTATTTCTCATGGCACGATAGTATTCCATTACATTCATTTGCCACAACTTGTTCAGCCATTCCCCAATTGATGGACATCCTCTCAATTTCCAGTTCTTTGCCACCACAAAAAGAGTTGCTGTGAATATTTTTGTGCATGTGGGTCCTTTTGGGAAAGACTTCTTATGGAAAGTGAGGCTTTAGCAAAAATTTGAAAGAAGGTAGAAAAGCTAGAAGGGAGAGAGTCTCCAAAACCCAGAGTCTAGAAGAGGGGCATCTTTCCTGAGGAATATCAAAGGGGGATTCATATGGCACTGAGAAAAATATAAGGCCAAGCACAGATTCTGGGAGCACTCCCCTATCCTTCCAAATTAATATCAAACCATTAATGACTACTACTCTTTGTGCCTGGACACTAAGGCCATTCCAAATCTACCTAACCATATTTTCATCTAGACCTTTTTTTTCCTCTATTTTTTTCCCATAGAAATAACTTAAAAGTTGTCAATTAATTTACTAAGCTCTGGATCAACAGCAGGGAGCAGTTAGGTGGTGCAGTGGATAGAGCTCTGGGCCTGGAATCATCTTCCTGAGTTCAAATCTGGCCTCAGACATTTTCTAACTATGTGACCCTGGGCAAGTCACATCACTTCTGTTTGCCTCTGTTTCTTCACCTGTAAAATAAGCCAGAGAAGGAAATGGCAAACCACTCCAGTATCTTGACAAAAAACCCTAAATGAGGTCATGAAGAGTCAGACACAACTGAAACAACTCAACAGCGATAGGCAAGTGATATCTATAATAGTCTCCTGATCTGCAAGTCTAGTCGCACTGTAGAAATGAGATTTGTCTGGCATGTTCTTGATAATCTTCTATGTGCTTACTGTTTCCCTTTAATAAAATAGTCTAGAATTTTGCCAGGAATAAAGTCAAGTTCATTGTTCTATTACTTAAACACTATTTTCTTGTCTTTTTTAAAAAAATTAGAACGTTTTCCCTTTATATCTTTGATCCTTCTTCTATTTTCCATGATCTTTCAAAGATCATTGATAGTGATCTTTGAATTCTTGACAGCTCCTGATAGCAATCACAGCTGCCAGTTCTTTCATATACTGTAATACTGTTCATTTTTCCTTGTGACTTGAGGTGCTTCCTTATTATCTCTACTCATTTCTACTCATTTTCTCCTCAGTCAAAAGATTTTTCTCTTTTGCAAAGAAAATACATGGAAGATAAGATCTAAGTCATTCTACCTTTTCCCTGTTGGCTGTTATCATCATCATATTGCTCTAGAATGGCAGCTCTATCCCCCCTTTCTCCTATTTCCCCCCCTAACATCTTAAAAACAAACAAACAAAACCTTTTATTGTTGTCCTTAGCTTTCCTTAGTAGGCTCAGTTCATTCTGAATTTTAGCACTTCTGCTACTGTTCTCATAGGACCATGGGAAACAGATATAAAATCTCTATCTATATATAGAAAGAGGAGGAGGAGAAGGGTGAAGCAACCTTTCCTAACTATGGATAGATGGAGAAATTTTAGCCAAACAAATGGTAGAAGTGATTATTAAATATTGTTTACTATTGGATATGTAAAGTTTCAAAGCTTTTGAAAGAGCAAAATTAATGTAGCCAGCATAAGAAGAAAACTGAAGGAAAAATCTTTGTACCTAGCATCATTGATATATATCTAATAGCTGAGAGATATATAGAATTAACACAGATATATAAGTCCAAGAGCCATTCGCCTAATATATAAATGCTTACCAGATGTGAACAATCAATTCTCATTAAAATATTAACAATCTTACGAAATATTGCTCCAATGTAAATTAAACCAACTCTGAATTTTTACCTCACATTTGAAATAATTGGCAAAGCTGACAGAAGATGGAAATACTTAATATTGGGCACTGTGAATTCCAGAAAGGCAGGAAAACGAGGGCACTATTGGTGAAACTATGAATTGGTCTAGCCACTCTGGAAAGTGATTTGGAATTATGTGAGAAAAGTAAATAGATGTTCATACCCATTGATGCAGGCACCAATGCTAGGGCATATTTGACCTCCAAGGAGGTCTTAGAAAGACTCTCATTGACAGATATATGTATGTAACATAGGTTTATATATATATATATATATATACATATATATATATATATATATATATGCACACACACACACATATATATATACACATACACACATTATGTGTAAAGTATACATCTACAGTATATATATATATACACACACACAAACATACATGTATATGAAAATATTCATTGAATCACTTTTGAGTTAGCAAAGAACTGAAAAATGGAAGTAAGTCAATTGAAGAATGGCTGAACAAACTGTGGCATATGAATTTAATGCAACATTGTTGATATGTAACAATAAATATGAGGAATTGAGAAAAACATGGAGGGACTTGTATGAACTGATACAGAATAAAGTAAGCAAAACCAGAAAAAACGCACATAATGATTTCAGTAATATAAATGAAATGAACAATAAAATGAAGCCAAATGTACTACAATTATAATGAACAATTGTGGTATTAGCAATAAGATGAGGAAATGTACCACCCTTCTTTGTTGAAGGGGTGGGGAACAATGTGAATAGAATGTTGCAAGTAATGTTAAATGTCAGTCAGTCAAACAAACATTTATCTTGTGCTTACTAGGTGACAAGGCACAATATTAATTGGTTTCCCTTTACTTTTTCTTTGGTACAGAGGAAAGCTCTGTGAGAGTTAGGGTACATCCAGAAATGACTGTAAAAACTAAAGGCACCAATAAAACTTAAACAGAAAAAAAACTCCCACCCTTATAAAACCAACAAACTCCACAAATGAGTGTTTCAGCTAAGTCGATACTGCCATCTTAAACGAAACATTCAATGCTACTCCATTCGCTATTCTTTATCCCTACATTGTGCCTTTATCCCTATATTGTGCTTTTTGAATATTGTGCCTTCCTTCTTCCAGTCAGTCTCATTCCACCAAATCTCATCAGTTATACCTGAGATCAGTTTGCTTCCTTGTATGAAGATTTCTGGCTTAGCTTGCTTACTACTGATTCTTTGTACATCTGTGTGTAGAACTCTGAAGCCATGGATTTTTATTTCTGAATCGTGATCACCAATTTCTGTTACCTTTCTATTTAGACTGCCTCTAGGGAGCAGGAATCCACCCTAGACAATGCCAGAATACAGATATACAAACAGCCTACAACAGCCTAGGTAAGATGATTGGGTGATGGGACCAGGTACTGCATGGTTATCTAGCACAAACTGCCTTAATTCTCACCCCTCCCACCCTCCACTCAACATCAGAATGGACATTTGGCTAAGAGTAAACAGTAAAGTAAGGCAGTTTTTTATGAACAACAGGAAAATAACCTATGCCAGAACATGGTGAATTTCACTGTTGGAATATGACATACGTCCAGCTCTAGTAGGTAGTGATAATCAATCTTAAAGTATTTTTAAGGGCCCAGAAAAGACTTTACTCTCAAAGGGCTTACATTCAACAAATGAGGTACATACATATTTAAGTATGTACAAAATAAATTATAAGATAATTGTTTTTGGAGGGAGGTTGGAGAGTGGGGAAGGTACTATTTTCTGAGGGAAATCAGGAAAGGCTCCCCTGTACTTGACGTACTTGATTCCAACTTTGAAGGTATGTAGGTGACCCAGGGGATAGAATCAAGAAGACCCAAATTCAAATCCAGCCTCATACACTTATTAGCTGTATGTCTCTGAAAAGGCAGTTTATTTGAAGTCTTTTAATGGCGTTTCTGCTGTCACCCTCTTCCTATTCATGTCCTTCACCGTTGTATTCATTCACCCCTCCTGCATTTCTGTTTTTTGGGCTGTTTGAAAATCATTTAATCTCTTTACTTCTGGTTTTCTTTCTAAGAATGTATCAAAGGAATCTTTATTACTGAAATTTCTTTTTTTTAAAAAAAATTATGCTTAAGGTTAGTTTTTTTTTTCAGTAGGTTACCCTAGGTTGCATTATTCCATTCCCTGCTGTGTTTTTTTAGTGGGTGCACAAGTGTCCTTTGTTATTCAAATTTCCTTTCCTTTGTATTTAAAGATCTTTATCCTGATTTGCAGATCTTATTATTTGAATTGAATTATTAAATTTAATCATTATGTATCTTGGAGTTTGCAGCTTTGGGTTTTTTTTTCTGGATGTGATCTGTGAATTCTTTCAATGGATATTTCATTTTCTATGTTCAGAGTTTTGGGCAGTTCTCTTGTATGATTTCTTGCATTGTGGATTTCAGGTTTTTTCATCTTGTAGTGTTCGGAGAGACGTATTATCTTTAGGTTGTTTCTACATATCCTATCTTTTAGATTAGCATGTTTTACTTGGATAGTGAGCATATTTTATTTTAGTGTTATTATTTTTTGCTTCTCTTCTTCTGATTGTCCTTGGCTTTTTTATATTTGCATTCACAATGTATTTTTCTCTCTTTTGTCTCTTTGGGGAAACTTGCCATTGCAGATTCCAGTTTTTCTATTCTTCCCACTATTTTTGCTATGCAGACCAAAATTCTTATAAATCACATAATTTTCATTTCTCTTTTGAACCAGTCAGGTGGTCTTATGTTCACCTCACATTTTACAGGGTCCTCTGTTTCATGAAGTATTGGATCATTTTAGTTTATTTTGCAGCATTTATTCATAGATGCTTGAATTCATTTACTAGATCTGGACACCATATTTCCTTCTGTTATTAATGTTTTCCTTGCTCACTTATCTGTTTATGTTCAAGGTCTTTGAGTTTTCTTCTTTCTGAGATTTTTGGTAATTTTAGTCTTTCCCCTCTTTATTTTCCCCTATTGCTCCTCTTCTTTTTTATTTATGTATTTTTAATTTATGAGCTAACACAAGCATTTCTGTAACATAACAGAATTAAAAAAAAGATGATTGCACACAAAACTGCCAATCTATTATTTACAACTTGCTATTCCTTTTAAATATATAACAAAATTATCATGTAACTTTCTTTTTTCTTTCTTTTCTTTTCTTCCCCATTCTCTCCCTCCCCACCCCAAGGGATGGTTGCCATTAGATACAGATTAGATACGTTAAATCATTCTATACATATTTGTATTTGTCAGTTCTTTCTCTGGATGCAAGATAGCATCTTCCTTCATAGGTCCTTTGTAGTTAATTTGGGTATTTACAGTAGTCAAAATGGCTTAGCCTCTCAAAGCTGTTTTTTAAAATAATATTGCTGTTATTGTATACGATACTCTCTTGGTTCTGCTCATTTCACTCTTTGTTATTGTGTACAAATCTATCCATGTTTTTCTACAATCAACAAGTTCATCATTTCTTATAGCACAGTAGTATTCCATCACAACCATATACCACAACTTATTGAGCCATTCCCCAATTGATGGGCATCTCACAATTTCCAGTTCTTTGACACCACAAAGAGAGCTGCTAGAAATATTTTAGAACATAGGTTTTTTTCCTTTTTCCCTAATCATCTTTGGAAATAGAACTAAATACCTAGTGGCGTTGCTGGGTCTCAAAGTGTCTCAGCCTCCTTCCTCTCTGGGAAATTAATAGTTCACCAGTCTAGGTCTCTGTCCCAAATAACTTTTGGGTGGACAGAACTGGCCCCAATTGAATACTGAGATCTTTTCCTCAGGCTTAGTGGAGTGCAGCGTGACTCCCCCAACCCTTGTGGTCTTCTGTCCTGCTCCCTCTGTTCCTCAATTCTCTGGGCCTATGTTGGTAGTTCAGAACATTTGCTATGATGGTGCAAAGGGGTTGATTTCTATAGTTTGGATCTCTGAGGCACTGGGAGGAGGGTCAGGTGGGGTAGGATGTTAAGCTCTATTTCAAGCCATGACATATGTCTTGCCCTTTTTCCTCTGTTTCTGTCTCTCCTGAAAAGATCTTTTGCAGCATAGAATGCTTCCTGTCATGATGTTGACTGTTTATCAAGGACCCTGCTAGCTTCTCCCCTGGAAGGTATCTGTCTAGGCTGAGAAAACTTCCACATTCAGGAACTAGGGTCTCCACAGCACTAGAAAGAGGGAGGATGGACCAGGTGTAGGTAGGATTTTGTTGCAAAATTGTGTGTCAGGGCCTTGGGTCTGGTAGAGCAGCCTTTGCTGCCAGTAGCATGGGAGGCAGGGAAGGGACTTTTAGTGAGCTCAAGGTGAATGTCAGTTCATGGGCTTTGTTTTATTTTTATCTGCTTTTGGTTTCTGGCTTTATCTTTGGTATATAATTTCCATTTCTGAGAGGTTTAAGATATTGTGGGGATCACAGAAAATGCCCAGTCCTCTACCTTGTTGCTCATATGAACTGGAAGCCCTGAGCAATCCATTTAATCCCCCTCAGCTTTACTTTCCTCATTTGTCAAATGGGGATAATAATAGTGCTTTATAGAGTGGTTGTGAGGATTAAATGAGTTAATATTTGTAAAGCTTTTTAGGAACTTTAAAGTGCTATATAAATGCTATCATCATCATTCATCATCATCATCATCATCATCATCATCATCATCATCATCATCATTTATGGATTCCAGGAGGCAGAGATTAGGAGAGAGTACATTCCTGGGGCAGGAGGATCTCCTGTGAAAAGCCATAGAGACGGAGGTTGGACAAAGGTGTTGGACTACTCCAGGCGTTGAGAGGAGGGTCCCTACAAAGGGAAAGAAAAAAGGAGTACTTCATTAAACCTATCTTCCTCATCTTACCCTAGTGTAGGCTTTAGAGAGTGTTGGCAAAGAGTCTGTTCCCCACCCTCATCTCTCCCAGTCTCACAATAGTTGGGAGTGTGCTGATTTCCTTAGTGTGTCATAGGTTTCACAAAGAGGTCACCTAGTTCAATCTCTTCTGCAGAAATTGACTTACCCAGAGTATCACAGGTAGTAAGAGGCAAAGCCATAATAAAATTTAGGTTGTCTGTCCCTAAATCCTCTGCTTATGTCGCCACACATGCAGCCTTCATACTGAGCAAGAGTAAGAGCAGGCAAGTGGCCAGTGAGTCATGTTTTCTACCCACTTAATGATGGGTGCTTTCTGCTCAAAGGCAGGAATGAGGCTCAGCATGATTCCTGTGACAAGGAGAATAATTTGATCTGGGAGTATCCGCCTTTCAAAGGAGAGAGAGGAGAGGAATAGTAGCTATCAGAGCTGGATGGGAGGGTGGGGAAGGGCCTGAGTGAGTCATGAGCTTTGCATTCCCTCCACCCCTGCCTGGCATTGGCAGTCAGCTTCTTTTAACTTAATCATTTGTTTGCCCTGGCAAGGATGTTCTACTTTATCTGAAGTCTTTCCCTAAATATGTAGCCCTTTTCCAGATGAGAAAATGAGGTTCATTCCTATCCAGGCACCCCTCGCAAGGGAAAGATCATTTATGAGGGCTCTATGTTTAATTCACTCTGGGCCTACCCTGGAGTCCTGGGTGAAGATGAGATGGCTTGAGATGAAGCAGCTGCTTTGGGATGCCCTATGTCATAGACAGTCTCTGCCTCCTCTTTGTTCCTACCTTTAGCCCTCTCTGGTAGTGCCAGGTAAGCAGTGAGACAAGTTGTCTTTGCTGAAGGAACTACAGCTGTGGGTGTGAAAGCATATGGGAAAGTATCTAGGGTCCCACTTCTGATAGCTACATTGACACAGTTTGGTGAAGACTCATCCAGAGTGTCCTACCCAGAATCAGTCCTGAATGAATATTTGTAGACTGACTACAAGAGAAACCCAGGGAGCTCTGTCCGAATCCTACCTCATTTTCTACCTCTCCAAACAAGCTGTGTGGGATGCAGTGGGTAGAACATTGGGCCTGGAGTCAGGAACTGAGTTCAAATCCAGTCTCAGACACTTACTAGCTATGGGACCCTAGGCAAGTCACACACCCTATCTGACTCAGTTCCTCATCTGTAAAATGGGGACACACTGGAGAAGGAAATGACAAACCATTTCATTATCTTTGCCAAGAAAACCCCATGGACAAAGTCCATGGGGTCAAGTAGAGGTGGACACAACCAAATAACAACAAATAAGTTGTGAACAAATGGCATAGAGTTTGAATAGTCATTAAACATACTTTTGAAAATAACCTATTTACTTGGTTGCAGCCTATTGGAAAGTATGTATAAATTTGTCACATGAAAGCCATTTGGTGGAGAGTTGGAATGAACTTTAAAGACTAGCTAGTTCAGCCCCCACATTTTTAAAGATGAGGAAACTGAGTCCCAGAAAGGGAAAGAGCCTCATACATTTTGAATTGGAAGCAATGTTAGAGGCTACTTAGTCAGATCTCCTCATTTTGCAGATTTAAAAGCAGCAAAGTGGCAAAATAACAACAACAATAATAATGGCTAGTATTTTATGTAGCATTTTAAAGTTTGCGAAAAGCTTTACAAATAGTATCTAATTTTATCCTCACAACTACCCTGGACGGTTGTTTAGTCATTTTTAGTCATATCCAACACTTTGTGACCCCTTTTGAGGTTTTCTTGGCAAAGACCAAAATGGTTTGCCATTTCCTTTTCCAGCTCATTTTACAGGTATGGAAACCGAGGCAAACAAGGTTAAATGTTCTTGACTCCAGGCCCAGAGCTCTATTCACTGCACCACGTAACTGCCTGTAGGTGCAATTATTGTCCCCCTTTTAAAGATAAGAAAAGTGAGTCAGACAGTCATCAAGTCTCTTGCTCAGGGTCATGCAGCTACAACGTGTCTGAGGCTAGATTTGAACTTAGGCCTCCTTGACTCCAGCACTGGACCTATATTTAGGAAAGACTGAGTATAAGTCCTATTTCAGAACCTAGCTGTGTGATTTTGAGTAAGTCTCTTAACCTCTCTTGTCCTGGGCTAGTAAGGTCCCTTCTAGCTCTAAATCTATTGTCTTGTGAAACCAAGTGTTATTTATCCAAGGTCACAGGTAGTCAATTTTAAAAAATCAGAATTTGATCCCGGGTCCTTTGTTTCCTTGTCCTATGCTGTTTCTACCACATCATAGTTTCCTTGGGTGTCATGAAAAAATTTAGTAATGAAAGAGATTGCAACTGGTCTCTTTGGGGAAACTTTGAGGCACATCCACAGAGTATTTACTATCTGTTTTAGTCGACCTCTACTTCTTGTGATAGGATTATATAGAGAGAGCTAGAAGGAAGCTTAGGAATCTTTTAGTTAAAACTCACTTGAGAAAACTGAGACCCAGGAAAGGGGTGTGAATTTAAAATTCCTTTGTTGTTAATGGCCTCCACAATCTGGTACCACTCTCCTCACATTTTCAATTTTATCTCATGTTACTCTCCTTCATATACTTTTACCCTTAAGGGTCTAGTTAACTCTCTGTCTCCTACATATATACCATATATACATAAGGTATGTGAATATCTCATAATTTCCTGCCTGCATGCCTTCGCTCATGCTATTTTCCATCTTCATAATATTCTTTCTCCCCTGTTTGGTTTATTGAGCCTATTCTTTTAAAATATGTATCAAATATCTTTTCTAGAATGCCTTCCCTAATTCTCCTGGTGGGTAATGACCTTGCCCCTCAGATGTAACAAAGATATTTTTAATAGCTTTTAATCTACTTTTTTTTAAAGTGACTTTATAAGTACAGAGAGCTCCCAGTGGGGAAACTCATCAATGGAGGTGACAACAGTTTTGCAACTTTAAGTCTTAGATGAGAGTTGCCCAGGTCACTGAGAGGTTTAGCATCTTGCCAAGGGTTACTCAACCAATGTGTGTCTCAGACTTGAGCTCAGTTCTTCCTGACTGTGAAGGCTGGACCAGATTGATGACCAGTTCTCCATTCACTACACCACCCTGCCTTTCTCTGATATACTTCCCAAGGTCACATAGAAAATTAGTAGCAGAGCTGGGTGTCAGAATCCAGGTGAAGTATTCCAATTTCCATGCTATCTATGGGTTGTCTTCATCCTATACAGACAATGATTCTTGTGCAGCCATAGAAGGAATCTAAGTGATAACTGTTCCTAATCCAATGAACATGTATGTCTAAGGGAGTACCTACAGAGTATTATCAGAAAATACTCAAATCATATGAGGGAAGAACTTTCCCTCGGGTCCCATGTTCGACAAACCTCATTACTCATGTCACCCTCTCATCCTGTTGGTGATCCAGATCTCTGATTATGCTCCAGTGGAAAACTTCCCTAGAAGACCATCCCTGCCAGCAGGGCTCCAGCTGAAAGCAAGACAACTATCTAGCCTAAAGTGAGTGGGCCGCTGGGGAGATGTTGAAGAGCTAGAATCTATGGGTTTTAAGGTAGACCTGGGAGCATACGTTTAAACTTGGAAAGTGTCTTATAGAACAGTTAATTCCAATTCTCTCGTTTTATAGATAGAGAAAAGCTCCCTCTTCTGTCATACCCTAATTGACAAAATGGCATTGAGACCATGATGTAGATTCACCAACCTGGTGAATCAGATAGTGTGAATCAGACATCAACAAAACTCTGGAATTTAGGGAAGGGGGGATGAAGGCAATCTCAAAGCTCCTTCCCTAAAAACAAATTACTCAGGATCACACCTATACTCTCTATTTTAAAAAAATTCATTTCCTCCCCACCCCAAGCCCATTGATGATCATCAGATTCCTGATTATGATGTAATTATGGTGTGAAATTTCTACCTGGGAGAGGGTATCAGTAGTATCCTAAACAAGGTGGATCCAGGTTGAGGAACTGTTTTGAGGTGAGTTGGGAAGGGAAAAGAAAAATGGGAAATTCAAAGGTCAGTTACTGTGTGGTTAGCCCAGAGGAAGGAATAAAGAAGTTTTCCTTCATTGTATTAGATTGGTATAGGGGTGTAGGGGAGTGAAATACCAAAGTGGTCTATAGCTCTTTTGTTTAAGTGAAGATCCCACTATTGAGTAACCCCCATGTACTGTATGTTTCATAGATACCTTAACATTTATCTATTTAAGGAGTAATTTACAAATTTTTGGGACACTTGTATCATTTTGTGGGAGGAAAGATCTTTAGAATAAAGAAAAAATTCATTTTGGATATGTTATCCCACAGTATAATGCTCAGGTTCTGGTCTCTTCCCTTTATTATCTATGTGAGTAGAGTCAAGACACCTCTCAGTACTTCAGTTTTCTTATCTGTAAACCAGTAAGACTGAACTACATGCTTTCAAGGAAGCTTCTAGCTCTGATTATTCTATGGAACAATATAATTTTGGATACCCAGTTTGAAGTTCTAGTCTTCTAACACTTACTGGCAGAGTGACATTGGGCAATTCACTTTTCCTCTCTGAAACTCAGTTTCACCATTTTTAAAATGAGGATAATAGTTTCACTACTGATTTCACAGGAAAAATCTCTTTACAGAGATCTTAGAAAACTTTAGAATGTGAATTTATTACTGTGCTTTTTCTATTTCCATTTTACTATTATCTGATCTAACAAATAGAATGATCTGCCAACTAAAAAACAAACATCATCTAAGGGAATTGAAGCTTAAAATAGGTGAGGTGATCCATAGTAAGAGAGCATCCAGCCATTAAGTTCAGGTCTTCAAACCCTGAAGAATGACAGCCCTGAGGGGTGAGATAAATTGCAGATCATGGGACCCTAGATTTAAAATTGGAAAAAGGACCTTTGAGGTAATATAGTCTAATCCTCTCATTTTATAAACGAGGAAACCAAGGCCCAAGAGAGGTTAAATGACTTTCCTGAGGGACAGGGCCAAGATATACATACACATGTATGCCTAAGACAGTAACCTTTAAGAAATCATAGAGAATTGGGGATGGGGGAGAGAGGATATTTTCAAATTCTGCCAAAAATAGTAAGGTATATTTTGGAAACTACAAATGAAATATTTAATTAAGCCTACAAATTAGCTTCCTAGCAGTACTTGATTCAAACCCAAGTCTTGGAACGAACCTGTCTCTACTATCATTTAGATGAGTGCCCAGTGGAGACCCCCATGCCTCTTCCTTGAATCAACCTAACCCAGGGAACAAAACCCATGGAAGACATGGCTCAGACATCAGCTTCTGCAAGAGGCCTTCTTGGTCACTTGAGCCTTCCTCTCTTAGGCTTTCTTTTGATTCGCATCTACCATAGCTAGACCTATTTATTTATATGTTGTCTCACTCATTAGTTTGTAAGAGACTTTGCCCAGGGCCTGTCTAACCCTGCTTTCTCCTATTCTTAGAACAGGGAAATAAAAGAGAATTTAGTTCAACCAAGTGACTCAAAAACCACTTCTACTTTCATAATCTTATTCTGGCCTTCCCAAATTTTCTTGAATTGGTTTTATCTAAATTATCCTCATTTTTCCTTCTCTTTTAAGAAAGAAACACCAAGCTCTATAACCCCTCAACAAGGATGTAAAGATCACAGAAAATGTTGTATTAACCCAGGGAATTTTCTCCCTTTTTTCTGTGATAGGAGGCAGCCTTGTGCTGAGTCTATAGGTGACAACATATTCCATTTCCTTCAATCACTGCTCCAAGCAGCTGCAAAAGAGAATGCAAAGCCACCTCTCCCATCTCAGCCTTCTTTCTTCCATCCCTGTGACCAATCATATAGAAAGCTTGCCTCCAAAAATTGGGGAAAGGCCCACAGTCTCCTTTCAATCCTCCTGATTTCTCTTTCCTCTAGGTTACATTCTGCCCACCATGCGTCTTCCCTCCCTTATGCTCCTGGTCTTCGCTATTCTCTGCCAGGTACTCTCAGGTAAGCTTTGAACTCTTTCACAGAGATGTCTTGATATAATTAACTTAGGGGCTTAGAGCTGGTGGACTCATTCCCTCTTAGAATTTTTAACTTCCTTCAAGGATCGTTTCAGATACCACCTCCCATGGCAAGCCTTTCTGGGTCTCCTCCAGTTGTTAGTGATGCTTCCTCCAAACTTTTTTGTATTTACTTATCTGTAGATAGGTTTTTTTCCTCCATAAAATGGAAGCTCCATGAAGCAAGGGACTGTTTCAATGTTATTTTGTTTTTGGAATTTTAATTTGTTTTTGTAATCCTGGTGCCTAGCACCTATCAACTGAGTGCCTTGTATCCATAATAATTCCTTTATTTGACATTTAAAGACCTTCACAACCCGTCCCCCTTTCTGCCTTCCCACTCTTCTTGACCCTTTCCTTGCCTTCATATGCTCTGTGATCCAGCTACACATCTGCTTAGCTTTTCCTTCCACACAGGATTACATCTCCTTACTCTACACCTTTACACTGGTTACTCCCATGCCTTGAATGCTTATTCATTCCTCCTCACTTCTTTTTCTTGCTAGCCCTGACTTCTTTTAAGACTTGACTCAGTTGGTTATCCTGCTGGTGACTTGCACTTTCCCCTCTAAAGTTCCCTTTCTTCTGATTTGTCTCTATGGTGTCTTTACCTATTTTTTTATATGTTGGCTTGGTCATTAGTTAGTAAACTCCTTGAGGAAGGGCCTGGTTTTATGTTTTTACTTTCTTTATATCCCCAGTGCTCAGCACATTGCCTGGTGCATAGTAAAGTACTTATGCTAGTCGATCATCCTCAAATGGTACAGGGAGTTTCCTCATCTGGAAATTCCCTATGCCAGCAAAATCACAGGTGTTCAGCCCTTGACCTTCATCCTTTAAGTGTGTCAATTGTTTCCCCTATTTGTTATAAACTCTTTTGAAAGCAAAGTTTGTTTTATCTTTTTTTTTAATACCCAGTGCCTTTAGCAGTACACATAGTAGGAGCTTAATAAATGCTTGCTGGATAATAGTAGTTAACTTTATATAGCATTTTAATGTTTGTGAAGGGATTTACACATATTAACTCATTTGATCCTGACAACAACCCTATGAGCAAGGTGTTTATTACACCCACTTTATAGATGAAGAAACTGAGGCTGAGAGAGGTTTAGGTGACTTGTCGAGGATCAAAGAGCTGGTAGTTATCTGACATAGAATTCAAACTCAGATCTTCATGATTCCCAGTCTGCTACTTTGTTTGCTATGCCTTCTAGCTATCTCAAAATCACAGCTTCATGAAATATTAAAGGTGATAATTAAATAATAAAATAAAATAAATATAAATAAAAGATAATTAATAAAAGATAGTTGAAAGTAAGAGATAAATAAGCTCAGCAGAGGAAACCACGTAGAGAGAAGAAGGGCCAAGATTAACCTTCTAGGAAAGGGTAGTTCTGATTGTGGGAGCTGTATATGTGTGAGTGAGTACCAGGAAGAATAATAAGTGTGCCAAGGGTAGAAGAGGATATTAGAAAGATCAAAGGACTCCAGGTAAAATGGAGATAGTAACTACTCCCTTGTTTATCTCACAGTGCTGTAGTGAGGATCAAATGAAATTGTGATGGATATGAAAGCCCCCCTTACAAATTCAAATTCAACAAACAGTAGTCAGTTAATGTGTTCATTCAGGGACTAAAGTATAGATAACACCAGTCCCTGCCATCATGGAGCTTCTTGTCTAATAGGGGAACAAGAAAAAACATATATAAATGGGAGTGATTATCATATAATATCCGAGCTGAAAATCTAATCCCCTTATTTTACAAATAAGGACACTCAGTCAAGAAGAGGGGGAAAAATGACTTTTATAAGTTCCTACAGGCTGTAAATATTACAGCTAGATTTGAACCCAGATTTTTTGACTTCAAATCCAGTGTTCTTTCTATTATGTTGTTATTTAGTCTTTTCAGTTATGCATAGCTCTTCATGACCCCATCTGGGGCTTGCTTGATAAAGATAAGTGAAGTGGTTTGTCATTTCCTTCTCCGGCTCATTTTACAGATGAGAAAACTGAGGCAGACAGGGTCACATAGCAAGTAAGTGTCTGAGGCCAGATTTGAACTCAGGTCTTTCTGACTCCAGGCCCAGTGCTGCATCTACTGTGCCACCTAGCTGCTCTGCTTTCTATTGTACTATACTACATCTTCTACTCAGCTGTGAACAAAAACAGAAATTTTACTAATTCTGGACTATAATATGGTGAACAGTAGTAGGCTGGTTTCAGAATCTGAGGACCTATTCAAATTCTATCTATGCCATTTGCTACCTATGTGACTTTAGGGCAAATGACTTTTTTTCTCTGGGCCTGAGTTTTTTCATCTGTAAGATGAAGGGGGCCAATACCTGGGTTTTGATACTGTCCTCAGGTACTTAACTAACTCTAATCTTGGACAAGTAAGTTACTAAACCTCTCTGTAAAATGTGGGGGTTTGACTAGATGACTTCTGGGGTCCCTTTCCAGGTCTAACATCATTCTATGATATTATGACTCTTGTGGTCCCGTCCAGCTCCAAATATTCAGACAGATAAATGTCAACAGGATTGAAAATGTGGTCCAAGTTCCCAGCTTACCCTCTTTTTTCATCTTACCTCATGTCTGTCTGAGCTACACAGTGTTGTCAGAAATTCTCACTTTTTAAAATTTTTTTTTACAGTGGATGGGAAGAAGTCCAGCATTCCTTCCTGTTATTTTTATCGGGGCATCTGCCGGAATAAAAAAGAAATCAAATGCATGCCCTTGCCTGGAAGATGCCCAAGTTCTAAGAAACACTGCTGCAGGAAAGGATTGTAACCTATTATGGCCAACTCTGGAGGATTTGGGGATATTCCTGTCCCAGTTGCCTTCTGCTGAATAAAACTAGCAATATCCTTATTCCATTTTTCCTCAGCCAACACTTTGATTCAAATTAACACATTTATTATGGAAGGCCCTGTCCAAGGTGATAGATTTACAAAGATTGTTGAGACAGATGGAGTCCTGGATCTTGGCAGTAGTGACTCCAAAGCAACAATTCTTATATTGACTCTGCCCTTATCTAGCTGTGTGACTTTTGGCAAGAAAATTTAGCCTCTATGAGTTTGTTTCCTCATCTGTAAAATGGTAATAATACTTCTCTTACTGAACCTTGCAAGCGAGGTACTATTCATTGAAGAGTAAGAACTTCATAAGCCCCCAAATGTTAAAGAAATGTGATTTGTTATTATTGTTTTGACTAAAACCGTGGCCTAATCAGCATAGCTACCTCCCAGGAAAGAACTCTTTCTACCCATGCATATCTGTGCCTGCTTTCCAGGGAGTACAGAGGAAGTATGGGTCATAGTTATTAGAAAACTGGCAACAGGAACAACCTGGATTCAAGTTCTGCCTCTGACACATACTGATGCGTACTGGCTAAGCCTGAATAACTCACTTTATTTCTCAGTATCCTAGATCATTTTCTAAAAATTTGATTATTTTATAATCATAATGAAGGAGAAGGGTTCACTTAGATAATCTTTGAGTTCCCTTCTAGTTCTTTTTTTTTCTTTTTTGGTGAGGCAGTTGGGGTTAAGTGACTTACGTAGGGTCACACAACTGTGTCTGAGGCTGGATTTGAACTCAGGTCCTCCTGACTTCACAGCTGGTGCTCTATCCACTTTGCCACCTAGCTGCCTCTTCCCTTCCAGTTTTGACATTGTATCATTCTATGTGTTGATAGAGAAGAAGGGGTGGGGATGACAAGAGCAATTTCTAAGAAAAGAAGTGGAAAAGGAGAAGAAATGTAAATAAATATTAAGATGTAAAAGCTGACTGGAGTGTTAGTCTCCTTATTTCCTTGCTCCCTGTCCTTTTGAGAGTTTCAACTTTAAGATGTTAAACAAGCAGTGGAATTGAGTTCAGTTATTGTGGGTCTAGGTTAAAAGGACTGAAAGAAAATAACAGGATGAACGGAAGGGATAATGTATCATAAGATTATAGATTTAGAACTGGAAGGATCCAAGTCCCAGATGATGGAGATAGGGTATACAGGAAGTCTTTTTCCCATTAGGCATGAGATAATTTGAAGTTGAAGGTGAAAGAAGAGCATAGGATAGAAAACCTTTCACTATCCTGGGACACAAAAATCATATCTAAACCTGGTGATTGTACTTGGAGCAAAATGTATATACCAAGTTGTAGTTCCCCATAATACTCAAACCCTGCTTCTCATCAAACAGTCCGTTCCCCATCTCTGCCTCCTCAACTCTATTTTTTAGAATCTTTAGTTCACTTCAAAGTTCAGCTTCAGCACCATCATCTACATGAAGCCTTTTCTGATTCCCCATCGCTACTAATGCCTCTTCGCCTCAAAATTACCTTGTATTTGTTTTACATATGGTGTGTTCCAATAATTGTCATGAGAAAATCTCTCACTATCCTGGGAAATGTAACCATATTTGAACCTGATGAACTATAATTAGTTTTGATCAAAATCTGTAAGCCAAGTTAAAACCCCCCATAATACTCAAATCCTGCTCCCTCTCTTCCCTTGTCTCTTTCCCGTATGCTCAGATAATACCTTTGTATATCAATCAACCTCTGTTTCCACTCACTGTTTCCATCTCGTTCCATTAAAAAAAAAAAACTTTTGCCATAGTTCAAATCCCACCACCCGAGAATTAAGGACTGAATTTTAATCAAAGAGATACAATAGCCAAACACAGCCTTTCAATATTACAGACTCATTGAGCTAATACAGTTTAAAAGCAAGGCCTTATGAAAAGACTACTGGTCTGGAAATGAGGACACCAAGGTTTGAATTCTGGAGTCTGCCACCAACTAGCTATTTGATCTTGGGAATGTCTCTTTCCTTTTCTGGGACTCCTTAGAGAGACTGGAGGGAGTTTTCCACATGTGGAAACTTAGGGAGGTGGGGAGTTATTGGACTGAATAGACTCTAAGGTGTTTTCAAGCTTTGACATTATATGATATCTATGAATCACCCTGGTGAGAGAGTCCTATCACACTGACAAAGGGCCATTATCTGGACTTCTTTATAGCCAAATCTATAGGGCACTAAAGGAACAAATAAATTTCACTGTTTTCTGATGATCCTGTTCCATAGTCTCAAAGGCCACCTATTTAGTGATCAATAAATTAAGTTTTTGGAACTTAACAAATAAGCATTTATTAAATGCCTGCTTTGTGCCAGACACTCTGCTAAGTGCTTTGCAAATATTTTCTCATTATTATTATTATTATCACCATTTTATAGTTGAGGAAACTGATGTATATAGAGGTGAATTAATTGTTTTGGCACCCATTTAGTGATCAATAAATTGCCTGGCAAATTCCAGGTCTGATGCTTACTAACTGTACACCTTGGCCAAGTTCTCTTCTCTGGTTCTCAATTTCTTCCTCTGTAATATGAGGAGGGTTGGACTAGATTAGGGATGGGGAACCTGCAGCCTCAAGGCCACATGTGGCCTTCTCGGTCCTTGTGTGTGGCCTTTCGATTGAGTCCAAGTTTTACAGAACAAATCCTTTTATTAAGGGGATTTGTTCTGTGAAGTTTGGATTCAGTCAAAGGGCTACACTTTAGGACCTAGAGGGCCACATGTGGCCTCTAGTCCACAGGTTCCCCACCCCTGGACTAGATAATTTCCAAAATTCCTTCCATCTCTGCATTCTATGATTTGATGAAACATTTCCTTGAATCTTTATACACTCGGTGATATACTTTATACATGTTAGAATCTGATATATCATGAGTAGATACCTCTGAGCTCCTAACTCATGTGGGGAATTACTTAAACACTGGCCAGATCACAGCCCATTAGCATGTCTCACACAAGCATTCTCTGAGGAAGTAAAATGTGACAGCTTGCTATGACTCATCCTCTTAGTAGTTCTGTAGACAAAGGGAAGACTGTGATGGGTTCTTCTTACTATTTCTCATACATGACAGTCCATTCCCCATCTCCGTACCTTTGCACTTGGCTGTCCCCCCTGCCTGGAATGCACTTCCTCCTCAACTCTTTTAGAATCTCTCTAGTTTACATCAAAGCTCAAGAGCCATCATCTACATGAAACCTATCCTGATTCCCTCAGCTACTAATGCTTTCTCCCCCAAAAATTACCCTGTATTTATTTTACATATAGGGCATTCCAAAAGCCTCAGTACAGTTTTGAACTTTAATAATTTTGGAATGCCCTGCATATTTTTATGTACATATATACATAGATTTGTATATGCGTCTATGTATATATAGTTGTCGTATGTGTATAGTTGTTTTTTCCACCCAATAGAATATAAGCCTCTTGAGAACAGGGACTGTTTCATTTTTTACTTTAATCCCTAAGCCTAGCATAGATCCTAGTAGATAAAAGACACTTAAAGAAGGGATTATTGATTCATTTTGATTAAGACATCCCCTAGGAGAGTGAATTATATGGGATGAACATTCTGAGGTAGTGTTGCCCCCACATCCTTCTCTCCACCACTTCAAAGGTAGTGTGATTCTGGCCCAACTGTGGCCTGTCCCTAGAACAAAAACATATTCTGGAGCAAGCCTACCATTGTTGGATAGAAGAGGATCCCAGTAGCATCCTTGACATTGACTTCCGAAATCCTCCTCTTGAATGTAAAAGTTGGGGATGATGGTGAGAAGGATATGTCAATGCTGAGGAAAAATCAAGCCCAGGTGGGATGTTCTTATACTTTTCCAAACTGGGGAGGGGGAACATCACCACTTCCAGACCTACTACCAGATTTATAACCCAATTGGATCATCCTCCATGGGTTGGGTTAAGGGTACAGGATGACAGGATGACTTTTTTGGGACATTTATGTATCTGCATCCTTTATCTGTCATCTGTACCATGACATGTGCAAGGTGAGGGGGTGGAGCTCTGTGTCGTAAGAGCACCTGGCATGAAGCTTCAGGAAAAGACATTAGGCTGTCCACACCTTATAATGACTGCTAGCGTGTCTACCTGCTCAATCTGTCCAGCATCAGCCTCAATAAGACACAGGTGAGCTTCTTTCTCTCCTGTCTTATCTTGGAAGCTTCACAGTGTCTTGGGTGGAAGTGCCAGTCAAACACCAACCATGAGGATCCATTACCTGCTCTTTTTCCTTTTCTTCTTGTTCCTGCTGCCTATTCCAGGTAAGAGGGGGCAAGGGATGTGGGCCTGGAGAATAGGTGGCCAAAGAGAAAAAAGAGCATACCCCATCATGAAATCAGGATCTACATCTGGCTCTCTCAAGAGTATTAACTCTAGTGGCTTCTCTGAATGGCAGATAGGAGGTTGGGAAGAAAGAAAGGAATATAACAGCAGGGATTGGTTTACAAACATTTTCAGTCCACTGACCACTAGGATAGGAAAAAAGAGTTCTTCTGACTTAATGGGAAAATCAGTGTTCTCTGAGTAAGATATTAACATGGGGCTCCCTGAGTTTGTTTGTTTTTAGTGAAATATCAACAGGTAATGATAACTTGTCAGAAAGAACAATACAGGTATTCTCATTTTTTAAGGCTACAGTAAGAACTTATATTTTCCTAGAAGCTGTGGAGAAAATGAAAAGCCCTTGGGGACCAAATACAGCCCTGGCCTTCATGCGCAGAGGGCTACCCACATGTTTTGTACCAATGAATAGCCCTTTCCAGTGCCATACTTATTTTGTGCCTGAGCTGTTGGCCAGGAAAAAAAAAAAGACTGACTTTTAATACCTTTGTATATCTTTTGTGACAAAGTGGTTAGAGCATTGGACTTGGAGTCAAGAAAGTCTGAGTTCAGATCCAGCCTCAGACACTTACTAGCTGTGTGAACATGAATACGTCACTTAACCTCTGCCTCAGTTTCCTCATCTACAAAATGGGATAATAATCGCACCTACTTCCCAGGGTTGTTTTGAGGAGCAAATGGGATAACAATTGTAAAGTGCTTAGCACAGTGCCCGGCACATAGTAAGTGCTATATAAATATTGGCTATTATTATTTTGCACTTCATCCTATTATTATAAGAGAAAGAAAGAGAAAAAGAATAAGAGACAGCGGGAATGTGTGCACCAGAGTAGGCACTGGTGCAATTCAAATGCTTTTCAGTCATGTTTCCTTTTAATGCACACACTATATACATTATGGCTTGTGGCTTAAATTATTTTAAAATTCAAGCATCATTTTGAGGAGAGGGGTCCAGATCTGTAATATTATTGGTTTGGGGAATTTCTGATTTGGAAATTGCCTCCTGTAATGCAGAAACAGCCTGAGGGCAGTGGGGTGCTGTGAAACTCAAATACAAATGTTGGGGTAGAGGAGTGTGAGAAGATCTCTACAAGGCCACATATTGACTTAGTTTTAAAGTGTAATATTATCTATGTTTTATTGTATTTTTATTTATTTTGTTAAATATTGTATATTTATTTATTTTGTTAAATATTTCCTAATTATATTTTAATCTGGTTCAGGCAACACTGGTGGGTGTTATGGGGTTGCATGAGGTCAGTAGGCTGTGTGATTGACACCTCTGAGCTACGTGGATTGAGCACTGGACCATGAAATCCTGGTTCAAATCCCAACTCTGATTCTTACTAGCTCTGTAACCCCAAGCAAAGCACTTAATCTCTCTAGGCCTCTGTTTCCTTATTTCTAAAATAAGGAGGTTGGATTTGGTGACCTCTAAGATCCATTCCAATTCTAACGCTCTATAGTGTATAGTCTTACTAAGTAGTTATGTGTATTTCCCATGTTCATATAGCTGGCATTCAATTCATCATGTATTGAGTGCTTTCTAGTACAAGTCACTGTCCTCAGAGCTGGGGATGTAGAAATAAAATAGTTCTTGCCCTCAAGAAACTGAAGTATGAGAGATTATGTGTATATAATAGAGACAGGACTGGAGCTCATATATCTTTCAGTCCAAAGCTAGCCTTCTATACAATACCTTATGTTGTTTTTTCAACTGATCAATTAGCCTCATAATATTCTCCATGTTCTATATTCCACCTTTAACTGAGAAGGCATTTTAATTAACCATTTGGATTGAAAAAAGTTTAAAAATGTGACTGGAAAATTTTTTTCTTTCTGTTGGTTCTGAATCTATTTACTACATGGTACCACTTTCTCAGGACTTCAAATCAAAAAGATGTGGATTTTAGTTCTGACTTAGATATTTACCAATTGTGTGATATCTAGGCAAGTCATTTAGCCTCTTCAACTTCAGTTTCCTCATATCTAAAAAATGAGGATAAAAATAGCACTCACCTTCTGGAGGTTTTATGAAGATTATATATAAAGCACTTTGCTAACCATAAAGTATGTGTTAAAGTTAGCTGCTGTTATTATTTTTCACATGCAGAATTGGTGGCTCTCATATTAATAGATTTGATTTGTTTTTCCACTAGTTACAGTTGAATGGACCAATTTGAATGAAGACATTCACAGTCTTGTCCCCGAAGTGACCATGAAGCCATGGACTGGCTTGCACCCATAGGATTAGCATGTTTTGACTGTTTTACAAGACTAAATTGTTTACTTTAGAGACACAGTAGAATCAGTTGCATGGTCAGAAAGTTAGATAAATTGTAACATACCCCCTTGATGACAAAGCCACAGCCTCAGGCATAAAGAACAGGCCTGTCAATTCATTATATTGGTATAGGGAACTCATCAGGGAGTCTTTAAAAGTGTTGCCAAAGCAGAGTCAGTGTCAAAGTGGCCCCAAAGGTGCTTTAAAAATCTTGAGTGGGGGAACCAGATTAAAATGTCATTGAGAAGTGTTTAACAAAATAAATAAAAATATAGTACAATATAGATACTGCTAATTTGAGGTTTTCTCAGTCAATATGCTACTTGGTCAAGGTACTATTGGAATTTGACACTCCTGGTTTAGAGAGCTGAGAGGCTGATTGTCTTGTCCAGGGTCACAGAGCCTGTATGTGTTTTGGGCTGGAGCTGAATATAGTTCTTCCTGGCTTTGAAGCAGCTCTCTGTCTGCTATATCATAGCCCGGGAATTTAAAAAAGAAAAACCATCCTTTAGTTTTTTTTTTTTTTAAATAAGAAGATGCTGATGAAAAAGCTTGTGTTGTTAGGTCATTGATAATAACAGATAGCATCTATACAGAGCTTTAAGATTTGCAAAGTGATAAGTATGTATATATATATATGTACATGTGTATACACATATAGAATATATGTATATCTCCTAACAGCAACTCTGAATTAAGAGCTGTTTTAATTTTACAGATGAAGAAATTGAAGCTCACAGAGGTCGACCATTTGTGTTTAGATGAGAGTGGATCATTCATTAGAATACAAATTCCTTATAGACAGGGACTGTTTGCCATTGAATCCTTAGCATCTAGCAGAAGGTTACATGGTTTTTGGATTGGATTGCATTAAATCAGCCAAAGTGAATTTAAAATTTTTGAGGATATTATTTAACTAACAATCCCCTAGAACTACAACTCTTACATGGCATGACATTATACCTGTAACAATTGTAGTGTCTGTGATGTCAAGTTGGCATTATTTTTGTTCAGGTTTCTGGAAAAACACCTTGGAGTGTAATTTTAGTTTAGTATTTTTACTATTAGTTAGCACTTTATATGGTGCTTATTATGTGCTGGGCACTATGCTAAGTGATTTATAAATATCTCATCTTGTACTCACAACAGCCCTAGGAGATAGGGGCTTTTATTATCATCATTTTACAGTTGAGGAAACTGAGGCTAACAGGGGTTAAGTGATTTGTCTGAGGTCGTACAGATAATGAGTGTCTGAGGCTAGATTTGAAGTCAGGTCTTCTTGACTCCAGGCCCAGAATTCTATCCACTACGCCACCTAGCTGTCTCAATTCCTGCCCCCTTACACAGTTTAACAATCTCCTCTCCTTCTAGGTGAAAGTGGGTTGCTGTCACGAATAAGCAGCCTGATCTGCAAAGTGAGGAAGGGCAAATGCAGAACTATTGCATGTACCAGCAAAGAAGAAAAGATTGGGACCTGTTCCCTCGGCCGCCGAAAATGCTGCCGCAAGAAGAAATGAGGGACTAGACAGAGCTTCAAGGCGCAAGACTCTTCAGCAAAAAAAGTTGTCAAGAGAAATTTGTGCAATTTAAATTCATTTGCATAATTTTATTTAAGAAGGAAAAGTCTTGAACTACTGTGACCAAGGTTTGCTCTTTCCCACAGAGATACCATATTTGAATTGAATTGAAACCCCTTTCTTGGTAACTCAATCACATCCTACTTTATACAATATTTGTTGATATGCCATATTTAGACTATGAATTCCTTGAAGGCAGGTTTTCTGTATTTTTCATCTTTGTATATGGGCATCCTGTGCAGAGCAGCAATTAATAAAAGTTTGTTGAATTGGATGCAGTTTTATTTCCCTCTTTTCCCCACACCTTGAGATTTCATTGGCATGAGTATTGCATACACAGATGTGGTTCATAACTCCTCTAGGACTCTGAAGATTTCCTAGATTTGCTTTGGCTGAACATTTTGTCACCTTGTGGGCAATCTTTTGATGAGTTTCTCTGTAGTAAGCTAAGGTGGTCCCCAAAATATACATATAGTCCCTCAAAGGGAGACTGGCCTTCGAAGTTTTTCTAGCTTGTTAGGATCTGCCAGATCCTATACAATATAGTCTTCAAGAACCCAGGGTTACCCCTACACCAAGGTTAGCCATCAGAATAGGATTCCAGTGAACTAAACATCTTACTATTTGTGAGCACCAGGGTAGGAGGTGGTAATGAGAACCTAGACACAAAGTTGGAAGGAATAGTTGACCTACTGGCTAAGAGTCAGGATCCAAATAGATATGAGGCTATAAAAACTGCAGCAATATACTGGTCATAGGAAACTGAATAGAGATCTGTGTAAAGTCCACCACCTGGGTTCAAACAAGCAACTTCACAAATACAAGACGGAGGAGTAATGGCCAAACTGACACCTCATGTGAAGAAAGATCTGGGAGAGTTAACAGACTACAAGATCAATGTGAGTTAACAGCAAGGCATGACAGCCCCCAAAGCTAATGGGATCTTAGATTTCATTGAAAGTCATGGTACTTAGAACATAGGAAGCAAGAATCCTTCTGTACTCTGCTCTGGTCAAACCACATCTGGCATATTGCATTCATTTCTGGACACCACATTTTAAGATGGGCATAAAAAAGCATGACAGAGTGACCAAGATGGTAAGATGTCACTAGCCAAGATCATACCATCTGAGTATCAATAAAGCCATCTGAAGATATTTAGCTTGGAAAAGAGAAGACTTGGAGAGGGGGGAGGGAGATATGCTAACTGTCTTCAAGTATATTGAGGGATCTTAATTTATGATCTAATGTAAGGGAACTTACAGGTCATCTTGTCTAACCACTTAATTTTACAGGTGAGTGAACCAAAAAGAACAAAGAGAGTAAGTATTTTTGCATGACTGTATTAGAGCTATGATTCAAACTAGCTCATCTGACTAGAAATACAATGTTCTTATTACTACACCACATTTTGTCTTATTTGAATGGACGTCATGAAGAAAAATCATTAGATTTAATTGGCTCCAGACAAATTCAGGTTTGGCACCAGAAAACAAACAAACAAACTTCCTTACAATTAGAGCTGTCTAAAAGAATAATGAGCCACATTGCAAGATGGTGAGTTCTCTCATTGGAGGCATTCTAGTAGAGGGTTGAATGATCATTTTGGGTTACATTATAAAAGAGATTCATCTGGGGGCATGAGCTGCTGAAGTCCCTTCTAACTCCTAAATTCTGTTATTCTGTGAAATTGTAAAAAGATAGATTTAGGCCCAATGTGAGGAAAGACAAAATGTTCAAAAGTGGAATGGTCTGCTTCAGGAGAAGACAAGTTATCTCATTACTGGACGGTTTCCAGCAGAATGTGGAGGACTATTTGTTAGGGATTTTCAGTCAGATACCGATTCAATTAGATAATCTTTAAAATCTCTCCCAGCTCCAGGATCCTATGATACTGAATTATTCTCTTTCTGTCCTTGTTCCACTCTTGGTTAACTAAGGAAACCTAGTGGGGAAGAGAAGTCAAAGGGCTTTGGGAAATTTATAGAATAAGTCATAAGCCCCTGCCTAGTGAAGGGCTGGGCAGATAATCAGAACAATAAGAACTCTGATTTCTACAGTGCTTTGCAGTTCACAAAGCACTGTCCTCTCCATAGTGCAGCTAGGTAAGGGATACAGATGAAGAAACTGAGGCATAGGAAGGGGAAATGACTTGCCTAAGGCCTCATCCAGTAGGTAGCAGCCCTTGGATTTGGACCCTAGTTTTTATTACTCCATACAAAGTGCCCTTTATACCATATCATCTTGCCTCTAATTAATAAGATTTCTCTTTTTCAGTTGCACTATGATGGAAGTATATTAAATTCAAAGAAGAAATAATGGATATGAATCTTCATCATAGTTTTAGTACTTACCATGTGTAGAGTATTCAACTGTTGAAGATTCAGAAACATTCCAGGCTTTGTCATCGTCCTCAAGGAACTCACAATTTCATTGGGGTAGACAGAATCACACATACAAAAATGAACACAATTCCAGGCAGGATGTCTTCAGTGAACACCAGAGATGTTCCTATAGAAACCAGAAGTGCTCCATGGAAATAGGATGGAAACTCCTCATTACAACTGAATTTAAAGCATGATGATGGTAATGAATAAGGTGCTATACAACAATGTGGAACAATTGAAGAGTAGGACTGGGAAACGAAATGATGTAGTGAGAAGGGCATTAGGAATCATAAGAACTGGGTTCTAGACCTGGCTTTAACTCACTAGTTATATAACCTTGATTAAGTCACTGCTGTTCTTCATTTCCCCATCTCTAAAATGAAAGCACTAGACCTTGTTGTTTTACAGTTGTGCCCAACTCTTTATGATACCTTTTGGGGTCTTCTTGGCAAAGATACTGGGATGGTTTGCCATTTCCTTTGTCAGCTCATTTTGCAGATGAAGAAATTAAGGCAAACAGGGTTAAGTGACTTGTCCAGGGACCCAGAGCTACTAAGTGCCTGAGGCCAGATTTGAACTCAGGAAGAGAAGTATTCCTGATTCCAGGCCTAGCACTTTATCCACTGTGCCACCTACCTGCCCCCTAGCCTTGAGGCCACATGTGGACTTCTAGGTCCTTGAGTGTGGCCTTTTGACTGAGTCCAAATTTTACAGAACAAATCCTTTTATTAAGGGAATTTGTTCTGTGAAGTTTGGATTCAGTCAGAGGGCTGTGCTTGAGGACCTAGAGGGTCACATGTAGTCTCAAGGATGCAGGTTCTCCACCCTTACTGTAGCTAAATCTCTTTTTTAGGCTGTCCCACAATTCTAGGATTTTGTGCTTGTTGGAAGAGAGATAGGTGAAGCTATCTGGAAAGTCTCTTCCACTCAGTATCTACAAAGGCACTTAAAATTCTCTGTGAGTGTTGTTGTAGTAACACTTGACTAATGTTTATGAGATAAATATTTAGTGATTGGGGAAAGAAGGACAAAAAGGAAAATTTCTCCTTCTTACCTCCATACTCTACCCAGAGGGCAATAGGGATATAAAGGAGAGAATAATTATCTTTGGCAATTCCTCTTTCCTAGGCTAGCAAATGAGGCTCTTAATCCAGACTGGGTACTGTAGTATTGAAGAAAATCTTGACTCTTAGATTCAAGACTGAAAGTTCTAGGAGTCTCTGTTTACAGTTATCTCTTCCACATCACAACTTTCTGCATTATGGTTTCAATATACTGCATGTCAGCATAAGAAATTAAATAGGAATTTTTTGGGAGTTTTGTGGAAGCCGCAGACGATGCGTGAAAAGCTGCAGATGACACAGAAAAAAATTTAGAAACTCAGAAATGCATAAAACACATGTATAGTATTGTATAATAGCAACTCAAATTTTACAGTAAGGTACTATAAATACCGCATGAAAGAAAAAGAAAAAAATTCAGACTTCCCTGGCATGAAGGGAGGGCCAAACGTTTTTATGTGGATTTTCCAGATCATGGGGTACCATACCCCTAACCCCCTCCATGTGGAAGGGTACTCTTCAGCCTCCCATTTATTCAGCCTCACTCCTGGGAGAGCAAGGGATGGAACAGTCAGCAGGGCCAGTAATTTCCCAGGTCGTTATAGAAACTGGCCGTTAGTTGGTCTTGATTCCCCTTTGGTGGTGAGGCTGATGCAGGAGATGTCTATGTGGACCTGCCAAGTCCTCCTTATGTTCTCAGGGACTCTCGAGGTTGATGCAATTCTCATGCAAAAACAGGAGAGTCACAAGGAAAAAGAAATTCTGTTCAACATATCAGCAAACTTTTGGAGTGATTTCTCTGTACAGAGAGAAAACCAAAGATGACTAGGAATTATAGGGGCTCTTCCACTTACTAGCTGTGTGATGGTGGCTAATTATTATATTTCTGTGCCTCATTTTCTTCATTTGTAAAATGAGGGGGTTCTACTACTACCCCTTCTGGGACATATATTTTAACAGAATTAAAAACAAACAAACAAACAAAAAAAACCCTTACTCAAGTAGTTTACTATCTTTAGATAGCCTTGAGTGTCAAAGTAAACACTAATTTATATATCCAATATTTTGTATAATAATTATCAATGTTTCTGTTTTATCCCAATAGTAGACTAGGAGCTCCAGGCATAGTGTTTGGCACATTGTAAGTGTTTAACAAATACTTGTTGATTTTTTGAGAAGAGCATGGATTGTATTTGATTTGAAATATGTGTTCCCCCCTGTGGCCCTGCACCGAACAGGTATGTAGTCATTTTAGGAATTTAATTAAGACAGATAAATAAATAACTTCACTGCAGACATAGAAAATGCTCTGTAAACAATGTGCTATGAGAAGACAGAGGCAGTAGAGAGCATTTCAGATTCTTGAAAAGGGCAAGATCAGAGACGGCTTCTTGGATAAAGTAGAATTTGAACTGGGCCGTGGAGAATAAGTAGCATTTGAACAAGTAGAAATTTTCTGTAAAAAAATAAAAATCAATTCAGGGAATGAAGTGAGAAGATGTAGAGAAAGCAAAGAGCCAGATGTGCTTAGGAGAATGTGAGTAAGCTGTAGGCAACTTCCCTTTTGGTGAATGGAAGCCAATACTTATAGGTGTGTAAGGTGAATCAGTCAATTTCTTTTGCTCATGAAAGGGTCCCTTTGGCTATACCTTTTCAGGGAATGTCCACATAATACCATCAAAGGGTGTGAGGTCAGTCTGAATTGTTGGGGTAGATTGTGTAGGAGTTAATTTCATTTAGGCTCTTGAAAGATTGATTTCCCAAGCAGACTGGTAGTCATTCATACCAAGCAGTCTGAGGGCTTTCTTGGAAGGGGTATCTTCTGTTGGTTCTATTAACAAAATTCCCAGATACTTTATGGAGCCCAAGAAGACTATAAGGGTTTTAGTGCTATATAGAGAAAGACTCAACAGTCATTTTTTTTTATCCCTCAGTTAATTGTCTAGCTGAGGTTAAATGGACTCTTAAGGCATAACCACACACCCACAGGGTAAACCATCTGTTGAATCAGGATCATTAGAAGGGATCTCAGAGGGCACCTAGTCCAACCAGGGAGCCTTATTAGAATCAGATTGAACTAGCTCTTGAGAGCCGATTGCTAAATTTTCAGTGTGAGCACATACACCTTGTAAATGTTTCAAGTCAGAACTTGATTTGTTTTTAAAAAATATATAGACCTTAAAAGTGATGGAGAAAATGTAAATAATGCAAATTAAACTTAAAAGTGCGTCCTGCCTACATCCCCAACCTGGCTGGAGAGCCCAATTGTTAACTATTTACCAGCACACCACTGAATCTAACCCACACCTGAACATGGAATAATCTACAAATTCCTGACAAACATTTATCCAGCCTCTATAAGTAGCCATCCAGTGAGGGGCAGCTTATTAATTCATCTGGGGGATCTCATTCTACTTTTGAAAAGCTCTAATTATTAGGAAGTTGTCTCAGTTCGTTAACTTTTAAAAAACAAATTTTATATTATTTTTATTGATTTTTTGTTTTTATATCACATTAATTTCTGAATATATCCTTCCCCCATCCTCTACCCACTGAGCCATTCTTTGTAAGAAAGAGTAATAAACAAGGGAAAAAATGTCAACAAAATTAAACAGCACATTTACCTTGCCTGACAGCATATACAACATTCCACACTTAGAGCCTCCAACCTCTTCATTGAAGGGAGGAAGGTGTATTTTCTCAACTCTTCTCTGGGGCTAGGCTTGGTCATTATAATTATACAATATTCATGTTCGTATTTTCAGGGGTTGTACTATATTTTCCATTTTAATTATGTCTTTAGTCACTTTAATTGTCTTTAATTTAGTTTTAGTCATGATGTATATTATTTTCCTTGTTCTATTTACCTCACTTTTTAATAGTTCATATGATTCTTTTCATCCTTTCCTGAATTTTTCATATCCATTGCTTCTTATAGTGTAATAATATTTCATTATATTCATGTACCATCATTTGTTGAACTGTTCTTTCATCATAGATACAAATTTTGTTTCTAGTTCTTTGCTACCACAAGAAGTTCTGCTATGAATATTTTGGTGTACCTGGGACCTTTTTTCTATCTATGGCCTCTTTATAGCATTCCACCTTGCAGCCAGCATGGTCATTTCTCTCTCTCTCTCTCTCTCTCTCTCTCTCTCTCTCTCTCTCTCTCTCTCTCTCTCTCTCTCTCTCTCTTTCTCTCTCTCTCTCTCCAATTCCAAAGGATTTTCCAGATTGGTTGGGCCAATTGCAGTTCCACCAACAGTATCTTTCCACTATTTACATCTTTTGTCATCTTAGCTAATTTGTCTAGTATGAAGAGAAACTGTAGATTTGTTCTTATTTGCATTTTTGTCATAATTACTTATTGGAATACATGACTTACAGGTGATAGTGCAATGGAAAAGTCAATAAATGGCCTTCAAGAAATAATTTAAAAAAGACTTGAAGAACTCATGGGAAAAGAGGAAACTATAGAAATATGAAAAAATCATTAAAAAAGATAATAATAATGCAACATATGAAAACTTATAGAGCATAGCTAAGGCAGAGTTTCATCAACACAACAGGGAAATAAGAAGACAATGTATTAGGAAAACAATTTAACAACTTGAACAACAATAATAAATAAAAAATCTTCCACTAAATAAGAAATAGAAAATCTGAAAATTAAGGAAGAGATGAATAAAAATTAAAGCAAAATGATCATTGAATTGATAAAGTAAAGTAGGAGCTGTTTAAAAAACTATTAAAGATGAATAATTCATTAATTTGATTTTTTAAAAAGATAGAAGAAAACCAAATTGTTTGTATCAAAAATGAGAAAGGGAAATTCACAATAATCAAAGAAGAAATAAAGGAAACAATGAGAAACAATTTTTCCAAGAAAACTTTAATAGACGAACACTTACAAAAATATGATTAGTAAAAGGCTAATAAAAGATTAATAAAAAAAGAAATAGACCATTTAATTAACCAAAAAAATCAGAAAAAAAATTTATGTAAGTTGTAAAGACAAGCTTGCAAAGAAAAATTACAGAACTAGCTATTTACAAATGAATTCTATCAAACATTCAAATTACAATTAATTCCAATATTATATAAATTGCTTACAATAATAAAAAAAGAAGGCAACCTTCCAATTTCTTTTTGTGGTACCAATACAGTCTTGAAAATTAAACCAGGGAGAGACAAAGAAGAAAAATAAAACTACAGACCAATATCCTTAATGAATATTGATGTAAAAACTTCTGAAAAAAATATTAGCAAGTAAGGTACAACAACATATTAGAAAGATTACATACTATGATTAATTTGGTTTATACCAGTGATGCAGATTAGTTTTACATAAAGAAGACTACAGATATGCCAAACTAGGTTAATAATTTAAATAATAAAACCATATAATTATATCAATAGATTCTAAAAAGACTTTAAAAAAATTCCACATCTTCTTCAGACACATAACACTTACTAACTGTGTAACCCTGGGCAAGTCACTTAACCCCCATGTCCCACCCCCCCAAAAAAATTCCACACACAGGGTGGCTAGGTGGCACAGTGGATAAAGCACTGGCTCTGGATTCAGGGGGACCTGAGTTCAAATCCAGACTCAGATCAGACACTTGACACTTACTAGCTGTGTAACCCTGGACAAGTCACTTAACCCCAATTGCCTTACCAAAAAATCAAAAACAGAACCAAAAAAAAAATCCACACCTTCTATTAAAAATTCTAGAAATCACAGTAATAAATATACCTGTCCTTAATATAGTAAATGATATTTATCTAAAGTCAAAAGCAAATATTGTATGGAATAAAGAAAAATCAGAGGCCTTTCCAAAAAGATGAGGGATAAAGGAAGGATTTCCATTATTACTACTAATATTATAGCTAGATATGCTAGCTATAGCAATAAGACAAGAAAAAGGAATTTAGGGAAAGAGCATAGGCAAAGAAAAAATAGAAATGATTAATTTTGCAGATGTTAATGGTATGCTTAGAGAACTCTATAGCATCAACTGAATTGATTTAAATAATTTAATGACTTGCACAAAGTTGTAAGACACAAAATAAATTGACATAAATATAATTTTTAAAAATAGCAGGAAGAGCTAGAAAGAGAAATTCCATTAAAAATAACTACAGAAATTATATAATATTTGGGATTGTATCAACCAAGATTCATCTGGGGACCATATGAATCAATCTTCAAAACCCTATTTGCCAAAATAAAGACAGATCTAATTAATTGGAGACACAATATTATAAAACTAATAGAATAAAAATGATAATATGACCTAATTTAATTCACTCATTCAGGGCACACCAATCACTTTCCAAGAAGAATATTTGACAGAGCTAGAAAAAATAATGATGAAATTCATATGGAGGAACAAAATGCCAAGGATTTCAAGGATGATAATGATGAAACATAGCAAGGACAAATCTCAAACTATCCCACAAAGCAGTAATCACCAAAATTAAAACAGAAAGGTTGATTAGGGGAATGGATTAAGTACGCAACTTAATAGAAGAAAAAAACCCATAGAAAACGGTTTTTGAGATTCTCTTCCTCTTCATATATACTACCCTGCATTCATGATTTTTATCCTGTTTTTTCAATTCCTGTTAAGCACAAACACCTGGCTGCCCTTGGTAAATTCAAGACACCTGACCCAGATGAACTACATTCCTGGATACTGAAAGAACTAGAAGGTGTGATAGCTGAGACACTGTCGGTAATATTTGAAAGATCCTGGGAAATAGGAGAGGAACTTCAGGATTAGAAAATGACAAATGTCCTGATTTTTTTTAAAGGAGGAGGAGAAAATAAAGTCTGAAAACTGCAGACCAATGAGCATGACAACTCATGGGAAACTTTTAGAATGTATCATCGAAGAGATGGTTGGTGAATATTTATCGAGGTAACTGGTGATTATAAAGATGCCATATGGCATCATCAAGAACAGGTCATGCAAGGCTAACCTCATTTCTTTTTTTGACAGGATTACTGAGCTAATAGAGGAAGGAAAGGCTATGGATATAGTTTACTTAGCACAGCTTTTAATATAATATCTGACATTGTTCTTGTAAAGAAGAATGGGAGCTATAAATTAGATATAATAACATGGATTCAGAATTGATTGACTAGCCAGTCTCAGAGGGGAGAGAAGAGGAAGAGGAGGAGGAGGGGGAGGAGAAGAGGAGGAAGAGGAGGAGAGAGAGAGAAGAGACAGAGACACACAGAGAGAGAGAGACAGATATATAGTTGACAGATACATACATACATACATAGATACATAAATGGCATAAATATAGGCATATCTATATATAGGGATATATAGATAGATGATAGATAAATGCATGAATAGATAGATAAGTAGATGACAGACACATACATATATGGTGCAAGCATTTACTAAGTGATTGGCTGTTAGTAGTTCAATGTCAACATGGTGGAAAACTTTCAGTGAAGTACCCTATGGAAATGTGTTTGACCTTGTGCTGTTTAACAGTTTTATCAATGGCTTCGGTAAAAACATAGATGGCAGGGTCAGCTAGGTAGCGCAGTGGATAGAGCACTGGCCCTAAAGTCAGGAGGACCTGAGTTCAAATCTGGCCTCAAACACATGATACTCACTAGCTATGTGACTCTGGGCAAGTCACTTAACCCCAATTGCCTCACCAAAACAACCCCCCCCCAAAAAAAAAAAAAACCAAACCAAAAACACAGATGGCATACTCAACAAATTTACAGTTGATACAAGGCTGGTAGGGAGAGCTAATACAATGAATGAAAGAGTCAGGATCTAAAAATATTTTGACAGAACATTGAAGCTGAGTCAAATAAGAGAATTCAGTAAAGATAAATGTAAAACCTTGCACTTGGATACAAAAATTAACTTCACAAGTGTAAAATGGAGGAGTCATTATTAGATAGCAGATATTCTTTTAAAAAAGATCTGGGTATTTTAATGGAATGCAAACTTAATATAAGTTAGTAGTATGAAGTAACAGCCAAAAACCAAACCAAAACAAAACAAAACAAAACAAACCTTGGCCTGCATTAAGAGGAGCATAACTTTTAAAAGTAAGGAGGTGATTGTCCCATTAGGTGATTGTCAGGCCTCATCTGAAGCATGGCGTTCAGATCTGGGCACCATAGGTTAAGGAAAAAAAAATTGACAAGCTATACAGAGGATGGCAACTAGAAGAGTTAGGGACCTGGAGTCCATTTGGTATGAGGATTAGTATAAGGACCTGGGCATGAGTAATGTGAAGGAGCGAAGACCAAGAGAGTGCTGAAGTATTTGGAGAGCTGTTATGTGGAGGAGGGACTAGAAGTTCAATTTGGCCCCAGAGAGCAGAACCAATAACAATGGGTAAAAGTATTAGATGGCTAGGAGGCAACATTGTACTTGGAATCAGGAAGAGCTGAGCTCAAACCTGGGCTCAGACATTTAGTAGCATGACCTTGGGCACCTCACTTAATCTGTATCTGACTCAGTTTTCTTATCTGTATAATGGGGGTAATCATAGCACCTACTTCCCAGGGTTGTTATGAGGATCAAATGAGATGGAATTTGTAAAGTACTTCATAGCTTTAAAACACTGTGTAAGTGCTAGCTATTAAGTGCAAAGAAGTCAATTGAGACTTTGAGAAAGGAATACATAGTTTTCATATTAATTGATATGATATGATGAAAAATTTCCTAATAATTATAGGTATCTATAAAGTGGATAGACTGCCCAAGAGGTGATGGGAACTCCAGCTTAGGAGGTTTTCAAGCTGAGGCTGGAGGATTACTTGTCAGGTGTGTCAAAATGGGGATTCTGTAACTCTTTGATTCTGTGATTCCTCCTCCTTACCCTGCTACATTGATTGTACATGAAGGATGGCTTTCCTAAATCTCTTCTCTTTTAGGGTATAGAGACCCAGTCTTTTCTACATTTCTGACTAGAACAAACTCTCAAGGCAAAGGATTTATCCTATTATGATTTCAGTTCTTTACCTCAGGCCCTGAGATCTTTTCCCCTTTTGTTCTCTGTTCCTTCACGTTGTTGTTCAGTCTTTTTTTTCCCTTTTTTTTTTTATGGCAAAGGTACTAGAGTGGTTAGCTATTTTCTTCTCCAATGGAGTAAGGCAAACAGAAGTGACTTGCCCAAGTCACACAGCTAGTAAGTGTCTGAGGCCTGATTTGGACTCAGGTATTCCTGACCTTGGCCCAACACTCTAGCCACTGAGCCACCAAGCTGCCTCCTAGTTCCTTCACATAGGTAGAATTAGTGTCTACTGACTCTTGTGGGGGTGAGAAGGGGGTTCAGAGTGACTCACTGTTGAGGGGGACAGGGTAGGGACTCCCACAGTTAGACCTTAAAGCACAAGCCTGTGAAATTATTTGTGCTCACTGTCAGGAAAGTGGAAATATTAAGTGGGTTCTATAAATACTTCAGTTTTCTGATTTTGTTTCACAGTTTTATGTTTTGTTTTGTTTTTACCCTCTGGGGTGTTTTTATCTTATCTTTTGGATCCAGCTTTACTTGCTGTCCTTCCTTCCCTCCTCCTCCCTCCCTCCCTCCCTCCCTCTTTCTTTCTTTTGAATCACACCTGTGCCAGGCTGCCCCTCTGGTTACTTTATATCTAATACATAATTCTTTTTTCTGAGGTTTTTGGTCTGTGTGGGACTTGAGGAAAACAGCTACAGGAAAACATGTTCCTGATGACATTGATGTCATTAATTCTTATTTAGATTTTTGATGTCTAAAGTTATGGGTGGATTCAAACTTCATAAATATTTATTGGGATTTTGAAAGGCTATAACAATTCAACAATACTACTCATGTATGTGCTTAGTGCCCTTACAATTGGTTGATGTTATGGAAGACAAACTGAATACAGCACTCTGTTGTTTTCTGTGGTTTGTCCTTCATTCTTGAAGAGGACCATGACATCAGGTAGATGATGACATGACTTGCAATTGACTTTCATTTGAGTGAGAGAGGGCTATGCAAAGTCACCAGCCTCACTTTCTCCTCCAGAGCCATCTGGGTCCAGTGGTCAGAAACCCATCAGGAGGACTGGAGATGGCCCAGGATGCAGTGAGAGACAATGGGCTTTTTAAGCTAAGATCTTTATGAGTTCTCACTTTGAGTGAGGCAACATCCATTCAGTGAAAAGGCCTGTGAGTCAAAGGATGGCCCCTTTAATAATAACTAAAAAAACCCATATCAGACTGGGAGGGGAAGACCTTCAGGGTTGCTGGCCAAAAGAGAAACAATTACTATTTACATTCACTCTAAGCCAGGAAGGCCCAAGTGGTGCTTGAACAGGGACCTATTATTGTTCAATCAATGAGATCCAGAATGAATTGGGTTTAAGGTGTGGTCTTTGAGAAAAAGCTTTAGTGGCCTAAAACCTACCTAGTTAACTCTGTTGTGGGCTAAGAAGAAACCATTTTTATTAATTTTGTCGTTATTCTAACTCCAAACATTATTCTGCTTAGAGAGAGAAACGTCCAAGTTGGCCAAGTTCCCTAATGCCCTCTGACATCTCTCCAATATTAGATATTTTTGAAGAAATGTTTATAGGAATATTAAACGTTCAAATGGTTACACAATTAAGGATACGGTAAAAGTTACCATTTTGGGTCAACAATCAGAGCAATTGCCACTTAGTCTTGGAAAATTATTTTCCTAAAACCACTCTATCACTTTATGACCACACTTCTCATCAAAGGATTTTTCTCTAAACTGGTCAAAGGTGAATTCAAGAAGTCTCTAGCCTGATCTTTATTTTAATCCAATCAAGGTGGATTAATTAAGGGTCCCTAGCCCTCATTTGATCACTGCTCTAATTCAAGAAAAAATTGAGAGTTCCTTCCTGGGCAGTTCAGAGAGAAGGGGACAGACATTGTTTCAAAATTGATAGTTAAGGAGATGTTGTATGCAATAAGCAATATTATTCTAAGAATAATTGTGGGGGCAGCTGGGTGGCACAGTGGATAGAGCACCGGCCCTGAAGTCAGGAGGACCTGAGTTCAAATGAGGCCTCAGACCAAACACTTGATACTTACTAGCTGTGCGACCCTGGGCAAGTCACTTAACCCCAATTGCCTAAAAAAAAAAAGAATAATTGTGAACAACCAAATTATTCTGAGTACTATAAATATTCAAAACAACTATAAAAGATTCATGAAGAAGATGCTATCCACATCCTGAGAAAGAACTGGTAAATAGAAGTACATATATTATGGTTTTACATGTATTTACAAATCTGTGTCAAATGGTGGTCTTCTGTAGTGTGGGGTGGGGAGGAAGGGAGGGAGACAGTTTGGGACCTAAAATGTAACACAAAATTAAATTAAATTTTAAAAATTGGTAGTTAAGGAAATACTGATGAGTTATTTACATATTATAATAGAAAGAATCCAAGGAATGTTAACAACTGCTGAGAAAATCCCATCCTTTTGATCCTATGTTAGGCCCTAGTAGGTTTCAGTTACTAGCCTAGTTTTAAAATATTTCTTAAAATTTCTAAAAAGGGGAGAATCTGCCTTCATAGTCTTGTGCAACTACCTTGGAGCCAATGTTCCTGTTTCTAGAGGTGGAGAGGTCATTGTAGCAGTCAGGTCTCCAGGCCAAAGATTTCTTGGGCTATTGGTCCTTAGCTATGAGGCCTTGAAGGTTATTAAGAAACCAACATGAGGTAAGGAGGTAAGGGAGGAATGTCTTCATTCTTGATCCTTCTGGAAAGCCATATCCTCATTAGGGTCTTGTTGACAAGTAAGACTTCTTAAATTAATAAAATGTTGCAGTTTTGTGTGATTGTACTCTTAACTTCATATTCTATCAGTCTAATGTCACTGAATTGGGCAAATCCTACTTTTCTACAGAAGACCTAATAGAATCTCCAGTCGAACCAAACCTCACTTTTTTGTTACAAAGCAGATCTTTGGAGGAGGGATAAAAGTTATTGGGTAGTGATAGAGATGCAAAATAAGAGTTTTAATGAAACATTTAATATATTCAAGAAGAAAAAGAGAAATACAGAAGGAGACACATAGATCAGTTTGTCGCCACCTTGTTAAGATATATGTGTATATATGTGATATCTATCTACTTATCCATCAATAATATACATATATGTATACATATATATGTTATATATATGTGTGTGTATACACATACACACAGAGTAGGTGCTTAATAAATATGTATTGACTTGACACTACAAGGAGAGAGATGGTTGAGGGAAGGGATCCAGAGGTTACATGAAGGTGGCATTTGAGCTGGGCCCAAAAGAATGGGTATTTTCTACTGGCAGAATGACAGAGAAAGGCAGTATAAGCCTGACAAAAATTTTAGGGGCACGTATTAGGATGAAAATTTAGTGAGAGTGGTCAGATGTGCACTCTGAATTTGGTTGAGACTCCATAGAGATGATTTAGGGGCATACAAAGATCTATGTGCCCCCAGATTAATCTATACACCAAACTGATGTCTGAAGCAAATACCATTGATAGTGAGCAAAATTCGTGGCAAAGCAATGGTCTAGTATGATAGGTTGTACGAGGGACACTTACATTTCACTCTCTTCACAATTGGACCCTTCCTTTAAGAATCCATCTCTTCTTAAGAGACTTCTTTCACCTGATTGGGAAGAAGAGAAGTCAGAAAAGGCTATATGGAGCTAATGGAGACTTATTTGTATAACTCAGTAGTGTAAAGGGTGGGATTGGAGCTATAGTACAGATAAGAAGAACAGTTAGAAGGCTTATGATAGTCTACTAACTATTTTAGATATTCTACGTGAGTAAGGATGAGGGCTCAAAACAGTGTGGTATTATTGTGAATAGAGACAGAGGATGAATAAGAAAGATGTCAAGGAGGTAGGAATGATGCAATTTGGTGATTGATTGGTAATGTGGGGATAGAAGTAAGGAAGATGGAAAAATCAAACTGGTTCTAAGATATTAAGCTTGAGAGGATGGGAGTGAAATCAGCAGGATAGGAAAGTTGGAAGGAGCAGGTTTAGACAAGAATTTAATACAATTCACCAAATATTTATCATTGTTGGCATAGTCAATAGAGAATTGGCTTTGAAGCCAAGAAAACTTGGGTTTAAGTCTTGCCTCTGACACATTCTGGGTATATGACACTGGGAAAGTCATTTATCCTTTACACAACTCTCTAAGTTTCTTTTTATTTTAAAAAAAATTTATTTTTTCAAATTACACATAAAAGATACACACACACACACACACACACACACACACACACATATATATATATACACACACACACACACACATATATATATATATTTGAATTTTAAGTTCCAAATTCTCTCCCTCCCTCCCCTCATCTCCCCCCTCATTGAGAAGGCAAACAATTTGATATAGGTTATACATGTGCAGGCATGCAAAGCATATTTCCATATTACATATATACATATATGTACATATATATGTACATATATATATATATATATATATATAAAATATCATTCCATATTAGCAAAATAACTAATCATCTCTTAGTTGCCAAATCCAATGGCCTTTTTAATCCTCATTTTCCCTGACCTTTTGGCAGCATTTCACATTGTTGATCAATCTTTCCTCTTACATGCTCCCTTCTCTCTAGGTTTTTAGGATACCACTCTCTCCTGGTTCTCCTCCTGCCTCTCTGACCACCCTTTCTCTATCTTGTTTGCTGGGTCCTCCTCCAGGTCATAACTTCTAACTATAGCTGTCGTTCAAAATTCCCTCCTGGGCCCTCTTCTTCCTTTATACTACTTCATTCTGTGATCTCATCATTTCCGAAAGACTTAATTACCATCTCCATATGATTCTTAAATCTACCTTTCCTGCCCCAATCTCTTTGCTGAACTTCAATCTCACATTTCCAATTGCCTTTCAGACATCTCAAACTGAATGTTGTAGAAATCTTGAACTCAATATTTCTAAAACAGAACTCATTATGTTTATTGTTATAGACTGCTGGTGGGTCTGCCTGCGTCAAGTCTATCCCTACTCTAATCCAACCTCCATCAGCCATTAAAATTATTTTCCTAAAGTGCAGGACTGATCATGTCACACCCCACATCCCCCCACTCAATAAACTCCAGTGTCTTCCTATTATCCAGGAGCAAATACAAAGTTCTCTCTTTGGCCTTCAAAGCTTTTTATAACCTAGCTCCCTCCTACCTTTCCTTAGATTTTACTCCCTGACATGTACTCTTAATAACACTGGCCTCCTGTCTGTTCCATGAAAAAATGGCCATTTGCCCTGCCTGGACCACTCTCTCTTCTCCTCTCTGACTACAGACCTCCCCAGCTTCCTTTAAGTTCTAACTAAACTCTCAGCGTCTACAGGAATCTTTCCTTAGCCTCTCTTAATTCTAGTGTTTTATTGTTGTTTTGTTGTTCAGTTTTGTCTGACTCTACAGGACTCCATGGTCCATGGGGTTCTCTTGGCAAAAATACTGGAATGGTTTGCTATTTCCTTCTCCAGTGTGTTCCCATTTCACAGATGAGGAACTGAGGCAAATAGGGGATAAGTGTCCAGATTCACATGGCTAAAAATCTGAAGCCAGATTTGAAGTCAGATCTTCCTGACTCCAGGCCAGTCGCTCTATCCACTGTACTACACATAGCTGCCACAATTCTAGTGTCTATCTTCTATTAATTATTTCCCATTTATCCTGTGTGTAGCTTGCTTCATATATATTTGTATGCTGTCTTTCTCATTAGATTATAAGCTCCTCGAGGACATGGACTATCCTTGCCCCCACCCCCCTTTTTGTATCCCCAGGGCCTAGCTCAGTGCCTGACACCATAGGCATTTAATAAATGATTGACTGGTTACTATGTGTAAGTACTGCATGGGGGATACAAAGATAAAAAATGACATAGTCTTAGTCTTCAAAAAGCTAGCATTCTAACATCAGGAATATTGCATATATTCATACTGGAAGGTAGGGTTTGGTGTGAAAAAAAGAATTTGAGGAGGAAGGGAGAGACAGAGGGGATCAGTGTAGGTTAGGGATGAGGGGACTGGAAGAGGTACTTGAGCTAAGACTTTGGAGAAAGATAAAAAAGGTCTTAGAATCATAGAATCAAAGAATGTTACAGATCTTCTAATTCAACCCTCTTTTTTTCCCAGAGGAGGAAATTGAGGCACAGAGAGATGAAAATTGCCCAAGTTCATGAAGCAAGTGAATGAGAAAGACAGACTTGGATCCTTGTCTTCTGATTCCAAGTTCTTTTATTGAGCTGAAATTGCTTTCCTCTACCTGCTATTAGCATTCACTCTGTCTTTTAGAGTCACATGGAACTGATTCCAATTCAATTTAATAAGTAGGCAGCTAGGTGGCACAGCGACTAGAGTACTGAGCCTGGAGTCAGGAAGACAGGTGTTCAAATTCTGTCTCAGACACTTCACTTCTAGAATTCTTCTCTTTCTCCCTACGGATGGTGTCAGGATTATTTCAAGCTACTTCCTAAGAGGGTTGGGGAGGACAGTTCATCTAGGGTATCACATGGGGAAAAAACAAAACAAAGCTGAAAACATGGCAGCAAAAGTCCAAGACCTGCCTAGGCATTCCAGATCTTGGGCAAGTCACTTAACCTCTGTTTGCTTCAGTTTTCCTGTGTATAAAAAGGTGATGATAATAACACTTCCCTTTCAGGGTTGTTGTGAGGATTAAATGATAGAATATTTGTAAAGTGCATTACAAACCTTAAAGCACTGTATAAATGTTATCTAACAAAACAATTATTACTTAAGTGCCTACTTTGTTCGAGGCAAAATGCTGCAGCTACAAAATAAAAAAAAAAACACAACCCAAAACCAAAATAAGTCCTGCCCACAAGGAGCTCACATTCCATTATGAAGAACTAGCAGTACACATACAACTAAATACAAAATAATGTTGCCCAGTAGGGGATTTGGGACATCAATAAGGGAGTTGGGAAGATTATTGTAGTTAAATGTGTGTGCTGATTACAGCCACTACAAAAGCAGGAATTCTTGGGATCTTCTTGGCTCTAGAACCCCTTTGCTATCCTCAAGTAAGACTGCTTTTCCTCTCTGCTGTACTGACAGCAACATGGACTAATGGATACTTAGAGATTTGTAGTTACTATATGGTGAGAAAGCATAAATTAAGTGCTGATGACAGAGAGTTGTGAGCAAATTGTAGGTAGCCTGGTGAACTGAAGGGTTCTTATGACAGCCTAGAACCTCTAGGACATGTAACTATGGGAAGAACCTAAAATTACTCCCCTGAGCAAAAGATTCTACTTCAGCCTGGAAGCATTCTAAAACTTTCCAATCTACCATCACAGTGTAAGCAGGAGTAGCATGGAGCATGCTCAGAGCTTCCTTTCTGCTTCTGGCCATGTATGACTCAAAACTAAAGGCTTGTTCTTTGAAATGAGCAATTTTAAAAAAAATAAAAGCAATTCTCTTATTGGCCATTAAACAGGAAGAACCAGTTATTCAGCAGTGCTTTAAAAAGGAAGTGACTTCACTCCTAGAATTCTTCTCTTTCTCCCCATGGATGGTGTCAGGATTATTTCAAGCTACTTCCCAGGAGGGTTGGGGAGGATAGTTCATCTAGGGTATCACATGGGGAAAAAGAAAAAAAACCTGAAAACATGGTAGCAAAAGTCCAAGACCTGCCTAGGCATTCCTGTTCTAGGTTTTAGGCTGCCTCATGTTTCTGTTCTTTTCTGGTTCTAGGTGATTATTTATCCTGAGAAGGGATTGTCCAGGTTTGGAGGCAACATTATAAGTTGGAGAAGTGTCCTGGTTCCTTTGATTGGAGCTGACTGGCTGCAAGGAAGAGAATCTCAGACAATAATGCCAGGCTTCTTGGAGCAAATGGCCACCAACAAGAGAATGAGCTGCAGCTCTGGCCAGGCTTGCCAGAAAACAGCTACCATGAGGGGAACAGTGCAGAGCCAAGGTGAAATATAGAAGGTCTAATTAGTAGTCTCTCAAAATACCATATGCTTATATGAGGTTTAAGTATTAACATTCCAGGAGAGTATAACAGATATTATTACTTTCACTTATTTGAGTATACTTCTGTTAATTGTATACTTATGAATGTTCTATGTTTAGCATTTCTTTTGTGTGGATGAAAAATAAATAACTGTCCAATATATTATTCATAGTGTACCTTTTTACTCCCCTCATTTTTGGGGAGAACCCATATATGAACAAAACCTAAACTTGGGCATTGGGGCAGTGTTATAGTGAATATGAGAAAAGAGTTCCTAACCAGGAACTCTTATAAAGGCCAGGTTCCCCCAGGATTGAACCTAGTTCATGATGAATTTATGGGTCCAGAGAAGAGGGATCCTCTTAATGTAGAAGGAGAGGAGGATTCCATTCTCCAACCCCCAGTACCTAGTACTGCTTTTTATTGATAAAATAGCGTTATTTTATATTTCTAGCATAGGATCAGAAATCTAGCATTAGAAAGGAACTTAGAAGTTATCAAGCTCATCCTCCTTATTTTATAGATGAGGAAACTGAGGCACAGAAGGATGAAATGTTTATGCAAGGGAAGCAGAGGCAGATTTCAAACTGAGATTCTGTGTCTCCAAATTCACTAATCTTTTAAATTACCAGATGTTCAGAAGTTAAGCCTTCCTTCACACACTCCACATTAAATTCAGATAGATTATTAGGTATTCATAAATAATGTCCTACTTCCTTCTGGCTTCATGAATTTCCAAAGACCATACCCCATGGCTGGAATTGGCTCCCTCTTCATCCCACATTCTCTCTTTACTTTCACGAAGAGATGACCCTTCTCACCAAAACCAACCCCTCTACTCCTAACCTAGGTCTCATCCTCCCTTGACTCCTAAGGCAGCTTATCGATTACCCAACCCAAACTATTTTCCCTAAAGTTATGAAAGATTTCTTAATTGTCAAACCAAAGGCTTTCTCATGCCTCATACTTTTAGACCTCTCTGCAACATTTGATGCGATTGATCACCTTGTCGTCTGGAATCCTCTCTCCTCTCTGGGTTCTCACATTCCTGCTCTCTCTCTTTGTTCTCCTTCTACCTGTCTGACTACTCCTTTAGTCTCCCTCTAAACGCCAGGCTTTGTCCTGACCCAGTTTTTCTTCTCTCTCTGTAATTTCTCCCTGAGTTACTGCTTCCACGGGTCCAATAATCACCTTGATACTCAGTCACCCACGTACTTAGTCCTAATTTCCATTTTGAGGCCCAGTTCCATATCACCAATTACTTGATGCAAATTACCTCTCTCCCTGTAGGCCAGAACTAGAGTAGTGGGAAGGGGATAGATGGAGAGATGGTCGAAAGCAACACCGCCCCCCCCCAAAAAAAAAGCAAAGCAAAAAAACCCCAACCAAACAAAAAAGCAATGCAACTTCATGACTGACTGAACATTTAAAGCAAAGTAACTCTGAAGTTTTCAGATTGGGGGAGTGGGAGGAGGGTGATGCCATTCAAAAATGGAGGAGTAAGGAAGTAGACATGGCTTTTGAGAGATTATTGATAAATTATTTTTTTGGACAAAGAAGTTAGAACTACAAAGGATCTTAGAACTAGAAAAGATCTCAGAGATCCCAGGATTATAGGACCTTAAGACCATAGGTTTAGGGGCATCTAGGGGGCACAGTAGATAGAGCACTGGCCCTGAAGTCAGGAGGACCTGAGTTCAAATCCAGCCTCAGACCAAACACTTGACACTTACTAGCTGTGTGACCCTAGGCAAGTTACATAACCCCAATTGCCTAAAAAGAAAAAAAGGGGAAAAAAGACCATAGGTTTAGACCTGGAAGAAACTTCAGAGGTCATCTGGTCCCAAGCAATTTACCCAGGCTCACACAGGTGGTAAATAGCAGAGTCAAGATTTGAACCTGGGTCTTATGACTACAAATTCAGGACCCTTTCTATTATACTACACTGGCTATATATACTGAGTCTGAAATGAAAGTGAAGCTGTTGAAATGAATCTCTTAGAGTTAACTTGGAAATCTGAGAGTTTTCATAAAAAAAATTTCTTAAGAGTTTGCGCTCAAAGACATGTTTTATTACTCTCTTTCTACAAAGCTAGGAAATTAAGTCCGTAGAATCAAAGGGATTTACCCAAGGTCACATGACAAATTATTGACAGAGCCTAGACTATATGCTGAGTCATTTGCCTCTTAGGCGATTACAACTTTGGTACAAATCAGATCATTGCCAAGTGTAGGGATGAGGAGTTCATGTTCTGGTCAAAATGACATTTCCCCAAATAGTCTTTTTAGTCTTTCCCAGTAACTAAGTCCCAACAAGACCTCAGGCATCATGAAGCAGACAGAACAGGGAGATAACAATTACTCCTCCATCAGTAAAGTCTCAAACATTGGTGATTAGGGTAGGGCACTGAAGTCATATGGAGGCTGTGGGTACAAGATGCCAGCACAGGCAAGAAGAAAGTGAAGAACCCTAGAATCTTAGCACTCAGCCATCTAACAGAGCAGCTTATGCTATTCCAAGCAGCCAGACAGCACAATATGGTCACTGAGTTGACCTTTTTTTTTCGTAGATATTGAATAGGAATCTTAAGTTTAAGACACCAAAAAAGCTAATATCTTAATCTAAACAGCCCTTGTAGAAGGCTCACATCTATCAAGAATATTTTCTTCATAAAGAATCAGGCACTGGTAACAGTGAGCACCAAATAACAGTTTGGTGGTAAAACAGAATGCTAGGCCTGGAGTCAGGAGGACCTGAGTTCAAATCAAACCTTGGACACTTATTAACTGTGTGACCTTGGGCAATGCCCATAACCTCTGTGTACCTCAGTTTCTTCCACTGCAAAATGTGGATAATAATAAGGCCTACTTCCCAGGGTTGTGGGGATCAAATGAGATAATGTTTATAAAGCACTTAGCACAGTACCTGGCATATAGTAGTCACTTCATAAATGCTAATTCCTATGCCCCTCAAAATAACGATTATTAACTTAACAGATAAGAGGTAACTGGTTGCTGATAGTAATTTCCAAATCAACTGTTTATTGTACAGTCAGACTTTCTGGCTTGTGAGAATAAATATAAAAATTTATAGCATTAAGAAAAAAATAGAAATGAGAACATATGGCTTTCAATTAAAATAACTCTGATATGACCAATTTAAATAACTTATTAATATTTCCAAAATGGGAAACAGATAAAGGAATAGTCACTGACACTATCAGAATTACCTAAAAAGCATTTAAATTGATTTAAATCAATCATCCTAATGAGGAAGCCAAGATAATTCAGAAATTATCTCAGTTAGGGAATACTCAAATTCAGTGGCAAATGAATAGGTATGGCAGCTGTAGTCAATTCTAGTTTAGAACATAAAGTTATTTCTAAAATCTTGTGGAGGAGGATAGTGAGAAGGTTCTGAATAGCATCGCCCTATAATAGGGAAAGAAATAGTGGAGGAAAAAAACCCCAAGTTTATAGAAACCTTGATGAGAAACCCAATTAAACCAGATGGTCCCAAGAACATTTGTGTGAAACTACCAGTACAACAAATAGACGAGAATTGGAAAACACCACTATATATATATATATATAGATATAGATATATATCTATATATCTATATCTATATATATATGTATATATATATATACATATATATATATATAACATATACTTTTCTTTATTAGTAACAAAGGAGCTACCATAAAATAGTTCCCAATATAAGGACAAAGACATGCTACAAAAGGAAACAAAGATAGTAAAAGCAGCTGGACTAGATCAAGAATCGAGTAGGTACATTTTGGGGGTAACAGTTTTAAGGGCACCAAAGGATAAATTTTCAAGATATTCAGAAGAGGAGATGATACTAAATGATGAGGAAAAATCATGGATATTAATAATACAAAAAATAAAGAAAATATAACAACAACAACATTAGCTAGAATTTACATAGTTCCTATTATGTGCCAGGTACTGCATTAAACACTACATGTATTATCTCATTTGATCCTTACAACCCTGGGAGGTAGATGCTATTATTATTCCCCTTTATAGTTGGGTAAACTGAGGCAAATGGAGGTTGAGTGACTTGCTGTGTGAAGTCATGTAGCAAGCAAACGTCTGAATCCTGATTTGAACTCTGGTCTTACTGATTCCATACTCGGTGCTCTATCCACTGAGCAACCCAGCTGCACTGTTTTCTTACCTCTACAAAATATTTATGAAAATAATCTAATTATGTATTGAGGGAAACCCTGAAGATATTACAAAGGAATAGATAAGCTTTTGTGAATAGCGTTCTCTAGCAGAACACCCATTTGGCTAAAGGGCATAAAGAACACAAGATCCACTCTACTGTTTCTGCTGACTATAAAAAAATATATTTGATTTATTAGAGCAAAATACTGCTTTAGATAATTAATTATAATAACTCAATCAAAAAAGATAAGAACGAGAGGAGAAGAAAAAAAAAGTAGGAGGGAGAGCTTCAAGCTCCATAAACTGAGGACTGGGGGTAAGGAAAGTAGGAGAATATTTGGATAGTATCTTCCAGGGTAACAAATGGTGGGAATTCATGAACTCCAAGATCATGAGAGAATCTGTGAAGGCCTGACAGGAGCCTAAGTACGACAAATGTAATCTGTTGTCCATGATTAGAAGTGGGGAGAGGGAGGAGAATGACAAAGTATGAATATTGCAACTGAGGGTAGAGACTTTATGTTCCCTGAAACCATTAGGGTAGCTGTCAAGGCTTGACTAGAACATTGAAATGTTGGAGAATTGGGCTCTGGAAATACTATCAAGACTGGGGTAGGAGCCTCACCAGTGTGATGCAACTAGTTTAAAGAAATACACAGATATGGTTCTACTTGGAAGTTTGGTTCTATGTGAAACTATTATGATTGACACGGATTATAGTAGAGTGAGTGGCACTTCATGTTCTGATACCACAAGAAGGCAAGATAAACTGGAATAAATCAGAAATAACAACAATAATAGTTAATACTTATATAAGACTATACATACACACATATCTATATCTATGCATGTTTGCCAAGCATTTTACAAATATCTCATTTGATCCTGTAATTTAGGTGTTACTATTACCTTCATTTTATACATGAAGAAACTGAGGCTGAAAGAGGCTGAAAATATTGCCCATGATCATATAGCTAGTAAGGGTCTGAGACATGATTTGGACTCAACTTTTTAACTTCAATGCCCCACATTCTATCTACGTTCTGGAAATGTTGCAGTGCAGATGGTGTCAGTTAGGTTATTAATACTTTCATTATGCACGAGTCCATTGCCAACCAGTGCAGGGCAATTTTAAGAAAATTACTTAATATTATCTAAGCCCAGATTAGTTCAAATTGAGAAATTACTGAAATCTGAAGAGGGAAAAATTGAAGTACCTGAGGTCATCAAGCCTTCATTTAATACAAACTCCAAAAACACTATCTAAAAACATAATGTATGATAAAAACAACACTAATTTCTGAAGTGATTTTGAAAAGGAGATAGACATTTAGACTGGAATTTTAAAAAGCCATTTTTGAGCTTAATGACATCAATGAAAGTAGTAGAGCTTCCATACCAAAATATAGTACTTAAAAAAAAAACCCCATACTTGCTATAGCCAACAAGAATGAATGTATTCTTCCCCAATATTTGGCGGAATATTTGTAAGTCATTTCAGGACTTGCATATGAAGCAGTGGTTGTTGCTGCTATATCAACAGTTGTACGATAGATGGAGCTATCATGGAAAATTCTAACGCTAAGCATCAAATCCTGTCATGGCAGAAGAAACTTAAAAAAAAAGCTATTGAAGATCTGTCGAAAAGCATTGGAAATTACGTCAATATCTACATGGTATGTTGAGTAGAAAATACAAAAGTCATATTAGTCAAATAAAGGCAACAAAAAAAGAAATATAAAGAAAAGAATCTGAAAAACATAGCATTTCAGAAATTCTAGATTCTTTAAATCATAAATTGAAAACAAGTGTCAAGGCTGTGTTGGTACAAGGTGTCAGAGCAGCTCAAAGAACAAAATGATCAGTTCAGCATTCAATCAAACACTTGATGACAGAAGCTTGAGAAGCAAGGACGTCAGAAGAGGGAGAACCCTTGCTGAAGGAAGATGAAGAAAACTTTCTGTTACCAACTCAGTTGCAAAAAGTTTGATGTAATGAAAACGCAAGGCATGTTAAACGAAAGGCTGAAAGCTTATACACTTTTAATGTAATAATGAGAGAATGCTGAAAAACTGGAAAATAATAGGTCTGGGTAAGGCCTCTAGTTGTTGGTTCAAACACTTTCTAGTGGTATGTGAATTACTAGCAGAGCATTTTACTAGCTTCCACTGAGGCACAAATCCAATGCCACCTTTCTTAATAGAAAACTTCATGTATGACATCCAAATATGTGCCAATGTCATGGTTATATACTTGATGTATAGCGTTCCCAGCTTTTATCATTAAAAAAAGTCCATAAACACTTCAAAAACAATATAAGGATAGCTACATGATGTAGCAATAGAGCGCTGGGCCTGGAGTCAGGAAGACCTGAATTCAAGTGTAGCTTCAGATATTTACAAGCTATGTGACCCTGGTTACTTAACCTCTGTTTGTATCAGGTTTCTCGTCTGTAAAATGGGGATAATAATACCATTTATCTTCTAGGTGTTGTGAGGATCAAAAGATATAATACTTGTAAAATGCTTGGAATTCCAATTCCTGGAGCATAGCAGGTACTACATAAATGCTAACTATTATTATTATTATTATTATTATTATTATTATTATTATTATTATTATTATTAGGGAAAGAGAATATGGCAAAGTTGGAGTGAACAAATTATTATGAATTTAGTGACTATTGAATAAACTACTTGAGATTGCCATATCATTTGCATTGCCTCTATTACTGCCGATCTATTTACTCAAGTTCTATCCTCATAACTTACCCAGGTACTGACAATATGGAAATTAGGCCCAAGAATAATGACAAAGATAGAGTTATTAACACCTTTGGGAAAACAACTTCCTGTTTACAACATGATAATGCCAAGAAAAATTGACACGTATTTTACAGAAAGATAGATTAAACCCGTTATTGTTGTCCACTTTAACTCCATTGTCATCTTTTCTGAATACAACTAAACATGGCTTACAAGTTAAATAGGGAGTAGAACCATATCTCATTAATTATTTGATGTGTATGGATGATATCAAAGTATAATGACTCCACTAAAACACATTAAACAGCTCCTGTAAGCTATTTGAGTGAGAGTCATATTTGTAAATATGTTTTGTCTTTTAGGAAAGGTATATTCAAGGATAAAATGATTAAAGAGAAAACCATGGGGGCAGCTAGGTGGTGCAGTGGATAGAGCACTGGCCCTGAAGTCAGGAGGACCTGAGTTCAAATCAGGCCTCAGACCAAACACTTGACACTTACTAGCTGTGTGACTCTGGGCAAGTCACTTAACCCCAATTGCCTAACCAAAAAAAAAAAAAAGCGAGAGCGAGAAAACCGTGGCTGAATATGTCAAGAGATTAATGAAGACCCTCTTTGTATCTCCAGGGAGGAAGGGAAAGCTTTATTACAGACTGTGGTCAATACTAGGGCTACTTGTCCAGACATTCTTTGTCCTTCCCTATGGTATAGTTCACTCATTCTCAGAAAACAGTTGTTCTAAATGAGCATATCTTTATCTGCAGACAAAAGTCATTATAAAACTACAGATAACAAATGAAGGAGTTTAACAGCAATCTTTGCCCAAGTAGGTTAAGGCAAGGGTGGGGAAGGAAGTGAAGAGGAGATAAGGTCATCCAGTCCCAGTGAGGCAGTGAATTCTGTCCAGGTAGTTCACTCCATAAGTGGTCAAGGAACTAGAAAAGATTCCAACAGCTCATGATTACATTCAGTTCAGTGTAGCAGTGTCCTTCCTTATCTGTTTCTTTGGAGGTCAAAAGTTCCCAGGTTTTCAGTCCCACACAGCTTCTGCCTCCCATAATCTTTCACTCCTTCCTTCAATCCAAGAAAAACTTTATTCTTCATCAGCCACATAAGGGGCTGCATGGGCATCCTAAAATCAAAGCTTAATGGCAAGAAAATATTTAACGCGATTAAGACCTACAAAATACCAGTCTGAATGTACACATTCGAAAGTGAAAAAATGCATCAAAAGAGATTGTGAAAGCACCCTAACAAATATCCAAACCTATCACACTAAAGCAACTATACGCTATAAAAATTTAGCATCTACTGAAAACCTATTGAGATATGACCTGGTAGCTAGAAGATCACCATTTTTGTGGACTGGCAGATGACAATTCCCAAATACAGACCTTAAAATAACTTTGAGAACTCAACTAATAAACATTAGAATTGGAGCATTATCACAGTCTGAAATGTGGCCTACAATTACTCTCACATTAATCCATAACATCTTGACAGCATTTTAAATAGATGTCACCATACCAAACATTCATAACTTTCAGGCTGTATGGAATGAGGTATTTTCAAATTATAGGGACTTAGGATAAGAAATAAAAATCATGTAAGAATAAGATGAGGCAGATATCATCACCGTCATCCTGTCTACTAATGGAATTATACTAAGAATGTTTTCAGTGAGTACCAAGGTGTGCTATGTCCTAATACAAAAGCTAAAATAATTACCAAAAGTAGTTATTTTATTTATTATCAATAGTCTATAGTATATTAAATATGAAAGAATAATAGAAGTTCAGAAGGAAATATACACAAGATGAGCAGCTTTGAAAATAACATTGTATGTATTATACATTATGTCCCAAAAGTCTTAGTGAAGTTTAAAATTTAATATCTTAAAATGTTAAGATTTAACAGCTTAAAACTGCAGTAAGATTTTTGGGACACCACATATGTATATGTACACATACATATCTATACATACACATACATTTATATACATGTGATATACATGTATATATTTAAAATAAGCTATACATAATTAGGGAATTATTGTTTTACATGTAATCCACTTTTTCTATTCCAATTTGTACATGGAAATGTTCTCTCTTGTTTGGGAAGTCAAATCCCTTTTAAAAAGAGTTATTTTTTTTCCAAAAGATAATATTACCATGAGAATTTATCCCAAAGCTGTTTCTAGCAGAATTCTAACATGACACAAACAAGAAACTGATAATTATTGTCATTATCCTTTTTCCCCTGTTTGCTACTAGAGTTATGCCAATAATTTTCAGTGAGCTGACAGAGGATGGTCTTACATCCTAGGCTTTTTCTGCAGCTGTAAAAAGCAGTTATTTTATCTACTTCTGCAAATCTATAACATAAGGAAAAATCAGTATAGGCACTTGTCCCTGAAGTTTTCTCTCTGAACCCAATTTAAAAAGATGAGAATGATATAACAATAATGGCTACTACTCTTTATGTAATACTTCAGAATTTGCAGATAGAAATAGTCATTATCTCCAAACTTTATGGAATAAAGTTTCAAAATTTAAAGACGTAAACCAAGGATGAGCTTGCATTCTAATACTTTTGGTCAACCATAGTAGTAATTCAACTTCCTTAAGGCTTCCACTGAGGGGTAATTAGCTCTAATCAATAAATCATCAAACAATATGCTTGGCACTCTGCTAGATACTGAGGATACAAAGAAAAAGGAAACAACTTCTCAAGGAATTAATATTTTATCAGGGGAGACAACATGTATTGCTATGAGTATATAACAGTGCCTCCTCTGGGCTACCACTCAAATGTCCATTTACCCTAGTGGACAAAATCCTTAGAGGGCATCTCTGGGTTCTATAGGTTCTTCTCAAGGTTTTTCTGGGTATTTCTGTGGATACCATCATCACCTAACCTTGAGGGCCTGAAATTTCTTTTACTGCCTCTCCCAGGCACCCATTTTCCCAATATCAGTCAACTAATGACATCAATTATCTTTTTCAAAAGAGTATTTACTGACAATATTTAGAAAGAATAGTAATTACAAAATGATTTCCCCAAACTGTGGGGCTACATTCTCCTCATACACATTCACAAGGTCCCTGGAAAGTTTAATTTAAAGTACCTTTTTCCTACCTTGGAGGAGTACCCACTGAGTTTTCTTTGGGAAATGCCATGAATGATGGGCAAGTTTCTTTCATACTTAGCTGAGCTGGTTCCTTCTAGGCTCTGGTGTCTTGAATGGAAGGCAAATCCATTGCTAGGCTGGGTCAAACAGGACTCTCAGTTGCTGCCCTAGTCTTTTATTGAGTTTAAGTGCTGTGGTTACTGACTCTAGGACTCCGGTTGTCAGTGATAACTGTGGATGGCTTTGATGGATCTCCCGATCTCACTGATCATCTAGGCATCCTCATCTTAGAATACTCTTTTACTTAAGATTAGGAAAGAAGAAATGCAAAAAGAACATAGGTGCCACACATCTGTGACAAACACCTCTACTCCCCAGCTCATAGCAGTCCTCCTCCTCACTTAAAAACCACCAAAGAACAGAGGTAAAGATAGTTGGTTTGGACCTTTTGTATGCATATTGGGTTCCAGCGTAGCATCCAATTAAAAAACTTTTTTCGTAATTCAGTAGGCAAGAGGTACAGTCAAATGATATCTGTGCAGGCTCTGCAACGAGGTGAAAGGCTCAACCATTAAGTAAGCCCAGAAAGAGATTGGTAAACCTAATGTGTATGTTCTGTGTTGTTGTTTGTCCCTCATTCTTGAAGAGGACTATGACATCAAGAAGATGATGCCATGACTTGCAAGTGAGTTGGATTTAAGTGAGGGAGGGCTGTGCAAGGTCATCATCAGCCTCACTTTCTCTTCTGGAGCCATCTGGGTCCAGTGGCAAGATATAGATCAGGATGACTGGAGATAGCCCTGGATGCAGTGGGAGACTTTGGCCTTTTTAAACTAAAGTCTTTCTGAGTTCTCACTTAGGCAGCACCCATTCAGTGCTTAGGGCTGTTTAAGAAGTGAGCCAAGGGATGGCCCCTTTAATAAAAAAAAAAATCAAACTTGGAGGGAAAGACCTCAGGGTTTCTGGCCAAAAAAGAAACAATTACTATTTACACTCACTCTGAGCCATCAGGGCCCAAACAGCAGCCACTAGGTGGTGCTTGGATGGGGACCTATTGTTGGCCAGTTAATGAGAGCCAGAGTGAATTAAGCTTAAGGCATGTTCTTTAAAAAATAAATCTAGTCAGTAAACCCCAAGATATCTTGCTAGATTTCAGTCATCAAATTTATATTTCTTTTTGCAGAGTACCTGCAGGTAAGTGCCTGATAGCCCATGTGGACAGGAGAGGAAAAAGGGAGGGGAAAGGAGAGGACAGGAGAGGAGAGGAGAGGAGAGGAAGGAGCTGAGTTGCCCAACTGGAACTGGCCAGTGGGTCCCCAGTGGGGCAGGTCAGACTACTCATAGGTTGTTGTTTGTCCTTTATTTCTTGAAGAGGACCATGACATCAGGAAGGTGATGCCATGACTTGCAAGTGAATTGGATTTAAGTGAAGGAGGGCTGTGCAAAGCCACCAGCCTCACTTTCTTCTTCAGAGCCATCTGGGTCCAGTGGCAAGATATAGATCAGGATGACTGGAGAGGCCCCCCATGCTCTGTGTGATGCCACAGGAAAGGTAGATTGAAGAGTGTACAACATGATATAATGGGGAGAACACTGTACTTAGAGTTAGGAAGATGCTTTAAATTCCATTTCAGATACTTATTAGCTGTGTGCCTCTGTGCCTCAGTTGTGTCACCTGTAAAATGAGGGATTGGACTCAAAAGCTTCCAAAGTCACCTTATAAATCTCTGTTCCTGTGATACTATGACTGGATCCTCATCTATTATTATGTATAGAATAAATATGTGAAGAATAAAAGGATAGGAACTAGATTTATGATTCCATTGATAAATGGAGGTTTAAGATTTAATAATTTCTACTAATAGAAATCCATACCTTCTCTGCAACTTTTATTCTGAATCATTGTTTAAAATACAGAGAAGGTAATTGACTTGCCAGTGTGTGCCAGAGCTCAGTGCTGCACAGTTTACATCTGCTTTCATTTTAAACCTTTTTTTTAATCACTCCTTCTCTATGTTTGCACTCCCTGAGACTTAATTACCTCCTGATGATATAGCTTCCCTAGTCATTCTTTCCAGCACTGGTTATACTTTAACTCACATTCAGTGACCATGATTAGGGATTCAGAATATTCATCACTCTCCACTGTCACTTCCAGGTTCTCCTTCTACCACCTCAATCTATATTTGTCACAAAATCAACAGTCTGGTAGCTATTATTCTGATACTTGTCCTACATCCAGGACATTCTTCTTCCTTACTGATTTCAGTGACTGGTTTGCCATCTTTCTCTCCTTCCTAATTCTTATCCACATACTAGAGGACTTCAACAGATGATAGACAGAGAATTAAATAGAGATGGACATAGAGAAAGATAGATAGATACTTCCTTAAACACCCTCACTTTTGTTCCTCAACTTACTAATTTCAAATGTCATACTTTTCTTCCCTACTTCACCTGTATACAGAGGTGGTCATGCCCTTCTCTTGCCATCACACAAAGCATTCCATTTATATGCTCATGAAGTCTAAAATTCTTTGTTCATAATTACACATCTCCTTTGGCCTTGCAACCCTAACCCCATTCTTCATTCTCACCCTCCAGCCTCAGTTCTTTCCAAGTCCATAACCTTTGCACTTGCTACCCTCTGCCTTCCCTAACTCAACTTCACAGTGAACCAATTCAACCATATACTATCCTTTTCTTTCAAGTCTCTTGCTTCCTTATCTTATTTCCAATTTTGCCTTGTTAAGCCACAGTCTTGGAATGCTTATCCTGTCTATGGCCTTCTCTTCCATTCACTGGCTGCTGAACAAAGCTGAAGAAAACAATATTGACAGAGTCCACCATGAATTTATATTACATGATCTCAACTGAGCCCTTCCAGTGGCAAAACAATTCTTTTATGCCTGCCTAATCAATTTACTATCCCACTCACTATAGTACCTTTTCTAAAATTTTTCAAGTTTCCTCAAACTTCCCATGGTTCATACTACCTCCTACTCTCAGTTGAGAACTTAGTTTCTATTTCACTTAAAAAACCAAAAGATTGAGACCATTATCTGCCTCATTTTCTCCTCCTTATCTCATGTCATTCATACACTTTTTTCATTATTTCCTCCTTCACTCCAATCTCACATGAAAAAATGGCCCTTCTCCTTACCAAGGCAAATCGCTTTACACACATGTGATAATATTTCATCCCGTCTTCTCCAGCAGATTTCCCCTTTATCATCTCTACTTTCTTACTAATCTTGAGTTACCCTCTGTCTACTGGCTGCTTCCTTACTGCCTATGAATAGGCTCATGACTTCTTCAACCTCAAAAAACCTTCTCTTGATCCATCCACTCACTAGCTCATCCCAGAGTACTCCTTTCTTTCATGAATTAATTAAACATTTAATAAGTTCTTACTATTTGCAAAATACTGTGTTAAGCTCTGGGAAAATAAATAAGTAAGACAGTCTCTGATTTCAAGGAGCTCACATTTTAATGGGGAAAGCAATACACATGGAAGGTTTCAGCGACAAATCAGACAGAAAGGTTCCATATGGTCTTTAGGGTGCAGTGACAAAGCACATAATGCTTCTTTTTAAATGTTATTTCCACTGAAAAAAAATCACATCAGTTTCTGATGCTGAACCACTTGACAATGCCAAGAATTAGTGACCAGAACTTTCTTTTTTGGATCTTCAGTAGAATCAGAAGGAATGAGCTGTATTACTGATTGGTTTGCTTCCCAGGACAATGCATGTAGGAACTGGGTGGAAAATATTGCTATTCTCAAAGTTCTTGGGATGTATTCATAAAGATCTGAGGGAAGATTGCAGTTAAGATGGTAGTGGTATTTTGGTTGATTTGGTACATGCTGCTGCTTGTTTCTCCCTCAGGTTGCCTGACTGCTTCAGCTAGGCTGCTTTACCTGCCCTGTGGGAAGCAGGTGGTGGAAATGGCTAGCCTCTTCTTTCCAGAAGTTTCTTCCTTGGATAATGGCTGCAAGGGATGGGATGGAAGAAGTCTGGGTAGAAGGTACTGGCACTCCCTGGTTTTTCATGCTTATTTGCTTGTTGCTAGAAGTTGATAAGAAGTTTGTTGCCTGTGGTGAAGAGAAAGGTGGACTCCTCCATAATTAATTCTTCTCTAAATGATGGATTGGAGGCTGGGTTGGAAGCTCAGCTATTGGTTTGGGGATGCTGCTATTCTCAAGGCTCTCATGTTCATAGTCTTTGCTTGCTTCTGTCAGGGTCTGAGGGAAGATGGTAGACAAAATGGTGGTGGCGGTTTGCCTTGTCTGGAATATATTGCTCCCGTTTCTCCCTCAGGATGCCTTGCTGCTTTAGCTAGTCTGGATTGCCTGCCATGAGAGTGGCAGGTGACTGGGAGGGCTGGCCATTTCTCTCCAGAAATTACTTTCCTGGATGATAGCTACAATCCATGATAAATCCATGGCTAACCACCTTGAGATGGTCATCTATGATTGATGTTTCCACTTCATTTCCTCTCAAATTCTGTTTTTTTTTTTTGGGGGGAAACTTATAGAGCATTTTATTTAAAAGATAAAATTGGAAAAATTTCTAAGCAGAAAATGTTAGTTATTTTTATAGGTCCAATTCTGATGACAAAGTTTTGTCCAAGTACTTTGGAGAAGCAGGTCTGCTAAAAGATAGTCAACATCTACCTTAAATTCTACCTCCATTGTCTTCTATTGAGATCTTAAGGACATTTGCTTAGTGTCTCAAGGATATAGTGAAATTGAGGTTAATCTTCATGAATTATAGGATTGTTGTTTACATTTCCCATCTCTTTCACAATCAAAGTCAAATACAATGTTGATTCTGCTAACTGGTTTGGTGAATTATTCATCAGCATTGGCATTGTGCTTTCCCTTGGACCTCTTCCAGGCTACCATACAAGGCCTATGTACCACAATAGATGTTGTGAAGTGTGGTGGTAAGGAGGGTCCCAATCCTTTGCACCCTTTCCCAGCCTGGGTGGCTTTGCTTTCTTCTGTGTGGTCCTCATGTTCCTGCTCTATGTCACCTATGCTTGGCTTCTAGGACCCAGGATCCTTAATGTTCTCAAACCTTATATACTTATTTGTGACAATTCCTTCTCCTACTACCTTCCCCATGAAAAAGAAATTTTACCGTGGGTTCATGGCTCAACTACCCTTTTTGCTTTTCCATCTGACCAATGATGCCTTCTACCAAAGCTATACCTCTTCCTTTTTTAATACATATATACAATGACCTCAGAAGACTCACACTACCGCATTCCCTAAGCCCTGGGCTCCTAGTCTCTGTCCTTATTCCTACAAGCCCTCATGGTGGGTCCTCTATCTCTTCATTTCCTATGGCTCTTGATTCTTCGGAGAGGCATATTTTGATCTGAAAATCCATTCCATTTGATAGTAAACCACTCCTTTTACTCTAGGCATTGCATTAGATTGCTCATCTTTGGATTCCTGGATATATTTTGCAAGGGATTATATGAAGCTTTTTCAATGATTTCTCTTCAACATATTATAAGTTTCAAGTTTAATTTTTTTTTTAAATTTGGTCTTGGCTAAGGGAGCACCATTCACTGTCTTTATATCTTGTATCTTTAAAATAATCCTTAGGACAACGAATATCTTTTAAATTCTGAGAAATCTTTCTTCCTTGACAAAAGGTACTGTTCAAATACAAATTATGAGGACAGCACCAAGCTACCTGAGAAAATAGAGGACCTAAGAGACTATAGGCTTTTTGGGGGGGAAAAAGCATTTGGAATTTAAGGAGAAAAAACCCCCAGCTTCTTCATAATTAAAGTCCAAAGAATATATTCCAGATTGCATAGAATGTTTCCAGTGTCATTTACACATGTAAATCCTTTTACCAACTTTGCTGTCACCATTTGGTATCTATGTGGTCTGTGGGGGGTTCAGCAGTACTGTAGGTGGTGTGCAGGGCTTCCAGGACCTTTGGGGACCTGTACCATCTAGCCACTCTTGGTATAATCTCTGCATGTGTGTGTTAGTTTCTGGAAGCTGCACAGGAATCTCAGTATATACTTGTTCCATTTGTCTCAGCAGTGCCTGGTCTGGTTTTCCATCTTCAGTTTGAGTTTGACCTTTGCTATTTAAGCATCTTCCAGGACTGGCCAGGACCTCTACGAACATGATATGGAAACCTGCCCTTTTAAAGTTTCAGGACCATGTTCTAGATGTTTTGAAAGCCATAACCAGCAGCAAACTGTAGCACTATTTCCTCATTTTTTTCCAGAGTGATCTCCTGGAAGTTTTTATTTTTCAATGCTCTGTACATGTTTTCCTTGATGTCCATGTCAAACAGTTCTCTGGCTGCATATTTATAGATGTGCTCTAGGTAGCCATCTGATCTGGTTGCACCATCACTCACTGTCTCCCATTCCTTTATCTTACCAAACAGAGTCTACTACAGCTTCTTCCATGAATTCTTTTTTTTTTTCATTTCATAATCTGGATAATTTCACCTGATGTTAACACAAAATCAATATCATAAGAATTATATGAAGCAGTGTAAAAATCTTCTCTAAGGGCTTCCAGCTTCTTGTCATAACAAGGGGCTACGGGGCAGCTAGATGGCACAGTGGATAGAGCACAGGCCCTGGATTCAGGAGTACCTGAGTTCAAATCCGGCCTCAGACACATAACACTTGCTAGCTGTGTGACCCTGGGCAAGTCACTTAATCCCCATTGCCCAACCAAAAAACAAAAAAACCAAACCATAACAAGGGGCTACAGTGATATGGAAAATTTTATCTGGAGACAAGTTCTGCTGTCTGGCAAAGTAATCCTTCACTAGTGATCCCATGGTCTGCCGGGGGGATTTTGAGGTACATATATGTAGTGTAATTGGGTTACCCAGCACCTTTTCTGCATACCAGATCCAAACTGGGCCGGCAGAGGCAAACATAGGTAAGGCATTCTTTCTGACTTTCCAGAATACTGAAATCAACATCTATTATTGAATCAAATACATAATGTATATGAAGACTTTTTAAGAAACCACAGAGTAGGGGGCAGCTTGGTGGCTCAGTGGATAGAGCACCGGCCCTGAAGTCAGGAGGATCTGAGTTCAAATCTGGCCTCTGACCAAAACAGTTGACACTTACTAGCTGTGTGACCTTGGGCAAGTCACTTAACCCCAACTGCTGTAAGAAAGAAACCACGGAGTCTTTTTGATGCATTGGTTACACTGAGATTGAACTTGGCAGCAAAATAAGGCAAAGACTGAGGGCATAGGGATACTGTCAACACTTTGTGGGCTGAAGTATCACATTACTAATTAAGGTTCTGTATGTGATTCTGCTGCAAAACTTTTATTCCTTCCTTCATAGTAACACAACTGTCATAGGCCAGGCAATCACTGAGAAATATTTTTAGCATCAGCCAACTTGTGGAACTCACTTTTCTCTTCATGTTTACTGTTAAAGTTTGGTGTATCAACTGATACACTTTGTTGGTCATCAATGTTTGTTTTTTGAATACATTCCTTCTTTGTGCAATTTTCACACTTCATTTGGAGAGTTGTTTTTAATTTCTGTTTTAGTACAAATATCAGAAAGGTAGGTTCAGAGTCTGGTCCTTGTGTGTGCTTTGGTACAGACTGACTTCAGCCTCAATTTTTGCCTAGGGCTCAGCAAGAGAGATTGAGAAAGTGGGAGCATTGTCAAGCCCCAGGCTCCCATCATTCCCAGTCTTGTGAAGACTGGAGGACATAATACTGGGGGGTGACTCCACCACTTTTCCAACCTCAGGGACAATCCTTCCTACAATGTCCTTCCTGGTCACATCTTAGGCATGGTCCCAGAGGTGTCAGTTCTGGAGGCTCCCTCTGGGGGGTGCCCTGAAGGGGCATTCCTTGGACCAGTGACTTTCCTGGTGGCATCAAAAGCAAGTTTCCCCACTGCCAGAGTTTCCAGAAGCACCCTTGGGTCTTTTCCTGGTCATGGCAGCTGCCAAGAATTGAGCAAGTTCTCTGTCTTTAGCCCTTTCCCTTATTTCTCTTTCCTATGCTGCTACTAAGTCTCTGTTGTTGAAAAACTCCAAAGACTGTCTCCAGTAATTGGGCCTGAAGTGTTTGGGGGTCCTCCTAATATCTGGGGCAGACTAATGAAATATATGCTAAGGATTGCTGCCCCTTCTATAGAGTTGAGATCTAAATTCGTATACTTCTTAATAACGTCTACCAGCCAGTCTTGAAAAAGGGCAGAGCTTTCCTTTTCTCCCTGAGTAATTTCCTTAATTTTTAAAAAAATTTATTCGCTTTCAAAATGCCATTAGGTCTTATAACAGGCAAATTACTGTGTGGTCTCTCTTTCCCCACATCCTCACTCTTCTTATAATCTTATCCCGGGTCACTAGTGGGAACAGCAGCTGTTTCTGGGAGGTATTTTATGGGGTCATTGCTAGCCAAACAATCTCCGAATTTCTGGGCTTGTTCCCAGATTCTCCTCCTCTTTTCAGCAGTACAACAGGTGGAGAAGAGGATATGCAAACCACCCCAATAAAGCTCAAATTGTAGGGACTCTCTAAAGCCTTCAGTAAACTTTAGGAAGTCCCACTTCTTGTAAGCAAGCGACTGGGAGTGCCAGCTGAACTGGACTGGACTACAAGGTGGGGGGATGCAACTGGCAAGGGGAAAGATTAGCTGGCCACCAGAGAGAGAGGGGTCAGGGGAGGAGATACCACTGATACTGCGGCTGAGGCCAGGGCTTGGGTGGTTCTTGCCTCAGGGGGTAGGACCCGAGGAGGAAATGCGGGGGAGGGGTGAGGGGGACATGGAAGGTAAATGAGGCAGGAAATGAAGGGGGGTGGGATAGAGAAAAAGGGAAAGAAAACCAAAGGAAAGAGGGGGTGGACAAGGAGGGAGGGGCATGGGAAATGGGGGAGGGCAGAGGAAAATGGGAAGTGGCAAGAGAGTCCAAGGGAGAATAGGAAGGGGATAGGAGCTGGGAAGGTGGTGCTAATGGAGGCTGGGAAGAGGGAGGTGCTATAGCTCTGGGGGCCATAAAAAGAGAGTCATCCAAAAAGTCTAGTTGATCCCTATTCCCCCGTTCGTGGGGTAGCTCTAGCTATGAGCATCTTACAATCTTTTCTGAGAATGGGGTTAGGAGAAAGTTTGACAAAAGTCATTATGTAGGGAATCTCCACCCATTTTCCTTCTCTGCAACAATATAATTCTAACTGTAGGAGAGTATTATGTTGTAATGTCCCCCAAATGGGCCATACCTCATAATTTTCCTGATGATATTGAAGCCAAACAGTATTGCAAAAGAACACCAGCCTTTTCTTTTTAAGTTCTTTAGAAAAACTAAATTTTTTCCAATTTTGTAAAAGACATCCCAAAGGGGAACCTTTGGGAATTGAAGAAGATTGACTCATTGTGGGCATGGGAGCTCTACAGCTAAGAAATATGTGTTTAATTCCCATTCAGTAATCACCAGGAAGTTATCTTATAATTTTCTAAAATTTTATGCAAGAATTCAAATTTGTTCCTGTTTATTTTCTTGTTGGATTTGTTAAGTTATCTCCCTATAATTCAATTGTTTTCCTAAAAACTTGGATAATGTTTAACTCAAAGACCCCAACTATACAGATAAGAACTCACTACTTGACAATGAGGTCTGGGAAGCCTGGAAAACATAATTGGCAGAAATTAGGTTTAGGCTCACATTTCACACCATATACCATAATGAGCTCTAAATGGATACATGACTTAGATATAAAAGCTCATGTCAGTCAGTAAGCCAATATATATTTATTAAGCACCTACTATGTACCAGACACTGTGCTGATCACTGGGAACAAAAAGAAAGGCAAAAATATAGTTCTTTCCTTTGAAGAGCTCAATGGGGAATTCATCATCATTCAAGTGAACAACAACAAAAAAAAGGTATCATGATTTTAGATTAGAAAACAGTAAAAGTGGATAGGTTTAAAATATGTAAACAAGGAAACTAAATTATGCTTAAAGGCATCATAGGCAGTCAATATTAATGGGGAGACGACATGCAAATAATCGTGAACATACATGTTACATATAGGCTAAACAGGAAATAAGCAATAGAGGGAAAGTACTAGAATTAAGAAGGATTGGGAAAGCTTCCCAAGGTGGGATTTTAGCTGGAAGTCAGAGGAAGATAGGGGAAGTCAGGAGGCAGAAATGAGAAAGGACAGAACTGTACGTCACACTGATACAAAAACTGATCATGTGCTAGGGCACAAAAGCCTTACATACAAAATGGCAGAAATATTAAACACATGCTTTACTAGCTGTAATAAAATTAAATTATAAGCAATGATGGGCATATGATGAAAGTTTAACTTAATAGAAGATTAAATAATTTAATCCTAAAAAATTAGTGGGTCAAAGAACAAACTGAAGAAATAATAGATAATTTCATCAAAGAAAATAATGAGATAACATATCAAAACTTTTTGGCATACAAAGTAATTCCTATGCAAAAATGTATATTTCTAAACATTTTCAGCAATGGAAAAGAAAAAGAAGAGATCAATGATTCTGGCATACAACTAAAAAAATCCCAGGAAACCAGTATTTAAAAACTCCAACTAATCATAAATATGGAAAAATTGAAAATAAAAGATAAGATTAAGAAAATTGAAATTAAAGAAAAAATTAAATTGGTAAATAAATTTATGAGTTGATTTTATGGGAAAAACTAATAAAATAGACAAACCATAAAACAAACTGCCAGATAAAAAGAGGTTAAAAAATTGCCAGAATCAAAAATAAAAAAGAAATAAATGTTAGAAAATATTATGCGTAATCATATGCCTGCAAGAGATAAGTGAAACATATTGTGTGAATATTTACAGAAATATAAATTACCTACATTAATATAACAAAAAATTTAAATAACCAAATCTCTGAAAAAAGAAATTGAATAATCCATAAATAAATTCCTGATTAAAAAGAAAAACAGGACCAAATGGATTTGCAAGTGAATTCTATCAAATATTCAAATAAAAGTTAATTCTAATATTAAAAATCTATTTGCTAAAACAGGAAAAGAGGTGATTCTGTAAAATTCCATCTATGATAAAAATATCACCTTGATATTTAAAGTAGAAAGATTAAAAATCAAGAAGGAAGACTATAAAATAATGCTCCTAATCAATATTGACACAAAAATATAAAATGAAATATTTGCAGATACTATGAGAAAATATTAAAAAGATTATACATTATAACCAAGTGGGATTTATACCATGAATAGAAGGTTGGTATAATATTAAGGAAAGTATAAACTTAACAGAACACATTAAAATAAAGTTAAAGTAAAATTATGTGATTATGTTACTAGATGCAACAAAAATAACTTTTATGAAAGCACAACACTCATTTCTTTTTAAAACACTAAAAGCATAACAATTAAAGAATCTAGTAATTAGTTTCTCCCCAAAATCAAGACCAAGAATTGCATGCATGGGAGAAATGCTAAAGGCTTTCCTATAAGATCAAGGAGAAATGAAAACTGCTTATCATCACCACTATTATTTGATATTGTTTTAGAAATGCTGATTATTGAATTGACAAGAAAAAGAAATTGAGGTAATAAGCAGAGAAGAGGAAATAAACTTATGGTTCTTTGTAGATATTATGATGATGTCCTTAGAGAACTCTAGAGAGTCAACTGAAAAAGCTGAAAAAATAAGATCAGCAAATATGAAGTAAGCCTATAAAGTTTTTTGTATATTACCAACAAAACCCAGCGAGAAAGAGATAGAAAGAGAAATTGTCTTTAAGAACTAAATAACAAAAACCAAAGAATTTATAAAATATTTTGGGGCTCACAAACAACACAAAATAACTCTATGAATATTATTATAGAACATTCATGATGGAACTATAACTTAATAACTGAAGATATATTAATTGCTCATAGCTTGTCTATCTAAGTGACAATATTTCTCAAGTTAATTTACTTATTCATTGACTTAGAAATCAAACCATGAAAAGCTTATTTTATAGGCCTGAAAAATTATAACAAAATTCATCTGGAGGAACAAAAGGTCAAGAATCTTAAAAAAAATGTAAAAAGTGAGAAGGAGGGAGTAAAATAATAAATATAATAATAACTAGCCTTTATATAGCACTTTAAAATTTACCAAGTGCTTAACAAACATCTCCTATTGTTTAGCAGATCTATAACTATAACACAAATTAGTAGTAAACTTATTTATCATTGTTTAAAAATTAGTGGTCAGTCTGCAACATAGATTAAGTATACATGATATGGAAAAAAATGAGTATAATAGCATAATGTTTAATTAGCCCAAAGACCCCAACTACACAGATAAGAACTCACTACTTGACAATGACTTCTGGGAAGCCTGGGAAACATAACCAGCAGAAATTAGGTTTAAGCTCACACTTCACACCATATACCATAATAAGCTCTAAATGGATACATGACTTAGATATAAAAGCTCATGTCAGTCAGTAAGCCAATAAATATTAACCACCTACTGTGTTCCAGGCATTGCATTGATCACTGGGAACAAAAAGAAAGGCAAAAATATAGTTCTTTCCTTTGAAGAGCTTATAGATTAATGGGGAGACAATATGCAAATAATGATGAACATACATGTTACATATAGGCTAAACAGGAAATAATCAATAGAAGGAAAGTACTAGAATTAAGAAGTAATGAGAAAAGCTTTTCAAGGTGGGATTTTAGCTAGAACTCAAAGGAAGATAGGGGAAGTCAGGAGGTGGAAATGAGGAAGAAAAGAATTGTATGTATTTCAGCTTGTGAAAATGCTTGGAATTAGGAGATGAAGTGTCATGTTTGAAGAACAGTAAGGAAGCCAGTGTCATTGGATCACAGAGTACATAGGGGAGGCCATCATAAGGTATAAGAAGACTAGAGATGTAGTGGAGGGTCAGGTTATGAAGAGTTCTGAATGCCAAGCAGAGGATTTTATAGTTCATCCTGGAGGTGATAGGGGGCCACTGGAGTTTTAAAGTAAGTTTTAGAGTAAGATCTGCACTTTAGGAAGATCATTTTCATAGCTGAGTGTATTAGGAATGGCATGGAGACAGACTTGTGGCAGCTGGCAGATCAACTAGCTGGCTGTTGCAATAGTCCAGGGGTGAGTTGATGAGGACCTGTGCCATGGTGGTGGTAGTGTCAGAGAAAAGACATATTCAAGAGATGTTATGAAGGTGAAGTCAACAGATCTTGGCAACATTGATATTGGATATGGGGGTGGTGGTGAGAGAAAGTGATGAGGTGGGGATGTTATCTACATTCACACTTGAAGGATTCTGGTGCCCCTGAATAGTGAGGTTGGGGGACAGATTAGGGTTAGATAAAAAAGATTTGAGAATCATCAGCATAGAAATATAATTGAATAAATGGGAGCTAATGAGATTGTTAAGTTAAAGAGTATACAGGGAGAAGAAAAAAAAAGAGGTTCCAGCCCTGTGGGACACCCATGGTTAATGAGATTGGACTGGATGAAGATCCAGCAAAAGAGACTGAAGTGTGTCAGATAAATAGGAGAAGAATCAAGAGAGAGTAGTATCATGAAAATCTAGAGAGAAGAGAATATCAAAGAGAAGAGATTGATAGTGCCAAAGGATGCAGAGAGATTGAAGAGGACGAGGGCTGAGAAAAGGTTATGAGATTTGACAGTTAAGATAAATGAGTAACTTTGGAGAGAGAAGTTTGAGTTGAATGATGAGATTATAGAACAGTCTGTAGAAGGTTAAGAAGAGAGTGTGAGGAAACTTTGTAGAGATACCTATTATAGATGACCTTAACAAGTAGTTTAGCCACAACAGTGATAAAAGAAATGGGACTATGGGTAGTAAGGATGGATGGATGAAGTAAGTTTTTTTTTGAGGATGGAAGAAAGGTGGACATGTTTGTAAGCACTAGGAAAACAGCCAGTAGACAGGAAGAGTTTGAAGATAAGTGATAGTTGGAAAGATAGTAAGGTTGATAGATGAGATAATATATTGAAGAAGATGAAATGGAAAGGGATCATTTGGGCTTATAGAGTTAGCCTTGGTAAAGAGAATGGTCACTTCTTCATGTGAGACAGAGGTGAAGGAAGGGATAGTGATAGAAGGCACTTGGGTGATATAAGATAAGGAGAGAGAAAAGGGAGCTTTCTATGAATAGCCACAAATTTTTTTTCCAGTAAAATATGGGGCCACATTTTCAGATGACAGGTTAAAGGGAGGGGGAGTTCTGGGAGGTACAAGGAGGTAAAAAAAAGATTTGGAAGTAATGCTATGGTGAGTAGGATAGTAAGTTATTTATGGAGGTCATAAGCAAATTAGAGAAACAAGGATGTATCTATGGCTAGGGGTTAGTTCACCATTAATTAAAGGGCAGAGGGGATCACAGAAAATAAAAATGGAAAACGTTTAAGAAATGAAGTTGAAAAGGTTATGCACAAGCTAAATCAATGCAGTTAAAAGAAGCAAGGAAACAGTTTATTGGGAAAAATCTTTGTAGCAATTTTTCATGATAATTATGTCATCTAATCTATATATGTATTTATGTTGTCTCAAAAGTATCAGGGAAATTTTAAGCTATTAAAGCTTACTAAAACTTTATATAGCAAGTCTCCAAAAGTTTCAGAGCAGTTTCAAGCTTTAGTAGATTGATAGTAGCTTTAGTAGCTTAAAACTGCTTTGAGACTTTCAGAACATGCTATATAAGGAATCAATTCAAATATGTAGGAGTAAGAGCCATTGCGCAATAGAACAATGGTCAATGGTGATGAACACACAATTCTCAAGAGAAGAAATCAAAGATATCAATAACTACATGAAAAAATGCACCAAGTCATTTATAATTAGAGGAATAAAAATTAAAACAACTCTGATGTTCTACCTCATACTCATCAGGTTTGCAAAGATGAAAAAAGAAAGAAAATGACAATTTATGGAAGAGCTGTGAGAAGGACACTTTAACGCACTATTGGTAGAGATATGAATTGGTCTGGCCACTTTGGAAAGCAATTTGGAATTATAACCAAAATATCATTAAAATGTGTGCAGTCTTTAACACAGTGATACCACTGGGTCCCTCAAAAAGGTCAAAGAACAGGAAAAGGACTCATATGTACAATGATATGCATAGCATCACTTTTCATTGTCACAAAGAACTGGAAGCAAAGTGGGTACCCATCATTTGGAAATGGCTGACAAAATTATTTTATATGAATTTATGGAATATTATTGCCACATAAAATTAATAAAATTGATGGATTTAGAGAAATATGGGAAGATATACAAACTATTGTAGAGTTAAGCAAGTAGAAAGAACAATTTGCACAATAAATATGTTACTGAAAATAAAAACAAATTTGAAAGTTTTAAGAATCCTGATCAATACAATGATTAACCATGACACTGAAGAACTAATGATGAATCATGCTACCTACCACTTGATAAATAGTGGAGGACTCAGAGCTCAGTTTTAGACACATATTTTAGAACATGGTCAATTTATGCATTTGCTTTTAACTATCCATATTTGTTACAAAGAGTTTTTGTGATTTTTGTTCCTTAATCAGGAGGTGGAGAATTAGAAGGGGAAAGGGGAATCACAATGACAGTGATATCAAGAATGAAAAAAGATCATAATATTTTAAAATGAATTGAAGAGAACAGAAGGAACTGAGAAAAGATCTATATATATGTATATGTATATGTGTATATATATTTGTGTATATATATATATATATATACACAATGAGGAAAGAGACATCTAAACATATAAGCAGGATCTTTTGAAACCAATGGATGTGAATTATTATACAATTTTGAGATGATATGCATTACAATGTAGGAAATTATGATGAGGAGTTTCATATATAATCTTGTTTGTCTATTTTTGTTTGTATATGGAAATGCTCATGTTTGTGGGAATCCAGGCTGGGAATGATGGATAGACCATGAAATAGATAGTCTGGTCAATACCTCTGGATGGCCCAGTTTCTGGTCTGCTGGGAGACTAATAATATTTCTGAGTCTTGCTAAATGGTAAGATCATAAGTCCAGTACTCCACTACTAATTAGAACTGACCAGAGTGCTCACTGGAGACTGAATCTTACAGTTCCCTAATTCATGGTCCATTTACATAGAAACTGCCTAAGTCAAGTGTAGGGAGCCTCATAAAAGGCCATTTATGACTCTCTGTGTTGACTTTTAATAAGCAAGTAAAAGTAAACACATAATGGACTAGGATGTGGGTACCATAATGGATAGAGAAAGCTAAGTCTAGTGGTTCTTATTTTTTTGGAATTTATCCAATAACCACTCCCTCCCTACCCCCCTTGATCATAACCACAGTGGTTGTTATGCAGTTACACAAAACTTGAAAACGTAAGACTAGTATCACTTTAATGGAGGAACAAAGTAAGAGTCCCCCAAATTTCAAAATGACAAGGTACCCTGGAATTTCTTAGAAAGCTACTTTGTTCAGAGAAGACATCTGACTGATAACTTTCCCAGGAACTAAAATCATCTGTGGGGGTCAGCTTTCTTCAGTTCAGCATATTGCAATGAATGAGATTCTACTAAAACAAACAAATTAAATGACAGAAGCAAAAAAAAAACAAAAAAAAAAGGAGGAGGAATGCAACACGTCTTTGGTTTGCATTTTTCTCCAAAATGAAAAATATGAATCAGAAGCAATTCTTTCTATACACTGCAAATCTTCACAACTATGGAATGGTTTTTGTTCTAATGAGGACTACTTGGAATGAAAATTAGTATTTTTTAATGTTTATTCATTTTGGGCCTGGGAATGGTGTTTTAAAGAAAGAATGTGAAGTATCTCTGTGTGGATTTTAGGAAGTGTGAACAAATCTCTCCCTGGAATGGTGTGAAGGAAATCAGTCCTGAAAGAAGAGACATGAAACAATTTTTTGTTTCCTTTTGATCTGAGTCTGAATTTGTGAAACCTTTGCTCCTTAGATGGTAGGAAAAATCTTAAGGGTCCTCATTTTTCCTTTTAGGCATAGTCTTGAGTAGAGGCTAGAATATGAGAGAGGATCCCAAGGATTTTTGCCTGCCATACACAAAACTGGAGAATTGGAAAGGACCTTCATAGCTATCCAGTCTGTCCTACCAAATAAAACTCTTTTCCACAACCTACCTGATGTGGTCATCCAGTCTTGTTTAAGGGCTTCTTAGTAATAGAAAACCAGCTTGTTCTATTTTTAAGTAACTCTAAGGTTTAGAAGATTTTTCATGACATTAAGCTTAAATCTGTCCTTTCTACCTCTTGCTCCTAGTTCTTCCTTTTGAGGCTAAGACAAAACAAGTTTAATCCCTCTTACCTGTAATGGCCCTTCAAATTTTAGTCAGTTATCATGTCCCCATTAAATCTTTTCTCCTCCAGGCTACTAAACATCCTCAGGTCCTTCAAGTAATTGTTATGTAATATGATCTCAATGTCCTTCATTACTATCTGTACATCTTCCGCTTATCAACATCCTTTCTAACAGTGCCTAGGACTGAACACAATATTCCCAAAGTATTTTGAAGAGGACAGAGTATAATGGCAATATCATCTGTCTAGTTCTGGACACTATGCCTCTTATGAATCATTATATTAATTGTTTTTGTTTGGCACGTCATATTGTTGACCCATACTGAGCTTGCAATCCATTAAAACCCCCAAGATCTTTTTTTTGACAAACTGTTATATTGCCATGCTTCCCTATTTTGTACTTGTGAAATCAATGTCTAACTCAACTTGACATTTGTCTTTATTAAATTGGATCCTAATGGATATGGCCCTAAATTCTAGCCAATGAGATATTGACTCCATCATTTAGTGTGTTAGCACTCTAAATTTTGTTTATATGGAAATTCAATAAATGTTCCTTCTATACCCTCATTCAAGTCATTGATAAAAATGCTAAGCATTACAGGACCAAGGACAGATCCCTAGGACATACCCCTAGAGACACCTCCCCCCACTCCCCACCTTGAGGTTCTTCTCTTAATGCTGACTCTTTGGTTCCATTCAATTCTAAATCCACTTACCTGTATAATCTTGTAGACCAGTGGTGTCAAACTCAAATAGAAACAAAGGCCACTAATCCATATATAAGGTTCTCTGTGGACCACATATTGACTTAATCTTAAAATAAAATATTCCTTTAATTATATTTTCATTCACTTTGTTAAATATTTCCCAATTACATTTTAATCTAGTTTAAGCTGCACTCTAGAGCATTGTGGGCTGTGTTTAACACCTCTGATCTAGCCTATGTATCTCTGTCCCCACCTAGAGGTACAGTGGATAGAACTCTAGGCCTAGAGTCAGGAAGATCTGAATTTAAGTCTGGCCTCAGACACTTACTAGTTGTGTGACCCTGGGCAAGTCACTTAATCTCTGCTTCAGTTTCCACAACTATAAAATGGGGATCACAATAGCACCAATTTGCAGATTAGT